>NW_004443944.1:25547435-25604822 GCF_000243295.1 Trichechus manatus latirostris
AGATTCAAATCTGAGCTCTGCCTCTTACTACTGGCTGACACTCCGAGCCTCTAATTCCCCATCTGTAATCACAAAATAACGCTTGCCTCCTAAGATTTTTGTGAAGGTAAAACGAGATAGTGCATAGAAAGTGCTTCGCACAGTGCCCGCACATAGTAAGGTCCCAATAAATGGAAGCTGCTTTTTACTACGTGCATTCCAACAGGACGGCCTGGAGAAGAGGGCTCACTCCATGGACCTCTTATCATTGCTTCTGCCCCTACCTTTTGTAACTCTCCCTCGCCCCATCTGTCCCTACCCTTGGTCAAGCCATTCACAGCTCCAACGCTCCCGTTCCTCACTCTGAGTAATGACAGAAGAGTAATTGAAAAATAAATTATGCCCTACAGCGCCGTCTAGAGGCCACAACGGGCTCTGCCGGCAGCTTCAGGCATCCCTGCTGTCAAAGGTGAACGACAGCCACAGGGAGGGCCAGGTGTGTTCAATACGTATTGCCTGGAGGATTTGACCAGATTATTCTCCAGTGCCCCATTAGACTGCTCTAAGAAGAGTAAGGAAGCATTCTGTGGTTGTATTTAACAATGTTACAGCCATAATACAACCTAGTGCTTAGTGTATGGGTATGGAGTCACGCTTCCTGGTTTCAAATCCTGACTTCACCTGTGAGTTCTGAGAAATAACTACACCTTCCTGTGTGTCAGTTTTCTCAGCTGTAAAATGGGGCTAATAAAAGTATCTATCTCAGAGGGTTGCTGGGAGATTAAATTAGATAAAACATATCAAACACAGTGGCTGAATGTGACAACCAGAACAGAATTAATAAAAATGTTGACACATCGTAAAAAATGTAATCAATGTCTCTGAATGATTTGTGTAGAAATTGTTAAATGGGAAGCTAATTTGCTGTGTAAACTCTCACCAAAAACACATAAAATATTATTAAAAATAAAAAAAGATATTGGAGACAAAAAAAAATCCACAGTGGCTGACATAGTACTTGATTATTAACTATTAATATTTTTTAGCTTATTATACAGACAACTACAATCAACACAGTAGAAGAAAATTAAATTATGTATGTAAAGTGCTTGGTATAGTGCCTGGTCCATGACAAAAGCTCTCTATATGTGGTATCTAATAGCATTATTAATTATCATTATCATTCTCAGTTAAACAGGGGAAATCAAACCACCAAGACCAGAAAAAAAAATTGTGTTGAGCATTAATTGTCTCTGATGCTCTAGGAGTAAAAATTCATTATTTAAACCTTTTTAAATGTACTATGATTATATTAGGTGGCTGGGTGGTGCAAATTGTCAAGCTCTCAACTACTGACTGAAAGGTTGGCAGTTCTAACCCAGCCAGAGGCGCCTCAGAGAACAGGCCTGGCAATCTGCTCCCAAAAGGTCACAGCCTTGAAAACCCTGTAGAACAGTTCTACTCTGCACACCTAGGGTTGCCATGAGCTGGAATCAACTTGACGGCAACTAACAACAGACTATCCCATAGTTTCCTAAGCTGTAATCTTTACGGAAGCAGACTGCCACATCTTTCTCCCACAGAACAGCTGGTGGGTTCCAACTGCTGACCTTGCGGGTGGCAGCCCCGTGCACTTACCCACTGTGTCACCAGCGCTCTGCAAACAACAACATGATTATGTAAGATATTGTGGCTGAGAGAAACTGGGTCAAGAGTCAATGGGAACTCCGTATTATTTTTGCAACTTCTTAGGAGCTTCAAATTATTTCAAAATAAAAAGTTTAAGGAAAATTCCATTTGAGTAAATGAAAGCACTTTCCCATTGGAACAGAGGTTATTGTGAAGGGCAGGAGCAGATTTCCCAAGCAGAAGAATCCAGTAGTCAACTGGGGTCAGGCTGCTGGGGTTCCAGTTTTGGCCTCAGCATCAGCCAGGTCTATCCCCTGTCCAAGTCACTTCTCCATTCTGGGCTTCACTTCTATTTTGTCATCTGTAAAGTGGGGGTGTAATGACAGAGCCCATCTCCTAGGGGAGGTAAGGAAACAAGCCAATGCAGGTGAAGCAGCTAGAAAACTCCTTGCATCATGGACACGCTCAGTGAAATGTTCCCTAGGACTATCGGGCCACAGAAACACCCGGTCTATGACAAACCTCCTCCTTGAGTAACAGTGGAAAGACTAAAGCTGATGAGAGCAGTTACAAATGTGGTTGTCCTGGGGAGTGGGGAGATGCTGGCTGGGAAGGGGAAGGGGGAGTCATGGAGAACGTGAGAAAGTTCTACGTGTCCATCTGGTGGTGATTACACAGGTACACTCTTGAAGCTGTACAGGGTGAATATTTATGCACTTTAAGTTATACCTCAATCTTAAAACTCTAAATATAAACGATAATCTCCTAATTTGGAAGGAACTGGGCTGGGACAATAGAGCATTTGAAAAAAACTAAGAAGTTGGGTCTCTCACACCAGACATCAGAATTAATCAAAGCAGATAAAAAATAACTTTATATATATATACACAGTATATGGATAGTTATGAGTTTGCTAAATGAGGGAGGAATTTCTAAACATGAAATAAAGAAGACCATAATTGAAAATACTGATACTGTTACTAGACTGTAAGCTCCCCGCTCCCCTGACATCCAGGAGTCACTCAGTAAATATCTGTAGTATGAACAAACATCACACCGGGTGCCCAGCCGTATGGAAGGGGTGAGGAGGGCGGGGCAGGACTGTGCTGATCCCTTAGGACCAGGCCTGGCTGCCAACCCTCTGGGCAGCATCCTCACCGGCAGGGATCCTTTGCCCCGGGCACAGGTGCCTCCTGGGGGTGGCCTGCCCCTCTGCAGGAGCGCTGCCACTTGCTCTGAGTAGGCTGAGTCCATGCTGAAGGCTTCCACCCTCCCGGCCTGCTCCTGCGGCCCCTCCGGCTCTGTCGCTGCCAGAGAAACAGAACAGAGAGGCAGTTAGGACCTGCTGCTTCCCCATCTCGCCCAAAACCCATAGCCCACAGCAATTCCCAGGCTTGGGCCCTTGCTCAGGCCTGGACACCTAGAAGCAATTGTCTAAGATTACAGAACTCAGCCTATAACCCCAGGAATCAAATTTTTAGGCTTAGGACTCAGGCCCTTTGCTCCAAGAAGCAATTTCCCAAGCTCAAGCTCAAAGTCCCAAATCACTAAGATTAAGGATCAGGCCCATTGCACCAGGAAGTGATTTCCCAGCTGAGGCCCGTTGCCGAGGAAATGATTTCCCAGCTGAGGCCATTGCCCAGGAAGTGACTGCCCAGGAATTAATCCAGATTCACGTTCCCGGACCTGCTGGTAAAGGCCTACTCAGGCCCAACAAGCCCAGCTTGTTCCTTCAGGGCTCCTTCCTGCTGGCCTAGAGCAGGAGAAGGCAAGGAGCCAGCAGGATGAGGGAAACGCTTCGAGGAGTACCAATTCCCTGACTTCACAAAGCACAGCCCCTTCATGCAGCCAGGAGTGGTTGTGAGGGCCCTGGAGAATGAAGGCCACTTACCTGGAGGAGACTTACACAACCTGGAACTGAGCGGGGTCCATTTCATCCCGGAGTCCCCATTCTCTGAAGACACTTCCTGTGTAAATTACAGATGGTGCCTGATTGGTTATCTGGGAAGTGTGAGAGCCCTGGGAGACAGATCCCATTCACAACCCCATTATCACAGAGGTAGTGGCTGAAGCTCTGGGAGGTTAAGTCACTTGCCCGAGAGCCTGTAACTGCTAAGTGTGGTGTGGGCATTGGGGCCCAGGTCTGGCTTCAAGGCTGATCATTGCAATCACTTCAAATCTATTCCAAGAAAGAAGATGCCCACAAATTGTCAGGTTTCACAACCAGCAGGAAATACAAGTAACAAGAAGAAGTATTATAATTGCACTGGTAATAATTATATAGAAGGTCCCTGGGTGGCACACACAGTTTGAGCTCATCTATTATCCTAAAAGCTGGCAGTTTGAACGCATTCAGTGGTGCTGTGGAAGAAAGTCCTGGCAATCTGCTTCCATAAAAATTACAGTCAAGAAAACCCTACGGCACCCATAAAACAGAATGAGACTAAATGGGCACACCAACCCAGGGGCAAGGACGAGAAGGCAGGAGGGGACAGGAAAGCTGATAATAGGGAACCCAAGGTCGAGAAGGGAGAATGTTGACATGTCGTGGGGTTGGCAACCAATGTCTCAAAACAATATGTGTATTCATTGTTTAATGAGAAACTAACTTGCTCTGTAAATCTTCATCTAAAGCACAATAAAAAAAGAAAACCCTATGGAGCAGTTCTACTCTGTAACACATGGGGTCGCCATGAGTCGGAATCAACTTGATGGCAAGGGGTTTAGTTTTCCTGGTTTAATAACGATATAGAGAGAACCTAAGCTTTCAGACCCACCCAAGGATACACAATGGCATGTACAGGCAGACGAGGACATGCACATAACATGGAGTAGAGTGGCATGCAGGGAAACACACGTGTGCAGGCACAAGCACGCACACGCACCCGCCTGTGTGCACCAGCACAGCCCTGCAGCAGAAACGCTGCATCTCTCAGGCTGTGGGGACATCACAGAGACCCCAGGCAGACAGGGTCTGCCATGACCGCCGTGCCGTGACCCCCCCATGCCACTTACCCCTGAATCGAAGACTCCAAAGACGTCCCTGACATCTCTGATAGGTGCCTTGTGTCGTCTTCGGGCCGAGCGGGCATAGATGTCCAGCCTGCGGCACACAGCGGCCACCTGGGTCTGTGTAAGGGTGGACAGGAGCCCCTGGTGGCCACCATTCACCCCTAGGCCGCTGAGGAGGCCCCACAGTCCTGTGTCCCGCAGCCACTGGGATTCGGCTTCACCCTCTGCCAACAGAGGTGCAATACCCAGATGAACACACACAGCCACACAACACAGCCACACACACACAAGCCAAGGCCACATCCAGACACACCCACACACACAGACACAGGAGCATCTACGTATTCGATCCTGAGACCCCTTAACATCATTAACATCCACCAAATTTCAGTGGGGAGAAGATCCAACAAATAAGGCCCCCGAGAATTTGGAGGGTATTGATGGGTGTTAGCCAGTATCTGGATTTAAACTTGTAACATTGCAATCCCTTGTTAAACACAGAGCAGGCTGAGCAAGACCTCTCTATGTTCTGATTCTAGAATGTGGCCACAAGCTCACCCTCCCTCTTGAATCTGGCAGAGAGCACCACAGGGTCACGTGGGCCCAGCTGTGCAGGGTTGATGAGGGAAGCCAGAGCAATGGCAAGCAGTTGGTGTCCCTCTCTACTCAGGACCTTATTTGTGTTGGAATAGTCCCCTCAGCCATGCTTCAGACGGACACAGCTGTGGCCCTACAGTGCAAGCACTAACCCGGATGGTGGGGCATGTTGAAACCGCAAGTTCATGGCTCCTACCTCCAGGGGTTCTGCTCCAGGAATTCAGGAGTGGGGCCTGGGACTCTGCACTTTCAAAGTCCCCCCCAGATTATTCTAACACGTAACACATGATCTCAGTTCCTCTAGTTGGTTTGAAATTTATGGCCGCATCATGCCGCCTGCAATGGAGCGCGTCTCCTAAAGCCCTCTCTTGCGTGGCCACAGATTTTCACTGCATGTTTTGGAAACACTGCAACAGACTGCCAGGCTCTTAGGAGATCTGGTCTCTCCTATGGTTTGTTTGATCAGCCATGGACTGGCACAGATGAATTGTACGCCAAACTGAAAAGTGTCCCTGTGGACGCCCGATCCATTCCCCCATTCACCGAACACATAAGCATGCAATGCTCGTATGTGCTGGGCACTCTTGTAGGATGGAGCAGTGAAAGGACTGAAAACATTCCTGGCCTCATGGAACTTACATGTTAGTAGGGGACACGGACAAATGTACAAGTACATGCCCTATGTAGCACCAGGCAGTGATAAGTACTGTAACATTAAATACAGCAGGACAAGGGGCTAGAGAGTGACGGGGCAGGGAATACCATTTTACATAGGGAAGTTGGTGATGCTGTCTCTGAGGAGATGACGTTTGAGTCCAGCCCTGATTGGAGAGAACGAGCCATACAGATACCTGGGGAAAAGCATTCCAGGCATGCGGAACGGTAAGGACAAAGCACTTGAGGTAGGAGTGTGCCTTTATGGTCCAGGAACAGCAAGGAGGCCAGAGTAGCAGGGACGGAGTGAGAGGAAGTCAGAGCGGGAGGATATGAGGCAGAGGAGGCATGGCCCAGAGCTTGTCAAGCCCTGCAAGCTGTGATGTGGTGGATTTACGACATGCCCACAACGTCTTTGACTCTTGCTCCATCAAGAGGTGGGGTCTAATCCCTCTCCCTTTAAATATGAGCTGGACTTAGGGATATAAAATGTGGGAGAAGTGATGTTGCCTGACTTCCAAAGCTGAGACACAAATAGTGATGCAGCTTCTGCCTGGTTCTCTCTCTTGGGACTCTGTCTTTTGGAACCCAGCCGCCATGCTATGAGGAAGCCTAGGCCACACGCAGAGGCCAGCCAACAGGCAGATGTTCCAACCAACAGCCCCACGTGAGGCTCAGCCAGCAGTCACATCAACCACGAGACACATGAGATGACTCCAGAACTGGCCACCTTCTGAGTGTAACTGCATGAGATATCCTGAGTGAGAACTGCCTTGCTGAGCCCAGCAAATCCCCAGAACTGTGAGCTATGATAATAATAAAGTATTATTGTTGCTTTACATCACTAATTTTGGGCTAGTTTGTTGTTATGCAGCAACAGATGGTGGGGACACATGGTTGTCTATTACTCTAAAAGTGATGGGGAGACATTTGAGAATTTTGAGCAGGGGACTTAGAATTCTGCTAGAATGTAAGTTCCAGGAGAAAAGAGACTTTGTTTTGTGTTTGTTGCTGTACCCAGTGCCTACAACGGTGCCTGGCAGAAATTAGGAACTCCATAAATATTTGCTGAACAAATTAATTAAAGGAAGGAGGTAATCTAATTTACATTCTAAAAGATCTTTTTGACTTTTTGTAGAGAGCAAGGGAGACCAGTGAAGAGGATACTGCAACAGTCCAGGCAAGAGAAAAAAACTTTTTATGTTCTGGACTCTCTCACATTTCTGCCCCTGGAATAAGGTCCTCCCACCCACCCCACAGGTCCCAGCCAGGGCTCCTCACCCTCAGGAAGTTGGCCGTCGCCCTTGCTGCTGTCCCCCTCTTTCTGCTCATCCCGCTGCTGGATCCGCTTTACTTCCATCCAGAAGCCATCCATGGACAAGCTTTCTGCTGAGGACAGCCTGGAGTGAGGGCAGTTGGCCGGGTGTGGCTGTGGGGGGTTCTTCTGGGGAAGCGGATTCATTCGGCCTGAGGAGGGGCCAGAGCTGTAACAGGTGGGGAGGGAGGAGGGAATCAGGCAAAGTCTGATCAGGATGGGGCCTGTCCTGATGCTTTGCCGTTCCCCAGCGATGAGCCTAGGGGCTCTGGGAGCAAGGAGAGCTTCCCAAGCATGCCTCTCAAGGATGAGAACACACTCCTAGTATTAGCTATTGGGAGAATGGTCTGCTGTGGCCTATGCACCTCTCACCCAAGCTGCCTAATCAAAGGCCTTGGAACTAGACAATTCTCTGATAATGAGGCTGGGAACTGAGACTTTCTCTCTTCCTCTCTGTTTCTACTGGTTCCTTCTCCTTATAACGGAGCCTTCCTCCCTGTTCTGGGTACATGGTAAACTTTCTCTGCTCTGGTCATCCGTCTGTGTCCCTATGGCACCTGTTTGTCCCCATTTCTGTCTGTAGCCAGCAGGGAGGGAATGAGGTCTTTCAGCTCCAACACAGAGGGATGCACGCAGACACCAGCCCTGCATCAGCTGTCGGGAGTGACTTGACGGCACACAACAACAACAATGGCAGAGTAGACATCAATAAGAGGGAATTAAATCCAAGACAGGTGAGGAAATTACAACATAGCACCTAACTGACCTCCCCAAATTTTTACCTGAAGTCTATACTAGCTCCTTCCTGCCCATGCCTCCTTATTTGTGCAGCCGACTTCCACTGCCCTGATTTTTCCTGTTTATGACATGTGAACACCTCTCCTCCTCCCCTCCCCCTGCCAGAGTTGAGTAGACCAAAGTACCAGATCTCAGAGATACTGTCCATCAGATGAGCCAATCAGTGTCTCTCAAGCAGTTCAACCAAGAGACACTGAGATCGAGGGAGTGGTCAAACAGTTGCTGTTGAGTCAGTTCCGACTCATGGCGACCCCATGTGTGTCAGAGTAGAATTATGCTCCATAGGGTTTTCAATGGCTGATTTTTCCGAAGTAGATCACCACCAGACCTTTCTTCAGAGGCACTTCTGGGTGGACTTGAACCTCCCACCTTTTGGTTAACAGCAAGCGTGTAAACTCCCTGCTGTTGCACCAAAACCAAGAAAAGCTAAACCTGTTGCTGTAGAATTGATTCTGACTCATAGCGACCCTAGAGGATAGAGCAGAACTGCCTCATAGGGTTTCCAAGGCTGTGATCTTTACGGAAGCAGACCGCCACATCGTTCTCCTGTGGAGTGGCTGGTGGGTTCGAACCGGCAACCCTGACAGTTAGCAGCTGAGGTCTTAATGATTTGAACCAGGGGCCCAAGTTCATTTTGCACTGGGCCTGTTCTGCCGGTGCCTTACCCACAGACCCTGGCTTATGCCTTTCTCCCAAGTATCCTGCCCACACACTGAGCTCAAATCCTGAGTTATAAACAATCCATCCTGAAACATACTCAAATGTAGTAAAACAAAGACATCTCCAGCCCGCCAATGCCCTAAAGAAGAAGCAGGGCACACAGGCCTCTCTCCAGGCAATGGCTTGGCCATTTTCACCAAGCAGATGCTTAACTGGAGACCAATTCCCAGCTAATTATAAAATTGGCAGTTCTGCTCTATTTTCTCTGTTCGAGAAAACTGCTAGTCAGTGTGCCTCCTGCGAATCTGTTTTGTACCCCATGCTGGTGCACAGCTCGGTTTCTTCAGCTGCTTTTCGATTCCCTTGGAAACTACCAGCATCTGTGTGTTTTCATGACAATTGGAAAGCTGCAGTGACTAAACCAAAACAAAAGTTGTCAACTGTGTCCCCATTTCGTCAGCTAAACAGTGAGAGGGGAGCCATCATTGCTTTGGGTGGTCAGAGAGGGCAAAGGAAAGAACAGAAATGAAATAAAGCACCAGAAGATCTAAACACATAATCGTTCCAAGATCACATTTTGCAGCATGGCAACGAGTCCCTCCTTTCTCAAGAGAACAACGGGCACTAAATTTGTTCAAAGCCTCATAAACACAGCTAATGTTTTTCTTTGTTTTTTTTTTTTTTTTTAACGTTTTATTAACTATAGCATATGCAACAACAACATATCGTAGCAGAAAAGCTCACATAATCTAATTGTGCTGTTGTTGTTAGGCGCTGTAGAGTCGGTTCCGACTCACAGCGACCCTGTGTACAACAGAATGAAACACTGCCCCGTCCTGCACCATCCTCACAATCCTTGCTATGTTTGAACTCATTGTTGCAGCCACAGTGTCAATCCATCTCGTTGAGGGCCCTCCTCTTTTTTGCTGACCCTCTGCTTTACCAAGCATAATGTCCTTCTCCAGGGACTGGGGCCTCCTGATAACATGTCCAAAGTACGTGAGATGAAGTCTCGTCATCCTCGCTTCTAAGGAGCATTCTAGCTGTGCTTCTTCTAAGACAGATTTTTCGTTCTTCTGGCAGTTCATGGTATATTCAGTATTCTTTCCCAACACCATAATTCAAAGGCATCAATTCTTCTTCGGTCTTCCTTATTCATTGTCCAGCTTTCGCATGCATATGAGGCAATTAAAAATGCTGTGGCTTGGCTCAGGCATACCTTAGTCCTCAAAGCGACGTCTTTGCTTTTTAACACTTTAAAGAGGTCTTTTGCAGCTTATTTGCCCAATGCAATATGTTGTTTCATTTCTTAACTGCTGCTTCGATGGGTGTTGATGGTGGATTCAAGTAAAATGAAATCCTTGACAACTTCACTATGTTCTCTGTTTATCATGATGCTGCTTATTGGTCCAGGTGTGAGGAATCCAAGTGTAGAGCATGGTTCATTGTCTCCAGCTGTAATTTTGTTTTTAAACATTTACTGTGCACTCACTCCATGCCCAGCCCCAGACAAGTCAAAGCAAAAGTTTAATCCTCACATCAACCCCGTATGGTGGGTGCTATTGTCCCCAATTTACAGATGAGGAGACAGACACAGTAGGATTAGGTAACCCACCCAGACTTATCCAGTTGGCAAATGGCAGTATCACCGTTTGAACCTGGGCTGTGAACTTCAGTTCCAGTGCTCTTAAGTGTTCTGTTCTCTGGTTTTAAGAGGCCCCTTGGTGTAAATGAGTGGGGGCAGTGGTTGTCCAGTGGTAGAATTCTTGCCTTCCACTGGGGAGACCTGGGTTTGAGTACTTGCCAATGCACTTTACGGCACCACTTGTCTGTCACTGGAAGATTGCATGTTGCTATGATGCTGGACATGTTTCAGTGAACCTTCCAGACTAAGACGGACTAGGAAGAAAGGCCTAGCAATCTACTTCCAAAAATCAGCCAACGAAAATCCTATGGGTCACAACGATTCTGTCTACAACTGATCATGGGGATGGTGCAGGACTGCGCAGTATTTCATTGCAGTGTGCACGGGGTCACCATAAATCAGGGGCTGACCCCACTGCAGCTAATAACAACAAGGTGTGAATAAATTGGTCTGAATGCATTCTCTTCTCCCCCATAAACCCCCCTTTCCATTCCAAGGTGCCTGTCTCACTAGATGGTGGCATGAAACACTCTGAGAGCCACTCGACAACCCTTTCTCCGTACTTCTCCACATGCCATCAACCACTCATTAACTCTACTCTTCAACATCTCTTGTATCCACTCATTTTTCCCCATCCCCAGGGCCCCCATCCTGGTCCAAGTCACCATCTTCTCTCAGCTGGACAACAGCCCCATCACAGTCTTCCTACAGCTCTTCTAGGTCCCCTTATCTGGTTCAGAAATATCTTTCAAGCTCTCAGAGCTGACTGTATTAGTCCCCTGCTTAGAATCCTCAATGGTGTCGCAGTACTCTAAGGGTAAAATCTCAATGCCTTAAGATGGAATTGATCTGACCTGGTCTCATTTCTGGTCTCATTTCTCATCCCTTCTTTCTCCCTCTGGCCAACTCCTGAGGTCTCAGCCTGAAGGTCACTTCCTCAAACAGACTTTCTCTGAGTTCTAAACTGGATTGCATCTCTGCTATTTGCTCATTCAAGGAGCCCTGGTGGCACAGTGGTTAAAGCGTTTGGCTACTAACCAAAAAGTTGAGGGTTTGCACCCACCAGCCAGCTGCTCCTCAGGAGAAAGATGTGGAGGTCTGCTTCTGTAAATATTACAACCTTGGAAACCCTATGGGGCATTTCTACTCTGTCCTATAGGGTCACTATGAGTCATAATTGACTTGACAGCAACAAGTTTAACACCTATTCATTCTATTGGAAATATTTATTTATTGTCTTTCCTATTCACTGCAGTCTCCCCAGTGCCTAGAACACTGTCTGGCACATAGTAGATGTGGTGAATATAAAGTTCTTTGACACTCTTCCCATGGAGGAGTGGGGTCCATGCTCCCCTCCCTTGAATCAGGCTGTAACTGCTTCAACCAATAGATTGCAGCAGAAGTGAAGCTATGTGACTTCTGAGTCAGGTCATAAACGACCATGCAGATTCTCTGGAACCCAGCTGTCACACTGAAACCCTGGCCATGTAAGTGGTCACGTGTAGGTTGCTCCAGTTAACAGTCCCAGCTGAACCAAGACATCAAGTCATTTCAGACATGTGAGTGGAGAAGCTTCCAGATGATTCCATAGCCTAGCTGTGATGTCACGCCAGCCATTCAATCTTCCCAGCTGAGGCCCCAGACATCACAGAGCAGATATGAGCCATCTCCACTGGCCCTGTCTGAATCCCTGACACACAGAATATGTGGGCATAACAAAACAGTAGCTGTTTTACGCCACTAAGCCATCGATAATCAGGACCATAAGTTTGGAAGTGAAGAGCCTTGACTGTAGCGTCAGACTGAATTTGAATCTTAGATTTGTCTGTTGTTTATAGTGAGGTAACTGAAAAGTGCCTTACCTCCCTGAACCAGCCTCCTCACCCTATTATGGAGCTAAGAGAGGCAATCACCGACAGCTGTGTAGTTTAAGGGTTAATTCATTCATTCAGCAAATATTTATTGAATCACTACATGGTGGTGCAAACTGTTAATGTACTCTGCTGCTAACTTAAAGGTTGGAGGTTCGAATCCACCCAGGGGCACCTTGGAAGAAAGTCCTGTAGTCTACTTCAGAAAAGGCAGCCATTGAAAACCCTATGGATCACAGTTCTACTCTGACACACTAACACACGTGGGGTTAACGTACTACATGGGCCAGTCACTAAGAGCTAAGGTACCTAAGGTGCCGGAGGAAGTCCTCAATAACAGCTTGATAAATATGTGTTGCTTCTGGCATTTCCCACCTGAGATTTAGAAAGGGCAAATGACTCGCCCAGACTGCCTGGCTAGTGAGTGGCCTCTAGTTCCTGCCAGGCAGCAAGTGGCCAGAGGCTGACAAGCCCAGCCTGTGGAAGAAACAAGCCCCCGGGTCAGTTGGCCAGGCCAGTCCTCGTCTGCTCAGAGCTTCCCCACTGCCGGGTGGTTCTCTCCACACACACGTGCTCACTTTCTCTCCACACACATGCGCTCACTTTCTCTCCACGTGGCCTGTGGGAGGAGGCAGGGCCCTGGGAGTCCCAGCTCCACGACTTACTCTCTGTGTGACCCCATTTCCTCTCTGGGCCTCAGTTTCCGTAACTGTGAAATGGTAAACGGGGTAGGGATGGGGGCTTTGTAAGATGCTGTCCTGTGAGGTCCTGGTACCTGGTAGTATGGGGGCATCAAGAATCAGGTGAAATGTGGGCACAAGCAGCAGTTACAGGGATGGCAACCTGCAGAGGTGGGAGCCCGAGGCCCGAAAGCCAGCATGACAAAGGGACCAGGAATGTGGCACATCAGGATGAGCCGGTGGAGGCGAGGCTGGGCTGCCTCCCCAGCAGGCAGCTCAGCCAGCCATGGAGGCCGCTCCGCCTGGACCTGGGGAGCCTGGCCCGGCTTCAGCAAATGGCTAATGGCTTCCCTTCAAAAGTGGAGAAAGGGCTCTGGAGGCAGCCCTTGGTTCCTCTCAGTGTGCCTGCCCTTCGCACGCGCTGCCCCGGCTCTTGAGAAATACTGACAGGTCGCAGACAAGGGCAGCAGCTATGGGCACGGCATCCTGGAGTCAGACAGAGGCTGCGTTCAATCCTGACTTCTTGGCATCTTGGGCAAGGTGTTTTGCCTCCCCAAGCCTGTTTCCTCTGTAAAGTGGGGACTAAGCACAGCTACTTTCAGGTGAGGGTCATAGTGATGTCATCCTCAGCCGTTCAATCTTCCCAGCTGAGGGCCCAGTCAAGCCATCCCTGTTTGCCCAGGAATTATAGTAGTGTCTTGGTCATCTAGTGCTGCTACAACAGAAATACCACCGGTGGATGCCTTTAACAACGAGAAATTTATTTCTTCACAGTAAAGTAGGCTAAAAGTCCACATTCAGGACGTCAGCTCCAGGGGAAGGCTTTCTCTGTTGGCCTTCTCATCAATGTTCCCCCGGACTAGGAGCTTCTCTGCTCAGGGACCCCGAGTCCAAAGGACACGCTCTGCTCCCAGCACTGCTTTCTTGGTGGTATGAGGTCCCCCTGTCTCTCTGCTCACTTCTGTCTTTTATATCTCAAGAGATTGCCTCAGGACACAATCCAGTCTTGTAGATCCAGTCCTGCCTTACTAACACAACTGCCACCCATCCTCCCTCATTAACATCATAGAGGCAGGATTTACAACATATAGGAAAATCACACAGTACCAGGAATCATGGCCCAGCCAAACTGATACACACATTTTTGGGGGGATGTAATTCAATCCATGACAAGTAGTAATAATAAGTACTAGTAGCAATAGTCAGAGCAGCAGCATCACCATTATACTCACCGTGAATGTCAGAGGCAACACTGAATTAAGGACAAGGTTGTAGTCGTAGGCAATACGGCCACAGTGACAAAGCAACCCCAACACAGGCCCTTGAACATGATGACCAACTTATATGCTGTTGAATTTTGGGATCATTTGTGACATAGCGATAGCTGACTGAGACAGTATGTTGTTGAACAACCTGAATAGCTCTGCCAGAGAAGCAGGGGGTCCTCTCTCTCCCACTCATACATTCCCAGCTACAAATACACACGCTGCTGACAATGTGCACAACCCATGCTCCACCCCATCCTCGACCCCCAGATGAAATGACACGTCAGGTTCCGAGTCAAGTGAAGGGTGAAAGTCAGACCTCTGAGAGCAGAGGTTGGGAAGGCCATCAGGTGTGCCAGGGAACGTGTGAGTGCGTACTCACCCATGAGCATGTACATGGCCATGTGTGCGAGTGTGGGTTTATGAAGGGGGGTCTCCCCTTTGCTGCTTCAGGACTTGCCAGAAGGTGTGGATTCTCCATGCCTACCCATGTACTCTCTTATCACTTAGCATATGACCACAATGTGAATGTGGACCCTTTGGATGAAACATCATTGTGCAGTACACAACCTGAACATCAGTACACGCAGCACTGCCATCTCTGAAGCAATCACTTCAAAGATGGGGACTGCAGGGCGGGAGGAAGATGTGCAGTAATGAGATGTTATGAAAGGCAAATCTTGCACTTACATTTCAGAGTACCAACCTAATTGAGCCCCTAAAATCCCTCTAGGACAAAAACTTTCCTCTTAAGGCAAAGAAGACTGGCTCATTCCAGCCAGTGTGCCCATTCTCTGAATTGTTAAACGATGCTTGACACATCTCTTCCACATAATTCTGCTAGAGCTTATGTCTGGGTGGTGGAATTAACAAACATGGCTCTTTTGTGTTAAAAATAACAGGAGTAAAACATTCTAAAATATAATAAATACAATTTAGTTTCCTGAATCAGATCTAAGGCCTGGCCAGGAGCCTGGTAAAAGCACAGCTGTGGGTGCTCCCTTCAGCTGGCCAAGGTAAGCAAAAACAAGAGACAAAGGAGACCCAGGCTGGGCCTGAGGAGCTGCAATCTAGGGGGAGGCCAGGCCCATGGACCAGGAGTTCTCGGCCCTGGCTGGGTATTAGAATCACCCGGTGATTCCAAAGTCCAGGTGCCCAGGCAATACCCAGACCAATCATCCAGTCCTCTGGGAGTGGGACCTGGGAACCAGTATTGCTTCAAGCTGCCTAGTTGACTCCATGGTGCGGCCACATGGGGAAGTGCTTCCAAAGAACCTCATTCTGTTGCCAGGGGTTCAGAGAATTGCCCAGAAGTTTTCAAGAGTGGGGTGGGAACAGATGGATTCTATCAAAATTCTCAATGGCACCTCTGGGAGGGGCAGCCTGCATTTTTGAGATGGCTGGGGGAGATTAAGGTACTGCCCATGACCTCTGAGATGACAAACGTTCCCAGCCAGAAGATCAGGCTCTACCAATCTCTATTTGAAGAAGCAGGCTGGCCACTTCCACTGCATTTAAAAAAAAATTTATTGTGGTTTTATATGCATATATATGTGTGTGTGTATATGTATATATATATATATACACACATACATATATAACAAAACATTTACCATTTTAACCATTTTTAAATGTACAATTCAGTGTTGTATAATATATACCATGTTGTATAACCATCACCACTATTTCCAAAAGTTTTCCATCACCCCAAACAGAAACACAGGACCCCTTAAGCAGTAACTCCCTGCTACCTACCCCCTGGTAGGTCCGAATCAGACCCATCATCGAGTCAATTCTAACTCATAGTGACCCTATAGGACAGAGTAGAACTGCCCCATAGTATTTCCAAGGCTGTACGCTTTACGGAAGCAGACTGTCACATCTTTCTCCCATAGGCAGCTGGTGGGTTGGAACCACCGACCTTTGGGTTGGCAGCTGAGTGCTTAACCACGGCGCCACCAGGGTTTCTTCCCTGGTTGGTAACCACTAACAGATTTTGACCTCTATGCATTTGCCTATTCTACACATTTCATAGAACTGGGATTACACAGCCTTTGTCCTTTTGTATCTGACTTATTTCACTCAGCATAGTGTTTTCAATGTTCATTCATGTTAGTACATATCAGAATGTCGTATCTATTTATGGCCGAATACTATTTCACTGCATTTTAGCACTTTTAAAATAACTTGCTATCATTTGAAATGGTGGGAGGGGGTTTCACATTAAAAAAAATACTCTAGTTTCAAGTTCTCTAGAAAAAAATCAGATGTGGTGATCCTGGGTCCCCATCCCCGAATGACAACAATTGGCTGAGGCTGAGTGGTAGCTGTCCCTTAAAATGGGCTCTGTACTGCAAGCCGGGAGTCCCCGAGTGGTGCAAACAGTTAACACACTTGCTGCTAACCTAAAGGTTGGAGGTTCAAGTCTGCCCAGAAGCACCTCAGAAGAAAGGCCTGGAGATCTACTTCAGAAAAATTAGTCATCGAAAGCCCTATGGAGCACAGGTCTACTCTAACCCACATGGGGTCACCACAAGTCATAGTTGACTTGATGGCAGCTGTACTGGTATTGTAAGCCTCCCAACCAACGTGGGCCTGGAGTGACCAGTGCACCCCCTTAAATGCTTGCCATAGCAGCTCTCAAAGTTCTGAAATGGTTTAATGCTTACTCTGTCCCTTCCTTTGAGCAAGTCCACTGACACTTGCTTGTCCGCCCCTAAGTCACTTAATCAGATTGCTGTTTTATGTGCTGGGCAAGGTACAAAATTGTGCTGTTCAACTCAGCAGCCACTAGCCGCGTGCGGCTATGGAGCACTTGCAATGTTTATGGCTGAATATATTCCACTGCATTTCAGCAGTGATGTTTAAATTTTATTTAATTTTAATTACTTTAAATTTAAAAAGGAGATACTTGATTCAGTTACTAGAAAATGTTTAAGTATGTTTGGAGCAACCTGGGTCTGGGAATCTAGTTTTTCAACTGTAAATTGTAAGATATCTAAATACAGATCTAGTATTTCCAATGAAAATTTAGCATCTTAATGGAGATGGGCTGTAAATGAAAAATATCCACTAGATTTTGAAGACTTTTTATAAAAAAGGAATGTAAAATATCTCATTAATAATGTTTTATGTTGATTTCATGTTCAAATGATATTTTGGGTGTACTAGGTTAAACAACATCCATTAATCAGAATGTGGAATGTACGAAGTATAGATCTAGGAAAACTGAAAGTTGTCAAAAATTAAATGGAACACTTGAAGATATTCTAGGCATTAGTGAGCTGCAATGGACTGATATTGGCCATTTTGAATCGGACAATCATATGGTCTACTCTGCCGGGAATGATAAATTGAAGAGGAATGGCATCTCATTCATCGTCAAAAAGAACATTTCAAGATCTACCCTGAAGTACAATGCTGTCAGTGATAGGATTATATCCATACACCTACAAGGAAGGCCAGCTAACATGATTATTATTCAAATTTATGCATCAGCAACTAATGCCAAACATGAAGAAATTGAAGATTTTTACCAACTTCTGCAGTCTGAAATTCATCAAACATGCAGTCAAGATGCATTGATAATTATTGTGATTGGAATGTGAAAGTTGGAAACAAAGAAGATAGGTAGTTGGAAAATATGGCCTTGGTGATAGAAACAATGCCAGAGATCACATGATAGAATTTTGCAAGATCAACAACTTATTCATTGCAAATCACTGGACCTCGCCAGATGGAATACACAGCAATTAAATTGACTACATCTGCGGACAGAGATTATAGAGAAGCTCAATATTATCAGTCAGAACAAGACCAGGGGCTGACTGCAGAACAGATCATCAATTGCTCATATGCAAGTTCAATCTGAAGCTAAAGAAAATTAAAGCAAGTCCATGAGAGCCAAAGTACGACTTTGAGTGTATCCCACCTGGATTTAGAGACCATCTCAAGAGTAGATTTGACGCATTGGAAACTAATGACCAAAGACCAGATGAGTTGTGGGATGACATCAAGGACATCATACATGAAGAAAGCAAGAGGTCATTAAAAAGTCCAGAAAGAAAAGACCAAAATGGATGTCAGAAGATACTCTGAAACTTGCTCTTGAAAATAGAATAGCTAAAGCAAATGGAAGAAATGATGAAGTAAAAGAGGTGAACAGAAAATTTCAAAGGGCAGCTCAAGAAGAAAGTAAAGTACTATAATGAAATGTGCAAAGACCTGGAGTTAGAAAACCAAAAAAGAACACACACAGCATTTCTCAAGCTGAAAGAACTAAAGAAAAAATTCACACCTCGACTTGCAATATTGAAGTATTCTATTGGCAAAACATTGAACAACGCAGGAAGCATTAAAAGAAGTTGGAAGGAATACACAGAGACACTGTACCAAAAAGAACTGGTTGATGTTCAACCATTTCAGGAGGTAGTATATGATCAAGAACCCATGGTACTGAAGGAAGAAGTTCAAGCTGCACTGAAGGCATTGGCGAAAAACAAGGCTCCAGGAATTGACAGAATACCAATTGAAATGTTTCAACAAATGGATGCAAGGCTGGAAGTGCTCATTTGTCTATACCAAGAAATTTGGAAGATAGCACCTGGCTAAATGACTGGAAGAGATCCATATTTATGCCCATTCCAAAGAAACGTGATCTGACAGAAAGCAGAAATTATCAATGTCATTAATATCACATGCAAGTAAAATTTTGCCAAAGATAATTCAAAAATGGTTGCAGCAATACATTGACAGGGAACTTCCAGAAGTTCAAGCCAGTTTCAGAAAAGGATGTGGAACAAGGGATATCATTGTTGATGTCAGATGGATTTTAGCTGAAAGCAGAGAATACCAGAAAGATGTTTACCTGTGTTTTATTGAATATTCAACTCTGTGGATTATAACAAATTATGGATAACATTTAAAAGAGTGGGAATTCCAGAACACTTAAATGTGCTCATGTGGAACCTGTACATAGACCAAGAGGCAGTCGTTCAAACAGAACTTCGTAGTTTAAAATCAGGAAAGGTACGCGTCAGTGTTGTGTCCTTTCACCATACTTAATCTGTATGCTGAGCAAATAATCCAAGAAGCTGGACTATATGAAGAAGAACGGGGCATCAGTATTGGAGTAAGACTCATTAACAACCTGCAATATGCAGATGACACAACCTTGCTTGCTGAAAGTGAAGAGGACTTGAAGCGCTTACTAATGAAGATCAAAGACTACATACAGCCTTCAGTATGCATTATACTTCAACATAAAGAAAACAAAAATCCTCACAACTGGACAAATAAGTAACATCATGATAAACGGAGAAAAGATTGAAGTTGTCAAGGATTTCACTTTACTTGGATCCACAATCAACACCCATGGAAGTGGCAGTCAAGAAATCAAACGACGCATTGCACTGGGCAAATCTGCTGCAGAAGACCTCTTTAAAGTGTTAAAAAGCAAAGATGTCACTTTGAGGACTAAGGTGCACCTGACCCAAGCCATGGTATTTTCAATCGCCTCATATGCATGTGAAAGCTGAACAATGAATAAGGAAGACCGAAGAAGAATTGATGCCTTTGAATTATGATGTTGGCAAAGAATATTGAATATACCATGGACCTCCAGAAGGACGAACAGATCTAAATTGGAAGAAGTACAGCCAGAATGCTCTTTAGAAGTGAGGATGGTGACACTTCATCTCACATACTTGGGACATGTTATCAGAAGGGACCAGTCCCTGGAGAAGGACATCATGCTTGGTAAAGTAGAGGGTCATCGAAAAAAAGGAAGACCCCCTATGAGATGGATTGACACAGTGGCTGGAACAATGGGCTCAAGCATAACAACAATTGTGAGGATGGTGCAGGACTGGGCAGTGTTTCGTTCTATTGTACATAGGGTTGCTATGAATCGAACTGACTCTACGGCACCTAACAACAACAGGTTAAACAAAATACATTATTAAAAATTTTAAATGGGCTCAGTGCCTTCCACTTTGCCAGAATCCTCACTACCTCCTAATGTTCTACACCCTGCCCACATTACTCCTTGATGGTACCTGCCTAGCCCTTGTAGGCAATGGTGTGTGCCACTCCTGGTCTATATCATGTTCTCAACTCTTTTGGGGGATGGAAGTTTTAAAATCTTGTGAAAGCTGTAGACCCTTTCTCCAGAAAACCGCACACACGTGTAGCTGCATAACATTGAGCAAATGCTTTTAGCAGCTTGTAAATTTCTGAAGGTCCATCCTTGAATCCCAGATTAACAAAGAAAAACCAGTTGCCATCAAGTAGATTCTGACTCATGGTGACCCCATGGGGGTCAAAGTAGAACTGTGCTCCATAAGGTTTTCAATGGCTGAATTTTCAGAAGTAGATTAACAAGGCCATTCTTCTGAAGTGTGTTTGGATGGATTCGAACCTTCAAGTCCAGTTAGCAGTGAGCGTGTTAATAATTTGCAACACCCAGGAGCTCCCAGGTTAATGACACCTGGTCTTTAGGGGCTTCAGTAAAGACCAGTGGGAGAGCATCAAATTGGTTGCCATGGTTACACCTCCTTTCCAAGGTTGGCCAAGGGATGAGGACCTGTCTTATTAACCCCTAGACCTACTGAATCAGACACTCTGGAGGTGGCGCCCAGTGGCTAAGAGCCCAGGTCCTGGAGTCAGACTGTCTGGGCTTGAATCCTCTTGATGTGTGGCCTCTGGCAAGTATTTTAGTCTCTTTAAGCCTCCGCTTTCCCCCTTCCCCTCCAGCCCCACAAACTGGAGGTGGAAGTGATGATAATAGTATGCACAGGGTTCTGGGGATGAAATAAAGTAGTGCATGGTAAACATTTGGCACATAGTAAGTGCTCCAATGAATGTTTAAAAACAAAAATGTATTCCAACCAATGAACCACCTACAAACTGCCTAAGATGGGGCAGAAAGCCAGAGGAGCACAGCAGGAACCAGAGCTGGATGGGGCTTGGGAGAGGCTTCCTGGAGGAGGTGATTGGAACTCAGTTTTAAAGGAAGAGTCAGTGAACATCAGGGAGCAATGAGATAGGCAAAGCTGGCAGGAAGGGGAGTAGGTAATTATTATGCTGGTAAGTACAATGGAGTTTCCCTGGGTGGAGAGGAGCCTGCATTAGGGTTTAATGAGAACGAGGTCATGAAAAAATAAAGGGTAGTAGGACAGATCTCTCTAAACAAGATAAAATACAGAAGCCGTAACCTTAAAAAATTTGAGGTTTGGTTACATCAAAATTTAAAGCTTCTATATAATAAAAGAGACCATAAAAAAAACTCATAAGACCAGTGATCAACTGAGAGGAAACATTTGCGACAAATAATAAAGTGTATTACCTGTTTTATATAAAGAGCTCCCAGTAATCAATAAGAAAAAAACCCCATAAAATGTCCAGTAGAAAAGTAGACAGAGGATATGTTTAAACAAGCCACTGAAGATAAAACACAAATGTCTTCGTATAAAAAGGCTGAACCTCACCAGTCATCAGGGAAATGCAAATGAATACAATGAAATATTTTTCACCCATCACATTGGCACACACTGAAAAGACTGATAACATTCAGGCTTGGCAAGTGTTAAGAAAAAGATCTTTTCATATTCTATGAGCAGCTGCTGGCCAACCCGGGTGGAGTCAGCAATCCCTGATGGGAGGGGAGCTTGAGGGGTGGCTTCCACATTGCAGATGGGATGAGAATCCAAGGGTTGTGAAGGGTGACAGTCTCATCCCTTGGTGTAATTCGAACCTTCTCTTTGTGCGGCAAGAGGAAATGTGAGGCCCTGTCAGAAGGAACCTGCCCTTCACTGGGTTGTAAGCAAGACTGGGAGTCCCTGGGTGGTGCACACGGTTAGTGGTAGGCTGCTAACTGAAATGCTGGAAGTTTGAGTTCACCCAGAGGCTCCTTAGAGAATTTATTGTTTTACAAACAATAAATTTATGTTGTTTAAAGCCACCACTCTGTGGTACTTTGTTACGGCAGCCTTAGGAAACAAATACAGGGGGACCTTGTAAAGTAATATAGTCCACAAACTCCAAAAACAAAACAAAAGGCGTTGCCATCAAGTCAATTCTGACTCATAGCACCTGACAGGACAGACAACAACTAACCCATACAGTTCTTAAGGAGCAGCTGGTGGATTTGAACTGCCGACCTTTTGGTTAGCAGCCTGAGCTTTTAACCACTGCGCCACCAGGGCTTCTTCCACAAACTAGTTGTGTACAGTTGGTCAAGACACTTAACCTATTATTCATGAAGGAAATCTGACTATTGCACTGGACTCAAAAGTGGTCTTCCCAGTACACAATACTGGGGAAGCCAGCACAACTTGTACAAGGCAAGGTCATGGAAGCTGCATAGACACATCCAAACTCCCTGAGGGACCGAATTGCTGGGCTGAGGGCTGTGGGGACCATGGTCTCGGGGTACATCTAGCTCAACTGGCGTAACACAGTTTATAAAGAAAATGTTCTACTTTCTACCTTGGTGAGTAGTGTCTGGGGTCTTAAAAGCCTGTGAGCAGCCGTCTAAGATACTCCACCTTTCTCACCCCTTCGGGAGCGAGGGAGAATGAAGAAAACAAGATACAAGGGAAGATTAGCCCAAAGGATTAATGGACCACAACTACTACAGCCTCCACCAGACTGAGCCCAGTACAACCAGATGGTGCCTGGCTACCACCACTGACTGCTCTGACAGGGATCACAACAGAGGGTCCCAGACAGAGCTGGAGAAAAATATAGAACAAAATTCTAACTCACAAAAAAAGACCAGACTTACTGGCCTGACAGAGACCGGAGGAACCCTGAGAGTATGGCCCCCGGACACCCTTTTAGCTCAGTAATGAAGTCACTCCCAAGGTTCACCCTTCAGCCAAAGATTAGACAGCCCCATAAAACAAAACAAGACTAATGGGGTACAACAGTCCAGTGACAAGGACTAGAAGGCAGGAGGGGACAGAAAAGCTGGTAATGGGAATCCAAGGTCGACAAGGGAGAGTGTTGACATTTCGTGGGGTTGTTAACCAATGTCATAAAACAATGTATGTACTAACTGTTTAATGAGATACTATTTGTTCTCTAAATCTTCATCTAAGGTACAATAAAAAAAAATTTTTTTAAAGTGGTCTTCCTGCCTCTATGATCTATCTTTGAAACTCTGCCAGACACTGAGTATGTGAAAAGATGCCCAACCTCACTAATAAAAAAAGTAAGGTAAACTAAAACAAGGTATCAGTTTCTGCCTATCAGACTGGCAGACTACAAAGAGCAAGAATGCCAAGAATATAAGGAAACAAACTTACACCCACTTAGCAAGTCTGTAAATGGGTACAAACTTCCTGGGAAAATGTTCTTCAAATTTTTAAATGTATATGCCTTTGGACGTGATTCCTATTCTGGGAATTTATCATGAGGATAAGGGCACAAAGACATACATCCAAGAACATGGCAGTAAGAAGTCACGCTGGACACTGAACCTGGCAGTCACCCTTATTAGTGTATTTTCACTCAGATAACATGTGTCTTCTATGTTTCTTTGCCTATTGTGCCCTTCCTCCGTGAAGTATTTTCATAAGCGCTGTGCTAAATTTTTTTACAGCAACATGTTAAAAAAAATTGGCATAATGGCACTTAATGAAAATACCTCATGGGAGAGGGCAAGGTTGGCAAACAAACGTAAAGGACATGTTATCTGCATAAAATACAATATTTTACTATGTTTTCAAAGATTTTTGATGATTCCATTTATAAAAGACAAAGCAATGGGATTTCTATCAGAATATACGAGTGCATTTTTCACCAATAAGGTAAGGCTATTTCAAACAGAGCCATCAATGATGTGTCCGAAGAACCCACAAATGATGTTCTTCAAACGGATGTCTACGTTTCTAACTGAGAATATTATTATACTTGTCATGGGCAAGACGGCTGAAACTCTCCAAAATCACGTTGTTGTTCATTAAACATTTAAGAAACATCCCATGTTTCCTGAAAAAGGTGACTTGTCGTAAACTAGGAAGAGTGATCATGGTTTAAATTATAATGATAAGTCCAGGAAAGAAAAACAGCAATCACCTGGTGGATAAATTGATACCTATCTTTTCTGTCTCAACTGATAACTCTCCTGTTTTAGCATCAGCAACAGGCTGAAAGTTTCTGTGTTCAACTCTGCTATCAACACGATCACTTCTGCCATTCCCTCTGCCTAAAGCCGAAGACAGGCTTGAAACTGAGCAAACGAACCTACTGGTAAACGCAAAAACAAACAAAAAAAACCATGGCAGTACAGTTTATAATAGCACCCCCCCAAAAACAACAAAGCAAAACTCAAAAACGAAACAAAAGTCCATCTGTAGGAGGCTAGTTAACTGTAGTATAGTTTAGTCAGAAAATAATACATCTCCTTTAAAGACGATGATACAGATTTTTGTGCATTTTCATGAAAACATAAGGTGGGAAAAGTAGTTTACAAAATAGTACACATAGTATAATCCAGTTTATGTATATAAGTATAATTATATACATGAATTAGATCATATATATATTTACATATATATGTACATATATTTACATATATACTTAAGAGCTACAGCTGCTAACCAAAAGGTCGGCAGTTTGAATCCATCAGGCGCTCCTTGGAAACCCTATGGGGCAGTTCTACTCTGTCCCATTGGGTCGCTATGCGACAGCAATGGCTTTTTATATATAACTATGGAGTTCCTGGGTGGCACCAACGGTTAAGCACTCGACTACTAGCCTAGAAGTTGGACTTTCATTTCCACACAGAGGCACCTCAGAAGATAGGCCTGATGATCTGCTTCCAAAAGGTCACAACCTTAAAAATTCTATGCAGCAGTTCTAGTCTGAACACAACAAGACGTATAAATTCCTATTTATGAGGCATATAATCTTGTACTCACAATACTGAACTACTCACAATAGTTATTCTTATGAGTGGAGGTGGGTGAGGAAGGTGGATTTCCCTTGCTATTTTTCGCATTTTTTATAGCAATCACAAATTAGTAGAAAATATATTTCCATTTGGGAGTGGGGATGGGAAGAATCCAGACACAGCTGTCCTGCTCTGGTTGGGTTGTTAAGCTTCCTCCTGATGCCAGCATGTCACGGTTTTAAGATTTAGTCCACGTAGACAGGGCACACTGTGTCCCATTCATTTATCAGAAGTTCTATTTGATAACAATACTGACTTTAGTCACCCCAGTGCAGACCTTTACAATCAGACCTTTCTGATTAGTATTTGGAGACCTTTCTGATTAGTATTTGGTGTATTGCATGGAGTCCCTGGGTAGTACAAATGGTCTGCTAACTGAAAGGTTGGTGGCTCAAGTCCAGCCAGAGGTACCTCGGAAGAAAGGCCTGGTGATCTACATCTGAAACATCACTCATTGAAAACCCTATCAGCACAGTTCTACTCTGACACACATGGGGTCACCATAAGTCAGAATCAACTGGTTGGCAACTGGTTCTTATCTTGTCATAGTGAATCAGTCTCCTATCTTCCTCCTGGATCAGCCTGTAGACATCCCAACAGCTGAGAAAGCATCCTATTTAACCTCATACCCCAGTGTCCAGCACGGGACTTCACATAGTAGCTGCAAGCATTTCAATCGTTAAACAAATACTTAGTAAGTGCCTACAATGGACCAGTCCTGCCTGCGCTGATGCTGGCGACACACAGTTAAACGGAACAGACCTACGCTTGGCATCCAGAAGCTTACAGTCCCGATGGAATTCGTTGAATAAATAAATGACTCATGAATAAGTGACCATCAAGATGAATGGACTCAGAGGGCTGGGATGCCTGACCTAGTAACTTTGTGAACCGATACGCAGAGCCCTGGCCTACAGCAGACAGACCAACCCTTGTCCCAAGGAAGTGGTTCTCAAATATTTGTGGCAGTGGAATCTCGTCTCAATAAACAAAAGAGAGGACAATGATAATTTATTATAAACTCATTGTCTAAGTTCAATTTAAAACATTTACTGATCATACTCAGTATAATCTTGATGGAAAAAAAGTATTTGGAATATAACCCCCTTATGGAACAAATATAGCCAGGCCATCTAAGATATATCAATTTGTCCCAACCCACCTGGAGTAAAGGAGAATGAAGAACACCAAAGACACAAGGAAACTATTAGCCCAAGAGACAGAAAGGGCCACATAAACCAGAGATTGCATCAGCCTGAGACCAGAACTAGATGGTGCCCAGCTACCACCAATGACCGCCCTGACAGGGAACACAACAGAGTCCCTGATGGAGCAGGAGAAAAGTGGGGTGCAGAAATCAAATTCTAGTAAAAAGACCAGACTTAATGGTCTGACTGAGATTGGAGGAACCCCAGAAAGCATGACCTGCGGACTCTCTGTCAACCCAGAACTAAAACCATTTAGTCAAAGATTAGACTGGACTATGGGACATAAAATGATACTCATGACGAGTGTGCTTCTTAGCTCAAATAGATACATGAGACTAAATGGGCAACTCCTGCCGGGAGGTGAGACAATAAGGCAGAGAGGGTCAGGAGCTGGTTGAATGGACACAGGAAGTCAAGGGTGGAAAGGAGGAGTGTGCTGTCACATTATAGGGAGAGCAATTAGGGTCACATAACAATGCATGTATAAATTTTTGTATGAGAGACTAACTTGAATTGTAAACTTTCACTTAAAGTGCAACAATAAAGTAAAAAATCAAAAAAAAAGAAATATAGCCAGAATGCTCCTTAGAAGCAAGGATGGCGAGACTACTCACATACTTAGGACATGTTATCAGAAGTGATCAGTCTCTGGAGAAGGACATCATGGTTAGTAAAAGTAGAGGGTCAGCCAAAAAGAGGAAGACCCCCCAATAAGATAGATTGACACAGTGGCTGCAACAATGGGCTCAAGCATAACAATGACTGTGAAATTGGCGCAGGACCAGGCAGTGTTTTGTTCTGTTGTACATAGGGTGGCTATGAGTTGGAACCCACTTGACGGCACCTAACAACAACATGTAGTGTTTTCACGACTTAAAAGATATCATAAAAAGCAAATTCAAATAAAATATCTACCAACCCTAGAGTTAGAAAAACCGCTGTTTTGGAAGTAAGAGTACTGTTTTTGTTTGTTTTAAGTAACAAAGAGAATGCAACAATTTTAAACTCTTTCTTAGGTGTTATTAATTTGTTCATTCAACCAGTAATTATTGAGCACATTCAATGGGTTAGGCACTCTTCTAGTGAATTCAATATTAATAGTGTCAGGGATCAAAGGAACCAAGAGATTAAGAAAGGGTAGGAGGAGGTCAGGGAACAGCCAGGAGACAGAGAGAGAGAGAAAAGAGTGGTGGGCTGAATCATGGCTCCCAAAGATGTCACATTCTAATCCCCGGAACCTGTGAATATGTTACCTTATACAGCAAAAGGGACTTTGAAGATATGATTAAAGATTTGGAGATGGGGAGATTATCCTGGATTATGTGAGCAGGTCTAATGTAATCACAAGGGTCCTTATAAATGAAAGAGGCAAGAGAGTCAGGGTCAAAGAGGAGATCTGATAACAGTAGTGAAGATCAGAGTCAGAGACAGATTTGAAGATGCTACACTGCTGAATTTGAAGATGGAAGGGGGCCACCAAGGAATGCGGGCAGCCTCTAGAAGCTAGAAAAGACAAGGAAATGGATTGTTTCTTAGAGCCTCCAAAAGGAACAGGGCCCTACCAACACCTTATTTTTAGAATTTCTGACTTCCAGAACAGTAAGATTATAAATCTGTGTTGTTTTAAGCCACAAAACTTGTGGTGATTTGTTACAGTGGTAATAGGAAACTAATACAGAGATGATAGATAGATAGATAGACTGATTGATAGACTGACAGAGTTGGATGGATGGATGGATGGATGGATGGATGGATGGATGGATGGATGGATGGATGGATGGATGGATAGACAGGGTTGGATGGATGATAGACAGACAAACAGGCTAGCATGTTCTTTGGTTTAGTAAGATCAAATCTCAATAAATCACATGTGCTGAGTAACTTTTGCCTGGGATGGGTCAGAGCGTCACGCATACAGGAGATCGGTGAACATGCTGTATGAATGAAATGGCTCCACTGAGCTTCCCCTCTTTTCCCTGAGCCTAGAAGTTGTTCCAGCATCAGGAGTTCCTTGGACTCAGTTGTCCTAGGATGAAGATCGCTTGCTCCTGAGTCTACTCTCATCAAGGCCACAGCCAGTCTTCAGGTCCTGGAGTTGGCCAATGAGAGGCAATGGGTGCTCCCGCTGCCGTGGGCGTGTTCCCGTCTAGAACATTTTTGGAGGCCAATCGGGCAGGATCTATCAAGATTCTAATTGTCCCCTTTAGAAACCTGTAATTCCACTTCTAGGAATGTATTTTACTCACACAAGTCCTCAAAGACTTTCACTGCAACATTGCTAAGAATTGTTAAAAATTGGAACCAACCCAAATGTCCATTAGCCAGGGACTGACTTAATCAAAGGATGTCCATACAGTTGGATTCTGGGAGGCCACTAAAATGAATGAGTTAGATCTTCATGTTACTGACATGTAAACTGTCCATAACATAGGAAGGGGAAAAAGCAAGCCTAGAAGCACATGTGTAACATAATCCTATTTGTGTAAAATCATACAAACACAGTTTATATCAAAAAATTCTCCTGAGGCATATGCCAAAACTTTAACCAAAAAAACCCAAATCCATTGCTGCTGAGCCGATTCCAACTCATAGAGATCCTATAGAACAGAGTAGAACTGCCCATAGTTTCCAAAGTTGTAATGTTTATAGAAGCAGACTGCCACATCTTTCTCCTGCAGAGCTGCTGGTCTGTTCAAACCACTGATCTTTTGTTTAGCAGCTGAGTGCTTAACCACTGTGCCACCAGGGCTCTTTTTCCAGTGCTTAATTCTGGGGAGTATGTTCTCTGTGCTATTTGAATTTTTACAATAATCATATTGAAATATGCTGTAATAAATGACTATTAAAAAATCCTGATTCTGGCTGTCAGAGGCACACTGAGCAGGAAGGAGAGATGGCTCAGGTTCCAGCCAAGGTGACCAAATGCAGCCATGCTTACCAGCCGAGATGCCATGGTTTAAGGCCCTGAGCCTGAATAAGACAAAACAAAACCAAAACCGAGTTGCTGTCGAGTTGATTCTGACTATGGTGACCCCATGTCATCAGAGTAGAACTGAGCTCCATTGAGTTTTCAATGGCTGATTTTTCAGAAGTGGACTGTCAGGCCTTTCTTCTGAGGAGCCTTCAAGTGGACTCGAACCTCTAACCTTTTGGTTAGTAGCTGAGTGCCTTAACCATTTGCACCACCCAGGGACTCTAAATAAGACATTAGTTCCTAACGCTCTTTAAGAGCAAGGGAAAGGGAAACGGCATCCAAGAATCAGTGACACCCCCTACCCCCCTTGCAGGAGGCCAGCTGCAAGACCAATGCTGTGTGTCTCAGCAAAGGCCTGAGTTTGAGACCCACCTCCACCACCTGCCAGCAGGGTGACCTGGGGCAAATTAACTTGACTTCTCAGAGCTTCTGTTTTCTCACCTGTATGGTGGGAGGAACATTCTTGCCTCCCACGGGTGTTATGAGGACTCAGTGAGATGACATATGTCCCTGGCACACAGTAGGTCCTCGACTCGGTCCCCTCGACCCACATGCCTGGCTCTGAGACACCAACAGCCCAAACTTCCCCTCTCTTTCCCCACGATGCCCATACCTGCAGCCCAGCTCTGCCCAGCGCTGGGCACAGCACCCTGGATGCCTGGCGATGTGGGCCCGTGGGATCCGGGGACATGGGGAGACCAGGGATGCCATGGCCAGCCTCTCCATGTGGGCCATGGGGAGAAGGGCTGGCTCCCCAGCGGCTCCCGGAAGGCTGCCGCACTGCTGCTCTGGGGCTGACTCACTCAGCAATGTGAGAAGGAAGAGGGATGCAGAGCCCCTGGGCACACCCAATTCCCAGACACCCCCGCTCTGGGACAAATGTCCAACCTCCTTCCAGTGGGGCTGGCTCAGCCAGGGCCACCTACAGGTAGACACACACACACCCCTGAGCCTCGCCCATCCACTCACACCGGAGTGGTGAAGTAGAAACAGCACTTTTAAAACAGTCATAAAACACTATTTGTATTGTCATTATTACTACCTGCAGCCAGCCTGATTTTAAAATAAAACGAATTAATAAAGTACCTTGCTCATATGGGTGGAAAAAAGCAGTCATGAGCCAGGGGTCTTTACCTTAGCATGGCCATCCCCTCTGTGACTTTGAGCAAGTCACTCGCCTCCTCTGAGCCTTGGTGTCCTCCTCTGTGAAAATGGGGAGGGTGACTTCCATCCAGGTTGCCAGGAGACAGAAAACAAGCAGGTAGGCGTACAGCAAGGGTTGTGTAAAGATCAGGGGTGGATGGGATGCTAAGGGAGCAGGAAACAGCAGTGGCCTAGTCTGGGGGTCCAGGAAAGCCCCCTGGGAATTGACATTTTTGTTGGAATCTGAAGGAGTAGCAGTTGGCTGGTAAAAGTTTGGGGGAAGGGGAGGAAGATGAAGAACTTTAGTTTCCTTGTCTGTAAAATGGGGATTCGCTCATTCATTCAACAAATATTTATTGAGACCTTACTAGAGGCAGTTACAATGGGGTCTGAGAGAAGAGCAGGATTGTGGGGACTCAGCCAAGATGAGAACTGAGGGCTGAGTTGGAGCCAGTCAGGTAGGAACAGGAAATGGAGAGGGGTTGCAGATGTAGAGAATGGTGTATATGAAGGTGTAGAGTGGGGCACATGGGGACATGTGAGGAACATCCTTCCCACTTCCCTGACGTGTGTCCTCCTCCTCAGATCCACCATGGGCCAGGAGTCCCTCCTTGAATGCCGCGGTCTTCCTCTAGATTGCCCTGGACTCCCCTTGCCCTCACGGAAGGCGCCAGGTGTCAGTGGTCCCATCAGGCAACATATTTGCCTTCCCACTAAGAAGAGAGGCCCCAGGATGAGCCCCAAGAAGCCGGCCCAAGTACGCAGGTCTCCATGGCCTGGAGCTCTGCTCTGGCCTGGGAGAGGCAGGAGATGGGGCCCAAGAAACTGGAAATATCACCCCTGGAGCCACAGTGCCTGGGATTATGCATGACCCCTGTATCCAAAAGTGGGGTGCATAGACAGTCTTCTCAGGAGCCCCAGGTCTCAAAAAGTGGTTGTCACCAGCTCTATCATGCACACCGGGTCTGTGCACAGACTGTCCACTTCTCCTGAGCCTCCTCCTGGAACCACGGAAGAGACTGGAACCACCATGCTGGAAGGCCGAGGAGCTGAGGGGTCCTCCCTTCCAATATGTGGCTTGAATTAGGAGCTAAAGTGGGTGTAAAGGTACTTTGGGAGCCATAGCGTTTGTGTGGGAAACACAGTAGGTGCTTAATAAAGGATAAATGGATAGATGGATGGGAGGATGGATGGATGAAAGGTTGTATGGGAAAATGGGTGCATGAGAGGAGGGATGGATAGGAGGACAACTGGACAAGGAATGAATGAGTGATTGGGTGGGTGGGTGGATGGATGGATGGATGGATGGATGGGTGGGTGGGTGGATGGATGGATGGGTGGATGGATGGATGAATGGATGGATGGATGGGTTGGGGGGAATGAGTGGAAGAATGAATGGCTGTGTACATGAACGTATGAGCATGAGTGAGTGAATGAGCGAATAAATCAGTAAGCTACTGAGTAAATGAATAAACGTATAAATAAACACTTGCGTGAGTAAATAAGTTACTACCTGAGTGAATAAACTAGTCTAAAACAGAACACCTAGCTTGCTGTCACCTCTCTTTGGTGCAGGGGACCTCTACAAAGAAAGCAAGCAGGAAGACAGAGTAGCCTGACTCTTGAGAGAGCTCCATTTTCAACCCTCTTTGAGGAAATAGCCACCTCTTGGCTTCCTGGAGAGCCATATGTACTAGAAAGAAGCTGGGAGAAGTGTGCCCCACACTGCGGCAACTTTCCTCAGCCTCGGGTGGGCCCTGTCCCAGCCCTGGAGTATCGGCCAGGCCGGTTAGGTCACAGGGGAGTGACTCAGACCCGGCTGCCCAGCACCCTGGCAGCCCGCCAGCATCTCCTCAGACAGCCTGTGATCCAGCCAGCCTGCTCTCCATGGTGGAGACTCGTCCATCCCCCTCAGCCCCAGAAAGCCACCCAGACCCTGTGGCTGTGTGCGCAACATTCTTTCTGCCCCTGCCAGACGCCCCCTCCCCATGATGGGTGCCGGCCTACCCAGTGTGGAGCAGTGGAGGCTCACAGGCCTGGGCTGATCCTCAGCTCTGCCACTTAAGCTGTGTGACTTCAGGCAAGCGCCTTAACCTCTCTGCATCCCAGCTTCTGCATGATTTAAATGAAAATCTTGCCTGTCTTGTGGCGTTGTTGGGAGAATTCAATGCGATAGTACATGTCAAGCACTGAAACCATGCCTGGCACACAAGGTATTCTGAGTATCTTATTTCCAGGTGTGTGTGTGTTGTTGTTTCCTTTTGGAAGCGATTTATCGAGCACTTACAAGGTACCAGCCAACACGTGCTCAGTACTTTCCATACATTCCATGTTTAATTCTCATGACAACTTCACAAGGAGGGGATCGGCCCCATTTTGCAGATGATGACCTTGAGGCTCAAAGGGATGGTGGTGGGAAGGTGAGGGGCTTGAACTTGGGATTCCAGACTTGTGCTCCCAGGGGTTGGGGTGGGGGAACAGAAGGGTGTGCCTGGAAGATGTGTCATGATGAGTTGTGGAGTTGGATGAAAGTTCCAAAGCTGGACGGACCCTGCATCACTGGCTCCCCCTACAGCTTCTCCCCTGCACCTGTCTCAGACCAGGTGACATTACACTGGTGACTGTCCTCCCAGCCTCCCTGCGTTCCTTGGGGGGGGGGGCAGGGGAGACATGTACACTTAAGTTCTGAGTTTCCAACAAACATCAACAGCAGAACCTTAAGCTACATCATTTGAGTCCCAGAAAAGTCGGAGGTATGTTACTAAGAAAGCAGGAAGGAAGAGAGTTGGGAGAGAAATGTGAGTGGGACAGTGTGTGAGAGAGAATGTGTGTGAGTGACTGTGAGAATGTGTGTGTGTGAGTGTATAAGAGTGTGTGAGAATGCGTGAGAGAGTGTGTGTGGCGCTTGAGAAATGCGTCTTGATTAAGGTCAGAAAAATGGGCCACTTCCTGGCTGTGTTACTTTGGGCAAGGCACTTAACCCCTATGACCCTCAGGTTCCTCATCTGAAAATGGAAATATTACCCACCTCACAGGTTTGTTGTGAAGACCAAGTAAGATAATGCATGGGAAGCGCTTGGCATGGGCCTGGCACACGGCAGCAGGAACTCAGTAAACTGGAGCTGCTATGATGAGCGGCATGTCTCTCAGGGAGCCCGTTACTAGAAGATCGTGGAGTGGGTTTACCAGGTGCTCTCTCTCTCTTTTTTTTCGCTTACAGACTCACACTTACTCACATATACCTCTCCTGCTTCGTAGTCCCAGGGTCTCAGCCCCTTCCCCAGAGCAGGGAGTGAGTCTCCCCACCCTCCCTTACCAGCCAGCCCTCCCAGGACTGCCCCTTGGGCTCCTCCAGAGTGGTTGGGAGTGGGGGAGGGGGGGCGGGCTCGATGGTTCAGCTGGCTTTTCTGGGTCAGCATGGAGACTGAACAACAGCCAGCAGCTTCTGACAGCAAAGGAGGACAGCCCGTGCCCACTAGGCAGTTCATGGAGACTCTCAGAACCAGCAGTGGGAGAGGAGGCCAGACAAAGCCAGGGAGAAGTTTCAGCCATGGAGGTTTGTTACCAAAAGGGTTTATTTGATGTGACTCCTGAAGCTCCCAGGAAAACAGTGTTGACAAAAAGTCATCAGCCAGAACAAAATGTGCGGGGAAAAGGGTGTGTGTGAGAGAAGAGTGGAGAATACGTATGAGTGTGTGTGAGTGTAAGAGTATGTGTGTGTGTGAGTGTGGGAATGTGTATGTGAGTGTGTAAGGGAATGTGTGTATGTGTGAGAGTGTGTATGTATGTGTGAAAGTGTGGGAGAGAGTTGTGTGTGGGAGAATGGGAGAGAGAATGTATGTCTGTATGTGGGAGAGTTGTGTGTGGGAGAATGTGAAAGAGAATGTATGTCTGTATGTGGGAGAGTGTGAGAATGCCTGTGTGTGTGTGTGTGTGTGACAGAGTGTGTGTGAGTGTGTAAGAGAGAGAATGCGTGAGTGTGACAGTGTTTGAGAGTATTTGTGTGAGTGTGTATGAGATTGTGTGTGTGTGAGAGAAAGAGAAAGTGTGCATGTGTTGGGGGTGTACAGTGGAGCAAAGGGCTAGGAAAACATGCACTTTCATATACACCCTTGGCACCACCTTTTAGTAGGGCCACTTGTAAAATGTAGGGCAAAATGGTATGGCAAAATATGAAATGCATGTATTTTGAATTTGACAATTTCTCCTTTCAAAATTTATCCTCTAAATAGAAGCACACATGTGTGCAAAGATGTTAAGTTCAAGAATGTTCCTGTCAGCCTTGTTGGTAAGCATAGAAATCTTGCTCAGCAAATTCAGCAAGGCTGAGGTCGCAAAGGGCGGCTCTACTCCAGGATGAGCAGCTCAGACTTTAGTCCAGGGGCAACAGGGAGCCGTCGAGGGTTTTAAGCAGAGGAAGAACATGTTCTGATTTGTGCTTTGGACGGATCATTCTGGCTAACAGGGCAGAAAGAACAGAGTGGGGGAGATCAAAGGCTGGGAGACCAGTTAATAATTCAGGTCCCAGTCTCTCTCCCTTGGGCAGTTAAAAAGCCTTGACATGGTGATAGGTGGGATGTGAAGTGAGAGAGAAAGAGGTGGCAAAGATGATACCCAAGTGGTACCCAGGAGGGTATGTCCTCTTCCCCAGCCCATCAAACCTCAGGGTAACCAGCCGGTGGTGCAAGGACAGATTGGGCCTTCTTCAAACGTCAGAGCCTTATGACTCCTACCTTATCTTATTCCATCCCCCAGCCTGGAGGAGAACTGGCATAGTGGATCAGGGCCTGGCTCTGGAGTCACAAGACCTGAGTTCAAATCCTGACTCCATCAGTGTGACTCTGAGCAAGTTACTTGACTGCTCAGTGCCTCAGTTTTCCCATCTGTAAAACAAGGATAACCAAAGACCCTACCTCATAAAAGATGTGTGTGAAGCACACAGAAAGTGCCCGGCACACAGTAAGTGCTCATTAAATGTGAGCTAGTCTCTTTATAACTAGGCATATGGCAGACACTCCAAATACATTCATAAAATAAATACCTGTTATTAAAATAAACTTAAAGTCTAATCAAAGTGAGTTTAAAGTTAAGGGAAGTTCAGCACAACCCTGCTCCCCATACCTTTAAACAGATGAGAAAAGAGGTCAGGATTCCCAGGGAGGGTCAGGGACTGCTCAGGTTGGTGCCTAGGACCCAGAGCTTGTTGAATGAATGGACTTGGGTCAAAACTGGCAGGCTTAGCAGGGGTCTCCTGAGCATAGGAACACCTTTGTTTCTTTAATATAGATCTCACATCCTCTGACCCAACCCTATCTTGGGACCTCTTCTGAATTCAGTTGGCCAACTTCTTGCCATGTGGCTGCTAATATTGTCTTCAGGACTTGGGCTCCTTCCAGGGCAGCCTGGTAGGTCATCTGTGATGGTGGAAAACAGCTGGTTCCTCTGGGAGCTTTCATGTCTCCAGCCAGGGGGGAGACTAGAATGAGGGGTCCCAAAGAAGCACCTCACTCTCCAACATGGTCTTCCATCCCTGGTAGGTCTCTCCCGTCCACTTCGGCCATTGCCACAGCCCAGATGACTCCAGGAAAATGAAGCTAGAAACAAATTGGGAGGTTGGATCTAGGGATGGCATTGCAATGAAAGAATAAGAGACAGATAAATGATGGGGGTGGGAAGGACTCTATAAACGGTACAGGGGTTCTGGAGAAGAATCTGAAGCTCCCCTCTTATCCCCCCACTAACTACACAAATAGGAATGGCTACATTACTGGTGAGATCCATCACAAAAGGAATGTGCGGGGCCCCTTGTTCAAAATTATTAAGAATTCAAGACAACAGCAGCAGAACATTAAGCCATGTGTGGGCCCTTCTGTGCGTGGGGCCTAGTGCAACTACTCTTCAGTGTATGTACACTTGGGCGCTTTTTTGGGGAAAGGGCTCTCAACTACTTAGGCTTGTGGACAAGAAAGGTTAAAAATCACTGTAATTGATGTTAAGTGATGGTCCTCACCTCTTCCCTCCATTTCAGACAGGCAGGGGTTCCAACGAACTCCATGAGGAACATGTTGCACAAGTACAGACTTCCAAGTAAGGCAGGCCATCTGACAGTGGGATGCCAGAAGTGGATGCGTGAGAGATGGAGTTTGGCATAGAATTAGGAGGACTCGCTGGCAGACTGGATGTGGAGTGGGAGAAAGAAGGGCATGAAGGTGTATAGCATCCATGAAGCTGACTCTTGGGTTCTGGCTGGAGCAACTGGATCACTCAAGGGTGGTACTGTTCATTGAGATGGGCAAAGATTGGGATTGCTATGTTTTGCTTTGTTGGGGAGCAATAAGTATCAAGAATTCCATTCTAGATGTGACAAAGTCTCAAGGAGGCAGTTAGATAATAGAGCTCAGAAAGGTGAGAGCGAGAGATACACATGTTGTGGTCATTGGCATAGAGCTGATGTTTTACTCCACTGTAATGGCTGAGAGCTCCTAGAGGCTCAATATGTGTCAGAGCAGTGTTACTTTGGGCAAATTATTTAACTGCCCTAACACTCAGTTTCCTCATTTGTAAAATGGAGATAAGAATAAAACCCTTTTCATAAGATTTCATAAATGAACTTGTGAAAGGGAAATGCTTAGCATAGGCCCTGGTACCTTTTAAGCATCCAATAAATGATAGCTATTATTTTTTATTGATACTGATATGATTACATCATTTCTTCTAAAAATATGTATTGAGCCCCGTGTCAGGTATCGCTTTGGGTGTTTTGGGTACATCTGCAAACAAAACAAACTATCTAGCATCTTAGAAGGTGATAAGTACCACAGAAAAAAGTAGAGCAGAGCAAAGGGGATCATGAGTGGGGGTGGGGAGAGGTTGCAATATTAAATATGGTAGTTGGGGGGTACCCTACTGAAAAAGTGACATTTGAGCAAAAACTGAAGAGAGTTTGCCATGTGGATGTGTGGAAGAGAGAACTTTCAGGCAGAAAGACAGCCAGAGCAAAGACCCTAAGGAGGGAGCTGGTTTTCAGTCTGAGTGGCGAGGAGGCCAGTAAGTGCTGGGAGAGTGGTGGGAGGTGAGGTCATAGAGGTAAAGTGTGAGGGGACCTTTAGGGGAAGATTCCTCATGGTAGAGGCAGCTAGTCCTCCAACATGGCAAAAACAGCAGGTCTCCAACATGGCATATGAAGCAAGCTCTCCAACATAGAGGGCGCCAGTTCTCCAGCATGGCAGAGGGAGCAGGCTTCCAACATGGTGGAAGCAGCCAGCTTTCCAACACGGCAGCCACCCAAGGCTTTGGGCACTAAGGCTTTCCTTTCCACACCATCCACTCACAGAAGGGCCTCACCTGGCAGCACAGGCTCACCAGTGGGGCCTCTCCTCTTCTCGGCTATAGAGTGTCCCCTCCCAGCAAAACTCAGCTGGCCCTTTGTTCCATGGCTCCCAATCGAAGCATAAACTGGAGTCATTTTCCTCTGAATCTGTGGAGGTACAAGACAAAGCATCTTGGGTGGTCACATCCCATCTCCTACTCCTGACCCAAAAAGGGTCCCCTTCCAGGGCTGGACATCCCTGTAGCCTTCTCTGGGGTCAGGGAGCTGAGCCCAAGTCATGACATACAGGCCATCCCTGAGGCCTCAGGAAGCCAACAGGACCTTGAATGGTGACCAGGGGCCAAGAAAGAAGGTTGTCCTATGACTCAGAAAGTGGCCAAATCTACCTACTAGAGAGGGAGGGACTCTGTTTTTGTTGTGTGCTGTCAAGTCAACTTTAACTCATAGCAATCCTCAGCAAATGACCTACCTGTATTAGGCAAGGTCCAGGAGGGAGCACTGAGGAGACATGAACCCAGTCATTGACGCTCCATCCACTCTTCACCAGTTCACCCATTAACAAATATCTGCGTATATATTTACAATGATTTCCATTGCAGCATTGTTTTGTGGTGACACACACACAACCAAACACCCTGGAAACTGTGCATGTCCATTACACGAAGTCTAGTTGACAAAACTATGGTACGCTCACACCCTGTGGAGACCTGGTCCCTCTACCCAATGGTACGTCATGAAGCTGTTAAAAGAATTGCATTTGATCTCTTTCTTTTGACTTCCAGGAATGTCCTTGGTAGTGTATTACATGCAAGTTGCAGAGAAATGTTTATGGTAGAGCCCCTTTTTTGGAAAACAAAGACTTCCCTTCACCCAAAAAGAGTTTTGAAAACCCACACGTTACGAAGTGTGTGCCTGACTTTGCTAACATGCCTTGTCATGCGAAGGCAAGGTGAAAAAGGACAGGGAGTAGGAAGATGATTTTTCTCACTATAGTCTTGCACTGTTCCACTGGTTGTGGAGGAGTAAAGGACGCTGAATAGAGACGGGTCCTCAGATTGCAGATCAACAGAGGGCAGGAGATAGAAAAATCCGAGTCTCAGTTTCCTCATCTGTAAAATGGGCACGATAATATCATCTTCTGTGAGGAGGGTTAACTGAAGTAAAATATGTAAAACTCACCACAGGGCCTAGCACAGGCATTTAACAATGTTGGTGGTTATTATGATTATCAGTACAATGGCTTGAAGCACTGCTATTCACTAAAGAGAGTGATTTTTTTTTTGAGTACATATTATGTGCTAAGTTCTTTATATGCATTTTCTCATTTCATTTTCTCATTTAATCCTCAACTTCATGGAGGTGACTGCAAGTATTGGTTGTATTTTACAGATGAGGAATGAAGGCTCAGAAAGATGAGGTGACTTGTCTGGGCTTACAAAGCCAGGAAGGGTGCTGCTGGATTCAAATTTGTCCCTCTAGCTCCACAACAGGAGCCCTGGTGGCACAATGGTTAAGTGCTCAGCTGCTGACCTAAAGGTTGGTGGTTCGAGCCACCAGTAGCTCTGTGGGAGAAAGATGATGTCAGTCTGCTTCTGTAAAGATTACAGCTTTGGAAACACTTTGGGGGAGTTCTACTCTGTCCTACTGGTTGCTATGAGTTGAAATCGACTCGATGGCAATGGGGCTTGTCATGGATTGAACTGTGTCCTTCAAAAATATCTGTCAACTTGGCTAGTGGCTAGGTCATGATTCCCAGTACTGTATGATTGTCTACCATTTTATCATCTGATGTGATTTCCCTATGTGTTATAAATGCTATCACTGTGATGTAATAAGATGGATTAGCGGCAGTTACATTGATGAGGTCTACAAGATTAGGTAGTGTCTTGAGCCAGTCTCTTTTGGGATATAAAAGAGAAGTGAGCAGGGAGACATGGGGACCTCATACCACCAAGAAAGCAGTGCCAGGAGCAGAGTGCATCCTTTGGACCTAAGGTTCCTCCACTGAGGTGCTCCCAGACCGAGGGAAGACTGATGCATCACAAGGACCTTCCTCCAGAGCCGACAGAGCGCGCCTTCCCCTGGAGCTGATGCCTTGAATTTGGACTTGTAGCCTACTAGACTGTGAGAGAATAGATTTCTCTTTGTTAAAAGCCATCCATCCACTTGTGGTATTTCTGTTATAGCAGCACTAGATGACCAAGACAGGGCTCTAGCACCCCATGGAATTCCACTAGGGGGACTTGTTTGAAGTCAAGGAATTCAAAGGCAGCTTTGAATTTAAAATTTTGCTCTACCAGTTCTGGTCCAAAGATCACCATGCAGGTTGGGAAGGATCTTCAACAAACACAGCCCAGATGACAGAGTAGAACCAGAGCTCCAGCCTTGTGCCAATTCCTCTGTTTCGGCCCCAAATCCATCTCTCTCGAGGGTTCCCTTCTTCCTTCTGCAAATTTCTTTCAAACCACAGAAGGAAAGGGTTTATAGCAGGCCATCTTTCTCTTGAAAGCACTTGGGGCTTCATCCTCTCTCCACAAGACATGGCCAAGGATTAGCATTACCCACTGGCCAGTTTTCCTGGGGGCTCAGCTGCCCATGGTCTTTTTTTGCTCAGTGCCAGTCTCACCAGCAGCTCCTTCTCCCACCTTGCTTTTCCCTCGACTTGGGAGAGTGCCACTCTCAGGCCACAGGCACTCACTCACCACTGCTCGACCCTGTTTCTTTCTGTTATGGGTTGAATTGTGTACTCCAAAAAGATATGTTGAAGTCTTAACCACTGGTACCTGTGAATGTGACCTTATTTGGAAATGGGGTCTTTGCAGATGTAATCAAGTTGAGGTCATTGTTATTGTTGTTGTTGTGTGCCGCAGAGTTGACTGCGACTCATAGTGACCCCATGTGACAGAGTAGGACTGTCCCATAAGGTTTCCCAGGCTGTAATCTTTACAGGAGTAGATCACCAGGTCTCTCATGGAGCTGCTGCGTGGGTTTGAACTGCCAACCTTTATGTTAGCAGCCGAGCACTTAACTGTTATGTCACCAGGGCTCCCTGATGAGGTCATTCATGGTCCCTAATCCAGTATCACTGGTGTCCTTATAAAACAGAGATACAATGGGAGAACGCCATGTGACAAAAGAGGCAGAGATTGGAATGAAGCGCCTATACGCCCAAGGAACCTCAAGGATTGTCTACAACACCAGAAGCCAAGAGAAAGGCATGGAACAGATTCTCCCCTAGAGGCTTCAGAGAGAATATGACCTTGATTATGGACTTGTAGCCTCCAAAACTGTGAGAATAAATTTCTGTTGTTTTAAGTCACCCAGTCTGTGGGGATTTGTTGCAGCAGCCCTGGGAAACGAATCTAGCTTCCTAGCCTTGGAACTGCCCTGCTGAGGCAGCCTGGGCTTGTGGGGCACAGGATGGAGACGTCAGAGCTACTTTTGTCTGTGCTCATACTGGATTCCAGGCCAAACTGATTACAGTAAAGGGATCCAAGTCAGAAAAGTTAGAAAACAACAAGCCTGGGTGTCCCAAGCCCCCAGTCCCCAGGCCCTGGCAGGCCCCAAACCCTAGCAGGCCCAGACCATGGCATGAGGGCAGAACTCATGTAATAATACTGAGAGTTCCAAGAAGACAGGGCCCCTGAGGGAGTTTCACTTTGTTGAAAAATTAAGGAAAGGACTTATTTCAAAATGTCATGTGAGATGCCGATGGGTGCACAGCCTTTCAGGAGAAAGTCTGAAAAGGGGCCAGAGTAGTGTTAAGTTGTGGCTGGCTTAGAGCAGGGCCTCCAAGAATGATTCACTGGGGAGATAGGGCTGGACTGGGTGGTAAGGTGTCCTGCAACAGAGAAGACGTGCAAAGCCACGTGCACACTTTCTCAACAATGACAAAACCCTACGCTGGACTATTTTCTCCTCCTACAAGCACCTAGTATGTGCCTGGCCCTGTAAGCACCTGACATGCATTAACCCATTTAAGACTCCACCAGCCCAAAGTGTTGGTACTACTATTATCTTCATTTCGTAGATGAGAAAACTAAGGCTCAGAAACCAGACAATTGGCACTCTTAAGCACTTCACAGATGTGTAACTTTGGGCAGGTAGCTAGCTTCTCCTCTACGAGCCTCAGTTTCTTCAATTATAAGATAGGTACTACCTCACAGGGTTACTTTGAGGATTATATGAGCTGCTGTTTGCTACTGTGATGGTTAAGGTTGTGTGTCTACTTGGCTGGGCCATGACTCTCAGTGGTTTGGTGGTCGTATGATGTTGTGATCACCTCCAAGATGGGATCTGCTGTGAGTAGCCAATCAGTTGAAAGGGAGTTTCCTTGGGCGCGTGTGGTCTTGCCTGCCGATCTTGGAATTCATCGATCTTCACAGCCTGTAAGCAAGAGACTTGCTCTCTGACCTGCTGATCTTAGGTTCACCAGCCCCTTCAGCTATGTGAATCAGGAGAAGCCTCTATCCTGACCCACAGACTTGGGATGTTCTATCCTCTACAACCGTGTGAGCCATTTCCTTGATATAAATTTCTCCCTATGTATATTTATATGCTTTAATGGTTTTGCTTCTCTAGAGAACCCAGCCTAAGACACTCCGGTAAAGATTACAGCCTTGGAAACTTTATGGGGCAGTTCTACTTTGTCATATACGGTCGCTATGAGCCAGAACTGACTCAATGGCACACAACAACATTGTTTTTTATATTTCATTTTGTTTTTGTTGTTGAGAATATACACAGCAGAACATACACCAATTCAAAAATTCTTACATGTACAATTCAGTGACATTGATTACATTCTTTCAGTTGTGCAACCATTCTCACCCTCCTTTTCCAAGTTGTTCCTCCCCTACTAACATAAACTCACTGCCCTAAGGTTCCTATCTAATCTTTTGAGTTGCTGTTGTCAGTTTGATCCCATACAGATCTTAAAAGAGCACAATGCTCATGGCAGACACTCTTTACTAGTTAAGCTAAACTATCATTTGGTTTTAAGACTTCAGGTGACATATTTGGTTTAAGATTTAAAGATTATCACAGGGCAACAGTTTCAGGGGTTCATCCAGCCTCCATGACAATATTATTAACTATTAAGGGCAAGGCTGAAGTTGGAACTCCAGGCTCCTAGACGTCGAGATAGTTTTATAGCCAATATACACAAGTCCTCCAGCTCCCACCAGCCACCAGGTCTGATGCCCAAGTCTTGTCCCTCAGGGAGCACTGGGGTTCACCCTGGAAATTCGAGAACACTTTAAACAAACATTTTCTGGAAGCAAAAGGACTTCCCAGGCTCTTGACAGGAACTCCCAGTAATCACACAATTATCAGCCCCTACATTTGAGATCATGGGGCAGGTGGGGAGGGTGAACCGTTTACCCTGTCTCAAAGCCATCTGCCCAGGGCTGGCTGCGTGCTCAGCGCCCTCCCTGCCCAGCTGGCCAAGGATCATGCAGCTGAGCAGCAAGAGGTGGGAGGTCAAGAGAAATAAATTCCTCAGCTGAAGAGGGTGCCCAGAACAGGACACCTGAGGGGAGAGATATCACTCCTGCCCCACAGCCAGGCCACATCCCAGGCCCCCCTCCCCCCAGCTTCCTTTATGACCACTTTGCCCTGCCTCTTGCTCCTTATGGAGACATGCTGAGCTCAGGATGAATGTCAGTGGCCTCCACGATCCTGTGTCCCAGAGAAGCCCAGATCCTCCCTGAAGTATGGTCTGAGCAGAAGACATTGTGAGTGGCCTCTGGGCACCTGGTAATGCTGAAGGCTGCTGCATCGCATTGTGCAAGCTGCTCACTGTTGCAAAAGCACCGGCTGAAGTGGGTGAGTGGGGCTGAGATCCAGCCCATGCTCTGCTCGCTCAGCCTTTCCCTGGCTGCACCCACAGAAAGTGGCGTCTTTTCCCAAATCATCTGCCCAGAGAGGCCACCTCTAATTTGTACAAAAGACACGTGCTAGTGGTGGCCCTGAGGGATCCACTGGACCATCTCCCCAGAAAAACCACACAGACATATTGCTTCATAGTCAAACTCGCGGATTCATGGAACCCTGAAGAATCAAACTTGGACTCCAGGTTAAGAAACTCTAAACTACCAGACCAGTCCTTTTCTCTTGCAGTTGACTATTTTTATCTGAGCCAGCAGTAAAAATACCTGAACAAAACCCCTTTCTCTGCAGTTGTTCCAGGAGACCCTGACCTGTTCAGCCCCCTGCCCAGCCTGGGCGGCTCACCTTGGCTAAGTAAGAAGCGCAGCCAGACGATCAATAAGAACAGCAGCAAGCCCACGGGCAGGCAGAGCCAGAAAACCAGAAAAGAAAATGTGATGTTGTTCACCAGTGGCATCAGTGGGTACTTCATGGTGTGTGTGTAGCTAAGCTGGCCAGCCTGGGCTAGGCTGGCAGGGCTGCCCCTGGGGACCTGGCAGGCTGGGCCACACTCCGCCCTCATCCCAGTTGTGACTGAGCAGGTGATGTAACAAGAAGTCAGAGTGCCCTGTGAGTGGTGTTTTGGACGAATGGATGGGAGCTGGGCAGTGAGTTTAGCTCAGATTTTGTAAAATTCCAGGCTTCTAGGCAGGCAGGCAGGCCTGGGTTTGGATCCCAGCTAAGCTGCTATTGGGTTCATGTGACACTTACCTGATCCTCTTTCTTGTAAGATGGAAATAATTCTTACCTCACTAAGCTGCTAAAAGTTAGTAAAATAGGTGAGATAAAAATTATCCCTGGGTGGGTGTTCATACATTCGAGGTCCCAGAGACCTCTCGAGCCAGCCAGGTCCTCGGGTCCTGTAATTCCGACTGCGGGTGACCACGTTTCCTCTGTGGGCGTAGTGGGGACAGCAACAAACAGATGGCACACAGTGCATGTAAAGCAGGCAGCTACACTCAGCTCCAGCCAATAACTGCTATGTGGGAGCTGCAGACCCAGTATTGCCAGATTGCCTGACTTTTCCAAGAGTCAAAACATTGTTGACTTCATAGGGTTTTCAAGGCTGTGACCTTCTGGAAGAAGATCATCAGGCCTTTCTTTGAGGCACTTACAGGTAGGTTTGAACCACCAACCTTTCGATTAGTAGTCGAGTGCTTCACCGTCTGTGCTACCCAGGGATTCCTATGTGTTGTCGATGAGTCAATTCCAACTCAGGGTGACCTGATGTGTGTCAGAGTAGAATTGTGCTCCATAGGGTTTTCAGTGGCTGTTTTTTGGGAAGTAGACTGCCACGCCCTCATGAAACTCTATAAAAGCAGGGTGAGAACTCACAGATCTACATTTCGAAGGGGAGCCAAAGGACAGCAGACACCCTCCTGGAAAGAGCACCCACGCAGGATTCAAACCCACAGCCTGTAACCAAAAGCACACACGAGGTTATTAGATAAGAATCTCCTAAAATTTAATTGACTAAATGTATTACATTCAATATTCCATGGGTTTCTTCTGGACAAAGAATCGGTATAAATACAAACAAGCCTCTGGGCCTTCTTCCCTAATTGACGAAGATAAAACACAAAAGGCGAGGGGACACGGGGACACCTTCATATTTACATTTCGTCTTTACAGTTCAGTGCCAGAAATATTTACAGAAAATACAATAAGAAAAAGATTATGTCTTGGCAACATACTGAAATTCATACAAATTGTATATATGATTTCAAGCAAATAATGATACTGTTTATTTTTTTTTAGCCACAACTGCCAAGCCCTTCGGAGGAGAAAGATGTTCTTGGTCACTGTAAGAGATGAGGACTTGGGAAACTTGGTTTGCTTCAACAAATATTTATTGGGCGCCTACTATATGCAAGGCACTGTGGAATCCCAAATTACACCTTTTCCCTCACCATTAAAAAAAGAAAAGCATCTGAAGAACATGAGTTGATATTCTGAGAAAAAACACTATACAGTACATGGCTTCTTTAGCTACTGAGAAACCCACAGTTTGATTCCACATTGTATGAATGGATTACCTCCAATCTCCCCATGTCAAGAAAAGAGGCTGTGATGGAAATCTTTAAAACAGACCACCTAACTCATTTGTCATTTCATGTAAGCATATAAATCAATTCTTTTTAGGAAGGTATAACCTGAAGGGGCTTTAAAATGCCGAATGGAAAACTATTGCCAGGAGTGTCAAATTACCTCCAATACATTTTTCACTATCTACCACAAAATACGTCTTTGAGCAAGGCTCCCACTGCAAGGCTTCTACCTTCCAATAGAAATAAATACTCCTGAAGCCTCTGCCTCTCTAAAGATCAGTCCCGCAGAGCCTGATGAATGCTGCCCCAGTGTATGCTGAAGTGACTGTGTGAAGGCCTCACACACAGCACCCATAGGCAACTGACGTTACTGGCCAAAGATGGAAATACTTTGTATTTATAAATGAGTCCAGAGGAGAACGGGCTGCACTAAAATAGAGGACCCTGAAGTGGAGGACAGAACGCATGTGTGTGTGTGGGGAGTGGCCGGGGGCGGTAGGCAGGAAAGCAGGTAGGTCAACCCACCACATAACTATTCCTTTCAAAGGGCCAACGGACAGGAGGGGGTCTTTGGCGGAAGCACTGGACAAAAGGGAGAGCTGGCTAAACAAGGAAAGGGTTAAAGAGGCAAAAAGCCTTTCTCACTGTCCTTCGTGCTCCTAACCAGAAAGGAGAACCCCCCTCCAAACACTTGAGGAGGGAGTTTGAGGGGCTTCCTGCATCTGTCTCTTGGGTAACGCTTTCCTCTTCACAGAATGCCACTCATCCACCCTCTGGTGCAGACACAGGAGCAGCTCAACTGTTTAAGTCACAGACCAAAGTGGTCCTGGCTTCCCCAAGGTTATGAACACATGCTAACAAATTTATCAGATGGACCAATAAAGGCTATTATTAAGAACTAAATATGTTCCTCTGGCATCATTATGCTCAAAGTGGTTTTTAAAAAAGGCAGTTGAGTGAACTTAGTGACTATTAAACCCATACTAGTGAAAGGTCCAAGAGTTGGACCTTGTTTGGTAGATTCTATTCTGAGCAGAAGAAACCAACACTTGACGAGGGATGCTAGCCCATACTCTGTTCATGCTGTACACATTGGGGGTCTCGTCTTCAAGGGTACACATTACTGAACCCATCTCTCCTCCTCTGAGGGACCACAAAGTCTTCCAGATCACAAACTGCATTCAACATGGCTGTTCACTTATTAAAGCCATCAGAATTACAAAAAGTTGCCAGAAACTAGAGGTAATTAAAGGATCAGCAAACCAACCCCCAAACACCCCACTAGACATTTTTCTGACATCAGAACTACGTAAAAGGTAAATGTTTTACCTGAAGAATCATACTGAGGAAGTACATCTATATCAATTCTTTTTAATCTCTGGAATGTTCTAGGTTGCATATCAATTTAGCACTCTTTGTTCACTTCAGCAGAACAAGGGCTCATTTTTCCCTTGAAATGTTCAATCTGGAATTTCCTTGAAAGCTGTCAAACCTCACCTTATACCTGCTGAACTACTAAAACATTTTTAGGATAGAACTTGCTAATCTTTATTATATACCCCCCTCCTCGATGCTACCATTTGCGAACATCAATTTATTGCCCAGCTTGAAAAGGAAGTCAATTATTGAATATTATTATCCCCTGAATGGAAACTGGAGTCATAGGAGGAAGTTAGCTTTACCTGAGCTGAAAACAAGGGTACGGCAAACGTAAAACCAAGAAGCTGCTATGCCCACATCTCTTGCTCATAGATGGCAAAATACATACTTCTGGAATAAAAATAACTGCAGAGGGAACTAGGTTCTACACTATCCCCTTCACCCCCAATTAAACTACTAAAACATCAAAGCCAAAGAAATAACCTAACAAGACCATGGTAGGGACAACTTACTGACGTCAGAGTTCAAGTGTGAAACCCCCTTATACACCTGTGATCACTCCTCTTTGGAATTCAAATGTCACTTGTTTTCTTAACACAAAATAATCTTAATTAAGAAAGAAGAAAGCAGATAAGAATAGGAGAAACGAGTAGTGTATACTCTAGCACTGTAACAGGCAACCTTGTAAGGATGTTCTGGGTCTGGCCACCTCAAAACTCTTATCCCTGGCAGAAAAGTAGCAGCGAGGTAACAGAAGTATTTCCAAAACCCTGGCAGGGATTTGTTGTGCCATCAGCTGGCAAAGTCCAGAAAACATGACAATGGCCATTTCTAATAGCAGCCCATCCAGGGAGGTGGATCACTAATCCTTGTCAATTATGATAAAATCCAATAGCTGAGAGAGATCTGAATTACTAGTGCCGAGAAGCTGCTTCCTAAACCCCAAATTAGAATCCTTCATAACCTACTGCAGTTTCTTGCTTGGTCCTGAAATAAGAAACAGTGTATGAAACCAAATAATTTTCAATCCTTGTTGTGAATTTACACTTCTTGATATTCAACCAAGGAATTACAAATGTTTAACCTGTCATTATGTCACCAAGCTGGCCAACAATGGAGAGAGCATAGGTATCACTGCTGTTTTCTAACTTTTAACTCTATAGACTTCATCTGTGTCTCCATTAAAGCACAGAGCTGCACCTCCATTTTAGATCTGTTCCTTGGTTGCCCAGAAATTGAGGCCTTCAGACAGATCCTCTGTGCAGTGATGAGACTGGCAACTTATTTGAAATGTGGAGAGAAAATATGAAATATTTTAATGTCAGACTTCTTATCTGAGCAAAAACCATTCATGCTCTTTTGTCAGTTTGACAGTTGGATTAAAAATGGACCTACAAGTGAGCAGAAGGTTGAGATTTCTTTCCTTCTCCTCTACGCTATCAGCATCTTTTGAGTTTTTAAATGTCCTGGAAGATTCTAGACAGATTTTAATTTTGAACACAACCTCCTAAAAAGCGAGGTATAAAACTACCTTCAACTTCTAATTTGGAAACTTGTTGATACTACCAATCCACATGTTTAACTGAGATGCATAAAAGCCTTTCTCCTGAAAAAGCTTATATTTAACTAAAACTGTCATTTTTAAAAGAAAGTTTATGGCTAAAATGTATATTGTCATTACCAGCAAGAACATGATTGTGTCTGGAAGCCCATTTCACTAGAAAGCCAAAAGTCTTCTATCAAATGGGTTTGTAAGGTGTTTCTTCTATTCTGGTGATTAAACATTAAGCTCTTAGGAAGTGATTTGTTTTTATTTTTACAGTGATCACCTGTCAAATAGTTTTGCTTTGATATTATACCCCCCAAACTGGAGTTAAATAGTCTTGGACAGGCAGTGGTCTAAGAGCTGCAGTTCTTGACTCCAACCTCCTGGAAAAGTGAAGTATAAAACTCTGGCTCCAACTGCTTGTTACGGTACTTGTTGACAATGTCGGTGATTTTCTGTTTCCGGCGCACATGTGGTGGACTGTAGGAGTCACTCTCTAGTCTCTTCCTTCTACAAATATTAATTACAGTCTGCCTCACCAGGAACCCTTAAAAACAAAGGTGTTAAAATAAATGTTAACAACCAGTTAGCTAAGTGAATTATCAGTATTCAAGTAAGCTATTCTCTGCATACTCAAAATACTTCATTCCATTTGCAAAACTACAGTCTTCAGAGAGACAGGCATAGCACTACCAAGATAAAAATGTCAGAAGAAACATACAATGGCAAGGAAAAATCAAATCAAAATCTGGTCTGACAACCCATTTCCTGCCCTAAATTACAGACAGTAATCTTCATTTTCCAATACCAGAAGTTTGTAATAGCTCTACTCACACTAACTGTATTAAGCCATTTTAAAACAGAGCAAAACATGCTCCCTTTGTAACAAGAGTCATAACATTTTCTACACATGTAATCTATTGAGTAACATCACCATTTCTTTATTGTTCCTTCTTCTGGTTTACAAAAACATGAAAGAACAAGACAGACAGAAACCTTAACCCTTCGGCCACAGAGAAGACCTTACCGAGAGCTCGCCTGCTGACTATCATCCCATCCACAAGAGGGATGACCATGTTAAATTTTCCAGTGGCTCCTTGGATTTTTATCCGGAATAATCCAGTGTTTAAAGGGTGGATGAAGATGACAGGAACTTCTTTTTCAAGAGTGGTTGATCTTAAGAAAAGATAAGACTTTTTACCCCAGACACGTAAAAGTAGAAGTCTCCATGAGTGACACAGGAATACCAAGGGGACCTCTTGCAGGCAGTGTTTGAGAAGAGCCAAGGGAACAGTTTGCTCAGAATCCTCTTCTTGGGAGGCCATGTTGCTGCCCCCCACCCCACAGTGACACCTGGCCCTAAATGCCCATCATCGGGTCAGCTTTTTAAGCTGACAAAAGGGGTTGAGAAAATGTGCTTAGAAACCACTGGGGACATGGGGTTGAAGGAAAAGCCAGAGTCATCTATCATGGGGAAGTATGAACCTAGGGACCAGCTATGGGACTTTTACTTAGTTCTTCCCTCTTTGGGGAACCACAAGTAGATATACAGCTTAGGTCCATTATGGGAATCCCTAGGGCTATTAGTCTGGACCAACTGCAAGTATCCTCCTCAATGAGGCTGATAAACGGCCATGTCTGGGCAGGGCCAAAAGCACTCAAACCCTCTGAATGGTAACAGATGCTAAGGTTAGCAACACAGTAAACTTTCTTTCTACAGATAAATTGACTTGGCCAAAGCAACACTGAATAAATTTTTCAAGATTAAAAAAAAAAAAAATCAATCCTGTAGTATTGCTGTACCCAAGACAAATTCTAAACTTTGCTCATCTACCAATAAAATAAATATTTTCTAACCTAATTGCATTACAACTTTGGACCTAAAATGGTTTTTTTAAGAAGTACAAGGTAAAGTTTTCTTCTAAACTAGTTCAAGAAAAATCTACCTCATGACAACTATTCTAGTCTCTTTAGCAAGTCAGTGTCATGAAGAAGAAAGAAAAAGGAAAAAAGGTCTGTTCTGGATTAAAAGAGACTTAAAGAAATCAATACCACATGCATAGTCCTGAGGAAGGTTCTGATTTGAACAAGCCAGCTGTAAAGGATATTTTAGGGAAAAGCAGAGAAATTTGACTAAACTGGCTATTCGATGATTTTAAGGAATTATTACTAACTTTATTGTTGTAATGTTATTTTTAGCTATTTAAAAAGTATTCTTACTTTTTAGAGATGCATATTGAGGTCTTTATAAGTAGACTGTCAGGATATCTGTAATTTACTTTAAAATACTTGAGCATAAAAAACAGGAAGTTTTAAAAAATGATCTGCCTTCTAGAAATTTAAAAAAATGATAATGTTAAACCATCTTTATTGACTTCATTCTGTCAACAATAATCTAACAATGTGATAATAAATTTGTCTCAAGTGTAATTAGGATCAGATAATGTAAACATAAGGAACTTGCTTAAAATTAAAATAGCAAGTTTGAGGGAAGCTCTGATGTGAGATGTGGTCGGCATTTGTGGTCAGAGGCCTGGGTTCAGATCACTCTCTCCTTCATTTACTGGATGTGTGACAATGAGGAATAACCTCTATCAGCCTATTTTATACCATTTGTAAAACATGGTTGATAATTGTACCTCAGGGAGTTATTTAAAAATATTTGTTTAAACAAAACACAAACTAGCAAAAAGCCTTGAAAACTATAAAGCCTATACAAATATATTGTTATTATTGTCTTTTTATTTTTTCTGTATGGGCAGATAAAAAAGAAATTTGAACATTACAGGATAGTTAGTAAATTTTATTTAGAAATATTTTTCCACTAAATAGCTCCTATGATTAGTATATTTTAACTGCTATCTATCCTGAATGTTTTTACCAATTTAATCTCACTATTTCAATCTAATATTGCTACCCTATTATCACAGTCTCCATTAATACTTAATTGCCTCCACTTCTCGATTTTTCTTTTTGCTGCAGATAGATATAAACCAGCAATTACAGCATTTAAACAATTCCTGCTCATTTCATCACCTTGTGCATTTATCTATAAACTTTCTCTCTTCCCGACTTAGATGTTTCTTATTGCTTACATCCATTTCGTTTCATTACAGTTCTTTTTATAAAATAAGCTTTACTGAGATAATGTCCATACCATAAATTCACCCTTTTAAAGTGTACAATTTAGTGATTTTTAGTATATTTACAGAGGTGTGCAACTATCTACTGTTCTAATTTTAGAATATTTCCATCACCCCGATAAGAAACCTTATGCCAATTTGCAGTCACTTCCCAATTTCACCCCTAGCCTGGGGCAATCACTAGTTTCTGTTTCTATAGATTTATCCTTTCTGGGTATTTTATATAAATGGTATCATATAGTATGTGGTCTTTCATGCCCAAATTTTTTCACATAGCATAGTGTTTCTGAGGTTCACCCATGTTGTAGCATGAGTCAGTACTTTGTTCCTTGTTATTGCTGGATAGTATTCCATTATATGGGTATATCACACTTGCTTATCCATTCATCAGCTATTTACACATTTTGCCTATGATGAATAATGCTGTTATGAACATTTGTGAGGAAGTCTTTGAGTGAATGTATGTTTTCATCTCTCTTGGGTAAATACCTAGGAGTGGAATTGCTGAGTCATATATTAAATCTGTGTTTAACTTTTTAAGAAACTGTCGAACTGTTTTGTTGTTGTACCATTTTACATTCCACCAGCAATGTATGAGGGTTCCAGTTTCTCCACATCCTCACCAAAACTTTATTGTCTGTCTTTTTTATTTTAGCCATTGAGTGGTTGGTTGTAAAGTGGTATTTCACTATGGTTTTGAATTGCACTTTCCTAATCACTAATGTTACTGAGCATCTTTTCACACCCTTATTGGCTATTTATCTTCTTTGGAGAAATGCATATCAAATCTTTTGCCCACTTTTAAATTGGGTTATTTGTACTTTTTTGTAAGGGCTCTTTATATATTCTAAGTGCAATTTCATTATCAGATACATGATCTGCAAACATTTTCTTCCAGTCTGTGGCTTGCTTTTTCAATAAAAAAAAAAAAAATTTTATTTAATTCTTTATTTTCTGATTCAACTGAAATCAATATATTATATATAAACAGGTGTATATATGTTTATAAACACAGTAACATGCTGATAAACTTCTAACAAATACAGATAGTGTACCTCAGAGAAGTGCTACTATTTGCAGTAGTTTCCACACCAGTACTGATCTCTGTCATCAGATCTGAGAGGGGAAAGTTTTCTGGAAGAAAATAATAGCATTACAATTAATATCTCCCTCATTTTTCTCAAACAGGTAAGAAATCAAATTTCCTAATCTCTTAACACAAATGGGCAACAAATATGTGAGTTGGGCTATCCTAAAATATATAACCCTAACTATTCCCCACATACACAAAAAAATTCGTCTTCAAGAAATATTGTGGCTACTTTCATCTAATGCAGAGGGTTTTTAGAGAACACGACTGGTGGTCTCTGAGGGCTTGGCTGGAAAGCAACTATCACACCTTCCCACAAACTCTGAGTTGGATGAGATTCTAGACCAAGTATGCATTTTTTAATGTTCTTCTGCTGCTTACATAAAAATCGAGAAACTTATCCATAGCAGAGCTCTTAAGGACAAATTAACCTTTACAATGAAAGTAGACAGTTGGGTGCACTGGACTGATCAAAAGACACGCCATGGAGGGCAGGTGAGTGAAATGCTCCCCCCTTCCCCTTTCCAGAAGCCCTGGGGTGACTGGGAACTAGTTACATGCAGTGGACCAACTGGCAATAAACCATTAGCTGACACTAAATACGAACAGCTAAAGGCTTTATATCCACTAGCCTCTCAAATCTTCACAACTATGAAATAAGTGCCATGACTGTCCCCATTTAACAGATGAGTATTCTAAGGCTAGGAGCCCTGGTGGCACAATGTTTAAGTGCTCGGCTGCTAACTGAAAGGTTTGCAGTTTGAACCCACCAGTGGCTCCGTGGAAGCAAAGAGCTGGCGATCTGCTCCTATAAAGATTTCAGCCTAGGAAACCCTATGGGGCAGTTCTACTCTGTCCTATAGGGTCACTATGAGTCAGAATTGACTTGCCAGTACACAACAGTCTAAGGCTTCAGGAAATTAAGTGAGCGGTGGAGCTGGGATACAAGTGCAGGTTTGCTGAACTCCAGTCTTAGCCCTTGGCCATCATACCATGCCTACACTGCCTCTATCTTTAGACATTTAGCAAGCTATGATCATTCTGTTATAATTTTATTTACGGACAAAGTCCTCATACAGTACCTATATCATCATAGCGCTCCACCCAGACTACGGAAACTCTGGTCTCGGGTCCTAGAGGAGGCACAGGGCGACCCTGAGGCAGCTTCTTCATTCTGGAACTGGGACTGAGCTATATGAGGCAGAGAAAAGCAGAAGAGCAGGGGGGAAAAAAAAAGAGTTGACTTAAGAAAACTATCCAGTCATGCATTTATCAAGATACCCAGAGACGGGTGGGAGAGAAAAATAAAGGAAACCATCAGGTCATGGAAATCACTTCAGGAAAACAGTGTGAGACACATTTGTAAAGAAGCTCTTCCTTGGCTTCTGTTTCCTTTATTAGTCTAACCCAAACCAAGGAAATGAAGGCCTAAAATTGTCAAAGGAAAAAATGTAAGGAATACTGAACAATTATAAGACAACAGCTATCTGCATGCAATGTCAATGAGGGCTTATAAGAATCCAAGTCTATTTCTACCGCCAGAGAGCAGTATGCTTTCCCTATCACAGCAACATCACTATTTCACCTAGAGATCCTAATTTTTAAAATGTCCACTAGTTATCCTAGTGCCCAGACCAAATGCTTCTATAAATGGCAATCTATGCCTAACTCCTCTTTCTTCTCAGCTGAAAGAAAAAGAGTTGCTTGGACCTTTCCTATCATTGCAGTTTGCTTCTGGCTTCCCTGTCCACCCAATCAGCTTTAATGTTTCTTCAGGAGGCCAAAAGGACTATGTGGCATCCTTTAGCAAACTGGTATGACTCTTACAGATGCAGTAAAGTTGAATATGTACAAAAGCCCTAACCAAAGCTCACGTTTACAGAAGGGAAAATCTCATACTTAAGCTGAATTTGTATAACTGCATTATTAGCACAGAAATGAGTGTCTTTTTACCAGACAACTAGAGACCACAGCAAGTCCTCCAGATTTTCTGTCTCTATTCTAGTGTTCACAGAAAATGACTTTGACCAAGAAACTCCCCCAAATTAGTGGCAGACATCCAGCCACACTCATGAGACTATGTTTGTAGCAGCATGGCTCCTAAGCAGCTTCTGAGATATTCACAATATCCCAAAAGACCTGTTTCTGAATTCATAAATTTTCTTATCCAAATAACAACTGCAAATACAAGAGCAGCTATGAGAGGCAGGGTCAAGATGGTCCAGTAGTCAGATGCCTCTGGTGGACCCTCTTACAACAAAGACCTGAAAAAACAAGTGATTCGATTATATATGGCAATCTGGGAGCCCTGAATGTCAAAGGCAGAGTTGAGGAACCACACTGAGTGGCAGGGGGAAGGAGAGATGGTTCGGAAGCAGCGAGGAGTTGCCAGACCTGACCTGGCGAGAGCCTGAGCCCTTCAAGCCTGATCAGCTCAGGAGTGAGCAGTGAGGCAGGCAAGCAGTGGTGCTAGGGAGACGCATTTTCTGCACCAGGGGAGACCCAGCGCGAGAGAGTCTATACAGCCATCCAGAACCAGTGAGAAGCAGCCCTCCATGAAAGGTAAGTACTTGTGTACGGCTTACCACATGGATCAAAAACATCCACCCCCCGTTGGGAAAAATCTCTCTCCCATTTGCCTCCCCGCTCCCTGCTCTGCACTGGGTCCCGGACCGGCTTCAGCAATTGCTGAGTCCCCTGGGCCAGAAGAAGGATCCGTCACATGCCCGGAGTTATCCTCTCTGCCTTTAAGAGTGAACAAATTAACAAACAGTGGAAAAAATCAACTGCCGGCTCCCTTAAGCCAGGAACCCAGGGTAGGCACAGCTCCTTTGCCTAGGCACAGGCATAAGGGATCCGCGGATTTTGGGTGCCTTTCCGCCTTCACAGACTTGTGTGGGCCCATCTCAACAGGGTAGGCCCTCATTACCACAGTGCAACAGGGTATATACCGGAACTCTAACATCACTCAGCTGTGAAGTGGCAGGTTCTTAACATTTGACACTGCTCTGCCCATTAAGCAGGGTCTTCACCTACCCACATCATGGGCCTGAGGACTGGTGGCTCCACCCACGCCACCTAGCCATCTGCGAGAAGGGCCCATGAATAAAAGGTACCCCCTAGTCCTTACAGCCAACAGCATTATGTGCTCATAGTCCGGCTGCAAAACCCACCCACCTATGCGCTCTAGGGAACAGGGACATGCCTTACTCCTGGATACTCGCGGAAGGCCGTTAGCCCCCTGCCTCACTCAAGAGTGTATCCCCCTGCTGCAGCCAGATGCCTGTGTCTACACCAATCACCCATGCCTGTCTAGGACTGTGAGAGCCTACACCACACAATTGGTGGCTATCTACCTGGGCACCTGAGCTGAATCCATACAGAAGGAGTGGGCAGACTCCTGAGCTCACATACTTAGTAACAGATCTAGCCACCTGGTGACAGGACATTAGAGCTTCAAAGGTGCCAATAATCAAACCAGCTCATACGAGCAGCCTATTTGGGCATATCAAAACAAAACAAGAACCTAGGACACAGTAAGCAAAATAAAAAAAAATAATAACTTACTGATGGTTCAGAGACAACAGTCAATATCAAATTACATAAAGAGGCAGTCCATGATGGCTTCAACAAGCTCCCAAAATAAAGAATCTAGAAATTTTCCAGAGGAGGAAAACTTCTTGGAATTATCAGAGGCAGAATACAAAAGATTAATATACAGAATACAAAAGATTAATATACAGAACTCTTTAAGAAATTAGGAAGGAAATTAAGCAAAACACAGAACACACAATAGAGGCAATTAAAAAGATTAGAGAAGAGCATAATAACAAATTTAACAGGATGCAAGAATCCACAGGGAGACAGCAATCAGAAATCCAGAAGATTAACAATAAAATTTCATAACTAGACAACCCAATAGAAAGTCACAGGAGCAGAAGTGAGGCAATGGAAGTCAGAATTAGTGAGATTGAAGATAAAGCACTTGACACCAACTTATTTGAGGAAAAAATCAGATAAAAGGATTTAAAAAAATGAAGAAACCCTAAGAATTATGTGGGACTCTATCAAGAGGAGTAACCTACGAGTGACTGGAGTACCAGAAATTGGGGGGTGGGGGGGTGGATAACAGAAAATACACAGACAACTGTTGAAGATCTGTTGGCAGAAAACTTCCCTGATATTGTGAAAGATGACAAGATATCTATCCAAGAAGCTCATGGAACCCCACATAAGGTAGATCCCAAAAGAAAGTCACTAAGACATATTATAATCAAACTTGCCAAAACCAAAGATAAAGAGAGAATTTTAAGAGCAGCTAAGGATAAATAAAAAGTCATCCACAAAGGAAAGTCAATAAGAATAAGCTCAGACTACTCAGCAGAAACCATGCAGGCAAGAAGGCAATGGGATGACATATAGAAAGCCTTGAAGGAAAAAAACTGCCAGCCAAGAATTATATATCCAGCAAAACTGTCTCTCAAATATGATGGCGAAATTAGGGCATTTCCAGATAAACAGAAGTTAAGGGAATT
>NW_004443944.1:25614031-25629678 GCF_000243295.1 Trichechus manatus latirostris
GTCACTGAACTGTGCATGTAGAAATTTTTGAAATGGTGTATCTTTGGCTATGTATATTTTCACCAAAAAAAAAGGTTGAGAAGGGAGAGGGTTGACATGTTGTGGGGTTGTTAACCAATGTCATAAAACAGTATGTGTAGTACTGTTTAATGAGAAACTATTTGTTCTGTAAACCTTCACCTGAAGTACAATAAAAGAAAAAAAACAATTTCCATTGTGGTAACTTTGGGACATTTGAAAAATACAAAGAAAATAAATCACCCAGAATCCAAAGATAATTTACTAATTAATATATTTTCAATTCTGTTTTTCACACTGATGAAATCATGCTGTTCATGTAGTTTTATATGTTTTTTTTGTCCTATATTATCTAAAAGGAATCTTGCTGTATCATTAGTGCTTTTAAAAAAAATTAGCTTTATTGAGGTATAATTTACATTAAAAAGTTTACCCATTTTAAGTGTATAGTTCAATGAGTTTTGATGAGAGTGTATAGTTGTATAACAACCACCACAATCAAAATACAGAATAGTTCCATCACCCCAAAAAGTTCCCTCATGCCCCTCTGCCTCCTCATAACTTTGGTCCCTGGCAACTATAAATCTGCAGCTTGTCATTTTAGCTTTGCCTTTTCTAGAACACTATGTAAGTGGAATCATATCGTATAAAGTCTCTAGTGTCTGGCTTCTTTTTCTTAGCATAATGCTTTTGAAATTCATCCATGTTGTTGCATAATTCATAAGGTTGTTCCTTTTCATTGCTGAGTAGTACTCCATTGTATGGGCACACCACAGTTCATCCACTCACAAGTTGATGGACATCTGGACTGTTTCAGGTTTTGATGACTATGAATAAGGTAGCTAAAATAATTACATACAGGTCTTGATGCGGACTTACATTTTTATTTCTCTTGAGTAAATTCCTAGAAGTGGAATCTAGTAAATTTATGTTTTAGTTTGTAAGAAACTGCCAAACTTTTCCAAAGTGGCTGCACCATTTTGCATTTCTAACAGCAGCACATGAGGGTGTCCTGTTGCTCCACATCACCACCAGCACTTATTATCTATTTTTCTATCATAGCCATACTAATGGGTATGACTTGGTAGCTTGCTGTGGATTCAATTTACATTTCCCTAATGACTAATGGGAGCCCTGGTGGCACATAAAGATGTTGAGCATCTTTTTAAGTGTTTATTTGTCCTCTGTATATCTTCTTTGGTGAGGTATCCATTCAAAACTTTTGCCCATTAATTAATTCAGGTTGTCTGTCTTATTACTGAGTTTGTAAGAATTCTTTAGATATCTTAGATACTAGTCTCTTATCAGATATATGATTTGCAAACATTTTGTCCCAATCTATGGCTTATCTTTTCATTGTCTTAATAGCGTCTTCCAAAGAGCAAAGATTTTCATTTTGATGAAGTCTAATTAATTCATTTATTTTTTTAAATGGCTCGTGTTATGTCTTACCTAAGAAATCTTTGCCTAACCCAAGGTCACAACAATTTTTCCCATTTTCTTCTAGAAGTTTTAACTATTATGATTAAGTTAATGACCCATTTCAAATTAATTTTCACATATGATATGGGGTAAAAGTTGAGGCTCATTTTTTTTTCATATGGATATCGAATTGTTCAGCCTCAATTGTTATAATAATCCTGCTGCCTTTGTCAAAAATCTATTGGCCATATATATGTGAGTTTATTTCTGCACTCTATTGTGTTCCATTGATCTGTATGTCAATCTTAATGCCAATTCCACGCTGTCTTGATTATTGTAATTTTAAAGGAAATGTTACAATCAGGAAGTTTAAGTCCAACAACTTTGTTTCTCTTTTTCAAAACTGTTTTGGCTATTCTAAGACCTTTACATTTCCACAAAATCTAATCAGGTTGCCAATGTTTATAGAAAAGCCTGCTAGTAAGAACATTTGTGAACAAGGTTTTGCGTGGAAATATGTTTTCATTTCTCTGGGGTAATTCCCTAGAAGTAGAATGGCTGGGTAATATGATAGGAACATGTGTAACTTTTTAAGAAATTGCCAAATACTTCTCGTATCAACCATGTTTGAGAGTTCTAGTTGCTCCATGTCCTCGCCAACAGCTGGTATTGCTAGTCTTTTTAATCTTAGCTATTCCATTAAGTATGCAGAAATATCTCACTCTGGTTTTAATTTGGATTTCCCTGATGACTAATGAAGTTGAGCATCTTTTCATGTGTTTACTGGCCATTAGCATACATTCTTTTCTAATGTGCCTGTTCAAATCTTTTTCCCAATTTTTAAATTGGTTTGCTTGCTTCACTATTACTGAGTTGTAGGAGTTACATATTTTGGATATAAGTCCTTTGTCAGATACATGCAATGTAAATATTTTCTCCTATTCTGTGGCTTTATGTTTCGTTTTAATTGTGTCTTTCAAAAAGCAAAAGTTTTAATTTTGATAAAGCTCAACTTAACAATTTTTTTTTGTAGTTCATGCTTTTTGCACTCTATCTAAGAAATCTTTGCCTACCCCAATGTCACTAAGATATTTGTCTTATGTTTTCTATTAGAAGTTTTGGTGTTTTAGCTTTAATATTTAGGTCTATAATCCATTTTGAGTTAATTTTTGTGTATGATGTGAGGTAAGAGATGTGGTTATTTTTCCCATCTGTAAATCCAGTTGTTCCAGAAGCATATGTCCCCCCCCCACCCCGGCAAAAAAAAAAAAATCCCTTCTCCACTGAAGTACATTGTCACATTTGTCAAAAATCATGTATGTGTGGGGTCTAACACTGGGTTCTCTATTCAGTTCTATTTATCTGTATGTCTGTCCTTTCACCAATACCACTCTGACTTAATTACTAAAGCTTTATAATAAATCTTGAAATCACATAAGTCCTCCACCTTTGTTTTCTATTTCAAAATTTGGTTATTCTAATGTATTTGCTTTTCCATTTAAATTTAGGATCAGCTTGTAATTTCTTCTAAAAATGCACTGAGAATTTGATGGGATCGCATTAACTCTACAGATTAATTCAAGAACTGACATCTTAAAAATATCAATTCCTTCAATCCACAAACATGGAATAGCTGAATGTTAGAAATTTCATAAAATCCTTCATTACCACCTAACACTGATTTGCTTACATCCAAACTGTGAAACCTCTTTTAATATAAACCAAAACCAAACCAAACCAAACCAAACTAGTCGCTGTCGAGTTGATTCTGACTCATAGCAGCAACCTTATAGAACAGAGTTAAACTGCCCCACAGAGTTTCCAAGAAGCGGCTGGTGGATTCGAACTGCCGACCTTTTGGTTAGCAGCCACAGCTCTTAACCACTGCACCACCAGGACTCCCTTTTAATATAACAACTCCTGATTTTCAAAATCAGTCTAAGTCAGAAAGTGTTATACAATTTGATTTTTTTCTCTAAATCAATTTTAAAGCTGAAAATCTCTCCCATATTCTATTGTAAGTGTATATTTATATTAAAAATAATTTTCACTTTGGAAGGAACCGAATTAAATTCCTGTATAGTGAAAAAACATCTTTAGTCAAGTTTACACTTCTTTTGTCTTTCTTATTTGTTTTAAATCAATCCTCTTACACTTATGAATGATCCTATACTCTTACTATCACTTTCTTGGTCATTTCCCAGTAAGGATTAAGAGGCAACATGAGGAGAAAAACACAGATAACAAAGAAACAACATCTGCTGACAAGGTACGAAGAAAATACAGAAGTAAAAAGCTCTCTTCCTGTAGTAGTTACTGTCTGCCTCGCTCAGTGTATTCACCCATATACTGTGCTACTCTCTAAAACAGACTTGTTTAAGTTGAGCACTACATGATGAATGATGTGGAATGTATAGCCTATATTGCACCTTCAGTGCATACTTCAAAGGTCTAATAAAAACCTTGGCTTGGGGAGGAATGGGTGAGGGAACCAAGCACGGTATCTGAAATGACTAAATCAAGGAAAGCAATAAAGGCTATTTTACTATGAAACTATTTATTGCAGGCTGAAAAAAAGAAAATATTGAGAATTTAATTTAAAAAAGTTAAGTTACTAATGAATCAGTTACTATTGTAATTATAGGCTGAAGTTAAAAGCTTTTCAGGCATGATTCTATATTACCCCATTTCACTACAAATTTCTGGAGATATATCAACAAAGTGACTTACCCTCTGCGAGGAATTAAGATTGTCTGTATGATTAGGGAAAAGCTCAAGTGTCAAGGACGGCTGTTTTAGAATTCCTGGCATAAGATCCATATTTGAATCACTATCTTGGTCCGAGATGTTACTTTCTAATGAATCAGCTATGAGGTAAAGAAAAAAATAATTATAATTCCTACTACTACTTTGGAGTAAAGATGTTTAAACTAACTATGTGAACTAGTCTAACCTAAGTCATTTAAACAAAGCATTGCCTCTAGAGCAAAGGCTGGCAAACTTTTTCTATAAAGGGTAGGGTAATAAATATTTTAGGCTTTGCTGGCCATACAGGCCTCTGTTGTGTATTCTTCTTTATTTATATACATTTTTTATGATTCTTTAAAAATGTAAAAACCATTCTTAGTGGGCTGAATTTGGTCTGTGGGCCGTGGTTTCCTGGCTCCTGCTCTACAGGATAACTGAAATAAGACTAGAAAATATTTGACTTCCTAGGTGTAGAATACAATAAAAGCCATCTGTTATTCCCTGAAGTATTTTGATTATAAATCCGATCATATACCACTGTAGCAAGTAGGCACTGGGGCATCCAAAAGCTACAGAGGACCTAGTCTCTGTGATTAAGGAGCAATCTGGTTGGAGACAAGCACACAGAATAAAAAATAAAAATACGTATTAAGAAACAAGAGGAAGTTGAGTTGGAACAGGGGTGCAGTTGGCGTAAGCGGATAAGGCTTAATTTACAAAAAGCAAGGGTTTTAGGCAAAATAAGTGTGAGTTCAGCCCGAGAAGTAATTATCACTCCCAATCCTTAAGGACAGTCTTGACTGCCATCTTTTCTAGGCTTGTTAAGGTTTCTCCTGCTCAGTGTTAGAAGATCAGCTACATACCATTACGAGAGCCTTCTAGGATTCTATGGGGTTCCATATAAAGGCTCTCACACAGAAATGAGGAAGTAGGTGCATGTGGACTCACTCATAACTGAAGAAATGAACTAATTGGAAAATAGGGCCTCTACATATTAACTAAATTAATTAGGTTAAAGAAATGCCAAAAATGAGTTAAAGCTGGACTGTTTCATTACTTAAAGATAGGTTATTGATATGCTTGGTTTAACTACTTTCCATAAGAAAGTTAAGAGGAAATAACATTTTGTATCTTTGCATAATCTAATAGCTATAATACTTTAGAAGCTGAAGAATGCCTTCAAAATCTCTTCCAACACAATAATACTGCACAAACCAGTGAATGCAAAATTAGGTCCTAAAATACAATCATACAAAAAATTCTCTCACTTAAGGACTCCACAGGAGAAGGAACCACAAAAGCTATTTCCGTAAGGGCATCGGCATAATACAGCACCTTCTTCTGTCCATTGAAAATGCTAGCCCCAACATCTTCAGAGGAAATTACTTCATCTAGGAATAAGAAACACTACATTACTGCTTCTAAAAGTGGGAAAATCCAGTATCATGCAAAACATTCCGCTTCATGAAATTTTAGTTGCTTAATAAAGTATTAACAATAAATAGTCAAAAGTACGTTTCCAACTCGAACCAACTAATGTGTGAAGAATATAGTATAAACGTTCATTAAATGTCTTTATACTGACTTTAAATCATGAAGTCTTAATTTCACAGTCTCTGAAACTACTCTAAATCAAAGCATACTCCTGATTTTACCAGGGCCTTTAGCTCATCTGTATGAGGCAGGTTAAGGGAGAAGTCTTTTTGGAACAGGTAATGATCAAAAGGAAGAAGACCATCAAAATCCCTGTGAAGGGAGTTTGGGTGGCTGTCTGTATGTGTACTCCCGCTTTCAAAGCATTTCTGTCACTAGTCTCTCTCTACTGTTTCTCAGAGCTGCTTCTACCTCCACCTTCCCCATGGTCAGTGACAGAAAAATGTACAGGCAGTTTCAGTAATAGTATCTCTTCTAAGCCAGCACTAACAAGACTAAATAAACAAAATAAACACTTTTGAAACTGAATACAGTTCTCAGTTCAAATGAACAAAATGTCATACCAATAACAGATATCAGCAACCTGACAAAAGATTGGGCAGAGAATATGAACAAGTAGTTCTCAGGAAAGAAATAAAAATATTAAGAAATGCTCAAAAACTCAATCATAATTAAAAATAGAAAATTTCTCGCCTGACAGGTTAGAAAAGATAGCTAATGTTGGTGAGGATGTAGAAACAGAACAGTTTAGACCAAGGGTTAGCAAACTTTTTCTGTAAAGGGACCAACGAGTAAATATTTTAGGCTTTGCAGGACGTATTGTCTCTGTTGTGACTACTCAGCTCTGTCGATGTAGTATTGAAACAGTCAGACAATATGTAAATTAGAGTATGGTTGAGTTCCAATAAGACTTTCTTTACAAAAACAGGTGTGGGTTGTAGTTTGCTGACTATGGGAAGGTACTTTGCATCTACTGTAACAGACACTGTGGTTACTGCCCAATACTCACTCCACCTCTCTCCCACTCTATAGCAGCCATGAAGTTGATGGGATTGATCCTTCATACCAGCTCAAACTCCTCTGTATCTATCAGGGTCATTTCCTCTCTCTTGCCTCAAGAATAGATTTGTTAGTTCAAGGTTTTAGGGGTAGAAGGATTCTAAGACTTGGCTAATCTCTCCCTTTCAGGATAGTGTGGTATATGAATGTTAAGCCTAGAACTGCCTTTTTTGTATTATCAGAGAAGCCAGACTAGCGACAAAGTCAACACATGGAGAGCAGAGCTAAAGGTAAACTGCAGAGAAACAGAACAGGAGCACTGATTAAATGACATCTGAAATTTATAGTAACCGCCGGAATTTTCAGTTAAATGAAGCATTGAGTAACCTTCAAAATCATAATGGGTCAGGTCTCCTGTTATTTGCAATCATAAGCATCTCATTGATACATTTATCAAAATGAAAAACGTGCATATGTTTTGACATGGGAACTTATATCCTTATGATACAAGAACATATGAGAATTAGCCTACAGATATATTCAAGCATATATACAAGGGTATGTGAAAACAAAAATTATAGTATATCCCTAAATACTTTGATTCCACCTTGGTTGAAACTAAAAGGAACTACAGGTCACAAGTTACAATGATATTTAATGGGAAACCTTGAAAGACACTAGGACTCTGATAATTCAAGGCACTGGGCATAGGTGTTACCCTCCTCAGGGAGAGAATAGTAACTTAGGAGGATTCATAGAGAAGGGCAAGAATCTCTCAAGAGATAGGTGGCTGTTTACTACAAAGGTTTTTACATAATATCCCAAGACTGAAACCTTTAACTGTGAATTGTTGATGGCCACAATGTCTATAAAACACACCTGTTATAGAAAATTGTATATGTTAGACAAATTACGCTTGTCAGGAAACTGTATTGTTTGTATAGATAACCTATATTTATTAGACTATTTTTATAGGAAACTGAATTTGTTCACTCACACTATAAAAAAGGAACTTAGCAACCTTGTGATAATTAACTTATTAATTTTATATTAATTAACCCCATCATATTCTATATATCTCATACACAGAAAATGTCTGGAAGAACATATAAACTATTTTTAAGTGATCCCCCCCAGTGACGACTGGGATTAGGACAGGGAGACTTTTCATTTATACACCTCCGTTTGGTTTTGTTTTTTAATAAGAATACAAGCTCACGGTAAGGGGGAACAATCAAGCGTAACAAAACAAGAAAAGACAAGTGATCGTTATGAGTTTTACCTTGTTCAGATCCTTCACTATCATTGCAACTGTTAATAGACCAACTCGTGGAAACATGTCCAGTCCAACCAGGGTGTCTGCCCACATCTACTGACCAGCCAAGGGAGAGTAAAAATTCTAGGAAATGTGGCTGAACAGTTCTGGAAGACTCCACATTCTTTAAAATCTGAAATACATATCAAGCATCAGCTATAATAAAGGAAACAAAAGAGCATATCTAAACAAATCTTCTTTGATTAGCTTTCAAGCTTTTGACAAATCAAGTCCAAGATTAGAATAGACATGAAAATAAAGCACTGTAGTTAAGACTTTGAACTTTGGAGTCAGACAGATTTGGGTTCCAATCCTGGGTGAGCCTTGCACAAGTTTCTTAACCTCACTAAGTCTCAGTTTCTACATCGGTAAAATGGGGACAATAATGGTTGTGAAGATTAAATGAGATAACACAAGTAAAGCCCTTAGCTCCTTCCCTAGCAAAACAATTGTTGAACCAGATACAATAAAACAAAACAAAGCAAAAAATCCAAACTAGTTGCTGTTGAGTTGATTTCAAGTCATGGCAATGCCATCTGTGTCAGAGTAGAACTGCGCTTAATAGGATTTTCAGTGGCTGATTGTTGAAAGATCACCAGACCTTTCTTCAGAGGCACTTCTGGGTGGACTCAAATGCAAGTGTGTTAACCGTCTGAACTACTCAGGGACTCCACACACAACCCAAAACCAAAACCAAACCTGTTGCCATCGAGTCGATTCCAACTCATAGCGACTCTATATGACAGAGTAGAACTGCCCCACAGGGTTTTCAGGGAGCAGCTGGTGGATTTAAACTGCCAATCCTTTGGTTAGCAGCTAAGCTCTTAACCACTGTGCCACCAGGGCTCCCCAGATAAAATACTAAGCAGCAAATAAAAGACACCATGTCCCTGTCTTCATACAGTTTACTAACTGGTTAATGAGAGAAAATCACTGCATAGGTATGTGATTAATTACAAATCTTGACAAATGCTGTAAGAGAAAAATATAAATCTATTAAAAATTCAATAAAGGTTAAGTACAACTAATAAATGAATCTTAAAATATCCTTCTTAGTCCAAAGAAGAGAATAATACATATATGCCTGCAATTCTAACAAAACTGAAGTGACCAGAAGGTTCTCTCCTCTTCACTAAGTACAACACCTGGGCTTTCTACTGGCTTCAGAAAGAGCGGTTCCTCATTCTAAAACTGTAGTTCTCAACTGGGGTTGATCCTGCCCTCTAGGGGACATTTGGTAGTGTTTGGAGACATTTTTAGTTGTCACAACTGGTGGGGTGCTACTGGCACCTAGTGGGTAGAGGCCAATGCTGCTGCTGAATACCTACAATAAACAGTACAATTCCCCAACAAATATCTAGCCCAAAATGTCAACAGTGCTGCTGTTGAAAAACCCTGCTCTAAAGGAAGGCAAAAGAAAAATTCTTCTCCAAATTAAAAAAAAACAAACAAGAAGGGGGGGTAGTATCTTAAAAATAGAATTTCCTATGCCCGTTCTAGTCCTTCTATATCAGAATCAGCAGGGGTAAGATCCTGGAACATTATTTTTAAAAGCTCCTCCAAGTGACCATGATGTAGCTAATCCATAAACCAGTGTTTGGGAACAACTGATGGAGTTCATTCAATGCTCATCTATTTTGTCAAGACTTGCTAGGCCTGTCAGACCTATGGAGGCCTGAAGTTGAATATGGTAGGTTACACCCATTACTTCTTAATCCACTGGGCATCATCGCCATATCATCATCTCTTAAATACAAAACCAGTCTCTTTAGAAGTACACCTATCTAGTTCATTTGTATCCCTTCATATTCCTACAAGCACCAGCAAACTGATTTGGCAGCCAGTTTTGGTTTTTCCAATTATAACTTTTATTTAGAAGTGAAACTTTAAAATAATTTGAAACTTTAATCAAGAAGAAATAAACAGGTCAAAATTCAACTCACATGCCACTTTCCAGCAGCAAGAAATTAACCTAAATTTAACCTATGGTAAAGAACGGGAATTTCAGAACACTTAATTTTGCTCATGCAGAACCCACACACAGACCAAGAGGCAGTTCATTTGAAAATAACAAGCGGATACTGCATGGTTTAAAATCAGGAAAGGTGTGCGTCATTATACTTATTTAATCTGTCTGCTGAGCAAATAATCTGAGAAGCTGGACTATGTAAAGAGGACCACGACATCAGGACTGGAGGAAGACTCATTGACAAACTGCGATATGCAGATGACACAACCTTCCTTGCTGAAAGTGAAGAGGACCTGAAGCACTCACTGATGAAGATCAAAGACTACAGCCTTTATAGTATGGATTACACCTCAACATAAAGAAAACAAAAATCCTCACAACTGAACCAATAAGCAATATCATGATAAACAGAGAACATAGTGAAGTTGTCAAGGATTTCCTTTTACTCAGATCCACAAGCAACGCCTATGGAAAGCAGCAGTCAGGAAATCAAAATGACGGATCACCCTGGGCAAATCTGCTAAAAAGGACCTCTTTAAAGAGTTAAAAAAGCAAAGATGTTACCTTGAGGACTAAGTGCATCTGACCCAAGCCATGGTATTTTCAATCATCTCATAAACATGTGAAAGCTGGACAATGAATAATGAAGATTGAAGAAAAATCGATGCCTCTGCATTATGGTCCTGGCAAAGAATACTGAATATACCATGGACTGCCAGAAGAACAAACAAATCTGTCTTGGGAGAAGTACAGCCAGCACGCCCCTCAGAAGCAAGGATGGTGAGACTTCATCTCACATACTTTGTGCATGTTATCAGAGGGACCAGTCCCTACAGAAGGATACAGTGCTTGGTAAGGTTAAGAGGGTCAGCAAAAAAGAGGAAGACCCTCAAGAAGATGCACTGATACAATGGCTGCAACAATTGGTTCAAACACAGCAATGATTGTGAGATGGCAAAGGACCAGGTGGTGTTTTGTTCTGTTGTATACAGGGTCACTATGAGTCGGAACCCACTCGACAGCACCGATCACCCTCAGCCCTTAGAATCCTAAGGAAACTGAGGTGGTTTAGGAGTTGCCTAAAAAGTTTGTGTCCTCTCCTTTTACAGGTAGGAGAAAAATGGCCCCATTCTTCTCATTTGAACTAAGCACTAGACTTGCCTCAAAACAGATCTCAATCCCTTCAAGTAACCCAGTTTTACTGGGGTTCTTCCAAAAAACTTAGAGAGTCCACTAGTCTCATCCCTGGCTACCAACAGTCCACCTTCCCTCAAGCTCCAAGCACACTGGACCCCATAATGAACTTCTCTCAATTTCATGAAGTTGCAATTTTCTCTTACCTCTGAGGCCTTTGCCCATGTTATTATTTTGTTAGTAACAATTTGCTTCTGCCTTTTAACTTATCTTCAATGCATATCTCAAATACCAACTTAAATATCTTTTCCTCCAGGACACCTTGTTAAAACCAGGCTAGATTTTCCTGTTATGGCTCCTATAACATGCTTTAAGCCCCTTTTTATCATAGTATATTATGGTTGCTTATTTCAACACCTGTCTTCCCCTCTAGACAGTAGTTCTAGGAGGCCGGAAACCTTATAGATCTTGTTTACCGCTGTAAACCTGGCACCTAACAGAGAACAGACAATTAGTATTTACAGAATTAGTAATATGAGGAACTTCCTCATACATCAATCTCTTTTTCTAGTACCTCACCAATAATTTACAAATTGTGCATTTAGTGTAGATATTTTATGATTTTGGTAAGCTTCTTAAGGAGTACTCAACTTGATTAGCTAATGGTCTTACAACGATTACAGTAAAATTTCAAGATCATATAGGATGCCGGTTTTGGTGCCCTACACATCTGAATACTATATTTTACAAATATTCCTTTGGCCCTTTCATACTCATACTTGGTAACAGACTCTCTACTCCATGTTCCAACAGAAAATTCAATTTTCCTGCTATTTGCTCTCAGTTTTCCACTTTCATCCATCTCATGTTTTTCTTCATCCTTCTCCTGGTCTCTGTTATACTTGTCCAGTTGTGCTTTACTTGGTCTTCTGTTTTCAATCTTTATCTCAGGTATTATTTTCTCCATTACATGCTGTGCATGCCTCAATTGAAACTATTTGCTTGTGAAATTACCTGGAAGGTGAGCTCATCAAGAGGAAAGACTTGTTATTCACTTTTGTACTCTGGCACATACTGAGGCACAGGAAGATGTTCAATAATATTTGATGCTGCTGTTATACTCTTCTTGGGCAATCATGCCTTGCTTTAGCTTTTTATGGCTACCTTTCTATACTTGAATTTCTTTTGTTTTATGAACCTGAATTCGTTAAGGGGAAGAAAGACATCCTACAACTCCTCCCTAAACCATATTCCTTGAGGGTCAAAAGAATCAGTACTACAAGCATCAGAGTTTATTAATTCTGTTTCTGGACTGGTTCACAACAAGTTAAAAATTAAACATAAAAATAAAACTAAAAATAAAACATGCACCTCCTACAGTGGCCAAATCTGTCTTGGAAGAAGTACAACCAGAATGCTCCTTAGAAGCAAGGATGGCGAGATTACGTCTCACATACTTTGGACATGTTATCAGGAGGAACCAGTCCCTGGAGAAGGACAACATGCTTAGTAGAGGGTCAGCGAAAAAGAGGAAGACCCTCAACGAGATGGAGTGACACAGCAACTGCAACAACGGGCTCATGTATAACGACTGTGAGGATGGTGCAGGACCAGGCAATGTTTTGTTCTGTTGTACTTAAGGTCACTATGAGTTGGAAATGACTCGACAGCACGTAACAACAGCAACAACAACAGTGGCAAACCACAACCCATGTAAAAAATTTATATAGTATAAAAAAATTACCAAAAAAATTTTCAGAATTCTTACCTCTTGGTTTGTCTTCTGGCCTGGCTTCATATAGAAAATAAAAACTGTGTCGAAGGGACGACATGGCAAGAGATCCAGATACCCAATGTCATCAAAAAACCCAGGTATCGTGGAGTCAAGTGCAATAAGGTGAGGAGGTAGACGACTATTTGCAGGTTCCTACCATCAAGAAAAGAAAGGAGTGATTATCTCTTTTCGTTATTCTAATTATAAAAGCAATACTTGCTTGTGGTTTAATAAGAATTAGGTAAAAAACTGTAAAGTTGCACGAATAAGCACAACCATAACCTAAAGAAACCATTAACGTTTTTGTAGATTTCTTCAGTTCTTTCGCCTTTTTTTTGTTGTTGTTAAAAACAGTTGAGACATATTGTGTGTACATTTTGGATCATGTTTTCTCTATTATATCATGCCTTCTTGAACTTTTACGTGCTGTGTGGGTTTTGTTTTGTTTTTGTGCTGTGGCTTTTCCAACAATGTATTTTTCTGAGGTGGGGCCAAGATGGTGGAGTAGTCAGATGCTTCCTGTGGTCCCCCTTAGAACAAAGACCTGAGTAAACAAGTGAAATGATTATATGTGACAATAGGGGCCCTGAACATCAAAGGCAAAACTGACGAATCGGACTGAATGGCAGGGGGAGGGCGAGATGGTTCAGAAGCAGTGAGGAGTTGCCAGACCTGACCCGGTGGGAACTGGCACTCTGCAGGCCGATTGGCTGACATGCTTGGCGAGGCAAGCAGTGGCACTCAGGATGCGCTTTCCACATCAGGAGAGACCGAATGGCGGAGAGTCTGCTCAAACCTCCAGATCCAGTGAAAAGCGGCACTCAATCGGCAAAAGATAAGTACATGCATCTAACCTACTGCGTTGATCAAAAAACAATCCCTTTGGGAAGAACCTCTCTCCCACTTACCTAACCCCTCCCCGCTCTGCGCCAGGTCCTAGGCTGGATTCAGCAACTGCCATGTCCCCTGGGCCAGAAGTAGGACCTTTCACACACCTTCAGCCATTCTCCCAGCCTCAGGGAGGGAACAAATTAATAAACAGGAAAAAATAAACTGCCAGCTTCCCTAAGCTGGGAAGTCAGGGCAGGCATAGCTCCTTTGCCTAGGCACAGGAACAAGGGGTCCACAGACTTTGAATGCCTTTCAAGCCTGCACAGACCTCTGTGGGCCCATTTTAACAGTCTAGGCCCTCATTAGCCGAGTACAACAGGGTATGTACCTGAAGCCTAACTTCAACTGCATCAGCTATATGGTAGAGTGGTAGGTTCATGACATTTGACACTGTTCTGTCAATCAAGCAGGATCCCCACCTACCCATATCAGGGGCCTGAGGACTGGTGGCTCCACCCATACCACTGAGCCACCCGCGACAGGGGTCCAAGAATAAGTGGTGGCTCCCAGTCCATACAGCCAACAGCTTTGGGTGCCTAAAGTCCGGATGCAAAACATACCCACCTACGCACTCTAGGGAACAACGACATGCTTTCCTTCCAGACACTCAGGGGCAGCTGTCAGCCCCCAGCCTTGCTCAGCACATGAGCCCCTACTGCAGCCAGATACTGTGCCTACTCCAATCACCCCTGCCTGTCTAGCACTGTAGGTGAGAGCCTGTACCACACACTTGGTGATCGACTATCAGGATACCTAAGCTGAATCCGTACAAGAAGTAAACGGACTCCCGGGCTCACATACCTAGTAACAGATCTAACCACCTGGTGACAGGACATTAGAGCTTCAAAGTCGCCAATAATCAAAACTAGCTCACAAGAGCAGACTATTTGGCATATCAAAAGAAAACAAGAAGCTAGGACACAGTAAGCAAACATAAAATAAATAAACAGAATAACTTATTGATGGCTCGGAACAACAGTCAATATCAAATCACATAAAGAGGCAGACCGTGATAGTTTCAGCAAGCTCCCAAAACAAAAGAATCAAGAAATCTTCCAGAGGAAGAGAACTTCTTGGAATTACTAGAGGTAGAATTCAAAAGATTAATATACAGAACTCTTCAAGAGATCAGGAAGATCATCAATCAAAATGCAGAACAAGCAAAGGAACACACAGACAAAGCAACAGACGAACTTAAAAGGTTGTACAAGAGCATAATGACAAATTTAACAGGCTGCAAAAATCCAGAGAGACAGCAAACAGAAATCCAGAAGATTAACAATACAATTTCAGAATTAGACAACAGAAAGTCGTATGAGCAGAACTGAGGCAATGGAAGTCAGAATTAGTGAGACTGAAGATAAAGCACTTGACAGCAACTTATTTGAGGAAAAATCAGATAAAAGAATTTTAAAAAATGTGTCATAAAACAATACGTATACTGTTTACTGAGAAACTATCTATTCTGTAAACCTTCACCTGAAGTACAATAAAAAAAAGACCTGAAAAAAAATGAAGAACCCCTAAGAATTATGTGGGACTCTATCAAGAAAAATAATCTATGAGTGATTGGAGTAACAGAATGGGGGAGATAACAGAAAATAGAGAATTATCGAAGATTTGTTGGCAGAAAACTTCCCTGATATCGTGCAAGATGAGAAGGTATCTATCCAAGATACACATCGAACTCCACATAAGGTAGATCCCAAAAGAAAGTCACCAAGACGTAATATAATCAACCTTGCCAAAACCAAAGATAAAGAGAGAATTTTAAGAGCAGCTAGAGAGAAATGAAAAGTCATCTACAAAGGAGAGTCAATAAGACTAAGCACGGACTACTCAGCAGAAACCATGCAGGCAAGAAGGCAATGGGATGACATACATAAAGCCTTGACGGAAAAAAACTGCTAGCCAAGAATTATATATCAAGCAAAACTGTCTCT
>NW_004443944.1:25630453-25632575 GCF_000243295.1 Trichechus manatus latirostris
AGCAAACAACACTCAAAAAAGAGCAGAAGTGGCAATATTAATCTCTGACAAACTAGACTTTAAAGTAAAATCCACACAGAGGATAAGGAATGACACTATATAATGACTAAAGGGTCAATACACCAGAAGGACGTAACCATAATAAATATTCATGCACCCAACAACAGGGCTCCAAAACACATAAAACAAACTCTAACAGCATTGAAAAGAGAGGCAGATAGCTCCACAATAATAGTAGGAGATTTCAACACAACACTTTGGGTGAAGGGCAGAACTTCCAGAAAGAAGCTCAATAAAGATACATAAAATCTAATTGCCACAATCAACCAACTTGATCTCACAGACATACGAGAACATATACAGAACACTCCACCGAACAGCAGCCAAGTACACTTTCTTTTCCATCTCACATGGAACATTCTCCAGAACAGACCACATATTAGGCCAGAAAGCAAGCCTTAACAGAATCCAAAGTATCAAAATATTACAAAACATCTTTTCTGACCTTAAAGCCATAAAAGTGGAAATCAGTAACAGAAAAAGCAAGCAAAAAAAAAAATCAAACACATGGTAACTGAACAACACCTTGCTCAAAAACTACTGTTACGGAAGAAAAATGAAGAATGGAATAAAGAAATTCACAGAATCAAATGAGAATGTAAACACATCCTACCAGAACCTTTGGGACACAGCAAAAGCAGTGCTCAGAGGTCAATCTATAGAAATAAACCCACACATCCAAAAAGAAGAAAGGACGAAAATCCAAACATTAACCTTACAACTCGAACAAACAGAGAGCAGCAAAAGAAGCCCTTGGACACTAGAAGAAAGCAAATAATAAAAATTAGAGCAGAATTAAATGAAATAGAAAACAGAAAAGCAATGGAAAGAGTTAACAAGACCAAAAGCTGGTTCTTTGAAAAGATCAACAAAATTGATAAACCACTGGCCAAACTGACAAATGAAAAACAGGACAGGAAGCAAATAACCAGAACAAGAAAAGAGATGTGCAATATCACAACAAACCCAACTGAAATGAAAAGAATCATATAACAGAATACTATGAAAAACTGTACTCCCACAAATTTGAAAACCTAGAGGAAATGGGACAAATTTCTAAAAACCCACTACCTACCTAAACTAACACAAACAGAGGTAGGACAACTAAATAAACCTATGGATTCTTTGGCATTTTCTGTGTATAAGATCATATCATCTGCAAATAGAGATACTTTTACTTCTTCTTACCAATTTGGATGCCCTTTATTTCTTTTTCTAGCCTTATTGCTCTGGCTAGGACCTCCAGCACAATGTTGAATAAGAATGGAGATAAAGGGCATCCTTGTCTGGTTCCCGTTCTCAAGGCAAATGCTTTCAGACTCTCTCCATTTAGGATGATGTTGGCTGTTGGCTTTGTATGAATGCCCTTTATTATGTTGAGGAATTTGCCTTCTATTCCTATTTTGCTGAGAGTTTTTATCATGAATGGGTGTTGAACTTTGTCAGATGCCTTTTCTGCATCAATTGATAAGATTGTGTGGTTCTTGTCTTTTTTTTATTTATGTGATGGATTGCATTGATTGATTTTCTCGTGTTGAACCATCCCTGCATACCTGGTGTAAATCCCGCTTGATCATGGTGAGTTATTTTTTTGATATATTGCTGAATTCTATTGGCTAGAATTTTGTTGAGGATTTTTGTGTCTGGGGTCTGTAATTTTTTTTTTTTGTGGTATCTTTACCTGGTTTTGGTATCAGGGTTTTGCTGGCTTCACAGAATGAATTTGGGGAGTATTTCATCCTTTTCTATGCTCTGAAATACCTTTAGTAGTAGTGGTGTTAACTCTTCTCTGAAAGTTTGGTAGAATTCCCCTGTAACTGTCAGGGCCAGGACTTTTTTTGGTTGGGAATTTTTTAATTACCTTTTCAAGGTTACAAGAAAACTACTGGAACTGATAGAAGATTTCAGCTAAGTTTCAGGATACAAGATAAACAAACATACAAAAATCAGTTGGATTCCTCTAAACCGACAAAGAGAACTTGGAAGAGGAAATCACCAAATCACTACCATTTACAATAGCCCCCAAGAAGATAAGATACTTAGGAATAAATCTAACCAGAGA
>NW_004443944.1:25633277-25646991 GCF_000243295.1 Trichechus manatus latirostris
CAAAAGACTTCACCAAAAGAGCCAAAAGACAACCTACAGACTGGGAAAAAATTTTTGGCTACCATAAATCCGATCAGCGTCTAATCTCTAAAATCTACAAGATACTGCAAAACCTCAACAACAAAATGACAAATAACCCAATTAAAAAATGAGCAAAGGATATGAACAGGCACTTTGCCAAAGAAGATATTCAGGTGGCTAACAGACACATGAAGAAACGCTCATGATCATTAGCCATTAGAGAAATGCAAACCAAACCTACAATGAGATACCATCTCACCCCAACCAGGCTAGCATTAATTAATTAAACACAAAATAATAAATGTTGGAGAGGTTGTGGGAAGACTGAACACTTATATACTGTTGGTGGGAATGTAAAATGGTACAACCGCTTTGGAAATCGATTTGGCACCTCCTTAAAAAGCTAGAAACAGAAGTACCATATGATCCAGCAATTCTGCTCCTTGGAATATATCCTAGGGAAATAAGACCTGTCAAACGAATAGATATAAGCACACCCACGTTCACTGCAGCACTGTTCACAACAGCAAAAAGATGGACACAACCTAGGTGCCCATCAAAGGATGAATGGACAACAAATTATGGTATAGTCACACGATGGAATACTATGCAATGATACAGAACAACGATGAGTCCATGAAACATCTCATAACATGGATGAATCTGGAAGGCATTATGCTGAGTGAAATTAGTCAGTCCAAAGGGACAAACATTGTATGAGATCACTATTATAAGAACTAAAGAAAAGTTTTAAACACAGAAGAAAACATTCTTTCATGGTTAAGAGGGTGGGGAGGGAGGGACGAGGGTATTCACTAACTAGATAGTAGACAAGAATCATCTTAGGTGAAGGGAAGGACAACACACAATACAGGGGAAGTCAGCACAACTGGACTAAACCAAAAGCTAAGAAGTTTCCTGAATACAAGCAAACACTTTGAGGGACAGAGTCACAGGGGACATCTAGGTCAACTGGCATAACAAAGTTTATTAATACAATGTTCTGCACCCCACTTTGGTGAGTGGCGTCTGGGGTCTTAAAAGCTAGCGAGCAGCCATCTAAGATACATCTACTGGTCCCAATCCAACTGGAGCAAAGGAGAATGAAGAACACCAAAGACACAAGGGAAGTAGTAGCCCAAGACAGAAAGGGCCACATAAACCAGAGACTTCATCAGCCTGAAAAGAGAAGAACTAGATGGTACCTAGCTACCAGCAATGATCACCCCGACAGGGAACACAGCAGACAGTCCCTGATGGAGCAGGAGAAATGTGGGGTACAGAACTCAAATTCTATTAAAAAGACCAGACTTAATGGTCTGACTGAGACTGAAGGGGCCCCAGAAGACATGGTCCCCAGACTCTCTGTAAGCCCAGAACTGAAACCATTCCAGAAGCCAACTCTTCAGAGAAAGATTACACTGGACATTGAGAAATAAAATGATACTCGTGAACAGAGTGCTTGTTATTCTTAGCTCAAATAGATACGTGAGACTAGATGGGCAGCTCCTGTCCAGAGGCAAGATGAGAAGGCAGAAGGAGATAGTAGCTGGTTGAATGGACACGGGAAATCCGGGGTGGAAAGGAGGAGTGTGCTGTCACATTAAAGGGAGAGCAACTAGGGTCACATAACAATGTGTGTATAAATTTTTGCATGAGAAACTAACTTGAACTGTGAACTTTCACTTAAAGCACATTAAAAAAAGAAAATGTATTTTTTGTTTGCTTTCCCCCAGTGCCTTATCTTCTTTGAGATCTTGATCTTGCCAAACAAGGTTCTGCCAACCATGGTACTTTTTCAGGGAACCATCCCCCAGAGATGGCAAAGATTACTCTTTTCTACATTGCCAAAGATTGTGGGCCTGGTTTGCTTATCTATTACATAACATTTCTAGCTGAAGCTGGGGCAATACCCTATAATCAAATACATTAGTATTTCTGTAGTTAAACAGAAGAGTATTCACAATAAGTGAAATAAGTAAAGACTACAAATAACCTCATGTCAATTCAGGTCAGATTTTACCTCTAAATGAATGTGCTACAATGTTACAAAAAAAAAAAAAACTAGTTTACAGTGTTTTTACTTCAAAATCATGGATAAAGAATTGTGGATCTGCAGCATGTTGTAATATACCTTGTAGGGCAAAGCTTCCTCATTCTTCTTGCTTTTAAAGTTTCTTCCTCTAGGTCTTGTACAGTTTCTTCCCATAACTTTTGTCAGTATCACAGGTGTAGATTTTTTTTTGCATGCTATTTTTTAACTGGATATTGCCAACTACAGTATATTAATTTTTTGTGTGTAAAGATCTTAACTCATTCATTTTAAGTATTTTATCAACTCTCATGTTTAACAACCAGAAGTCATGTTACTTGTAAACTGTCTCCCTTCTAATAGTTCTGATCTCTTAATTTCTTTTAATATTTCATTGATTTTTCTGGTTTTGATATTGTTCTACAGTTATGTAAGATGTTATCACTGGAGGAAGCTAGGTGAAATGTGCATAAAACCTCCCTGCGCATGTTTTGGGCAACTTCCTATTAATCTACAATTATTTCAGAACAAAAAGTAAAAAAAATTTGACTGAAAATTTCTGTGTTAAACAGTGGTCAATGTAGACATTCTGATTTTAACCAGGGGTGCCTCTAGTTTCCCCACAAGCTCTCATTTAGGGCAGTAAACTTTAACGTAAGGGCCTACATACACATCTAGTCCTGGCTAGGTGCTTGTTTGTTTTAATTTTAAAATCAGAATTAGTATTGCTTTATTGGTTAATGAATTAACCATCTACTAAAAGGATTAAATTATTTTCTTAATAGCTTTACTAATACTCCCTAGTAAGGAACTGCCCATGAATTCCTGAGACAAACTTTATTTGGTTGTGGAAGATAATTTACTGAACATGCTAATGAATTCAGTTTTACTAGCATTCTCTTTAATACTTTTATAGATATATTCATAAGTAAGATTAATTTATAGTTTTTTATATATGTGTGCTGCTAGGTTTAAGTTTATTACAGATATGCTAAGATTCATAAAGCAAACCACCACGCAACTTCCTGACTTTTTCCTATGTTCTGAAGCATATGAGAAAGCTCTTATTTTCATGAAAGCTTAAAAATTTCAACCAAAATAGAAAACATGAACGTAAAATTACAATCTCAGAGGCAGGGCTACTAGAGCTCTTCTTGTGTCCCTATAGTCTACAGGATGTAATACTTTTCTTCTAGCATTATTTTCATTTACTGCTTCTACTCTGCTCTAGTTTCTTCACTAGGAATATCATTAATCATTTGTAGGCTGGATCGTTGTTCCCTGCATTCCATATTTACATTATATTTCTCATTATTTTCCTCTTTGCTCTTTTCTTCTGCATTGTAAGAGAGTTCTTATGTTCATACTCCCCATCACTAACTCAATTTTCTACAATGTAAAGTATGTTTCACAACCCATACTCTTTTATTTTCCCCCTACATGCTAAAATCTAAAATCAGACAGCAATGCTCTCCTCACCCTGAAATGGCCGATGATCAAGTAGCTGCTAGGGAATTAAAGCAGGTAACAGCTCATACAATAAGCATTTTGTGCCTGGCAATCTCCAGTGTGCTTTTTAAAACAAACAGGCCTTAGTACAAACCCAAAATTCACCTTTAGGCAAGTTATTTCACATTTTTGAGCCCCTGTTTCCATATCTAAAACAGGGATAGTATCACTTTGCTTGTAAAATTGTTTTAAGAATAATCGTAATATTTATCTTAAAAGCTAATTTACTTTGTGTTAAAAAAGTATTAACTCATTTAATCCTCACATGACTAATGAGATGGATACTTTTATCATTCCCATTTCATAGATGAGGAACTACAACTCACAAAAGTCAAGTAACTTGCCCAAGACCACACAGCTAATAAGTAGTGATGCCAGGATATAAACCTAGACAGACTTCAGACACTGTACAACATTTAAGAAGTGCCTGGCTCACACATATTACTGTATTAACTCCACCCCTTTTTAAAAGTGGCATGAAAAAGCAGAGTCAATTGTAACCCACACTTTCAGTAATAAAATCTACTAGGGGAAGATTTTTAATATTCTTTTTCTTAATATGTATACGTTTAATTTATATGTGTGATACAGGTCCTACATTACCAAGGAAAATTCAGAACTGGGTGTAGTATTAAAGCAATTAAAGCATTCCTCTTAGGAAGAACTCTGAATACACTAATGGAATGAAGTGTCTTGAAGCTAGGACTGCCACCTAATAGCAGCAGAGAATTTCATTCACTTGCATGCAGGGTAAGATTTTAACCAGTTTTTATTTTTATTTTTTAATTCCTTCTAGTCTCATAAAAATGCTTTAGTTATTATCAGCAGAATGTTAATTTATGAATATATTTACTCATAAAAGTTTAAGAAAATTACCTTCAATGCTTCTAACGACAAAAATCCAAAGTGTGAAAGGAAAAGGCGTGCTGTCTGGAACTCTTGGGCAGGAGGTGGGGGCTTACAATCTGTAATTGGATCAGGAAAGCTTTTCTTGCGAAACTCCTCCTCACTTTGTTGTTCAAGGCGCACTTCATAAGCAATCTGCTGAGCCATGCCATTCCTTAATTTTTCATGTCTCTCTTCTAGCTGAAATAAACCAAATATTTCAATTTCTGGAGTGATTATAAAAGTAATAGGGTCAATCTTAATTTTAATATGAAAGTAATGCTACAAGCAACAAAATAAATTACACTGACCAATACTAAGTTTCAGCTTATTACAGAGAATGCAACTAAGTAAACATGTTTCAAGGTCAAAACAAAAACCAAATCACTCCATCTCCTCACTATAAATGAAACTTTCTATGCTTCCCTTCAAAAGGCAAGAAAGAGGATAGAGTCTTGCCGCACCCACCCCCCAACTTCCAGATCACTGTCTTCATCCTCCTCATGGTTTTGAATTCCCCACCCATGTGATACTGGACTATGTTCTCGGGTACTCCTCCCTGCTCCCTCCCTTTCCCTCCAATCAATTCTAATTTAAAATCCTATCTTCTTTGTTGAGCAATGATCCTTCCAACAACCTTGCTTATATTTCTACAGCTTCCTCAACCTTCACAACTTTGGCCATCCACAAGTACACTCCGTCTGTCCCTCAGATTTGCTCTAGTTTAAAGAGCTACAATTCCCAAGTCCCTTCCTACAGCTCTACCTCACCTTCACTACCCCTGAGCCCATGCTTTACCACCACTGACACCTTGAGGCAGTCAAGGTCTCCCCCCACCCCCCACCCCTGATTTTCCCAGTCCATTAGTATCTTCCTGGCTTGTCTCCATCCCAACCAAGCCTAAATCCCCCAGTCTAACATCTTAGAACCTTCTTAGCACATAGCATGGCTGTGCTATCCTTTATCCTTCCATAATTCCACCTGTCAATCTCCACACCATTCAAATTCTTTATTTATGCTCCCAGATCTCAAGAATCTGACACTGAAGAAAGTAGAGTTTAGGAACTTCACTACAGATTATGCTACTTACTGGGCCCTCAGCTGGCCCTCAGTGCTGCCTGGCAATTTTAAGAACTATCTTTAACTGATTGCTTATTACACTGTCAAGATTATTTGCATAAACTCTTATAATTTCCCTCCTTTCCAACTCTAAATGTCTCTGAACCTTCACCTACTCTTTCCTTCCCTCCTGTCTCACCAGAAGTATACTGTTTCACAAACACCTGAACTCTTGATTCTACTGCCTCCAATGCTTTACTCTATCACTTATAATTTCCCCAGCCCATCTTACAGTGTTAGCAGACCCCTCTCGACTGGTTCCTTCCTTTCAACTATAAGCATGTTCATATTCCTCCCATCATTGAACTTAAAAAAAAAAAGAAAGAAAATAGCCTTGTCTTTCCTTTGCTAGGCTATTTGTTTATGCTACCATCCACTCTACACCCTTCCCTTTACTGCTCACAGTAGTTTATACTCACTGCCTCTCCCTTCTTACCATTCACTTACCAGGCCTTTATACAATGCCTTCCACTTTAACACTCCTTTGAATTTGCTCTCAAAGGTTACTTACAATCTCATACTAAAATCCAGGGGGCTTTTCTTAGTCCTTATCCTCCTCAATCTCTTCAGCATTTGACAGTATAAGCCACCTCTGTCTTGTCCTTACACTTCCTCATGCCCTGACATGCTTGTCCCCAGTTCTTAAAATTCTCCCTTGCCTTAAGAGATCAATACAATAAAACACAGCCTTCCAGGGGAAATTAATCTAAAGCCCTGTCCTCTTCTTAACATTCATACTTCTGTGAATGACACCACTATCTTCTTTATACTCAAGCTCAAAATCCAAAGTTCTTTGGCTTTTTTCCCTCCTTCATCAATCCAAGACTGACTGGACTTACCTCCTTAATATATTTCACATATTTAAGCCCCCATATTGGCAAAGTAGTCCTTCCTTTCCCCTGCCTGGATTGTCATAAGAGTTCCTAAATGGTCTCTCTTCTCCAAATCTCCTTCACAAGAGTCTGATTGTGTCAACCCACTACTGAAACCTACCATGGACCAGACCAAGCTGCCCACTGACACCTCTAAGAAACATGTTTGTCCAGTTACTTTCAATCCATAGGTGTTTTACAACACGGTAACCTCCTGGATGACAGAGACCCAGGTCATCTTATGAATCACCTCCAGTAACACTGAAGACACTGTTTTGACCACGGAAGTCATTTAACACTTGCTGCAGTCAAGTCAATTCCAACTCACAGCTACCCTGTAGGACAGAGTAGAAAAGTCCCAAAAAATCTTTATGGGAGCAGACTGCCACACCTTTTTCCCACGGAGCTGCTGGTAAGTTCGAACCACCAACCTTTTAGTTAGCAGCCAAGCGCTTCACCACTGCGCCACCAGGGCTCCTTAGGGAAGTCATTTAAGAATGTTTATATTCATTCCCTTAACAATGGCTAAAAAACAATTTATCTTACTTCTTCAGTGACGATTTCATGCAAATCTGGGATGCTCAGATCTGCTTTCACAAAAGGAATCTTGTCTACCTCTTCAGGAAACGGTCGATGTTTTACAGTATATTTAAATCCAACATCATTTTTAGGAACTGGACGAGGTTCAGGCACAAAGAGCTATTAAAATAAAACAAATAACATGATGTTTATCACATATGGTCCACTATCCATCTGTAATAGCATGTATTTCCCGTCTCTTAGATGCCTATTTCCCTAGGACATTATATGTCATAGGAACTCAGTAAGAATCTGCAAATGTCTCTTTTCTACAATGAAGGAAAGTAGCCTATGAACCTGGATGCCAGGCTGGGCTGAAATCAAACTGTAAAGTGGACCAAGTTTGTCTCTGGTCCTCTTTTCCAATCTTCCTTAGCAGTCTTCACACTCAGCTTTCTCCAACTTCCCAGGGGTCCAAAGTCTGTGATACTTCTGTGATATTGTTTTAAAACTCTTCAGTCAGAGGTCTTTTATTGGATATACTGATACATTAAATCAAAGTGTGCAGAATAAACATCACACACCCTAAAAACAGTGGCTTTCAAACTTACAGAAGTGCTACAGTTTGATGTTTTTTTAGCCTATTCAACTGTATTTTATAAAAATGTTCACCAACTTATTACAGATTTTATGACTGATAAATGGACTGTGGACCTCTACAGCCCCAGGCCTGAACCTTCTGTACTCAGCAGTAAGTCAGTGGATAAGGTATTTTGGAGCTTAGGGCTCAAACTTCCATCTTCCTTAGGGCTCTCAACTCATTCCATATAATGCAGTACACGTTTAGGTCCAATGAGCATCTCTAGAAAGTGAGTTCAAGTAGAACTTCAGCATGGCATAACTGAAAGAGCATGGGCACTAGATCTAGGCCTCCAGGGTTTCAGATCCTTGCTGTAAATTAGCTGTATGATTTCAGTTTCACATCTGAAAAGTGGAAATAACCCACCACAGGGATGTTGCGAGGATTAAATAAAAATGTACATGGCACATATTAAACGATCAACAAATTTCAATTCCTTTCCTGATCTCCTCCCTTCTAGTCTTTAATGCTAACTTAGTGGTTTACAGAGGTGCTGACAGAGTGCGATCTGCACAGTGCCATGAGAGAAAAGGGGGTGTGCTTCTCACGGGGTTAAACATGTATCAGTTGTAACAGACGTCTAGGATGTTAAATGATTTTGGACACACGCTCCAATTTTGTGAGTTTTACTTTCTTAAATGCTATTAAAATTTTATTAAATCATGTTTTAAAAATATTTTTAGTAACATAAGTAAAAGCTTACAACTGGGGCCCTGAACAGTGGCCTCAATTTCTTCTCTCTTCCCTCTGTCACTAAGTGGGAATCATGTACACTCAGAGTTCTCTGCATGGAAGTAAAAAGAGCAGTACAAGAAAATGACTCAAATTCTATTCAAGTGTTATTGTACATAGAAAGAAAAAAATATTGAAAGGAAATACACCGAAGTATTAACAGGTTATCTACCTCTGGAAAGTGAGAGTACAGGTGATTTAAAAATTTTTTATTATCCACATTTTCCAACTTTTCTTCCATAAGCAAGTATTATTCATAAAATTACAACACAAAAGTTATAAAAATAAATAAACTGTTGCACCTTGGAAGATTTCATTGTATATTACCAAGTTATACAGGGATAAATCATATTAAACAATTTGAAACTAAGTCCTGTTGCCATAGGCATCAAGGATCTGGCTGAATTTTTTCATCTGTGGTGTGTACTTGACTTTTATTATATTTAACACTGCATGAAAAAAATTGAGGCCACTGTTCAGGGTAGTAGTTCTTCATCATAAGTGAACTTAAGAATCACCTAGAAAGTTCTGTGAACATGCACCTGCCTGGAAGATGTCTTTCAACAGTAATTCAGAAGGTTTGGAATTCTAGGCTCCTAATTTTGATGTGAACCCACTGCCTGAGAACCTGGCTAGGTATCAAAAATATTTAGTTTATCTGTGTGACTTCTGTTGGAATGTTATTTAACCTTTATATGACAGCACACATATACATATACACGCTCACAGACACACACACTCCTAGTGACTTCCCTGTAACTTCTGATGGATACCTTCTGATTTGCTTTTGCTCCTCTGGGTAAAAGGCAGAGTTGTTGTGCCCAAGCAAGTCTTCCAGACATTCCCCGGACCAGGACAGTGACAGAAGGGAAAAAATCATCTAGAATAAAATATTTGTGTAAAAGTTTTTATTTAAGACAACAACCATTTAAAATAAACCTGTTATCAACTGCACAGCAAAACCCTGGCAGAGCTGTTTCCCAAACTTCAGTCTTTTGGGTACCATCTTTGTCATTTCTGCCAGACCTGTCTCCCAAACTTCAGTCTTTTGGGTACCATCTTTGTCATTTCTGCCAGACCTATGTGCCAGAAGAACCATTATCTTATTTTAAATTAACTAGTCTCTTTTTTCCTTTTCTTTCTTTTACTTATTTATTTTAAAATGAAATTGTGTATCACCACTTTAAAAGGAAAACCATGAGGCCGGTGCGCCAGTTACTGATTTTAAAAATACACATTTAAAAAATACATAAAACAATGCTTACCACTGTATGAACTAACATCATCTCACGTACCTCCAGTGGTACACTTAATACATTTTTGGGGAACACTATTTTAGCAAATACTCTTAACTTCCCAATGCTGGAAACAACCTAAGTGCAGAAAGACACGCCAGGTGTCTGCAGTGTTGATGTTACTTTCACCTCGTGCCTTTGTGTGCCACTGCCCACCACAGGAGGTACTGTTCCAACCCAGCAGAAACAGAGGGTGGGGGTGGGAGTATGAGTGGAAGCAGAGAACTCAGGATGGACTTCCTGAGTGACCCTGATCCTTCTTCTCATTCTCTTCTCTGGTCTCTGGTGTAGAATTCAAACTTGTTCAAATTTCTTTATCATTTCTTCTGTTATAACTATTATAATCAACTATTAAAATGTCCTTGTAAAAACATAAAATTCCAATCATTTATATTTTTGGTAATCTCTGTATATAATAAAAATCACTTGGGATGAGGATAGGGAGTCCTAAAAAACCTGGCAAAAAGCTGCACACTTACTCCTTAGGCTAGAAAGCCAGAAGAGGTTTTGCAGCCTCCTTAGCAGGTGGCTTGGGAGTAGGAGGCTAGAGGAATCATGAATAACAGGCCAAAGCCAGGAAAGAAGGCTAATGCCTAGGGCAGAAAAATAAGAGGTGTCTGCAGAAAAGACTTGGGGCCAGTACTTCTGGAGTTGGGTAATGATAAAAGGCCCTATCTGGTTCATATTAAAGTCACTGTATCTTACCACAACGATCCTACTCAACAGAATTTGCATGGGACTCTAAGACTCTGTTCACCTTTGCAAAAGTAAAAAGCTAAGTCTTTAATCACTGATAAAATCCTATCACTGTGTGGCAGTCATCACAGAAAGGGACAGTATGAGTTTCAGAATATCTGGCTTCTAGTCCCAGCCACACCATATACTTCTCAAGCAACCCTAGACAAGTCATGTACCCCAAGCACATTTATAGTTTCTTCACCTGTAAATCAGGGTATCATACAATAGGCTATTTCCTGGATCTTTTTATGTCCACAGGTTTTGTCATCTTCACTCTCCTTATCCCCCTAGTAATAAGAGTCTCTTTGAGGACATGGGAGCCCTGGTGGCTCAGTGGTTAAGAGCTCAGCTGCTAACCAAAAGGTCGGCAGTTCTAATCCACCAGCCACTCGCTGGAAACCCTCGGGGGCAGTTCTACTCTGTCCTATAGGGTTGCTATGAGTCGGAATTGACTCAACGGCAACAGGTTTGGTTTATTTTTTGGTTTCTGAGGGCATGCATCCTTTCCATACTGGCTGATGCCAGTTACCATCAAGACAAAAGGCACTATGAGTAGCTGAGTCACACTGGTAATCATACACCTTGAGACAGTTTATAATGAGAGTAAGAAGAGAGAAGAAGGGAGAACAGTAAATGTTCTCTAGATGGAGAATCACTGAAGGGTTTTAGGAGGGCACAGGCATGGTCAGATCTGTACTTCAGGATAAATACTATGGCAGCAGCAGCAACAAGCAGAATGGAATTGGCAAGGCTGGGGGGAATAAGACCAGGTAGGAAGTAACTGCAATAATCTAGGTAAGAAACAATAAGGCCCCGCATTTGGGTGTACTGGCAGAAATGCAGAGGAAAAGAAAGATTCAAAAGTCACTGCAGAGGTAGAAGCTGGGAAACCAATTATATAGTGGAGTAACAGGAAGGAGGAGGAAAAAAATGATTCCCTGTATTTCCAGTCTGTTTGGGTGTCACCAATAACTGAAACAGAACAATGAGGGGGTAAGGGACAGAGCAGAGGAAGGGCAGGATCCAAAGTTCAAGATGGAGGGAAGATTGACAATGATGTTTTTTACACATTAAAATAAGACTTTCTATAAAACTATAGAGACCTTTTCTGATATTTCAGATGTGCATAAAGGGCCTTTAAAAGATTCTATTTAATACACATATTCTATTTTCTGATCCTCTATTTTTCACTTGCTATCGTACCACAGTTAAAAGTCTTTTTGTCAAATGCAAAATTACTTAAAACTTGTGTCTTTCTTTCCCTGCTTCTGGAAACAGCTTGATAGTACAGACGAACATGCTGATTTAGCAGTGGAGAAGGCTCGAAGTGCTAAAACTTACTCTGTTCATTTCCCAGAGGTTGCTCCAGCATTGCCAGGATGACACTGTTATCCAAGACAAAGTATCGGAAACTATGCTTGTTTATCGTTGGCAATCTGGAGTATTTAATCAACGTGGTCTCATTCACCAGACTACAAGAAGAGGCAGGACCACTGGGTGAAGGAAATGCGCCAAGCAATTGCATGATACTATGGACAATGGAAAAGATAATAGTTAAATCCTAAAGCAAAATCTTAAGTTTACCTCATGCATCATTGTGTCCTTCTGCTCTTCTGAATTTTAATTGAGCACAGCCATGCTTCTTCTTTACAGGTCAGATTTGCACCTACAGTGGATGCCAGGGTGTGCTTTCCAGATTCCCCCTCCAAGACTGAAAGACTCATTCCCCCAGATGCAGAGAAATGGTGGCCACAGCTCTCAGTTAAGTCCCTCTCCAGGACTTGTGCTCAGCCAGTGAAAACAACTTCACCCAACACTACAGCCCATCCCAGGAAAGGCCCATATCCAATGACTAGCTGATGCCTAGTCTGGGACCCGTATGAAGTCCCAGTTCCCTCAGCCAACTTGAGAGAATTCTGAAGAGCCATCCCAGCTCCAGAGCTCGCTGCAGGACTGGCTGAGGCCTTTGTTGCAACTGCATCACAGTTCAATTCCTCCCCCTACCCAACTCTGTTTCTTTCATTCCCCAATAGGGGTTGTTCCTGAGAGCACTTTTCAGTAAACTTCTTGCAAGCAGAGTTCTTTCTCAGTCTGCTTCCCAGGGAACCTGACTAACCACACTTCCAAATCACAAAGCTCCTAGAGATATATCCAAAAATCTCCTTGTGTGGCAGGTTTCGGGATTATGCAAGCCATATCAAAGCCATATCAAAATTTCAAACTATTCTAGACCTACAAAAGGACCCAGAGATCAACCAAACCCCCACATTTTTCAGATGAAGAAACTTAGGCTCAGAAGAGATAAGTAACCGTTAAGAAACCAGAAATCAGGACTGCTACCTTCTCACTGTGTGGCTGTGAGTAGATAATTATCTTTGTTTTATAGATAAGGAACTTCAGGCACTCATATTTACATCTCACGGAACTACCGTAATTATAATGAGAATATATATTTAAAAAAAGCCTTGTAAAATGGAATTCAACTGATCAAGCCTTAACATTCAGAAATGTTTATACCCATATAGATTTTTGTATACATTCAGTGGATAATAACAATAACTTCCATAGCACTTACTATGCCAGGCACTGTTCTAAGCACTTTACACACATTATATCGTTTAGTTATCATAACAACTCTGTGAGATAGGTAATACTCTTATTCCTATTTTATAATGAGAAAACTGAGGCACAGAAAGTATCTTAGAATTAAAACAAAGATTTTATTATCTTGTGATCCTGTATTACCTGAACCTTCATATATATCTCATTTGGAAAAGTAATACTCCCCAAACACAACTTTTATCATCTCAATCCTTAGCTCAAAAACCTAGTGGCCTCTCCCCTTCCCCTTTCATTTTAATGCTTAAACCCAAACATCTCTGATTATGGAGGACAGCATGGCTCAACAAGTATTTTACTTCCATTTCCCCTATTCCTAGAAGGAGGGCTATGTAAGAATTTCAAGGATCAGGAAAACTAAGGATTTGTGGAAAACAGAAGAAATGCAAGCAGACCAGTAACAAGAAAATGTGGCTCTGGTTTTCTAAAATTGGACAGAGATGGATGTAATAAAGCATAAGGACCAAATGATCTTGTCCATGTTTCATACGATTTTAAAACATTGCCAAATGGGTCGCTGGCAAGGGAATAGGTCACAAAGATCAATTCATACCAGCCTACCCACATTTTGTTTTCTTGACAGTAGCTAGTCTGGAAAGCAGATAAACATCTCTCAAATCAAGATATACAAGCAGGATGTAAAAGACCTATACAAAGAAAACTACAAAACACTACTGCATGAAACCCAAAGGGATCTACATAAACGGAAAAACATACCATGATCATGGATAGG
>NW_004443944.1:25649460-25662990 GCF_000243295.1 Trichechus manatus latirostris
TGGGGTTGTTAACCAATGCCATAAAACAACATGTGTACTACTGTTTCATGAGAAACTATTTGTTCTGTAAGCCTTCACCTGAAGTACAATAAAATTAAAAAAAAAAGAATAAACAGTATTCTCATCCAGACCATAGCTAGGTGAAAGAATAATAAAACATCAAAACTAAAACACAAAAGTTAAGAAAAAAAAAAGATATACAAGCATTTCAGTGTCTCACGGTAAACTTGTGGACAACATTTAAAATCTCTGTGAATTTGAAGGGAAATCACTGGTAATGTGCTCTGTGAGTCTACCCTTGGGCTCTCCTGTTCAGTGTTTTTATCAGTGTCTTTGATTAGGACTCAGAAAGTAGGCACATTAAATCTGCAGTTGACTAAAAGTTTAGCTCCACAGATAATATGTCAGTTGGGATCCAAAAGATTATTAAATAACTAAAAATAATGAAGTGTAAGTCTTACATGATGAAATTTAAGGTTTAAATGTAAAGCTCTATGCATTAAATTCAACACCTCCAAAACAAGTAAGTACAAGATGAGAAAGACATGAAAGGTAAACATATGAAAAAGACTCAAGGATTTTAGTTGACTGAAGCCAAATCACCAGGTTCTCAAAAACACAATGCAGTTTCCAAGAACACTTTAATGAAAGTATAATATTCTACAGAGTTTAAAGGTCATCAGACACCATCTAGAATACTGTACTGAGTAAACGACCTTTAAGAGGTACATAGTAAAATCTACACCAATCAAGAGGAAAATGACCAGGATGATAAAAAGTACTTGAATCCATGTAATATGAAAATTAGCTGAAGGTATTGGCAGAAACGAATCAGAGAGAACATGAACACTGCCTTCAGATACCACTGCTGCCTGGAAAAAAGAATTTCATTACCAAAAGTCTGAATTAGAACCAATGGGTAGAAGTTAAAGTGGGAGAGGTTTCAACAACATAAATATGAGGTTTCTAACAATTAAAATGAAATGGGGTACCTTGCACGTTAAAGTGTCCCAAAATTAGAGGCTAAACAACTTGGTATATGTCTTAGCTACCTAATGCTCCTGTAATAGAAATGCCACGAGTGGGCGACTGAATAAATTTATGATGTGTAATATAAGTGATGCGGCAGAGAAAGTAGACCACTGAACTGGGAAGCAGGAGACCTAGTAGAGTGTGATCACAAACAGGTTTCCTTTCTGGACCCAGCCATCAAAGTGAGGGGATGGAGTAATGCTCTCCAAGACTCTTTCCAGATCTACTATGACTTGACTTAATGTCAACTAGCATAGAAAACAAGGACCCAAACTCTCAGTCCCAAGTTCCGGGTTTCTTACTGGTCCACCACTATATCCTCAACCACCACCCCCCACCCCCCAAAAGAAAAAAAACAAAACAGGTAGGAGTATTTCCTTTGCATTTTATATCTGGGAAAAAAGTATCCTAAAGGAGTTGAGCCACTTAATAACGAACAACCAGAAAGGAGATGAAACAACATGGATCACAGCTAACCCCATCTAATTCCTGGGCACAATCCCTATGCGGACACTTTCATACCATGTTAGGGTGGCTTCAGCAGCATCCTTTACCCTCATAGACGCAGGGTTTGGCTCCTTATCTCCTTTGTACTTGACCTCTTGCTCACTATTCTTGGACTTACTTCCTGAGATACCCAGTTCCACAATCTCCAGTACTTCCTTAAGGCAGTCCTAAAAGCAGGAGAGGCAGATCAATTTTTGTAACAAATTTGCCTACGAGAAGACAAGAAAATACATCAAAATGCTAACAGTGGTTGTGTTTTTGTGGCAGTAGTGGTGGTGGTGTTCCAGTTTCTTTCTAGTCTTCTTTGATATATATTAATTTCACAATAATATAATAAACTTTATACACATATACATACTTCTCTTTAAAGAACTAAAGTTGAGTGTAAAAAGAGTTAGGTAATAACTGATGACAAATTCAATTTTATCAGTCACAATTCTTTTAAAATTACCTGGACTCACAGTTATAAAAACTACTTAGGCATTGGGACTGAACTATTGGACATGAAACCTAAGAACCATAGTCTCAGGGGACATCTAGGTCAACTGGCAAAACACTGTTCATAAAGATAATGTTCTACATCCTAGCCTGGTGAGTAGTGTCTGGGGCCTTATAAGCTTATGAGCAGCCATCTAAGAAGCAACTACTGGTCTCTTCCCGCCTGAAGCAAAGGAGAACTAAGAAAACTGAAGACTCAAGGAAGCAATTAGCCCAAAGGGCTAATGGCCCACATGAACCACCGCTTTCTCTAACCTGAGACCAGAAGAACTAGACGCTGCCCAGCTACCACTACCAACCACTCTGACCAGGATCTCAACAGAAGGCCCTGGTTAGAATGGGTAAAAAAATGTAGAACAAAATTCAAATTAAAAAAAAGACCAGCCATACTGGTCTGAAAGAGACTGTAGGGAACACCCAAGACTATTGTTCTAAGACAATCTCGAAACTATAGACACTCCCGGAAGCCACCTTTCAGCCAAGTAATAGTTGGAGCTATAACACAAAAAATATCTGTTAAGAATGTGCTCCTCAGAACAACTGACTAAACTAGTCCAAAATGGCAACATTTAACCAAAACCAAAGATGAGAAGACATGGAGGGATAGGGAAACTGGAGAAACGGAAACAGGGAACTGAGGGAGGAAATGGGGAAAGTGCTAACACACTGCAGGAATTGCAACCAATGTCACAGAACAATTTGTGTAAGAATCATTGATTGGGAAATTAATTTGCTATGTAAATTTTCACCTAAAGCACAATAAAATGTTAAAAAAAAAAATCACCCAGACTGTAAATCATAAAAGCCCAGGGTAACAGAGATGTAACAGTAATTCAGTTAAAACTGGGATGGTTCAAGACATGCTAGATTATCCCAAGGGAAGCTCATCAATTACTGACATTTTTAAGCCATTTCTGGCATCATAACTTCAGAAACCATAATGAACATGACTAATACTTAATCAACAGTACTATTTTAAAAACTACATAGAGGTCTTTATAAATATCCAATGAGCCTGGTATCTCTTTTTTTATTTACACTGCAAATTCTTTATAACCACCTGTGTTTCTTATAGGTATAGGCATCATAAGGAACAACAGCAGGAGAGCAGATTATGTACCTGTGCCCACTTGAAAGTGGAAACACGCATGTGAAATGGCATGAAATGAAACTTTTAGATACAAGCAACCTTTATGGGCAAGCTGTCTTCCACCTTTGCAGCCTGGATATCAACTGCCCTTCTTGGTTTGGTGATGGGTGGCCAAAGTACCTACTAGCTATCTCAAGGCTGCCATCCTTTCAAGAAAGAACATTCTTGACAGGTCACATAAATTAGTCAAGGTCCCATCTTTCAAATAACTTCTCTATGTGTTACCTTGCAATCAAATACAAGCACACTGACCATTTTTTCAAGTTGTGCTCAAAAAGACAAGTGTCCTACTGAAATCTAACAAGTATATTCAGTTAAAAATGTGCAGTGTTGTATTTAAATTTAGATATTCTCTTAAAAAACAGTTTCCTCATACATTTTTGTTTCCACTTAATGTTTTCAGATCTAGTAAACTCACCTTTTCATCAAGCATATCAGGGTGCTCTGTCAGCCAGACACAGAGGCACTGAAAAGCTGCCACTATCATGGAGTGCAGATCCCGGGAGTGAAAAGGAGCTGGCCGACTACACTGGTACACAATGTAGCTGCATACGGAACTGATGGCTCGCTTCCGGTCTCCTGGGTCAACCATCACCTTTACCTGAGCATATTCATTTAGGGAACAAAAACAGTTAGCCAGGAACAACCGTGCCAATTTCAAAGCATATGCACTGAGGCCTGGCCTGTTTGAGAATGTGATACATCATTCTCAAAGCCTTACTTTTTTACATTGTTTATATACAGATACAGAAGACTTCAGATGTACTATTATGTAACATTCTACAAAAATAGTGGCACTTTTCAAACCCTAAACAGTGTATCATTTTAGCAGTTTCCTGCCCTGAAACCTAAACCTCTTGGATATGCCTACTCATCACTGCCAGAGGTTGAAAGAATAGCTGGCAATTGAACATGTGCACATTTTTATGCCCCCTAACCCAATCCCACAGTGATGTCCTATAGGCTACAGAGTTCTGTGCAGCTGCTCAGAGGTACAATAAATTGCACATATTTAAAGCGTACAATTTGTGAAGCCATCACCACAGTCAAGATAGTGAACATATCTGTCATTCCCCAAAATCTCCTTGTACATTTTTATAATCTCTCCCTCCCACTCCTCTTCATTCCTCTCTCCAAACAACCACTGATCTTCTTTCTGTCACTATAGATTAGCTTGCATTTACTAGAGTTTTATATAAATGAAATCATATAGTATGTACTCTTTTCTGGTCTGGTTTCTTTCACTCAGCACAATTATTTTGAGATTCATTCCACATTTGTGTATATCAATTAGTCATTCTTTTTTATTACCGAGTAGTACTCCACTGTATATACATACCACAATTTGTTTATCCATCCACTTGCTGATGGACATATGGATTGCTTCTAGCTTCTCGATATTACAAATAAAGCTGCTATGAACATTCATGTATGAGATTTTGGATGGACATATGCTCTCTCATCTCCTAGGAGTGGAATAGCTAGATAACATTAGGTAGCTGTATGTTTAACTTTTTAAGGAACTGCCAAGCTGTAGTATCACTTTACATTCCCACCAACAGTGCATGAGAGATCAGTTCTTTCTCCAACATTTGACATGGTTTTAATTTTAGCCATTCTAATAGGTGTGCAGTGGTTATCTCATTGTGGTTTTAACTGTTATTTCCCTAATGAATAATAACATGGGGCTCTGGTGGTGCAATGGTTAAGGGCTTGGCTGCTAGCCAAGAGGTTGGCAGTTGGAACCCACCCAGTGGCTCTTCAGGAGAAAGACCTGGTGATCTGCTCCCATTAAAGATTACAACCTAGAAAATCCTATGAGGAAGTTCCACCCTGTCACATGGGGTCACTATGAGTCAAAACTAACTCGACAGCACCTAACAACAATAATGATGTTGAGCATTTTTTCACACGCTTATTTGTTATCCATAAATCTTCTTTAGTAAAGTGTTCAAGTCTTTTGCCCATTTTTAATTGGGCTCCTTATTTTCTTATAATTGAGTTTTGAGAGTTCTTTATATAATCTAGACACAAGTCCTTTATCAGATACATGCTTTACAAAGGCTTTTTCCTAGTCTGTGACTTGTCATCTCATTCTCTTTACAGTGATTTTTGAACAGAGGTTTTTAATTTTGGTGAAATCTAATTTATCAGTTTGTTCTTCTATGGTGTAGAATCCAAGAAATTCTTGCCTAACCTAAGGTTGCAAAGATTTTCTCCTATGTTTTCTTCTATACGTTTTATAGTGTTAGGTTTTACATTTACACCCATAATCTATTTTGAGTTAATTTTTGTATACAGTTCAAGATATGAATCAAAGTTTTTTTTTTTCCCCATAAGATATCCAATTGTCCCAGCACCATCTGTTGAAAAGACTATCCTTTCTCCTCTCTCTGAATTGCCTTTGTATCTTTGTCAAAAATCAGATGCCCATATATGTGTGGTTCTGTCTCTGGACTCTCTGTCCTATTCCATTGAACTATTGGTCAAACTTTACAACAATATCATACTGTCCTGATTACTGTAGCTTTATTTGATTACTATTGCTTTATAATAAGTCTTGAAATCAGATAGCATTAGCGCTTTTGGGGAGTCCAGAGCACTCACATCTAAGGTTTATTCCTTACTACTGAAGCCAGACCTTCTCTGGTACTCTACCACTATCCCATGAATTATGAGTTTTTCTAGTCTGGACAGTGGGAACAAGCACTTTTCCAGCTCTGTGTTGTCCCCCACCCTCCCAGGCCCCATGTTTACTTTCCTTACGCACAGGCATTGATCAGTACTCTGCTGAACACTCAAGGGGAACCTCTGTAGACCTCTGGGGTTCTATCTCTGTATAGTTCTCTCCTCTTTGGTACTCTGTTCTGCAAACTCCAGCAATCTTGGTCTCCCCAGACTCTCACTTCCATCTCATCAGCTTGAGGAGTCCACTGAGCTCTGCCTAGGTTTCGCCTCTTTACACTAGAGCCTAGAAGCTCTCTCAAGGAAGTTAACGGGGGCAATCATAGAGTTCTCTCAGGGATCACTATTCATTATCTGATGTCCAGTGTCTTGAAAAGCATGGTCGTGTCTATTTTCTCTGGCTTTTGTTGTTGTTGTAGTTGTTTTGGGCAGGAAGGTAGATCTGTAATTCCATCTTAGGCAGAAGCAGAAGTCATCCCTTACCCAAGATACTTTTTCACTTACTGTGCCATTTCAGGCAAGCTACTTAACCTCTCTGGTCCTCTATTTTGTCATTTGTGAAGTAAGGATAATAGTTATATATACTTCATGTTGTTGTGAGGATTAAATAATTTAACGTCTAACTAAAGTGTTTAGGATAGTGTCTGGCACATGGTAAGCATTATACAGGTGTTATTCTTTTTTTTTTTTTTTTTAATAGGTGTTATTGTTAAAACCTAAAATATATAAAGCTTACTTGAGGAGGAAATTAAATAAATGTGAAGGTAAAAATAATGACTAGCTACTATCAGCAACTGGACTACTTCTCCCCGTAAGTTTAGGCAAATTCCTCTGATGGGATATCACAAGGTTTAACATGCAGGGAACATGAATGTCCTAAGCAGCAATTTTATTTATTTATTTGGGGAGTGAGGGGAAGAAGAGCAGAGCAGAACTCACTGGATAATTGCCACTGATTCCTAACCCTATCCCTGAAAAAAAAAGGGATGTACCAAAGGTCACAAGATATTGTGTCTTGCTCAGTGGTAAAGTCACTTCCGAGGTTCACCGTTCAGCCGGGGAATGGACAGCCCCATAAAACCAAATGGAACTAATGAGGCACAGCAGTCCAGGGACAAGGATTAGAAGGCAGAAGGGGACAGGAAAGCTGGTGATATGGAACCCAAGGTTAAGTTAGGATAGTGTTGATGTGTTGTGAGGTTGTTAACCATTGTCATAGGGCAACATGTGTACTAACTGTTTAATGAGAAACTATTTTGTTCTGTCAACCTTCATCTAAAGTGAGAATAGCAGCACAATTGGAAAAGCATAGTCGATGTCACTGAACTGTGCATGTAGAAATTTTTGAAATGGTGTATCTTTGGCTATGTATATTTTCACCAAAAAAAAAAGGTCGAGAAGGGAGAGAGTTGACATGTCGTGGGGTTGTCAAGCAATGTCATAAAACAGTATGTGTACTACTGTTTCATGAGAAACTATCTGTTCTGTAAACCGTCACCTGATGTAAAATTTAAAAAAAATAAATATATAAAAAAAAAATAAATATATAAAACAAATTCATGCAATACAAAAAAAAAAAAAAAAAAAAAAGATAGTCTATCTTGCTTTCGAAGGCAGTGCGGTCCTGCACATCTCACAGATGTCTGCTCTCACTTTCTGTGACCAGTAACCGCTCCTCATAAAACTCTGGCCATCACATCTCTCTTTGGGATTTCTGAGGCTGGCTCTAAGTGGTGGTGAGAACATCTTGGATTTTCTTGCCTATTTTGTCTTATGACTTAGGTAAGTCACAGCCTCTAATCACCTGTTTCCATGTTTGTAAAATAAGGGCTTAAGCTTTATTACCTCAGACGATACCACCTTACATGTATCACGTTCCTGTTCACAAAGTGTCTTACATATTTTATCTCATTTGATCTTCACAAAAACCAGGTGTGAGAAGCAAGGTAATCCTACACATTTTATAGACCAGAAAACATTCAGAGAGGCACAAATGGCCACTCAGCTCTAAGGTTCCACAAAGCTGAAATAATAGGTTTGAAAGAAATTTGACAGTATAACCAGTTTTCACTTATCACTGATAATGGAAGAGTCATAGATAATCTCAAAGGGTATATTTTAGGAATCATTCTTTACAAAAAGAGCTCCCCCTACTAAATCTGTATTTATGATATTTTTGGTATTTTGATATTTATATTTTTTAATATCATACATTAAAATTAAATGATCCTATAATGGCAGAAAAAGTCATGCTGAAAATTTGAGTATTGTAAGCAAATACAAAATCAACAGGTATTCTATTATTATGTATAAATAAGTAAATTGCAAGTATTGAAATGTTTTCTACAATTTAACAGCAAAAATACCATACGTACTCTTTGAACTTATTTTAAAAAAATAAAGTTCATTTAATAAAATTTCATTTGGATGCTCAATTTTGTACAATTTGGCTATAAACTATATCTGAGTACGACTAATACTGCAATACCCACACCAAGGGGTTGGGAAGTGCAAAAAAAAGAGCCAAGGCCCAAGGCTGCTGGGCTGAAATGAAAGGATCGTCCTCCTCACCTTTGCCAGACCAGAGAGGAGTTCCAGAGCTGCCAGTGATATGCTCATGTCCTGTCGCCACTGGGAGTTGAGTCTTTGAGTGACAAGGTGAATGCTGCGAATCAGGAGCCCAGCAGCTGAATCTGTGTTAAGAGCTAGGATATAACCCCAATGCCACATCCCACAGGGAGGGAAAACAACTAAGCATTAGTAACGAGAAGCAAAGCATTCCACCAGGCACAGACCACAGCAGCCACAGTGAGCACGACGAGCACCCACACAGTGCTATGCTCCCTGCCCCACTGGCCTGAGCACTAAGCCTGACTAAACAGTGCACAGGGCACACAGGCTGAACCAGAGCAGCTTCTGGCTCCCAGGTCAGGCACTTGCAGACAGATATCCACTGGAATTTGGAAGTTTCAGTACCATTCTTACAACAATGTAAATCTTAGATTTCTAAATTAACAACTCAGAGTTACATTTTAAAAAAACAATGAAAAGGCTGTTAATTCCTTTCTTGGAATTTTGTACAGGAGAAAATTTAAATTTTAAAGCCTCCTCTGATTCTGGGAATTATCCTAGAGCATCTGTTGGAATTACCTTTATGGTTTTAATCATCAAAAATCACATGCAAGGCCTTTTCAAACATATTTTAAAGTTTAACTTTCTAATACTACTGTAACACTTTAAAAAAAAAAAAGAAAAACCAAGCCACTGTGGTTTTATTTGGCCTCCAAGTCTATATTTAAAAGTAATTCCTACTTAGCTAATAATAAATTAGGATAAATTAAATTGAATGTGTAAAGGACGCTTTAGGGACATTATACCTGTCGATCCTATCAGAAAGAGGGCAGTGACAACAGAAAAAGGAATGATCATTAAAGAGAGACATTCATGCGACACTAACACAAGTCTGGATTTCTTAGTAAAAGATATTTTATGACACTAACACAAATCTGGATTTCTTAGTAAAAAAATATTTTACGACATATAAGCAGAACTCACAACAGTTCAAAATGCTGAAACAAACAATAATCACTTCAAACATTTATATTAGAACACATGCAGTAAATGCAAAAATTTCTTTAGTTTAAAAATGTTCTAGAAAGCATGAAAAATGAACATAATTTATTCATCCTACAGTACACCTATATCCACATACATAATGAATAAGGTAACAATTTAAATAATTTCTTTATAAAGGCAATATTTATATGTACTGAATATCCACATAACGACTTTATGTATCTGAAATGCTCAAGGACACTTATTACAAACTTAAACTACAGAAACATGCCTTAGACTCTAGGCTCAGAAGTCTCCAAATGATTAAAAAATTAAACTCACATTAAGGATCTAGATTTCATTCCAATTTAGTTGGGTTAACACTCACAGATTAATATACTATTAGTATTTGTGTGTAAAAGCAAAAGGGTACACATAAACTCAGAGAACCCATAATGTAATTGCCCAGGGTAAAGAGCATCACTGAACAGGATGCTCTGCTGGCAAGTTTATTTGTCAGAATGGAAAATAAAAATGTTTCCTTACTCTTGCTTAAAATTTACAACTAAAGAGTTTAACAATATATGGTGGAGTACATAGTTTTTAAACATGAAGACAGACTCTCCTCTGGGTTCCCATCTATTACATGCCCCGTCACCCCCCCACCACACTGCAGTAACAGATTACTGGCCATCTCTGCCCTTTGACTGTGAGCTCGGAGGCAGAGACCACATCTTATCCACTGCATCACTAGCACTGGTACAGAATCAAGAAATGTTTCCTGACCACCTACTACAATCATTTATAAAGCCTAATAAACTACCCAATATCTAACTACTAAAAGCTATGCAGCCAAATTGAAAAGATTTGCTTTCTTTTTTCCTTTGTAACCTTTTAGACTAACATATTCTCGATTATACTTATATACAAAAAAAACATGAACGTTAAAATTTTTATTTTATTTTATTTATTTTTTGCTTGTTTGCATGTTTGTTTTCTAAATCGGGACATTGAAGTTTTTCTGTAAAACTGTGAATTTCAAAAAGACAAACGTGGCTTACCATAATCCCTTAGGAGAGCTTGAGCAGGTCTTTCACTATCAGGCGTTGTGGGCTCTGTGCTTCCACCACTTGCTGAACTAATACCACTATTAGTGCGACTATGACTCTTGAGGTTATTTTCTCCACCACCCTAGTCAAATGAAAATGAATCAAACAATTGAGGGCTACGTGCACAGTTTACAAGTATAGACAGAAGTCCATCGTTAAAAACTATGTGACAACATGGAGTATTAAAACTAAACGGCTCAAAGCGGCACATAGAGAAAGGCTGACAAGGGATTAAAACCGTTGAGGTATTTGTGCATAGACACCATCTAATGGAGGTATGGAGGATTTGACAATTGCAGGTGTCCATATCTCAGCCCAGGACTTCTCCATCCTCATGAGACTTCACTAGCTAATGAATCTGGATCCTTAAAGAAAACACACTAGTGTCTTCAACAGACAAGTCACCTTTGTAGCTAGCACCAATGCCAGATCCATGCCACTGCACCTTCTTTAGTCTTGACTGCCCTTCCCACATTTATTGTTGTATTAAAATGACTAAATATGAACATTAAGGACTCCATGAACCTGGGCCTACAGAAGACTGTAAGAAAATGAAAAAAGATCCACCGGAGGACATCTTTTGAGGGGGCGGGGGAGCTTGGGACAAGAGAAATAACTAATGAAGCTAATTAAAGGAAGCATTTAAATCTGCTTTCTACCTTTATTAACAATTCACAGAGCACTGGCCAGAGTTTGTACTCTGTGTTTCACTGTAACAACATTTGATTTGCTCTTTGTATATTTAAAGTGTTGTAAGGAAATGTCTTTCAATCAAAGCTGAACATGAGATAAAGAGATGTAGCTTTTGTGATATTCTATCACAAACACTTTTATTGTTTATCTCTGTAGGAATACAGTGTCTGTATGCATGCAAGCCTTTTTGTCCTAATGTTGCTACTCCCATGACAAAGAAAAAGAAAAAAAGAGAAAAAATATTGGAAAAAATCAGGCTCAAAGCAGCTACTAGGTAGACACTTCCCCCTACTTCTAATTTGCTGAATAGAAAAAAAGAAAATATTTCACTTGTGATCTATTCAGACATTTGCTTAGTATGGTGTATTTAAATAATAAAAACTTGGACTTCCAGGCAACATGGCACTATAGGCAGAAGCATCACATTGTCCCTCCACAGCAAAGATCCAAAAAATTAAGCCAAACAGAGAAAACGGCAATCCTGAAACCCTAAGCTTCAAATGAAAAGATAAAGAACTCAGCCAAGCAGCAAATGGAATAAAAAACTGACAGAGAACAGAGAGCGAGGAGAGAGACATGCAGAGGTCCCCATTAGCTAACACAGCATGGACCTGCCATCTTGGACTTCTATCAGAGACCAGGGAACAGGGGGTATGAGAAAGCAGTTTCACGGAGTTTCCAGCAGGAGCCAGAACAACCAATAACCAGCAATATACGTTTTCCCACCCCTATCCTTCTTCACCCCTACTTGGCCTCCTCTGCTTCCTGCGGCCACAGTCTTTTGGCCAAGAAGCACCAGCCTCACCCCAGTGCTGCTTCGATTCCACCCACCTGCACTGGCCGGCTCCCTAACTGCCATTTGTTGGCTGCTGGTGTTGCTTTTTTCCACTTCTTTAGATTTCTTCCTTACCTCTCACTACCTTCTCCTCCTTTCTCTCAAATACCTGGCTCCCGGTGCCATCTCTGCTTCTTCTTGAAAGGCTGTGAAACGCTGCTCGAATGTAAGACTGCTTCCCGGCCCATGCTGCCATGCTGGTGGGATCCCGGGGCTTTTTTGTTTGTTTGTTTTGAATTGTTCGTTTGTTTTTCTTTTTCTTTTCTCAAATTGGGAGCCTGTTCTAGCCAGGCAGTACTGTGTGGCTTGGGACCTACCCCCTCAGTTTGTGTAGACGCACAGAGAGATCCCTCAGGGCATTTGTTTTTTCTTGTTTTATTTTTTTTCTGTTTTTTTTCTGGGGGGGGTCTCTTGTTCTTATTTTGTTTGTTTTCTTTTCTTTTCCTTCCTTTTCCCTTTTTGTCCTTCTTCATTATTCAGTTTCGCATCTCTCTATACTATCCTTCTCTTCCTGCCCCATGAATACCTGGTGCTGAGTGACACCTATAACCCTTCTAGCCAGGCTGTACTTCACGGCCTGGGAGCAACTTCCCCAGACCTCGCAGCCGCACCAGTGGGATCCCTGGGAGCTTCTCTTTTTTCTTTCTAATTTTTACTTGTTCATTTTTTTCTTCTTCTCCTTTTTGTTTTTCTCCATTTCACAGTCTCTCAATTCTCCACTCCAAAGGCAAGCTCCTCTAGCACTCTTTTTTGTTTATTTGTATGTTTTTGGCTCCTATTCATCTCTCCTCTCTCCCATACCAATCTTAGCTCCACACATAACAATCTCCCCCCTCCATCCTGCTTACCTGCACCATACGCTGAACATCACACCACAAAGCAGCCCAAACGCAGCCTACTAGAACCTACCATGCACTGATTACTGGCCCACCCTGTCGGCCAGAGTACATGCAACAAACAATCCATCCCAGCAACTACTCTTCAGCTAGACCTGCCCTGTTGTACCATATCTGAGTGACTGACCCTGCCAAATGGAGAAGGCAAAAAATACCGTGCCTACAGACTAGCAAACAACAAAGAACACGCAGCCCGCCTGCTCAGGTATAGCCAAATAAAACAAAAAAGCAGGACAAAACAAACAAATCTACAATCAATAAATGAAAAAAATAACTACCGAATGCCCCGAAGACAGGGGACAATATCAAAACATTTACAAAAACAGGACAGGATGGTTGCAGTAGAAATCCAAAATAAAACACCAGATGACTTTCCAGTAGAAGAAAAAGCACTAGAACTACCTGATAGGGAATTCAAATCTCTAATATTCAGAGCTATGCAAGAGTTGAACAAAAAGCAGACAAAAATGAGGAAAAAAATAGACAAATTCATGGAAAAAGCAGACAAATTCACAGAAAATACAGACAAAAAAACGGAAGAATTCAGGAAAATAATGCAGGAACAAAATG
>NW_004443944.1:25668328-25674465 GCF_000243295.1 Trichechus manatus latirostris
GGGTTGTTAACCAGTATCATAAAACAATATGTGTACTACTGTTTAATGAGAAACTATTTTTTCTGTAAACCTTCACCTGAAGTACAATAAAAAGAAAAAAAACACACACAAACAAACAACTTTCGTATGTAGTTATATCACAAAACACAAAGTACTATGGTCATTATGGAAACCCTGGTGGCATAGTGGTTAAGTGCTATGGCTGCTAACCAAAATCTTGGCAGTTCGAATGCACCAGGTGCTCCTTGGAAACTCTATGGGGCAATTCTACTCTGTCCTATAGGGTTGCTATGAGTCAGAATCGACTTGACAGCAACAGGTTTGGTTTGGTTTTTGGTTATGGTCATTATAAGGAGCCTCGGTGGCGCTAACGGTTAAGCATTCCACTGCTAACCAAAAGGTTGGCAGTTCAAACTCGCCCACCCAGTAGTTCTGTGGGAGAAAGACCTGTCGATCTGCTCCTCTAAAGATTACAGCCTAGAAAATCCCATGGGGCAGTTCTACTCTGTCACATGTGGTTGCTATGAGTCAAAACTGATTTGATAGCATCCAACAACATGGTCATTATAAACATCAACTCCTACATGCAACAAAAAAAACAAAAACCAAACTCGTTGCCATCAAGTTGATTGATTCTGATTCATAGCAACCCTACAGGACAGAGCAGAACTGCCCTATAGGGCACAGGGCTAGCAAAGGTTTTCTTTTTTCATTTCTTTTCCCCTATAAACATAATTCATTACATCTAGATCAGTTAATTATTACTACCATCTAATTTGATCACCCATCCTATATCTGCCCAGCTTACTCAGTCCACTCTATTAATTCCCCAGCCTCTATTCCAGTTATAACCCCAAAAAACCAAACCCACTGCCATCAAGTTGATTCTGACTCATAACGACCCTAAAGGACAGAGTAGAACTGTCCTATAGGCTTTCCAAGGCTATAATCTTTACAGAAGCAGACTGCCACATCTTCCTCTCTCGTAGCAGCTGGTGCGATTGAACTACTGACCTTTTGGTCAGCAGCCAAGCTTAACCACTGTGCCACCAGGGCTCCTTTTATTCCCGCTATAGGAATCACATATCTTGAAGACTAAAACAAAGGACACTGAAAGTCTCTGGGAAACTTTTTTGAATTAGGAGCATTGGTGCTTTGGGGGACTTTCAAACTTCAGTCTAGAAGGGCTATAAAAATATTGACATGGGAAAGAACATACTAGATGCTTACTTACAGCCAGCACTAGATCTACCAGAGGTGACAGGAATTACAAAGCAGGGGGCTGTTCCTAGACTATTCAGGCCAGTTCATTAGCATAGCAAAATAAGTAAGACCTTTGAGTAGATACTGCCCAGGAATAAAGACTGAATTTAGCTAGAGTTTCTCTTGTGCAGAATCTCTCAGGGACCTGACGTACAGCTGATGAGTTAAAAAACCTCAACAAATATGATATTTTTAAATAGGATCCTTCTGAATCAATGAGTTGAATTTACAAAGGAAATGTATTTTAAAAAATCAGAAGGATGGACATTTTGAAATGTAATTTACAAAAAATCAGAAGTTGATATTCTCTGACAGATTACATCTGGAACTGAGGTATTAATAACATGCTTCTTACCATCTCCATTTGGCAACCAATGGCTTCTAACAGTGCAGAATCTTGAACAATATTTAACATTGCCCCTGTAACAGCAGAAAATATATATATATTAGTGGTTACCAGCGGTGGGAAGGAGGGGGACAGGGTGAGCCTTAGTTCTGTTAACGGGGGTAGAATAATTTTGAAACAGACAGTGATGATGGTTGCACAACATGAATATAACCAATGTTGAACTGGCAAATATTTTGTTATATATATTTTTACAATAAAACACTGGGGGAAAAAAAAGACCAACAAAGACAACTGTAATGTCATGAAGATAAAGAGAGCCTAAAATGGAGAAGGATGCCAAGTCACAGGAAAATAGACCCCGTTTTCCTTTATCTCACTCTTTTACATTTTTTCCTATTAATAGCAAACAAACTCTGCCTCTGATTCAGAAACGTAGAGCTTGCATTAGGCTTAAGACCCAATCACTGACCCATCTTCTCAGTATGCCTCAAGGTCAACAGTATTTGGATTTCCATTTACAAAAAATTATGTGAACACAAACCTAGTATCATTTGAGTGTTGTTGGGGTCTGTTTCCGTTTGCAAGGCACCTATTAGTATATTCACAAGTCTCAACTTCAGGGACAGAAAAGTTATTGGTTTATCATATGCGGAGCTGTCGTCATTACTAAACTTTCCTTCCAGGACCACCTACGGAAGAAATGAATAGTATTTAACATTGACTACTGTGTACACTATGCCCATGCAGGAACTGTTACAGTGGACAAAGAGAATGACAAAGAGAAGAGCAGTCTAGTAAGTAAGGTTCTCAGTCTAATAGTAGTCACTGTACTACATCTGTCACTTACTCACACCACATAAGTTATCAAACATCACTAGCCTATTACTACTCAACAAATGCTAGGCCAAGGCAAGCTGGCAGGAGAAGTACCACAAGCAAGCAACAGATCAACTTTATTAATTCACTTGAAATAAACTGAATTATTAAAAAAAAAAAAAAAATCTCCTGCTCAATTTTTTAAAATACAATTGCACTTGAATTAGCTCAGAAAACAGAATATAAAATACAAAACAATTAATAAAACATTACCTCAGATTTGACTGTGCCAAAATGATGAGGGAGGGGCAATAAAGAAAGTAGGATATTAATGGAAGATCTTCTCAAGTCTGTTGGATTTACATAGCTTTTGAATTTTGAGAGTTCTCTGCCAAAAGAAAAAAAGCCGTTAGTATTTTTGAACTAACGTTATGTTTTCAGCTACTGACAAACATATATTATGCCAATTTTTTACAATACCGAACATATATTATGCCAATTTTTCACAATATAAGCATTGGGTTTGGTTTCTTAAAGATGCAATAACTACTTTCTACTGAGTTTATATTCTGCAATCTGTGCTGTGTGAAGTTTTATGTTAAACTGTTATTGAATTAAACTGGAATTTAATTGACTGATTGATTTTAAACTTAAGGCCTATTCTACAAATGTAGGACCTCCGGGCAAGGGTTGCTCTTAGCCCTCTAAACCAAAAAAATACCAACCCAAAAAGGATTCAACAAGCTCATAGGTAAATTAGAGGGAGTTCAAGAATGAGGTGGGTTTGGGTATTTTACACTCATTTAATGTGGCCTGAGTCCCCTTAGGTTATGGACACAACTGAGCAGGATAAACTAGGAAACTGGGGAGGCAGCACCAAAATGGACCAGGTCAAACCAGACGTTGATATAATTATACAGAAATGACGGCTTACCTGTCAGGCAAAATGGTTTCAAGAGCTGAAATAAAGTAAGGAACCACAACATCAATTCCTTTCAAGTCACAGCAGAACAAAGGAGGGGAGTTTAGAATAATGCTGGCCAAGACAGGATGGCACATATAATCATTTATCTGCAAACCTTGAATTAAAAGCATGTAAAATCTAGGAAAGCAAGAAAAAAATTTTAAACAAACTACTGATCAATTGTTTTCATAATTATTAATAATTTTCTACATAGTCATCTGAAAGTCTATTTCCATTATTCATTATTTATATCCCTTAAAATATATTACTGGAGTTAAAACTATAATTCATTATCATATATAGTAAAAACCAAATTATCTTTTCTAAAAAAAAAAAAAATAAAAGATTCACATCTATTACACCTTCTTGAAGTTCTAGGCCTTGCAAGTCAAAGTTAAAATGAGACAACCAAAACACAAAATAGTTGTAGTAACTATCAATAAACTGGAGGAATTACTGAATTGAATTCCATGTGAGTAAAATTTGTCAGCATTCTGTAATTCCTGAAAAACACAGAAGTGTGTTTTGTGTCTTTTTTCCCCATCCCTATTATTTTTGGGGGAGATAATGAAAGAAAAAAGCTCATTAAACCCTGCAGTTATCATGGTCTGAAGGTTACTCTGAATAAGATTCCTTCTAGGATGTATCTGAATATACCTTATTCTTAACCCCTATTCCCAACCCCTTATCAACTCTCTAAGTATTCAGTCTTCCATCATTCAAGAGCAACTACACTGGTACATTCTTCTACTACTGTAAGGCATTTTTCTCTTCTCCACCAAACTCTTCAGAAACTACTTCCTCACCTTCTGGTCACTCCTCAACCCATTTCAATCAACCTCCTGTTGACTGAAACAGAACTCAACTAAAATCATAGTAGCAAATAACCAATGGCCTTTCGATTGTCAAGTCCAGGAGCCATGTTTAAGTCTTAACTTACTCTGCCTTTTTTAAAGCATTTAACCTTTGATGATTTCCTTTTCTCTGACTCCTATGGCTATCTCCTTTAACAGATCCTCTTACTCTACCTGCCCCCTAAATATTGGTGTTCTTTAGGCTGCCACCCTCAGCTCTCTAATTGATCTTTTCTACTAGCCTGGTTTTATAGACTACTGAAGGCACCAAATACAATCAAACCAGTCTCCAGCCCACATCTCTCAACTGAGCTCCAGATCCTTTAGCCAAAAGTTTATTGGATATCTCAGGGCAGGACATGTCTACTGATTACCACAGTATTCTCTGTGCACAGTATCTAGCACAAAGTAGGTACTTTGTAAGTATTTGTTGACCCTCAAATTCAATAGTTTCAAAGCTGAACTCATCATCTGCCCTGTCCCAAATCTGCTCTTTTGGTTGGTGGCAACACCACTCAACCAGTCTTTGGGCCACAAAACTCATGGTCACAGCCTTCTCCTTTACCGTGACTGATACCTTTTGGGATATCTCCCTAGTCCATAATCTCCCTCCTAAGAAATGTGTCCCCACCACACGGAGTGAGCTCCAGCACCTCTATATGACTATATGATCTCACCCTCACAGCTGCAGCTGACTAGACCAGGGGTAGATATTTGACCAATCAGAGCCTATTTTCCAGAAATCTGAAAATAAGCTAATTGGCCCTGCTTGTAACCGAGACCAAGGCCACGGAAACCGGGAATTTAGGAGCAAGAAGATGATCTGCAGAGAAGAGAATGAAGCAGTCTGGGAGACCAAGAAGACAGAGAAACAAGGGTGGAAAGCTGCTTTGGTCCTTGAACACTCTGCAGTCCCTGGATCCCATTCCTTGTGAGGCCCTGCTGCACTTCCCGGCCTTAGAGTGTATTAAACAGCACTGATTTCTCCTAACTCATTCCCTTTTTGTTTAAATCACACTCAGAGAGTTTCTGTTACCTAAAGCCAAGAGCATATGGTTAAATACCCCTGATTAGCTCCCTGCATATATCGTTTTATACCTATGTGCTTTTGTACTTGGTTCCTCTGATAAGAGTCAGTTTAATCCTCTCCTATGAACCTAACAGGAACACAGATACCCAAATGCTTCTGTTGGTATCAGCATCACTTTAGCAGTTATATGCATGATCAACTAAGGAGGGTAATACAGAATCAAGGAAAATAGGAGGACATTATAGTTAACTTAGGAAAGAAGTAACAAAGTCTAAAGTGTTAATGGTAGGATAGAGTGGAAAGAGATTAGAAAGAGGATTAAGTGACAGAAAGGCCAGAGTTAGCTAACCAACTGAAGATACACAGAGACAGAAGAGGTGCCTAGGATGTTCCCTAGTTTCTGTCCTAAGGAACTGAGTGAATGGCAGAGTCACTCATAGATTTGAATAAAATGACCCTACCCAACTTCTTAACATATTCCAAATACTATCCATCCTTTACAAGTCCAGCACAATCATCCAATCCTCTCTTTCCAGAACCCCTGGGGTAAGTGCTAGCTGTTTCCTCTGAACGCCCACAACACATTATCTGTGCCTCTCTCCTATCAATTTCGTATTCTACCTTGGATTATTTTTACTTGTGCACATGGCTTTGCTCATTCTAAAAAATACACTGCTTGGAGGCAGGATTTACAACTGACTTATTTCTGGACCTTTCATCGTGCCTAATATTGTGCTAAAAAAGTATTAACAAATTAGGGTGGTCCCTCCAAATCTTTCTATAAGTAATAAAAGTCAAAGTTAACCATTGTCATAGGGCAACATCTGTAGTAACTGTTAAACGAGAAACTATTTTGTTCTG
>NW_004443944.1:25674565-25719516 GCF_000243295.1 Trichechus manatus latirostris
AAAAAAAAGGTTGAGAAGTTAAAGGGTTGACATGTTGTGGGGTTGTTAACCAATGTCATAAAACAATGTGTGTACTACTGTTTCATGAGAAACTACTTGTTCTGTAAGCCTTCACCTGAAGTACAATTAAAAAAAAAAAAAAGTCAAATTTTACTTCTAAAATAAAAAGTGTCTTGGGGTCTTTACCAAATCTGATGAGACAGGTAAAAATGGAGGAATTCAAACAAAAATTTCAATTACTTACAGACATTTGTAGGTATTTTAGAGCAACATTTACTTATCAGTTCAGCCTACCCAAGCCATGTGACAAGTTTCACTATGAAAACTATATAAATGAAAAAACAAACAAACAAAAAAGTTCTAAGACCTGGATAAATAAGCTGGCAGAATCTCTTCTCCAGTCTTCTTGCTACAAAAAATCCTACATAGTGTCCCACAAGCCTCAGCTCTTCCTGCTTCATAGTTATCAGGAAATTCACTTGCATCAAACATAGGATTGGAAACCATGGTGTCTGTGGACATTTGTGACCCCTTCCGTCGAAACTCCATGCTAGCTTGTGTTGTAATGGCTGGGGAGAGAAAAGGAGGATTTTATTATATTTGTCAATATGCCAAATAGGCTCATGGGACCCTGGACACAAAGATCAAATATTGGTGTCATTAAATAGCTACTTGAATAGACTCCAATAATGCTTTCGTTTAGCAACTGCGTCTTAATATTTTTTAAAGGGCTCTCTGAAACCTTCTTTTAAAATAGGTAACAATTAATTCACAGTGGCATTGTTAGTTTAACAGATTCTACAAGAAGCATTTTTCAACTGAATTTTTGATCAGCAGAGTACATCTGTATATAACTGTATTCATATACAGATATATAATACAGAATGTGGCTTTTCTATTATTTATTTTCTGTTTTTCCTCCCCTATAGAATGCTGTTTAAACATTAAGAAAAACAGCTACTGCAATTTACACATTACTCCAGACAAACATCATAAATGAATGGGCAATCCCATGCCAGTTTGTATACTTAGGAGAGGGCAAGGTAAGGATGAGGAATGGGTAGGGAGGAAGAGAGAGCATTCCCACCACCCCACCCAACTCCAAAACACACATCAAAAAATCGCTCAACCAAGCAAAATGAGAATGAATTTTAACAACCACAGACAGCAGCTAACTTGAGGTTGATAAATTCGAAAATCGGACTGGTAAAAAAGATTACCATGGTCATTTGTTGTCACTGAAACAGAAGCCCTTCGAGAGTTGCTTTTATTTTTAACAAAAGATTTCACAGTGTATTGAAAATCACTCTGAAATCTTTCATCGCTCTTTGTGAAATGTTAAATTATTCTGTATTAATCGATTTAATAGAATGCAGAGTCAAGCATAAATCTTTATGCAACTTCCCATGAGCCATTTTTAGTCCTGAATAAGCTATCCAGCAATAATACATCTGAAAAACACTACATGCAGAATGCATACAAATCAAACACTAATCTGTATAAAAATAAGCTTAAAGCTTAAAAAAAAAAAAAAAAAAGCCAAAACACAGTTAGTGCAAAGTCCTGGAATTCATGACATGACCAGACTAGTGTACAGAAATAATGGGACTGATTCAGGCAGATTAATTTGCTTTTGCCAATAATCTTCCCCATTCAAAACACAGAAAAATATTTTCCTTCCCAAGTGCAAAAACTACAAGAGACAATGACAATCAAATTTTTTAATGGAAGTATGAAAAAAATAAAAACATGACTGCAATTAAGGAGAAGCTTCTGGTTCCTACTTACAAGATTTATAAGAAAGAAGAATTTGGATAAAAGATGCTGCAAGATAATAGAAATAAATGGAAACAAATCAAAGGACAGCAGTAATTATAAAATACTTTAAAGATGGTGTAATTTTACAGTAAGTTAAGAAGCTTTTTAGCTCTTTAAAAGTTAAATTAAAAGCTTTATGATACCGCAAGCTAGTTCAAAAACATAGGAAATTGTGCATTCAGGTCCAAAATTATGATTTTTGTATCATGCAAAACAATGAACAAAGAAAATTACACAACTACAAAGAATTGAGGTTTTGAACTGCCATAACGTGCATTAAAATTTTAGTTCATTAACCCTTCCCAGCTCAATATTATTTTTTATAAAGCACACTGTGGTGTCACTTAAATCTAAAGCTAACCAGTTCAAAAAAAGCAAACATTTTAAGCTAGAGGTGAACTGCATGGCAGAAGTCCTTGATGACAGCCAGTACTTAGAAAACAAACTAACAGTGTTAGTATACCCCAAACCTCCCACCCCACCCAAGACCTCAAGATTAGCATCCAACAGCACTCTAACCCCTACAACTATTTTGACACCTAATTTCTCCTGGGTATTGTAACAGCCTTCATCATCTCTGAACACAATGGGGAGAAAAGAAGCTTCTGTTCTTCCCTTCCCACCAAGGAAAATCTTAGGAGTTAAAAAGTAAGAATTTGTTGCCCACGTATCATTTGAATTCTGGTTTCTATCTTCTGGTGCAAGAGAGTGAGCAAAGCTGTTACAAACTCCCTAGGGAGTGAAAAGATCCATAAATTCCCTCTAAGCAAGCTTACTAACAAAGCAGCAGGTTGAGCCATTCTGGATTCAGGAATTTTAGTGTCAGCAGCTGGAAGTTACATTTTATGAATTACATCTTAATAAAAATAAAAAATAAAAGTATGACCGACTCATTCTAAAAAATACAGTACAAATTAATATAAACACGGTTCAGAAAACTCAAAGTATAAGATACATGAACATAAAGAAAATATAATTCAAAAACAGTTTTTTAAGTTTTCATTTAGTCATCATAAGTAAACACATTTACTTCTCTGTAAGTAAGCATTACTTTCAAACTTGTAAATAAAATCATAACATGGAAATGGAAGAATTTTATAAAGTGTCTGAATCGGGACAAAATAAAGCAAAGGGATTCCTAAACTCAACCATTCAATCTCATATTATATTCCTGAAAACATCTATACTCATAATTTTTCTAAATTGTTTTAAAGATTTGTAACACCCAAAACAATTGTTTCTTATGTTCACATACATATAACCCTAGTTCTAAGTTGATACATAATACCTAAATATGCATAATACCTAAAGAATGATACATAATACCTAAAGAATGCATTTCTGAGAGAAAGAAGAGACTCTTGTGGCCACTAAATTAGTTAAGTTTTGCTCTTAGAATTAACAGTCTCCCTAGAGATGCATAAACTAATGAATTCCGGTATCCTTTTATCTTTATCTATTTACAACCTCAGTGGAAAAGTGCTTTCTTACCAAACAACCAAAACACTCATTAATGCTTGTAAAGTGTGTAGCACAGTGCCTGACATACAGTAATTGCAGCTCAATAAATGCCATGTCACAAATATTCAATAAATTCTGCACTACCCCACCCTTTCATCCTACCCTATGCCACCACCTCTAAGTATAATGGTAAGATGGCAAAAAGAAATCAAATTTTATTTACACAGCATTGCATTTCTGCAATAAAATCTAAATGAAGGCATGAGGGTTAATACAATTCTCTACTAGGCTTATTAAGTTACAAAGCAAACGATATTTTCAAAGTGTGTCCCTGAAATAAACATGGCAGGAACTGGGCTTTAGAGGAAAACTCCAGAAGTTAAAGTCTTTTGTGAAGCAGAAATTTACTGATATTTACACGAGTGAATGGTTGTCAAAAAATAAGAAAAACACTTCTTGTGAGTAAACTTCCAGTCAAAATCTTTTAATTTCGCATATCAATATTATTACCCTGGCTGACATGAAGGGAACTTCCAGGTCACCTACTGAAAGGAATCTGATTCAACAAAAAGTGGCAAACCTGAAATGTGTCTAATAAAACAAGACCAAAGGCCAAACCTCATAGAACATACATGAAAAGGACAGGTAGGAAAACTTCCAAAGTTCTGTTACTTCAGCTGGAAGGGGTTAAGCACAAGACATTGCTTGGTCAGAGACAGAGAGCTTTTTAAGATACGTATTAATCTTGCAGGTAGGAAAGATTAAAAAGAAAAAAAAAGAAAAAGAAAAAAATGACAACATATTTCTCAAGCAATATTTACCAGTCATGCTGCTGTCTCTGTTTATCCCATTATGAAGTTTACAGTGAACAAATGCTGCATCAAATAACCATGATCCGAAGAGATTCAAGATGCTGTTAACCTTTGGTCTCCGAGGGGCGGGCAGTGGCCGGGGTTCTGAACTAGTCTGATTTGGACTTGACAGAGGAGAGGTGGAGGATGCCTGGTGCTGAACTTTCGAGGCATGAGCAGTACTAACCTATTGGAAGAACACAAGAATACCCACACATCCATGAAGAGTTTGAGAAAATGGCAGGATTTTTTCAAAAGGATGGCAGATTTAAAAGCCAACCTTATGCAGCATAACAATGGTGACAAAAACTCTTACTGTGCTTGTCTTCATTGTGGCCTTATTCACAGTAACAGCCCGGTGCCTCCGGTTATGTGGTGGGGTGGTATTGACAGCAGTGCTTTGAGGCATACTTAATCTATTCACGGGTGTTGGGGGAGCACTGTCTGATCGGGGTCTAGAAATGCCTTAAAAAAAAGACAAACGAAGTTATTCTTCATAGTTCAAAATATGTGGTCAGAAAATCTTCCCCAAGCAACACCAGTGAAGGCTCAGTACAGATAAGACTATATAGCAGAGACTGCTAGCTGCCTCCCGATATCCATTCGCCCTTTCTTCCTGAGTAACAGAACACAAATTTTAGCTGGACATGGCTATCCAGAATAAATAACTACATTTTCAAGCCTCCCTTGCAGTTTAGATGTGGCCATATTCTGACCAGAGAAAAGTGGGTGATCGTTGGGTGGGCCTTCCAAGAAATCTCCTAAAAGAACTAGACAACCAGAAGTAGGTTCTCCTTCCTTCCTAATTCCTGAACAGGATGGTTGGGATTCATTCAATCATCTTGGCCCATGAGGCAATGCATAAAAGACGGGGAGCCACAAGATGAAAGGGACTTTGGGTCCTTGACAGTGGTAGAACTGCTATACCGAACCTGTACTGCCTAGCCCTGGACTTAATGTGTGTGAAAAAGAAACTATCTTGTTTTTAAAAAAAAAAAACCAAACCTATTGCCATCAAGTCGATTCTGGTATTTGAGGTTTTCTGTTATCTGGCAGCCAAACTTAACCCTAACTAATATATTAACTGTGCAATGTATTAATAAATTCATGTAACAAATGTTTTAGAAAATAGTAGATATTAAATATCATGTCTTTTAATGGGTTAAAAAAATTCTGACTTTTCATATTTCTAAAACGTGATAGTTTAAAAGAGAGGTTCACAATGTTATAATTTGTTTTCTAGTGATATAGATAAGAATGGTACCTAATACATTTAATCTGTATTTTCTTAGATAACTAGTGAGAACGAATACTTTCCTCTCTTACACATCATTTATTCATATCTTTTGTCCATTTATCTACTAGATTTCGATCTTTTTCTCAGTAGTTTGTTGGATCTATTTATATAAAGACAATAATAACTCTCTAGCTATCACATCTGTTGCAAATATTTTTTCCTAGTTTATCTGTAATCAAATCTGTTCATCTTTTCATTAATGATTTCCGTAATCGTTTCTAAGAGTAGACTCTGGAGTTATATAAATGTAGCTCTCTAAACATCTAGCAACATATACAAAATTCACCTAAGAACGCATCCACTAGACAGCTGATTCCACGCATGGCACGAAAAAATATTTGAGGCAGATGCTTAAGGCAGGGATACTGATTCAATTCTTGAGGCATTCCGCTCACATTCAAGAACTGTTCCTGAAATTTGGGAGTAGAGCTTATAATGGCTGGGTTACTCAAATCCACAGGATTACTATCAAAAGAGAGAGAAGAATTAATTACACATTTAGAAATTACTTTAGCAATAAAATGTATGCAATTTAATTTAAAAACAGGGCTGTTTGTGCCTATTTCTTTGATTCAGAGAGAAGACTGATCTGTGGGGGGCTCAAACCTCAACACTTCTTTACAAAAGATCTGCAGTGTGTTTACATGTACTTTATCTACTCAGAGAATAAGAATTAAAGTAAAAGCATACATGGATATTTTTTCTAATATGTTTGCAATTAAGTAATAAAATGATAAACGATAAATAAATCAACATAAAACCCAAGGATAAAATTCTACATTACTATTAGCATTTCTAAAGTTGCCAAGGATTTCATTTTACTTGGATCCACAATCAATGCCCATGGAAGCAGCAGTCAAGAAATCAAACGACATATTGCATTGGGCAAATCTGCTGCAAAAGACCTCTTTAAAAAGCAAAGATGTCGCTTTGAGGACTAACGTGCACCCGACCCAAGCCATGCTATTTTCAATTGCCTTATATGCACACGAAAGCTGGACAATGAATAAGGAAGACCAAAGAAGAATTGACACCTTTGAATTAATGATGTTGGCGAAGAATACTGAATACACCATGGACTCCCAGAAGAAAAACCAAATCTGTCTGGGAAGAAGTACAGCCAGAATGCTCCTTAGTAGCAAGGAATGTGAGACTTTGTATCACGTACTTTGGACATGTTATCAGGAGGAACCAGTCCCTACAGAAGGACATCACGCTTGGTAAAATAGAGGGTTAGCGAAAAAGAGGAAGCCCCTCAACGAGACAGACTGACGCAGTGGCTGCAACAATGAGCTCAAGCATAACAATGATTTTGAGGATAGCACAGGACCAGGCAGTGTTTTGTTCTATCGTACATAGATAGGGTTGCTATGAGTTGGAACTGACTCAATGGCACTTAACAACAACACGAGCATTTCTAAATATTTTTTTAAAAAGCTATATGAAAATCAGGATTTGGTGCTACAGTTTATGTTGTGTTCATGTGTTATGTACTAAAGCCATATACTTCCAAACAATGCATTTGGGCTTGAGTTTTATTTTATGTACAAATAATTTTAAATATTTAAAAATTTTAGACTTCTACTCAGAATGATATCTGCTTGACTGTCCATGAAACAGCCTCTCCAATTCAAAGTAATATTGATAATGAACCTATAGCCAATACCTGGAAGGAATGTCCATGTACAAGGCCAATGGAACTGGGCTGAGAAATATAAATCAGTGGTTTACACATGCTCTGCCCCTTGAAACCTCTTTTTCTGTCCATCCAAGACTCTTAATCTCAAGTATTTCAAGTGGGGAAGCGAAAGCATGTGCACATATATGGAAAATGGACTTGTGGTGGCAGTACATTATATCCAGAGACTCAGAGAACATGGTCTCCATAAACAAGTCATGTGAGATAGACACAGGAAGGCTCTACTAGCAGTGTCTGCTGGGGACTGTAGTTTATCTGTCCAGAAATGAGAAAACGAGGTAGAAAGGTTGGAACAGACTACACCTCAATCCACCAGAGCTCATGTCTACTAGATACTGATCCATGACTAGTAGGTACTAAGAACTGAGAAGAGGAAGGCTACACTCGCTCCTCCAGATATAAACCTGAAACGATTTTCTCAGCATGCAAGTATTCAGAGAATAGATTCTAAAACATAAATAAAACTTGAAATGAGAATGGGTAACAAAGGACATGGAACAGGTAACAAAAACTGCATTCCTGCAGCTTCCAAAGTTCTGTGCATCTGACACACTTGAAGAGTCTGTTAAAAATCCAGATGCCATCTAAATTCATTGAAACAGAATATATCTGGGTGGCGCCTGGAGGACAGGTGTCTTTAACAATCTTTCCAGTAATTCTTATACAGGTGGCCATGCAAAAATAAGTCCAAAGACAAGCATTTGAGAACAGTAGTGTTAAAGTCAACGAAAAACATTTTTTTTTTTTGTTTTGTTTTTCCTGGAAAAAGATAAAGCATTACCATACTGGACAAATTTTTGGATCCTGTCTCCCCATCATATTCAGCCCTCTTCCCAGGAAATCTGCCAATGACCATAGTGGCCCCTGTTGAGTAACACTCATGGACCTGCCGCCCACCCAAACTGCCCAAAAGGAGACTATTCAGATGTCTGCTAGTGACTTACAACTAATGTAGCTTAACTAACAATAATATGATCCAAGTTATCTATTCTGAGAATCTGAGCAAAGGGAAAGTCCCAGTGAACTGGAATGGCTAGACTGAATAGCCATATCACATCATAGCTGTTTACACCACTAGGCAATCATCATGGGGCTGCATGTCCACCAAAGGCAGGAGGAAACAAGTACTCAATAAGCCTGAGGAGAAAGAACAGTGTGGATGCACAAGAAAAGCCAGAGAGAGACAGATGGCAGAGTGGCTCGTCTGTCCCAAGGCTGCCTCTTAATCCATATCCATCATGAGGTTTGGCTGTTCACGGCTTCTTAGAGTACAGTGAGACCTATCATATAGTTACCCCTCTTTTTCATGTGTACGCATAAGCAGGTTTCTATCCCTTACATCCAAAGGAAGCCTGATGAAAATACCTTGACCTTCACTAAAGTCAGCTCAAGAAAAAAGATAAAGCCTGAAGAGATCAATTAAGAGTGAAAAAATGAGGAAAGGCTGTCTAAGAACTACCTTCAAAAAAGACTCCAGGACCAAAGTGATTTATTTCAAACTTTTAAGGAACATATAACTTTTGTGCTATAAAAACTGCAACAGAGCACAGAAAAGGATAGACATTTTCCTGTTTGGGTTTTTTTTTTTTTTTTAACACCCAAAGCACTAATTAGTCAAAAACTAAAACTAGAGACAATTCAGAAAAACATCAGAAGAATAGTATTCCATAACCTAGTGGTCCTCGTGGCACAACCGTTAAGCACTCAGCTTCTAACACAAAGGTTGGCGGTTCGAACCCACCAGCAGCTCTGCAGAAGAAAAGACCTGGCAATCTACTCCCATAAACATTACAGCCTAGGACACCCTATAGGGCAGTTCTACTCTGTCATATAGGGTCTCTATGAGTTGGAATTGACTGAATGGCACACAACAACATTCCATAACCAAGCAGAACTTTTCTCTCAGGAATGAAGGACGGTTCAATATTAGGAAATAAATTAACAATAGGTCAAAGAAGAAAAACCATTTGATTGCTTAAATGGATTCTAAAATATGATCTGAAAAAAATCAATATCCATTCCTGTTTTATTTAAAAATTTGGAACCAGGAAAATTTAGAAAAACAGGAACACAAAAAGAATGACTAATATCAACAATCAACATTCTACTAAAAATTTCATATAAGAGCGAGTCCAAGTAAAATCAGAATAAAAGCAGGATGTCAAAACAGTATCATATTAATTCAACACTGTTCGAGAAGTTCCGACTAATGCAGTAAAATAATATACAGAAATAATATTAATAGCAGCTACAACTTTTCAAGCACTTACTATTTACTAGATAATACACTGTTTTACATGCTTTTTCTTTTTTAATCCTTATAAAAAAGATGGTTACTATTATTATCCCCATTTTACAGATTAAACAACTGAGGCTTGGCGAGACTAAATTGTTTGCTCCAGTTCACAAAGAAAGAAAGTGGCAGAACTTGAGCTCAAGTCCAGGTCTGCTGCGTCCAAAAGCACTTTTAATTAATCACCACAGACTAGCATATGAACCACTAGAAGGAGATAATTCTTATTTGCAGATGATGTGTCCATAAAATACTCAGAGCTCTTTTAAGGGCCCATATATATGTGCAAAAATAAAGTGAAAAATTTTCTTTTCATTTAGAAGATTTAACAGCAGAAAAAAAAGCTAACCTTTCACAACATAACCAATAAACACCTAAGAATAACGATTAAGAAACATGCAGATCTTTGTGAAGAAAACTACAGAACACTTCTGTAAGACATAAACCAAAAAAAACCATACCCACTGCCGTCGAGTCAATTCCGACTCATAGCGACCCTATAGGACAGAGTAGAACTGCCCCATAGGGTTTCCAAGGAGCAGCTGGTGGATTTGAACTGCCGGACTTTTTGGATAGCAGCCAAGCTCTTAACCACTAGGCTACAAGGGCTCCTGTAAGACATATCAGATTCTTTTTTTTTAAAAAAAAAGGCTCTTAGAAAGGCAGCCTCGGTATGCTAAAATAATTTTTTCCTAAATATAAATACAGGCTTAATACAATTCTTATCTTTGGCAGAGTCTGGCTACCTGTTTACCAGTTTTTCACTTCCTCCTAAGCACACAGAAAGATTACAATTCCTACATTCCCTTGCAATTAAGTGTGGCTGTGTGTACGTATTTTGGCCAACAGAACGTGAGTAGCAATGATTTACAACACTTAAAGGCTTGGTCCATAAAAACCTCCTGTACAATATTTCATGCTGTCTCTTCCCATCTGCTAGCCAGATGCAGAGGCTCCTAGTGGAGCCACATGTTGAAGATGGCAGAGCCTATGTCAACCTGGGTGACCGAATGACAACGTGAACAGAGCCACTCCCTACCCAAGAATTTGCAAAACTTATACTGTGCTAAGCCACTGAGATTTTAGGGTTCACTTGCTAAAGCAATATATATGCCTTACCCTAATTAATATAAAATCCAAACCCCAAAAGGTTTTGTGGGTTTTTTTTTCTTTGCTTCCATTTTGTAACTTGACAAGTTGATTCTAAAATTCATCTGAAATGTTAAGCAGGCAAAAAGAGCTAAAAAATATTCTAAAAGAAGGAAAAAGGGGAAAATGGCATTAGGCCTACCAAATATCAAGAGCTATTATAAAGATAAAATAATTAAAAGTGTAAATCTGGTACAAGAATAAATAAAGAGATTTATGGACAAATATGAGACTCAAATCCTGCCTGGTATACAGAAAAGAACTTATTGTCACAAAGTTAACAAAACTAGAAGAAATCATAGGTGAGTATCAATGTGATCAAAGAACACAGAAAGGCATCCTAATCTTAAAAGAAATATAAATTATTACAGAAAAATATAGTTTCAAAAACAAAAACTGCAATCATTGAACGTTAAAATGCACAAACTACAACCACAAACTGGAAAAAAAAGATAGAAAATGGTCAACATCCCTAAGGTATAAAAAGGTCAAACAGAGTAATTTAGAAACACTAAAATACAAACAGAAAAATGGGGCTAGTCATACCAGAAGAATGACAAGGATGCCTATATGGGCAGCAAGCAATAGAGTTTGTTTCCTAAAACTTAGGCCAATGTGGTATTTATACAATAACAGATACAAGCCAATAGGACGAAAAAAAAAAAAGAAAACCCCACTGAACAGAAAATCTTAAATACCATATCATCATCAACTTTAAGAGTCACATTTTGTCACATTTTAACATCTCTGGAATTAGGATGTACCTAATAATTAATGGTGTTTTATCTATTAATTGGCAGTATATTTTTGCCAAAAAAAAGTATATAAAATAATGATGCTTTTTAAAATTTAAGTTATCTTAAATTTGATAAAACAAATTATGCTCAGAGTAAGCTTTTCAAAATACTGGAGGTAAGGAAGGATTATTTAATAAATGAGATTGCAGAGTAGTGCCGGGCAATGGAGGACAAGATAGAAAGTACCCCTAGGCAGCTAAAGCAGGATGGAGAAGAAAGTCATCAGAATTGAGGAGCTCAAATATTTGAGGCTAAAGAATTAGAAAAGTCAATAAAGTGAAGACTGGCATCCCCAGGTTGGAACCAGGGGAACAAGAGTCAGGTGCCAGGATCATCAAGGAAGAGGAGCTAGTATTGGACTTGAAGATCGAACAGCAATAAGAATCTATGATCACAGTAAGAATGATAGGAGTGGTCACCATAAGTACTGTAAAGGAGGGTAGGGATCTGGGGACGTGCTTTCAGGGGACATCTAAGTCAACCGGCGTAACAAAGTTTATTAAGAAATTGTTCTGCATCCCACTTTGGTGAGTGGCGTCTGGGATCTTAAAAGCCAGCAAGCGGCCATCTAAGATGCATCAACTGGTCCCAACCCACCTGGAGCAAAGAAGAATTAAGAACACCAAAGACACACGGAAAGTACTAGCTCGAGAGACAGAAAGAGCCACATAAACCAGAGACTTCATCAGCCTGAGACCAGAAGAACTAGATGGTGCCCAGCTACCAGCAATGACTGCCCTGACAGGGAACACAAGAGAGAGTCCCTGATGGAGCAGGAGAAAGGTGGGGTACAGACCTCAAATTCTAGTAAAAACACCAGACTTAATGGTCTGAGGGAGACTGGAGGGACCCCAGAAGACACGGCCCCTGGACTCTCTGTTAGCCCAAAACTAAAACCATTCCTGAGGCCAACTCTTCAGACAAAGATTAGATTGGACTATGGGACATAAAATGATACTCGTGAAGAGTGTGCTTCTTAGCTCAAGTACATACATGAGACTAAATGGGCAGGTCCTGTCCAGTGGTGAGATGAGAAGGGAGAGAGGGTCAGGAGTTGGCTGAATGGACACAGGAAATCCAGGGTGGAGAGGAGGAGTGTGCTGTCACAGTATAGGGAGAGCAGCTAGGGTCACATAACAATGTATGTATAAATTTTTGTATGAGACACTAACTTAAATTAAAAACCTTCACTTAAAGCACAACAATAAAAGTAGTAATAAGTACTGCGAAAGAGAAGTTCTCTAGCTGTAGAAAACGAAAAATGGCCTGAAATCAGCAGAAGACAGTAAGAATTATTATCCTAAGAGTCAGGAGGAATGACCGCTAGTTGAAAAGGTGGCAAAAAAGTGGTATCCTCAGGGAAAAATTCAACAGTGAAAAGATAAGCTAAGAAAAATTTTAAGAATCAAAACTTAGTTCATAATAAAAAAATGTTCCACAGAGCACACGGACAGGGCCAGCAGTGGGAGAGGCAGAAAATGATGGAACTGAACTGTACAGAATTATTATAAAGAAAAGGATAGCAGGATGAAGTTGGGGTATACTGCTCTGTTAAATGTTAAACAACAAGGCTACTAGAGAAGAGGCCCTGAGAGCCAGACTGCCAAGTCAGTGCTAGCCACAAGATAAACAGGGCAATCTGCAGTCCCCACAGAATATGGCGGAGTCCTGGGAGACATATCATCATCCAGGCTGCAGCAACAGGCAAGAGAACAAGTGCTGCATCAGCAACAGGGAACAAGCTCCCAGAGAGCAGACTGAGAGCAGCTGAGGATACCTAATCCTGCTGGGACAGGGAGAGCAGGAGGCATATGATACAGATGTGCTTGTTGTCCCATTTGGCTCCATTTGTTGGATTGTGCTTTGCCTCCACATTCTGAACTCCAGAAGAGAGTTACAGCATGGTTCCTTCACTAAGACACTCACTGGGTAAACAGCACGTGAAACACTAAAATAACAATACCTTAACATATGTAAAAAGCGAAACCATGTCTGTGCAACACACTCATTATCCATTTCAGGAGGAATCAGACTGGCATCTTCATCAGGAACTTTAAATGGAGGGAATGAAGGACCATATGTAAAGCGTAGCAATCTAGAAAATTAAAAAAAGCACACCATTAAGTTAACCTCTTAAGAGAAAGAGACACTCAAGCATTAAAATATGATTAAAAAAATAAAACATATGCACTTCACTGAAATAATCAAGATATATAAAAAAACCTTAGCTTGTAAAACAGACAAAATGGAAAGGGAGGGAAATAATTTTACACTTTTTTTTTTTTTTTTTAAGATTTATCCCACTGCAAACTCCTTTGCACAACTTATCTATGATTTATTGGTAATAATAACTTCTATCTATTTGCACATGATGCTCTGGAGCTTGAATTATGGCGTATCTTAAAAAGTAATTCTTTACAACAACAACAAAAGAAAAAAAGTAGCTGCTGAGACTGTTTATGTATACCAAAAACGTCATGGGATTTGGTTCCTTGGTTTGGAGGTTTACGGTCATGGTTTCATGGGACATCCCAGTTAATTAGCCTAATAATGTGTTTAATGTTTCTATCTCCTAGTTCATTATATAGTGCCTGGGATCTTAAAAGTTTGCAAGTGGCCACCCAAAGCACGCATGGACTCCAGACATCCAAAACATCCGAAGGGGCTGGATGAACCCCCAAAACTAGTACCCTGAGATAATCTTTGAAACTTAAACCAAAAACATTCCATCAGTCTTCTTAAAACCAAACAATAGTTTCGCTAAACTAGTAAAAAATGTCTGCCTTGAGCATCACGCTCTTTTAAGAACTATCTATAGGGGATAAAAGTGACAACAGCAACTGCAAAGATTAGACAGGAACCTTAGGGGGCAGTGACTTTATGTCAGTGGAGGAGGAACAACTCAGAAAAAGAGGGTGAGATTGGCTGCACAACTTGAAGAATGTAATCAGTATCACTAAATTATTATTGAATTGGTGTAGTTGTGCTATATATATTCTCAACAACAACAGCAAAATAAAATTTTTAAAAAAAGTAATTCAACTATTCAATTACTTAATTTAAAAGTAATATTTTAAATGTATTAAAATTGTTCAAAGTGCTTTGACCCAATTATCCTATATCTGGGATTATATCTTAATAAAATAATCAGAGATACACCCAAAAACTATGTATAAAATATTCATATCAACGGTATTTTTAAAGTAAAACACTGGAAACAAAATAAATTAAAAAAAAAAAAAAAAGGAATTATTAAATGAATTACAGACCCTTTATATAATGAAAAACTACAAAGCCATTAAAACTATGATCCCCAAAGCTATTTAAAAATGGAAAAAAGGCACGAGACAGAACATGAAAAAAAGCAGGTAACAGTACTATATAGAATAATCTTGTGTTTTAAAAAAGAACTAAATGGAAAACAAAATTTTTAATGCTAATATTAGTTATCTCTAAGTGACAGGTATTTCCCAAATTTTCTACTACAGTAAAACCTGTGAAAGCCAGAATCTGTGTAAGGCGGAAACCCATCAGATAAGGAAAATGGAAGTATTTCCATTAAACAGAGAGTGATAGAGAAGTGGTGACTGCACTCTGTCAAAGGCAGAAAACTTGCGAGACCCATAAAAACAATGCAGTCCCATCGAGTTCTGGTTCTCAGAGGTTTCACTGTATAAGCATGTATTGTTTTTATAATCAGGATAAAAAGTACATGTCATTTGAAAATAAATTCATTATATTAACGTTCACCATGATACACCAAAATATAACATTCCGAAGCTTCATTTTTTTAGTTTAAGTAACAACAAAGATATAAATATTTTATTAACTCCAAAAGAGCTCAATCTACCTTCTGATATGCAATACCACCTAAAATAACACGTATAAAGTACTTGTTCTCCCTCATCCTCCAAAAAATCAAACCTGAATCACATCAAGTCTCTAGACCTCACTATCAGTTTATAAGGGACAGGGGAATAGGCTAAATAATACATGGGGATAATAACCAAAAAAATCCAGAATGTAGAACACTCCATGGGACAAACAACCCTGCTCCTTTAACAAAAAAATTGCAAAGACATAAAAATGAGAGCAGGAACTCATAGTTTAAAACGGACTTAAGAAACATGCTAACTAAATGCAATGCATGAACTCTGCACTCTGATTCAATGAAACCAACTGTAAAAAGAAAAATTTTTTTTGAGACAGTCAGGAAAATTTGTGCATGGCTGGATAATTGATATTAAGAACTGTCAACTTTGTTTTAGGCTTAGTAATGGTACTGTGATTATGTTCACAAAAGAATCCTTATCTTTTTGTTAAAATGTTTAGGGCTGAGATGAAAAAACAAGTCTGAAAAAAATAAAACCTTAACAGTTTACTTGCAGTATACTGATGGCATTACATATAAATGGTAAAGGAAAAAAAAAAGGGCAAAATTATTATAAAAAACTGCCTACTTTGGTTATAAAGTAGCATAGATAGCATGGTCGCATTTTTGTAAAATTATATATAAACATATATAGTAGGATTTCTGGTGAACTTAACTAACCACTTGTGTGTTTTTTTTTAAAATAACAAATACACGTATTTTAATAATCAGAATTAAGAGTGAGATTTTTGGGGGGGAAAGGGTGCAGAATTTACTCATTTCTCAAAGATACTTGGAATATTCTGAAGTTTTAGATTAGACAGGCACTAACCAAACTGCTATAAAAAAAGTTCCAATTCTATGATATCTAAACTGCAGTAAAATAGACACAAGCTTTTATCAATGTATTCCAAACAAGGGGAAAGCTACCTAAGGTTGGATGAAGGCGGGCAAGTCAAGGATGATAACTGACCTTGAAGTGAGCGCACAGATGACCTTGCTCCACTGCTCCACCACTGCAGGATGGTGCCTCCAGTTAGCCACCATCTCCTTGGCTGTTTTCCAATAAGGAGGTGTGGGGAAGCACCGAGTACAAGCTAGTAACCAAACCTCAAACAGAACACCAATCAACTTCTCTGCTAGATTCTCAGCAATGCCACCTTACCAACAAAAAGAAAACATATCTTTGGCATACTTATTTTAAAAGCTGAACCTTAATTGACTTGGGAGAATGGGTCAAAACATTAAAATAACTGCAACTTTAAGTTTTGACTTTCAAATAACCATTTAATAGTAAAAATTAGACACGCTGCTTAGGAGCTCTTATAAAGGAAATCACGGATACATGAGCAAATTATTACTCTGAGAGTTTTTAAGTTGCCCTGCTCAGCTCTTATTGACGATTTTAATCCTTGAGCAAGGCGGGGAAAAGGGCACATAGGGAAGAAAGGAAAAGAATGAGTGACTTCAATGAGTGCCTACTATGAGTCAGTGTCTGTGCTAATAGTTCATACATATGACCTCATGTAATCCTCACATTAATCTGCAGGATAGATATTGATAATACCTATTACCAATTATCAATTATACCCATTTTGAAGATGATAAAACCAGTTCAGGAAGTTTAAGTAACTTTCCCAAGTTCATGCAGTCAGTAAGTGAAAGAATCAGGACAAGTACCCAGGTGTTTCTACCTCCAAATTTTGCTATAAAATGCTCCAGGTGTTTGAAAGCCACACTTCAAGGGAAGGAGAAACAAAGACAAGAACACAAGCACTGGTGCTAGGCAAGAGCCTCGACCATGAAAAGAGAGTTGTTCCTCTGTTCTGAGCCCTGGAACCAGGAAGAACAATAGCAATGGTCTTTACAGTGCTCCAGAAGGCAAAGCTAGGACCAGTAGTTACAAGGATGCATATTTCAAACGAGTAAAAAAAGTTTCACAACAAGAGCCCAACAAGGGGATGAATTGCCTGCCTGTGTTGCAGACATCCCTGGCATGGGAAGTATGCAGCAGAAGAGCTGATGAATTAAATACTGAAAGCTCTTAGCAATACCTATTATGGGATCCCTTTCAACATTAAAATGCCAGGAAACCTTTTAGATATTTCTCTGGACACTGCATCTGTGAGAGAACAAGCACACTCACATATATGTTAGTGAAGAGGAGACACAGGTGAATAAGTAACAAGGGAACTTGCAACCAGAATATTAAGTTACAACTTATGTACACTGTGTGTGCTATAACACAGAAACCAGGACTTCTGAAATCCACTCTAAAGTCTTATAAAATTGGACGCATTTAATGGCTAGCTAATAAATGACATATTGTCATACTTCCAAATAAGATACTTTAAGACTCTGGAGATTTCATTTGTTGAACAAAACATCTTCTGTTGCTATCAAGTTTTCAGACTCTACTTTGATAACTATAATCAGTTACATTATCTATAGGCTCTAATTAGTTAATTGTTTGCTGCATACACATAGAATCCTAATATACAAAACAAGCTACTTGCTCCTGTAATTACCAAATGTGCATTAATTTACTGAGTCTCTCCCTATGTTAGCAAAATCATCAATGAAGTAAAATAACTTCATTTGTGCTAGTCATACTGTGCCTTTGAAGACTTCCATTCTAAGAATTGTTAACCTTGGTGTGCCAAAATTTAAATCCCCAATGAGTCTATCACTCATTGAGTTTAAAAGTGAACTGTGTTTGAAGCTAGAAATAAATCAGGAAACAACAACAACAACAAACAAACCTTGAATAGTTGGTGGAGCCAGCAGTATGTCATTAATCTGCAGAAGAAACAACAGTAAGACTTCCCAGGTTTCTCGGGCCATGATGGATGACTCACGGGCCAGTTTCTGGATGGCTCGCAGGACCTGTAAGCACAGTCGGATCTGACTGGAGCCCTGTTCCTGTCTGAAGAAGACAAAGAGATGTCACTGACAAGCCTTGAGGAGATACGGCAACAGCTTAAGGACAAGCAACTTAGGGATGCAGCAAGCAGTGGTCCCGATGAAGCTCCCTAATAGTGTCAGCAGACAGGGCTAGACACGTCATTTCAATTTAAAACTACTTCTTCCCCACCATACAGTTCGGCACTCTGGGATCTCAATCTACCTCTCCTAGCAGAACCTGGAAAGCTCCCGGGGGAGAGGGGAATACTAGAATGTAGGCTTCAGCTCTGGATTTTCTATGTCTGAATTGAGTCTGGCACATAACAAAGAGCACACAATAGGTTTCTCCTGAATGAATGAGTACCCATAGCCACTCCTGCTGCTCACACTGGAGCAGAATGGCCTTTGTGTTTTTATTTTTTTAAAACACACTTTCACAAGAATTCTGCATGTGGTTTCATGGTGCTCACAGTCTCTCTGAAACTAACGCCTGCTACAGAAGAACCTACAAGCCCAATGGACTATCCGAACAGGGCCCCTGAATTGACGAGGCGTGTAGACTGCCTGAGAAATGAGCTCTTGCTGCCGCTGCTCTAGTAAAAACGGCAACTTAACCCAAAACAGGGGTTTCAGAGGTTCCCAAAATACCCTGAAATAACAGTTTTAAAACTCTCTGCAGTATGCAGGACCATTTTTAACCAAGGGAAAATCAATCTATAAAAATGATGAAAGCATTGTGGCTAGGGTTGAAGAGGACAATAGAAATCCAAGCCCCAGCCCTCACTCCCACTTTCCAAGTGGACCACCTGAGAATTACAAGCAACAAGCATTTAATTCATATTTAAGGTAATACCAGCACTGCACCAGGTACTGTGGAAGCCCATAATATATGCAACCCAGCCCCTGCCCCCACATTGGCTAGATGGGGAAACAAGACACACACATTTTAAGATAGGCAATAAAACAGTGGAGAAATACAGGAAGTACCATAGGTTCAGAGAAAGCATGATTACTAAGGGCCTGAGTGGTCAGGTAAGGTTTCTCCTTGTTGTTGTTGAGATGCCCTCAAGGTGCCCCCAAATCATGGCGACCCTACATGTTATAGAGTAGAGCTGAACTCCACAGAGTTTTCTTGGCTATAATCTTTTTATATATATATATATATATATATATATATATATACACACACACAGACACACACACACATACACATTTCAATTCATTTTTTTATGTCACAATAATTTCCCTTGAACTGGTCCCTTTTTCTTGGGCACCACTAATAATGCACATTTCTTGTGCTTACAAAAGCAGACTGCCAGGCCTTTCTTCTGCAGTTCTGCTGGGTGGGTTTGAACTGTCAATCTTTCAGTTGGCAGCCGAGTACAAACCATTTGCGCCAACCAGAGACCTAGTAAGGCTTCTCCTTATCAGGCAGAATTTAAGATGAGCCAACAAGAATAAGTATATGGATGGCCAGGGGAAGGAGGAAGAAAAAGACAAAAGGGTGGATGATAGGGAAGACCTTTAAAAAGACTTAGGGGAATGTTTATTAGCCTGGCTGAAGAGTGGGGTACATGCAGAATTAGCAGCAGCTAATCTGGTTAGGATAGGAGCCCTGATAATGCAGTGATTAAGCGCTCGGATACTAATGGAAAGGTCGACGGTTTGAACCCACCAGCCACTCTGCGAGAGAAAGATGCGGCAGTCGGCTCCCATAAAGATCACAGCCTTGGAAACCCTATGGGGCAGTTCTACTCTGTCCTATAGAGTCACTATGAGTCAGAACTGACTGGGTGGCAATAGGTTTGGCTTTGCTTTAATCTGGTTAGGGGTCAGATGGCATTTCATGCAAGGTAAGAATTTTGCAACTGAGATTATTTTTTTTTAATTCAGAATTCCCAGAATAATCTTCCTTCTAAAATTTAAAAAGCTAAACTTCACAGAGCTGGTTTCTGGGTGATTCAAAGTCCTTTACAGTTTGAAAGACTAAAAGCTCAAACCACAATTTTTCTAAAAGGAGACAAGCCCCAATGACCTTTTCGCAGACATAAGATAGCTGAAAACAGATTTTTCTTATAGGAAATACTCACAAATGGGTAGAAAGCTAATGCTTCCTTCTCCATTCTTTTTTATAGTTTCCCAAATTCTTTAAAATGACATATAATTATTTTAGAATCAGAAGAACAATGTTTTAAGCACAAGCAAGGCAGATATCCTATATCATGATGTTTAAGGCCTGTGCCTCTAAAGATGGGGAAAAAAAAAGTATCTTTTGGCCTCCTACAAATTTGTCCATAATAATTTCAAGTCTGTTCATTTCAATGTTTTCATTCTCTCATAGAAAAGATTCAAGGTAGAAGGTTTAGCTGCCTTTGGCTTAAGTGGAAACAAGAACTATGACAGGCAAAAGTATGTTTTTTGTTGTTGTTTTTTGGGGTTTTTTTTAAATGGAAGGGAAAAAGGTCACAGCTATCAGATCTTAAAAACAAGCCAAAAGCTTTTAAAATGAACATACACCCGATAAAAACTCCTAGTAAGGTAAATATTATATAAGCCCATCTCTCTTATCTCTTATTAATATACTGTTTAATTGGATGAGTAAAGAAAGTCACTGTTCAAAGGACTAACAATGAAATCAGCTCCTATAATATAAAAAAGGTTTATGAATATTTTATTATGATCTTAATAACAGGCCAGATATTCAGGTATAGTTTACCTTGGTACAAAAAGATTTTGCAGATGTTTTAGTATACTTTGGACATATAAATTAGGCTCTTTAATAACTGGCAATGGAATAGAATCTTTCGGCAACACTAAAGCCATAATCCAGTCTGTATACACATCAACACAATATTTTACAGTCTCTCCATCCAATGGAAGGGTCAGTCCATAGCAAATTACTTCCATGGTCCATTTTACCTAAACAAAGGAAAATATACATATAGAATTACCACGCATCTCTTTCTGTATCTCAGTAGACTGATTTAAAACGTTTAACCTCTTTTACTGCTAAAAATCTCTAGACTGACAGTATATTCATCCCAACATATACATCAGATTTATTCTAGTGAATGTACTTGCCATGTTATCAGATATACTCAAACAACGTTTCCCAAGCAAAAGATAAGAAGAAAATTACTTATTTTTAAACATCAAGCATATGTTAGCTTTTACCCTTTAGACATTATTGTTTGCTCTGTGAAATAAAAAGTTTAAGTACAAGGTATCTTGATCTTCCATTGAGATTGAAGGAGCAGAAAGAGAAAATTTTAGACTTATTCCCCACTTAATCTGCATACAGGTATGTGCGTCATGAGGAAATCGTATACACAAATTCAATCACATCCCATCTCCAGATTATGCAATGTTAACAAATGACAACGAGGGAGCTGAACTGTTCAACTCTTATTTTACCTCTGCCAAGGAAAATAATTTTGGAATGGAAAGGAAGGAAAAAACACAAATGAGAAGGGACTGAAGCTGGGTAACAGCTTAACAGGGCGCTTAGCTGCACGAAATGAGTTTCAGCCTCCTGACTAGTCTGAATCACATCCTAGGAGCTGAGAGAATTTGTCTGAAGAGATTGCCGAACCACAGCCTACCGTCATGAAGAAGGGGTACAATGCTGTGAGGAAGGGGAAATACTCCAAATTTGCCATAAAGAATAAAAATATATTCCAGACACAGTAGAGTGGAAAGTTTAAGTGAATTTCAGACAAAACTCTGGGACAAATTACTAAGTAGAGAATCCATGAGCACTTATAAAAGAGAAGCGTGATCACTGAGAACCAACATACTCAAAAGAACAAGTCATGCCAGAAAAGCTTCATTCCTTTATTAATAGTGTTAATACCAGGACGGAGCCCTGGTGGCACAGTGGTTAAGAGCTTGGCTGCTAACCAAAAAGTAAGCAGTTCAATTCTACTAGTTGCTCCTTGGAACTATGGGGCAGTTCTACTCTGTCCTATAGGGTTGCTATGAGTCAGAATCAACTCGATGGCAACGGGTTAGAATATCAGGACAGCTGATAATTGTATTGTGTTTGCAGTTTATGAAGCATTTTTATGAATATCATCTAACCATCACAATAACCCAGTGTGAGAAGGGGAACTATCATTACTTTATGGATTAAAAAAACTAAAACTTAGCAAAAGTAAGTAATTTGGCTCAAATCACTAGTTTATACAAAGTGGAGCTAAAAACTTGAACCATGGTCTTCCAACTATAAATTTGAAGCTATTCCTCACTATGCCATTAACAGCCTTCCCTGGCAAAAAGGGATCTGGGCTTTAGCAAAAAGAAATTTGGTCAGATGCAGGATGTCTTTGTGGACAAGATGGAGACATATGGCACAAAGGATGGTAGAATGACTGGATTTATAACTGGCTGAAACACCATATGAGAGAAATAACAGTGGATTAATGTATCAAGACAGTTTAGAAAAAGGGGCCCAGTGATATGCCAAAGGCCCTGCCAAGATTCTGACTTAGGAAAAAAGAAAAAAAAGATTATATGCAGACCATTTGTAGATAAAAAGGATGACTAACTTGTTGGATAGAAACTCAGGATCCAAAAAGATTTCAACAGCTTAAAACCAAAGTTGAATATAGCAAGATAAAATACATTTATTGACTTTTTCATGCTCAAAAACAACTGCAAAGGCTAAGGGTAGAAAAATAAATGGTTTAATAGCAATAAATGTTTAAAAAAAAAAAGACAATAACAATACAGGGAAGCTATCACAAATTGTGGGGGGAGGAGGAGAGGAATTTTTAAGAAGCCACAGCTTCCTAGTTGTCAGATGTTTGAAAGACAAAAGAGGTGTTTGGTGATACCTGCACACAATAGTCTAAGTGTATAATTCCAGAGCATACTGGATTCAAGGACTGTTCTCTTAAATCCTTTTGAGGGTGAGTAAGGAGAATAAATAAGGGATACACCAGAGCACCTCTATCTGCTCAAGTGCCATCGCTTTGGAGAAGCAAGCCAGGGACTACAGACACACCTAGAGAAAAGTGTGCCAGGACCATGCTGGTCACAAGATTACGTCTCAGCTAAGAAGAGAGAAAAACGCTCCTCAGAGTGAGGGGGCTTCGCCCTTCAGTAACCCATGGTCTAGGGAAAGTAAATAAACCACCTCTAGAGCAACAAACTTCAGTCTTATATCTACATCTAATCTCTCCTTCATAAGAAACCAAAAACTAAACAAAACAAAACAAAAAAATCAAGGTCTGAGAAATAGAGTATAGGTTTTGATAAACCTGAAGTCTAAAGGTTGCATGAGTTTCCTCAAGCATAGGGAACAAAATTCTAATCCTGTCTCTTAACCAGCCCTCATACTAGCAAGCTCCTGTATCACGCTATTCTCAGGTCCTATCCATGACTTCCCACTGGCAACTCAACTGTAGCCCAGTCCCCTGAACCCAAGAACAAAGGACCAGCTCCAGGCCAAGTCACTCCAAGAACCCCTTATCTTTAGAGGCAGCAGACACAACCCCAGTTCCTGCCACCTGGGCTCATAATCAGAAGGGTCTGGCTACTTTGCAGCACTCTTAAACCTGAAAGCCAGGTAAGAACAGGCAGGGATGGGGACACGGGAGATCTCAAGCTCAGCACATATGTGTAACCTGAAAACCTGACACAAGAAAGGCCTTCAGTCAGAGGCCATTCAGGAGTAGGAATGAAGACCTCCCAAATACACCTCTGAATGGAAATCAGAACACTGAGCCTAGAGCCCACCCTTAGGGGAAAGGGCCTGACACTTGAGTTCTTGGGCACAGAACTCAAGTGGAGAACTGAGCCTGGCTAGAGGAAGCCCAAGCCGCAAAATGGTACAATCTAGTCCTTATTATCCCCACAAACTCTGGGCCCCAACCTTCAAGCTAAATGAGGTAAAAAAATGAGGCATCACATTGCATTGAGTAAAATATCCATAAAAAAGGTCAACGTTAAAAACAAACTCTTCAGTAACAAATTTATACTTTCACGTAACAAAATTAAATGAAGAAACACTTACTTCTTTGTCAGTTTTTAACAAACACTCACTACCAGCCACCGAAGGGGTCCCTAAGGCCTGCCCAAGAGGACGGACCACTGCATTTGCCACCTCTCGTCCAACACTCTCGGGATAGCTGTGCAGCACACTGGTATGGCCCTGATCATTCTGAATCACCAAATGCAGCGACCTCCACTCAGAGTACATTGTGCCGCTAAAGTATTATCCAAATGGCACCTGAAAAGACAAAACATAATTACATGTCAAATTATACTGCTATAAATTAATAAAAATAAGTAAAACATTCACTCTACATAGCAAGACAAAGAAGTCTTCAAACATACTGCCTCTAGAAGACTGAGGAGAAAACATATCTAAACGTTTTGGGAATGTCCCAAAATAGCCTTGATGACATTAGTAGCAAGGCAGGCCCTGAGAAGGAGCTGTCTGAGCATCTCCCCAAAAGAATCCTTAGAGGCCCTGGAGCAGAGCTGGAGCAGATGGTCACTGTGCAGGGGAATAAAATGATCAGATTTAGGACATCCATAGTGCCTAGATTTCTCAGTCAACAGTTTCTAAATACCTGTTACATGCCAGGAACATATCCATGCAATTTCTCACCAATGTCTTCAAATTAGACTTTATTTAGACTACACAAAACCCTTTGAGAATGTTTTATTCCTGGCAGCAGTGGTGCTCAAACTCCCAATAGTGGAACGCATGAAAGTGACAATGTTCTTTAGAAAACACGTTAAGAGTAACAACTTACTAAGCATTTACTACATGCTACTCATTCATACAGTCTTCAAAACAACCCTATGAGTATTAAGTAATGTTATCCATATTCCACAGATGAAGAAACTGGGGCATAAAGAGGTTTGCTTCTTACCTGAGGCTCCAGCACTATAACAGGGTAGAGCTGGGTTTTGAACCCGTATCTGTTGGGCTCCAGGGCCCGTGCTCTTAACCATGGCATGTACTATCCCTCTCTGTGCTACATATTCTCCATGAAATAGCTAAGTCTGCCATACAAATGAAGAATTTTAGCTGCTGAAAACATTATCTGTAGGAATGCTATGTAAATATTACAACCACAAAAACCATACCCTTGAAGAGAATCAAGAGTAGTTTGCCCTTTCCAACTTGATTTTGTTAACTTCCATTTGCTAGCTGTTCACTGGTTCTGAAATCTGTTCGCCCAGCTAGCAAGGTTTAAGCAGAATACATGGGTACAATTCATCTTAGTATGAAGAAGGTTCTATCCCTTAATTTTTCTTCAAACTAGAGACTAGCATTGTTTATATTATCCTAGAACACCTTATTCTAGCTCACCAAACACCAGTGTTTTTTGAGAGCAGATGGCATCTGACAATCACAGTCCTACAGAATGAAGATCAAACTCCTTAGCATGAAAGTCAAAGTCATTCGCAGTCTGGTGCCAAACTACCTTTCTTCTTTCCTTCCAGAGAAAACCCTTCTCTCCCTCACCCCACCCACCCACCCCGCCACCCTCATCCTGATCCTATTCAAACTTCATAGTAATCTGGGTCAGGCCAAGGAAAGGCAATCTTCTGGTCTTCTCCTCCTCTGGACCAAGAGGGAAATGGGAACGCAGGACAGATGGATCAGCGGTAAGCCAAAGGACATGGGAAAGGGAAGGATCCAACAAGGCATCTAGAATTCAAAGGGTGGACGCAACCAACTATTAAAAGTTGCCTCAGTTTCCTCAGGATTTATAAGGAATTCCCCCAAGGATGTCCTGGTGTCCCCCTGAAATAAGCACTTTCAAACATGGAAGGGGGAAAAAGAGAAAGCTCTGATAGGGAGTCATCTTCATCAGAAGACAACTACTTCTCACACATTTTTTCTTGGCCTTTTTTATTAACACACACACGACATATAACATGCAAACAGTATATATAATATATATGTACAAACTATATATACCCTCTTACATAAGTGTAGTTTTTCACCCTTTTCATTCTTTATTTAGCTTTATTCTCGGTCCACATTAATTCACTTCCCTGGATAAACAATCCAAGTTAATAATCTAATGTTTCCTCCTGTATTTTGCTCCACCCTAGTTCAATTATTAAAATAATTACTACGCATGCATAGCTAGGGATTATCTGTCTTATAACAATGAGATATTACACACACTTTTCTATATCTTGTTTTTCCCATTCAATGATACCTCATGAATATCCTTGCAAGACAAGTGATACAATGAATTTTTTAATGGATATGTAATATCCCATGGCACTGATGAGGCATAATTTATTTAACCATCTCCTAATGATGGGCATTTACTTCATTTCCTATTTTTTGTCATGAGGAAATGATGCAATAAGCATCCTTGTTCATATATTCTTAAACAGTGGCCCTTTCATTTCTATGGAATAAGTTTTCAAGACTGAAATTGTTGGATCAAAGGGCATATGTATTTTTAATGTTAATAGGTCTTGCCAGATTGCTTCCCCCCCCCACAAAAAAAAGCTGTAACAATTCCCATTTACATTAGAAATGAATGAGAACCCTTCCTTCTCACCCTCTCCCACTGCCAGGAATAGGCATTATTTATTTATTTGCCAATTTGACAGGTGTGAAGTGAAATTTCATTGTTCTAGCCAAATGTTTATCTTTATTTTACAGCTTCTGTATTCTGAGTTCTGGCTAGAAGACTTTTCCCTCACCTCTTCTATCAGTGATTTTCCAAACTTTGGGTCATGAAAAATATTTAATGATTAATGCTTTTGTTGTTAATGATTTACAATAAATAGGATATATAATATATGGGTTTTTTAGGGGGTTATATCAATTATTTCGTTTCAGTGACTTTACAACATATTTTGATATCTGGACAGAAAACTCCCTCTGCTTTCACCCAATTAAAAAAACCAAAACTCTGCTAGAATTCTAAATGAAATTGCTTATACCACCTTCCTGGCCTCATCTTCTATTGCCACTTTTCTAGGCACATCCCAAGCTATGACCACAAAGAACTACTGCTGATTGCTCAAATCCAACAAGTTCTTTCATGCTATGTCACTGCTCATGTTCCTCCTACTCACTGAAAAAGCCATTCCCCCCTTGATCCATCTTAAGAAGTATTCATCCTTCAAGGTCCAGCTCAAATCTCCTTGGTAAGACTTTTCTTGACGCCTCAAATCACCTCTCCTTCCCAGCTCTGAGCGCCTATAACAGGCTGTTCATATCAAGCTTCACATTAGATTTGCTAGCTGCGTGCAGATATCTGCCCTACAAGAGTATCAGTTTTTCTGACTGGGAACCTAACCTCCTGAATCTTTGAACAGTCACCAACTAGCACACAGTGTGTATTAAATATATGTTTCAGAACGTCAAGGTTCACCAACGTGGAAGAAGTCAGAAGGTGTTCCCTCTACTCCATTATAAGTATGTCCAAAATGTCATATGTCACATACAAACAAAAACTGAAAAACGTCCATTTGTTTTAGGCTAGTTATCAGCAAAACAAGGAGCACTGGTGGCGCACTGGTTAAGCACTCGGCTGCTAACCAAAAAGTCAGCAGTTGGAACCCACCAGCAGCTCCGCGGAAGAAAAGACCTGGTGATCTGCTCCCGTAAAGATTTACAGCCTAGGAAATGCTATGGGGCAGTTCTACAGTCACATGGGGTCACTATGAGTCGGAATAGACTCAAGGGCACACAACAACATTAGCAAAATCTAGTTGGTTTCCAAATATTTAAGAAATAAAAAGAAAAGCATCCATTTCCAGACAACACACCACTGTAGTAAAAAAAAAAAAAAAATGTTTTAAGAAGGTAAAAACAAGACAAGCTACCTCTGAAACCCCCCTGTACACAAAAGAATCATCTAGGGGCTCTGGATGAAAATGCAGATTCCTAAGACCCATCCCCAGAAATCTCAATTTGTAGGTCTGGGGTGGGGCCTGAGAACCTACATTTTTAAGAAACAGCTACCACCTCTCCCAAATCTGAAGACTGGAATATAGTTCTTTAAAAATACACTATGAAAGACCAATCAAAAAAGGTTTAATAACAAATTCTTTTTTAAAACTTTTCTAATTGGATAAAATATAAGAAATATTTCAAAATATGTAAAGTAAAAAGGCATTGAAAGGATACAACAAGAATTCTGAACTAAAATATTAAAATATATGTAATAGAAAAAACATGCTACATTTTAACCAAGTGCAGATGGACAAAAAAAATAAGATAAAGTACATTATAATTACAGGCATATTAAATAAAACAATAATAAAGAAAAAAACCTTGGAAACACAAAGAACTCAAAGAAACACAAAACAAAGCAACTGAGGTATTATTCTGTACCTATTAAACTAGCAAAACAAGTAATAAAAATTCAACTCTGATTAGGATGTAAGTCCAAGGTGACACAATCAAGAGCCTAGGGCAATGATTTTCAACAGGAAAGAACTGCTTCCTAGGGGACATTTTGGAAACATTAAGTGTGTGTTTGCTAACACAATGATTGGGGCGGGCTATTGGTATTTATGCAGGGTCAGGAATTTCAGACATCCTGCAATGCAAGAGACAGTCCTGCACAATGAACAACTATGCTACATTTCACATGACTTTCGGATGTCTGCCAAAAAATCATTCTGTTCTTAGCTGTCTGAGCCTAGAAATCTAACTGTCCAAGCCTAGAAGTCTAGGTTTAACTGTCTAAGCCTAGAAATCTAAATCTAACTTACATAAAAACACAAAATATTTTGTGCTATTTTAAATACATTGAATTTCCCAGTGACACAATTATGTAAACTGAAAAAAGACTGCACTTTATTTTGTTCAGTTTCACCTTGCCAAGAATTGTTCACCGTTTCAAAAAAAATGACACCACCAACGGGCATGCCACTTCTGGTATCTGGGAGTTGCTAATACAACACATTGCTATCAGGAACATTTCAATATGTCAAATACAAAAAGTGTCACATATTGTCTGTCTTCTCAACTTGTAAGTAGACACAAACATCTGACCACTTCATTATATTCTCTAGTATTGTTGTGCCTGAGCACTTTTTATTGAAAGGATTGTAATTTATGTTTTTCATTTGATATGGTTACGGCGTTTCATTTTTTTTTTAATTCTGTGTATTGCTGGATTATGTTATATATTAATTTCATTTCTTAAGAAAAAACAAACCCAATGCTGTTGACTAATACATAATATATTTGATATGGTTAGGGTGTTTCATTGATTTTAAATTCTGCGTATTGTTGGGTTATATTATACATTAATTTCATTTCAAATACATAATACATAACCCAACAATATACATAATTAATAAAAAATTAATGAAACACCCTAACTCCATCAAATGAAAAACAAATTATAATCCGTCCAATAAAAAGTGTTCAGGCACAATTATACTAGAGGATATAATAGTCAGATGTTTGTGTCTACTTACAAGTTAAGAAGTATGTTCATAGGGTCGCTATGAGTTGGAACCAACTCGATGGCACCTAACAACAAATTTCATCTAATAATAATCTAATAATAAGGTAGTCATTACAAGTATTTGCTATTTGAAAACGGGGAAGGGAGAACCATTGGTCTAGGAATCAAACACGCAACAAGTAGTGATGTAGGCAGGGTCAGAACTGTGGCAAACTATAGAATACAGGCTCTACTTAAAGGGTGCAGCCACTACTCAGCTCGAGATCACATTGAAGAAATTTAGACCCAGTATTGCTAGGTAATCAGATTTTTCAAGAAAATGAGAAATTTGAGATATTTCTGTGAAGTTTCTTAGTCTTTAAATGTTGGCAACTAATTTAAAACAAAAAGAAAAACCTCCACAAATGTGAGCTAAAAAAAACTCATCTGCGGGCCAATTTATGCCTCTGATGAAAGATAAATGCGTACACTGGCTTTGGTAAATGAATTAGCACGATCCTTGTGGAGGAGGGGAGTGATGCATAAACTATAGACGAGCTATTGCTGCCCTGGGAAGTTACATAACTCACCTCTGCTGTTGCAGGAGGGTGGGGGGCAGTTATAACCAAGCTGTTGTTATCTGGTGCCCTGAGTTGGTTCCAACTCAATAGTGACCCTCCAGGACAGAGTAGAACTGCCCCACAGGGTTTCCAGGAGCAGCTGGTGGATCTGAACTGCTGACATTTTTGGTTAGCAGCCGAGCTCTTAACCATCACAGCCACCAAGTCGTATAACTTCATTCTGTTTCATTTTTGTTGCTGTTGGGGAAAAAAGGGCGAGGGCAGAGTATGGTGTGACAGGTGGGGTGGGTTCTGTTAGTTCCAGTTTTGTCAGTGGCCAGCCTACTTTTAAATACACAAATAATAACGTCCTCTTGCTGGTACAGTTCAGGCTGTCCAACATAACAAATGCAGAGATCTCAGAAAACATCACTGCTGCGCAGCTTAGACCGTCCTGGGCCAGAATGTCCATATCTGCGTCAACTACTCAGTATAGCACCATGGCAGAACAGTGCTTCCACTGCTGTGCCTTGATTGCCTAGCATCCCATTTGCCTTGGGACTGTTTGTAGCTACATTCCATACATAAATTGGCACACTTGTAAGGCACTTCAGGCTGACATGTAATTTCTCTAACTGTTTACTCAAGGATAGCACGAATGTTGTGCCAATACATTGCAGAAGACAGTAATACTGGGTGACCTGACCCAAAAATACCACTTAATTTATCCTTATAAAACAATTCAATAGAAAAACGTATAAAATGTTCACTGTAATATTGTACATAAGATAGGGAAGTGGTCAGGATTTAGAACTGTCCATCAATAATGGAATAGCTCCAATAATTAGGGCATATTAACTCCGTGTACTATTATGTAGCCATTAAACACTGAAATTACATAAAAGCATAAAAACACGCATGAGAGTGCCTAAGAGCCAGGGCTCTGGAACTAGACTTCTTAGATTCAAATCCCAGCTCCACTGCCTGCAAGCTGTGTAACCTTGCAAAAGTTACTTTACCTCTGTGTCTGAGCATCTTCATCTGTAAAATGGGGATAAGAGTGCCTACTTCAGTGTCATTGTGGTGAATAGAGAATCAATATATATAAGGATGTTTAGAACATACCCTAGTTCACCGTAAACAATAAATTAATTGGGAGAAAAACACATATCATGATTACAACTAGATAAACATATCAGGGCTAAAGATGAGAAGGATCACAGAGAAATGCAAGTAGTTTTAACTGAGTGACAGAACTGTTAGTACAATGTGTTGTAACAAATTTTTATTAATATATCTTTGTGTCGCAGAATTGATAAGTATATGTCAGCATTCTGCCTATACATATGAATATTCAGACACTGGCAGGAACTACCAAGTTGACTTATTCAATAGTTATGACGCATCTACTATGTACAATGCATGGTATTAAGCCCCAGAAGAAGACAGATTAATAGGACTTAGTTTCTGTTTTCAATGAGTTTATAGTTTAATTGGGGATGTGAGACATGTACATAAATAACTATAACTTAAGGTAGAATATTAAAGTTCTAAATGCCATAAGAGAGTTACAGGCAAGATGCTGTGAAGGTTCAGAGGAGAAAGATTACTTTTGTCTGAAAGACGGTCTGAGGTGGAAAACATAAGGGTAAGACTGGAGGAGACTTTTATATTTTATAGAGTATGGTGGATATGAACTGGGCATGGAAGGAAGGTGAGAATTTTGACAGAGATAATAAAACTAAGCAGATAAGAGCAAGAGGAAGAAAATAAAATATATAGAAAGGGCACTTGCTTCAGGTAGCAAAAAACAGCACTAGAAACTAAAATCCAGAGTGGCAAGAGAGAAGGCTATATGTAGAAGCGGGTAAGTCTTCAAAGATAAAAATAAACAAAAAACCAAACCCGTTGCCATTGATTCCGACTCAAAGAGACCCTGTAGGACAGAGCAGAGCTGCCCCATAGAGTTTCCAAGGAGCGCCTGGTGGATTCGAATTGCCAACCTTTTGGTTAGCAGCGGTAACTCTTAACCACTACGCCATCATAAGCAGTGATCAATTTAAGGACTTTGAATGCTAGGATGGGAGAGCAGTAATTTTCAGTAAAACTGAGGGCAGGCAATGAGAGAAAGTTTAACTAACACAGAAATGATACAACAGGAACTAAACTTCTGATAAAATGTCTCAGATAGGCTGAAGGGGCAGGGGAACAGCAGACTCCAGTGGGGCTAATATATTGTACGGGGGGAGGGCTGGGAACTACAGCGAGATATGAAGACATAGACATACAACTGAAGTCAAATGATTAAGGGCTTTGATAGCTATGCAACGGATCCTATGTGTCTCCTCCCCCACTACGTTCTGTATGCTCTCAAGCTAGCTGCTAGTTACCTTCAATACTTAGGAAACCCTGATGTCATAGTGGTTAAATGCTACAGCTGCTAACCAAAAGATCGGCAGTTTGAATCCACCAGGCACTCCTTGGAAACTCTACAGGGCAGTTATACTGTCCTACAGGGTCGCCATGAGTTGTAATTGACTCGACGGCAACGGGTTTTTTTTCTCCAATGCTTAAGAAGTAAACATGATGGAAGGAAGAAGAGGACAGTGCTCCCCTGCAGATCCCTGACTTTCCTTCCCAACTCTACGTGTACCCATTTTCTAGGAATCATCTCCAGGAGATCCTCAGGAGACTGTGTGCTGGCTGACAGCTTTCTGCTAGTAAAGGCACCATTGTAGAGTTCATGTAGGTCTGGTCTAAATGACAAATTACCAAAATGATCAATACAGTGGTGGATGCTACAGTCCTAAGACCACAGCCTGACACTTAATTACATCAGTTGATTCAACCAATATTTATTACATACCTTCTATGCACCAAGCACAAGGAATACAATAGAGAATAAAACATCATCCCTGTTCCCAAGGAGATGAAAGTCTAATTAAAGACAACAATCTTTATAAACTTCATAAAGTAAAACCAGACATCAGTTATTTCATTCAACAAACATTTATTAAACACTTACTATTCGTCTGGCATTGTCCTAAGATTTAGGTACGCAGATAGAAACAGGATACAATGGCTGCCCAAGAGAAGGTTTTACAGTGAGAAAGACAAATCAGTTACGGCACCACAGTACAGCAGTATCCAACATAACTGATGTGATGAGTTATGAACCTGCAAAATATAACAGAAAACCACTGGGGATTTTATTTGATAACAATATACCTTTGTATAACCGATCATTTTCAATGAGCTTTTACATGTTAACTCATTTTGTTCCATTAACAAGCCTGGAAAGTTAAGTAAGACAGATGTCACTAGCCACATTTTCCAGGTAAGGAAACAAAGTAAGGCTATGCTCAAGATCACATCAGGTAACAGCAGAGCTGGGACAAGAAATTCCACCTCTGGCCTAGAAATTCAATGCTCCTTCCTTTTCTCCTGACTCCATACCTCACCATGTGACCTCACACAAGTCATCTGGAATTTCTTTGTCATAGTTTCCTCATCCGTAAAACAGGAAGAATACCTGCAGTGCCTTATCTAAAGTTACTTGGGAGAAGGATCAAATAAAGCAACATAAGTCAACATACTTTGAGATGTACAAATGAAAGGTACACATTATAAAGCATACCTGTTTCTCTTAGGAAAAATAAGGTAGAAGGTGCCAAAACACTGAGTAAATAAATGAACGACGCTGGATTTTAAGGCACACAGGTGCACTCAAGGTCATTCATATAACTTTATGACTTAAAAAGGCAAAAGGACCAGAGTTCATATTTCCCTTGTAATCCCGGTGACCTCACAAGACAAACATCAATCAAGTCTGGCAAAAAAGGAATGTATTCCGATCCTAGCTGTTACAGATCCTATCAAACACCTGAATTACAGTAAAGAAAGACAGGTTCTGCCTGCTTTCCTCCCCCCAAAGTGGAAAAGGGTCGTTTTTGCTAGTCTCCCCAAAGAAAATTTAAATACCCTACCTGCCCCCCATCAGTACTATCACAGTTCTCATTTTTTATACCTTTAGAGCTTCTCTGTCCAATATGGCAGCCATAGTCACATGTAACTATTACAATTAAAATTAAAATTTCAGTTCCTTAGTTACACTAGTCACATTTCAAGTGCTCAAAGAGCCACATGTTCTAGTGGCTACCATATTGGACGGCAGATACAAAACAGTTCTATCATTGCAGAAAATTCTATTGGACACAGCTGCCTGAGACCTTGGACGTTTATTACAACCCTGACTAAAATATGGACCCCTTGAGGGCAGAAGCTATGTCTTATTTATCTTCATATCCCCAGTTTACAAAACAAACACATGTCACATACCAAGCACTCACTACGTATTTAACTGAATATAGTTGACTACCACGTTTGTCCGCTTCTCCCCATCCCCAACATATATACACAAACCAACAAACATGACATCCTCATATGAGGCGAGCAGAGGATGGAGACTCTGCATCCAGTGGAAGGATGCCTGCTTTCTACTCCTGGGTGTGCTAGAAGCTAACCATGTAGCCTTAGGCAAATCACCCACTTTCTTCATTTATACTGTAATCATCTTGCACCAAAGGAAATCAGGTATCCTGTCTAAAAGGCCTTTGCACACACATGCACAGGAACACACCTGCTAACACTGACAGGTACCTCAAACTGATCAGAATCCATTTCTAGGTCTCAGGTTATCATGATCAGTCACTTTTGGTCTTTAACTGAGCATGTGTTATTTTCACCTTAACTTTGGGGGTTGACTGGAGACTTAAATCTCACATTTACAGACTGAGTTTCTTCTATGTGCCCAGGCCAAAACTGGATACTCTGTCCGTATCTGATCAGAGAAACAAGGGCAAGTTTCTTGAGTATCTCAATTTAACATGCATTGTTCCATCAGTTTCTATATTAGCCTCAGCCTAATTGAGCAGAGTACAAAACTGAACCAAAAAATTCTTTCTGTAACAACCCTTACACTGTAAAGAACTCTATTATATGAAATGTGTATTTTATTTGGTCCACATACTCATTATATTTAACTGCTACAGAAAAATCTTTACTGTCCAAAAAACACTTCATAATGATCTTTACACACACACACACACACACACACACACACACACACACACACACACTTTTACAAACCTTACATAGTTTTAAGCCCACCCAAAAACAAATACAATCTGAATTACTGGCCTACATTCCTTCAAAACTTGTAAATATTTTGTGCACGGCAATTCAGACTTTCTGCAATAAATACATACCAAGTTTGTCTATTCCTTTGACATCAGGTTTTAATCTTCATTAAGTACTTTTCATGCCATCTCTTTTGTTGAATAAATGAACTATTATCAATAGCAATTCCATCTGCTAGTATTTACTAAGTGCCAACCAGGCAATAGCACTTAGTGGATAACAACTAAACGCTTATCTGGACAATGAAGGTGTGATATGGATTGAATTGTGTCCCCCAAAAGTATGTGTTGTAATTCCTAACCTCTATGCCTGTGGTTATAATCCCATTTGGGAATGAGTTGTCTTTATTATGTTAATGAGACAGGATTAGTGTAGGGTGTGTCTTGAGTCAATCTCTTTTGAGATATAGAAGAGATTAAACAAGCAAGCAGGCAAGCAAACATGGGGAAAGAGAGATGCCAAGCCACATGAAAATCACCCAGGAGCAGAAGTTCAAAAGAGACAAGGACCTTCCTCTCGAGCCGGAAGAGGGAGAAAGCCTTCCCCTAGAGCCAGCACCCTGAATTTGGACTTCCAGCCTCTTAAACTGTGAGAAAATAAATTTGTTTGTTAAAGCCACCTACTTGTGGTATTTCTGTTATAGAAGCATTAGATAACTAAGACAAGATGGAGAACACATATAAAGACATAAGGGCAATAAAAAGGCTTCAAATTATTAAACAGCACTTTAAACCTAAGTCTCTCACAGAGCACACTAGCCACAATAGTGATCACATAGTTCCTCATTCATATAATTCAGTCAGCCTCCTGTCTCTATTATTTTATTAAATAATAATCAAATAGCAGTGCTAGCAAACAAACAGGACAAAGCACTAAAAGAATGCATATTGTGATAAAATTAGACACTAAAAATCAAGCAATGCTGATTGCACATAGTTAGTTCTACACAGTGCCTTGCCAATGGTAAGAATGCAGGAGTTTGTTCAACTGCTGGATGGATAAATAAACTGAATGCACGTAACTAGAATATTCCTGAGCAAACAGAACAAAACACTATAGGTGAAGAACTACTGAAGATCTTTTACAAAAATGGAAATAGAGAAGAAACTGTTTGCAGCATGAAACCCACCTACTCAAACATTCCACTCAGTAATAATTGTGAGTCTGCATGTCAAAGCACTGCGAGGAATACAAAGATGAATAAGACATGGTTCCTGCTCTCAAGTTGCTCATAGGCTAGTAGAAAGGAATAGAATTACAACGCAGAAAAATAACTGATAAGTCCCACTACGATAACGCTAAAGAGCAGCTAGGAAACACCCAAGGTGGGTAGGGGTGAAGGACAGATGCATCTGGAAAGGAATGTTGGGAGTTATGCAGCCAGAGAAGGAAGAGAGAGAGAAGGGACAGAGCATGGAGGTTGATTCAAGTACAACAGCATATGCAAAGAAAACCCAGAGACACTATACCCAGGAGTGCTGTACATTCAGGAAAACTGCAAACCAACAGTTTTGCATAATATGTATACACTTTAAAAGGCCCAGCTGTCTCAGAATTCCTGCAGAGAAAGTTACTCCCACCTCAACAGTCTTTCACAAGTTACATGGGTGGGCCTAATGAAAAGATCTCTTCAGGTGGAACCTGCATTTTTAACAAGCTCTCAGTTTCTCCTGCACGCTTAAGCTGGAGAAACACTGACCAGGTCTTTTGAGATGCAGAATTACATACTGTAGTGGTTCCTAAACATTGCCGCACACCGGAATCACATGGGAATCTTTAAAAAAATACTGATGTCTAGCCTCCATCGACCAGACATTCTGATTTAATCGGTCTGCTATAGGACCTGGGCATCGGGATAAAAGCTCCCCAGGTGATGCCAGTTTGCAGCAAAGTTGGGGAGCCACTGACCTAATTGTTAAGTTTGGACTGTGGCGTCTGACCGCCTGGGTTCAAATTACCAGTTCCGTGACCTTGGGCAAATAAATCACCTAACCATTCAGGGCCTCAAATACCTTATCCTTGAAGTGGGGACAATAATCCTATCTCACAAGGTTGCTGTGAAGTTAGATGTAGTGAACGTAATGGCTTGGCACAATGCCTAGCATATAGAGTGAGCGCTTAATAAGTGTTAGCTGTTTAGTCTCATCATTAACTCTTCCTCATCAAGTGTCAACGTGCAATGGGCAGCATCGTCCCCACAGAGCGGCAGCAACTCGACCAACCTTTCTGCTGGACCAAAATTCTTCGCAGGAGTTTTCTCGCTCCCTCCTGGCCCGCCCCGCTCCCCGCAGGTGGCCTGGCGAGTGCTTCGCCTGGCCTAGGCAACGCCCATGGGTTAGACCAGGTTTGCACAGAACCGACAGAAGCGCCTAACTGCAGAGCCAAGCTCCCTCCGCCCCCTGCGGGTCCCCCCAAAAATGGGGGGCTGCGCTTCCGAAGGCCGGCCCCTTGGAGCACCAAGGGCAAGAAACAAGCCTCGGCAATCCTAGTACCGCCGAGAAGGGATAAGAGGAAAGGATCCGGCCGCGGCGGGGCCGGCCCCCTGGTTACCTGAGGCGACGAGCGGGGCCCGCATCGCTGGGGCAGGCGCCACCGCCGCCGCCGGCCGCACTCGGCCTTCCGCCTCACGCGACCCGCGCCATGGGGCGGGCGCTTTCGCCGCCCCGGCCGTCCGTCCTCAGGCGGTCGGTCAGTCCACCCGTTAGCAAGTCTCGGAGGGCGCCAGGGGACGATGAAGGCCGGTCGCGCCGGCAGGCTGGGCTCTGCTCAGGCAACTTCCGACTGCCAGAGGCGGCGGCGTCAAATAACTCCCCAAGCAAAATGGGACTCTGCGCGTGCGCAGCGCAGGTGATCAGAGACTTCTGCAGGTTCTAAGTGGTGGAGTCAAATAATTCCCGAGACACGGAGCCGGAAGCTGCGCGTGAGCAGCTATCCCAGATTGCCGCGCGGGTAGCATTCCTTCCTCCCTTTCCGGATCAAGTGGAGTGACGGATGCACGTATCTCTTCCCAGTACAACCAGGAGCAGCGCCACTTCGCGTCCTCTTGAATCTAAAGACAACCCAGACTTCACCTGTTTTCAGTGCAGGTGGGGCAGAGGACTTATCTGCAAGATTCTGGCTCCCACCCAGGTTCTAGGAATGTCTCACATCCCACGATTACAGTACTCTTCGTTTGGAATGTTGCCCTTTACTCGCCGCACCTTTATTTCACGGGTACGGCATGTCTTATGAGCAATGTTCTAGGCCAAACCAGGTGTGAGTTACAAAGATGAATCACAGGGCCTGTCATTAAAGACCTCACTTTGATATAGGAGATAAGACATTAGTAACAATAACAGCGAGAGACACCAGTTTGAGCACCTATGATGCACGAGATATTTTGTAAACAGTACCACTTTCAATAGTTGGGTTTTAACTTCAACAGGGAAAAATAAATAGCAGAGAGGTACAACTCAAATGCCTTGGGAGTGTCAAAGGGGAAACTTAGGTCGACAGAGAAGAGGAGGAAGGATAGTGGAATTCTTCATGGAGGACCTGGCCTTGAGACTGACCTTAGACATTCGAAGAGGAAGGAGATAGGTTGTTGAGTAATCCTGAAAGCACTGTTGTCTGAAAAACAAAACGGGGAAGCAAAGAGGATGCTGACTCCTCTTCACCCTCAGAAGTAACCTTAAAGGAAGGAGTGACAAGGGAACTAGTATCCTCACAGAAAGGATCAAATAAAAGAGTGTTTTCTCAAAACCACCCCCTCATCCCTCAGGAAAGTAGCTAGAGGAGGGAGGTGGGAAGAGGGAAAAGGAGTAAGAATGTACTAGGACAAGAATGGGACTACATCAAGGACTCTTTTTAGATCAAAGCAATACATTTCAATTAAACTCAGTGTGACAAATACTGTAGGAAGCTCACTAAATACCCTTCCAACCAACTCTCCTCTCCCTTGCCTTTCTGTACTACAGAGACTGGAAAGCAAAGCACACAATTCCCAATCTCCTTTGCAGCTAGGGGTAGGCAGAAGTCCCAGGGGAGAGCTTCCCTTTCAAAAGAAAAGGAAGTATCTAGAGAAGTTTGTGCCCTTTGCCTTTCCCCTACTTCATGCCTGGAACTGAGACACAACACCTGGAGGTGCTGCAGCCAATTTGAGACCATGAGGAGGGATATACTAAGGAAGGTGAAACAGAAAGACAAAAGGAGCCTGGTTCTTTAGAATGTACTAAAGCAGCTGCACAAACCCTGGACTGCTTTGTTGTTTTGTGAGGTGGAGGGTCTTATTTAGACCACAGTTTGCTGAGTTTTCTGTTACTTGTAACCAGACACATTTGTCACACGATATTTATCGAGCATCTGAGACAGGTAAGGGGCTGATAATGGGGATGACAAATTGGAAGAACAATCGATGATGGGAATTAGAAGGGTGACAGACACAGAGCACTGAGAAGCCGGCTAAAAGCCCTTGAGAAGATGATGAGAATCCCCCATCTGGTGACTTTAATTCCTGAAAATTCTGCCTCTAGCTGAAAAGCTGTTAAATGAAAAAATATATATATCCCCATTAATATTTTTAAATTTTATCGTGGTAAAGTACATATTTTAAAAAATTGCCATTTTAACCATTTTTAAGTGCACAATTCAGTGACATTAATTACATTCACCATGTTATGCAACCATCACCACTATCCATGTCCAAAAGTTTTTCATCACCTCAAAAAGAAACTCAGTACCCCTTAAGCAATAACTCCCAATTCCCCCTGCCCAGTCCCTGGTGGTGGTTGTTGTTAGCTGTCATCAAGTTGGCCCCCAAACTCACAGCGACCTCAGGCACAACAAGATCTGACTGTTATGATCTGTACAGTTTTCACTGGCTGATTTTCAGAAGTAATTCGCCAGACCTTTTTTCCTAATCAGTCTTTGTCTGGGAACTCCACTGAAACTTGTTCAGCATTATAGTAACACTTAAACCTCCACTGACAGATGGGTGGTAGCTGTGGATGAGGTGCATTGGCCAGGAATCAAACTCGGGTCTCCCACATGGAAGGCGAGAAGTCTAACACTGAACCACTATTGCTCCCATATTCCCAGTGTTGTTGTTAGTTGACACACAGTGCCTAAAAAAAACAAACCCAAACCCATTGCCATCGAGTTGATTCTGACTCATAGCAACCCTATTAAGACAAAGCAGAATTGCCCCACAGGGTTTCCAAGGAGTGGCTGGTGGATTCGAACTGCCAACCTTTTGGTTAGCAGTTGCGTGCTTGGCCACTGCACCACCAGGGCTCCACATAGTCCCTAATATTTTTTGAACTTTTATTCTGTCCAGCTCTCCATTCTCCTCTCAATTCTGCTATGTAATCTCCCACCAGCTGCTTCACCAGGGCCTCTGGTACCAGGGTGTTTCCTGTTAGGATCATGGCTCTTCCTGAACCTAATTTGGTTCTTGGGCCATCTCAGTAATACCCTTCTCAGGTTTCCTCAAGCTCTGAAGAACTGGACGACTCCTGCTTCAGATGCAATGGTAGTGAGAGGGACACCTGATATTTTGGTTTGGCTGAAACATGCCTATGTCCCTGTATATGTCAATCACAAATTCAGCCCTCAAGATGGTTGATTCAGATAGGAGATATTTTAGGAAGACTGGGTAACAGGCAACAATTTGAAGCAGATGAAGAGAACAGTAAAATACCCCAATTTCCAGTTTCCCAGTACAAATAAGCATTTGACAGCCTGATATGCAGGCTCATGCTATTTATGAAATGCGACATTTTCTACTACTTAATACACCAGAAGTGGAAAACCAGCTCAGCCACTTGTTAGGTGTGAGACAAGTCCCATTTCTCTGAGCCTTAGTTTCATTTGTAAAATGGAGCATAATTAAATCTACCGCACTGGGTTGTTGTGAAAATTAAATCAGGTAATTATAGACATGGGCTTCGTGCAATGCATGGTATTTAATAGACGTTCAATGGTAGTGATGATTAACAGCAGCTCCACTGGGATATCTGCAAATTAGCAAAGAAGAAAGCATTCATGGTGTCAGCAGATGAGTCTGTCGTGACCTTTTTCTTCATTTTAACGATCAACAAGCTATACATGCCAATTGGAAAAAAAAAAAACAGCTGACATTTATTGAGGATTCAGGATGAGACAGGTACTTCCATACATTTAACATGCTTCACCTTTAATCCTTACTATTTGGGGTACGCGCCCTGGTGGCCCAGTGGTTAAAGCGCTTGGTTGCTAACTAAAAGGTCGGCAGTTCAAACTCCCCAGCCGCTCTGAGGGAGAAAGATGGGACAGTCTGCTTCAGTAAAGATGTACCGCCTTGGAAACCCTATGGGGCAGTTCTACTCTGTCCTATAGGGTCACTATGAGTTGGAATTGACTTGAGGGCAGTGGGTTTGGTTTGGTTTATTTGGGGTAGGTGCTCTTCTGATGGTCAAATTACAGAGCCAGAAATTGAGGTTCAGTGAGGCAAAAGAAAACACCCCAGGCCCCATAGTAATTAAGTTACCATGCCAGAATTTGACAGGTTCTTAATGATATCACCAGGCTACCTCCCAATGTGGGCCTAGTTGGGCATCCTGGTGACATGACAGTTGTAGCCACGGGGGGAAAGGGGACTGTGTGAGCCATTCCTCGTGCAAACTGACATGACCACTAGGAAAAACCACCCCTGACCTCATTCCTTGTCCCTAAGTGTTGACTGAGCAACTTCCAGGTCAGTCCTAAAAAAATGGAAACACGTACTCCGGAGCGTGGTGATGCGTATGCATGCTTAGCACATCATTACAAGTATTGCTACTGAAGGTCATCCCCAAAAGGCCAAAACCACCTTGTGGTTAAAAAAAAAACCAAAAAAAAAAAAAAACCCATATCTGGCATTTCCCTGACCACACACCCAGAGTTCTCCCAAAGCTAGCCGTATCTCATAAGCCATCTCCCTAAATTCCAATGTACTTTCAGAACCCAGAGCTCAGGGCACTCATCTTCCTCAAGGACTTCAGCCCCTGCTTCAGTCTCTGAGGTCCACTCCAGCCATTGTCCTTCCTTCCAAAGCCCTGGCTCCACTGTTCCTCAGCTAACCCAACTGTAATGGTTCCCTTCTCTCCTAAACTGAGCCGTCCAGCAGAATTTGGGACTGTTCAACCCCTAGTCCAAATTCTACACCTAATCTTATATCCTGTATGTCAAACCCTAGGAATGTGTTAAATGGAAAGCTTCAATGAGTGGAAACTGGGAGACATGTCCCTGTGACCCATCTTCTCTATAGTGCTGGCACATGGAATATTAATTAAAAACAAAATACAAAAATAACAAGCAGCAGGACGTGGTTTCAAGATTTACTGAAGTAGGTGAAGAGACAATGATGCATATTACAGCAAAGTTCAAGAGAAAGTCTTAGTTCACAATAAGTTATACCAGGAGGGGACATCATGAAAGACGGTAAAGTAGGAAGCTCCAGGAATCTGTCCCTCCACCCAAACAACTATTGAGCTGGCAGAAATGGTCAGAATAAACTCTTTTGGAACTCTGCCCTCTAGTCCAACACTTGCAACTTCCAAAGAGTTTGAAAAGGCTGGTGAATTTTGGCATTTTGCATAGTGGCTACTATTCCCCATCCCCCCAGCAGGCAGCCATGGGCACTGCAGCAGGCATTCCTGGTTTGCCTCGCTGGTGTCAGGGTGGGCACTAAGGGCCTTGCCATCCAAAAACAGGGTCTGTGTGTTTTGATTACTGATTGCTGCGTTTAATCACTGAGGGGCCAGCACAGAGAGCAACCCTTGTTTCAACTGACCCACAGGCTAAAGTGGCTTCCCAGGTGGTGTCTGTTGAGGGGATTTAAAGAGAAAGCAACTTTTTCTTTCCTTCTCCTTTTGGGTGACAAATATTTAAGGAAAAATTTTTGTTAGATTACTGGTTGACCTCAGAGATAACAGAACAGAAACTTCAGTGAACACACACAACAAAGACTATACACTTTGCAAAAACAGTTTGGTAAAGTCACAAACAGACGGCCCCACCCCTCATGAAGCAACAGTCGGCAACCCCTGAGGAGTGGGAGAATTAGGTTTCCAGAATTACCACAACATAATACTCAAAATGTCAGGTCTCAATAAAAAATTACAAAATACACAAACAGAAAGGCATGGCCTATTCACAGGAAAAAAGAATTTGACAGAAATCATCCCTAAGGAGGCGCAGACACTGAAATTATTATTAGTCAAAGACATTAAATCAACTGTCTTAAATATGCTCAATGAGTTCAAGGAAACCATGGACAAAGAACTAGAGGAAATTAAAAAAATGATACATGAGCAAAACGAGAATATCAATAAAGAGATAAAAGTTATGAAGTAATGGCTAAAAACTTACCAAATCTGATGAAAGATACGAATATACACATCTAACTAACTCTAAGCAGTAAAACTCAAAGAAATCCACACCAAACACATTATAGTCAAATTGTTGAAACCCAAAGACAAAAAGAGAATTTTGTAAGCAGCAGTACAGAAACAACTTGTCACACAAAAAGCTGAGCACTGATTTCTGTTCAGAAACCATGGAGGCCGGAAGACAGTGGGATGATGTATTTAAAGTCCTGGGGGGGGGGGAACTGTCAAGAATTCTATATCCAACAAAACTGTCCTTTATGAGTGAAGGAGAAATTAAGACATTCCTAGATAAACAATAGCTGAGGGAGCTCACAGCAATGGATTTGACCTACAAGAAATGCTAAAGGGTCTTTCAGGCTGAAGTGAAGACATTAGACAGTAACTCAAAACCATAAAAAGAAAAAGTACACTGGTAAAGGTAACTACATAGGTAAATATAAAGAGTAGTATTATTGTACTTCTGGTCTGTAACGCCTTTTTTTTTTTTTAACATGTTTTAAAAAGGCAAATGTATACAATTATAAATCTGTTAATGAGGAAACAACGTGTGAAAATGTAATTTGTGACAACAAATAATAAAGGGGGGAAGAATGGAGATGTATAGGGGCAGAATGTATGTATGCTTTTGTAACTAAGGTGATATTATTCAAACTAGGTTGTTATCAGTTTAAGATGTTAACTGTAATACCCAATGTAACCACTAAGAAAATAACTAAAAAAAAATACAGAAAATGAAAAACGGAAATCAAAACTACACTGAATCTGGCTCCTAGCTAAAAACCTTCGTGATTTTTCAGTTCTGAACATAAGCAATTGCAAAAGTTTTATCTGGCAGGCCTCAGATGGAAAGTTACTGAGCCACAACACCCCTAAAAATGACACTACAGGAACTTTCACACCGGAGTATGTGCATTCAAGGGGTTCACCACAGCATTGAGGAAGTAAAGCCCCTCAGAAAAGGGCTATTAAGTACGTAATGGTCCATCATAGGATAGCATATTCTGCAGCTGTTAAAAAGAATGTGGTTGCTCTGACTCTTCTGGTACAGAAAAATGTCTAAGAAATATTTTAAAAAACAAAGGTACAAAACAGTATCTACAATAAAGGTAGTATTTCTGTTTGCATAGTCTTTTTTAAACAAAATGGTGCTAGACCAGAAGACAGACTAGACAACTGGGAGCTCCTAAAAATCAAACACTTATGCTCATCAAAAGACTTCACCAAAAGAGTCAAAAGACAACCTACAGACTGGGAAAAAAATTTTGGCTA
>NW_004443944.1:25720336-25758169 GCF_000243295.1 Trichechus manatus latirostris
TGCATCAATTGGTCCCAACCACCTGGAGTAAAGGAGAATGAAGAACACCAAAGACACAAGGAAAGTATTAGCCCAAGAGACAGAAAGGGTCACATAAGCCAGAGACTTCATCAGCCTGAGACCAAAATACTAGATGGTGCCAGGCTACCACCAATGACAACCCTGACAGGGAAGATAACAGAGTCCCTGATGGAGGAGAAAGGTGGGACACAGAACTCAAATTCCAGTAAAAAGACCAGAGTTAATGGTCTGACTGAGACTGGGGGAACTCCGGAAAGCACGACCCCCAGATTCTCTATCAGCCCAGAACTAAAACAATTTCTGAGGCCAACTCTTCAGACAAAGATTGGACTGGACTGTGGGACATAAAATGATACTTGTGAAGAGTGTGCTTCTTAGCTCAAGTAGATACATGAGGCTAAACGGGCAGCTTCTGTCCAGAGATGAGATGAGAAGGCAGAGAGTGGTTAGGAGCTGGTTGAATGGACACGGGAAATCAGGAGTGGAAAGGATAGCAATTAGGGTCACATAACAATGTATGTATAAATTTTTGTATAAGAGACTAACTTGAAATGTAAATTTTCACTTAACTACAACAATAAACCAAAAAAAAAAAAAAAAGATTCAGATTTGAACTGACAGTAGGAGAGAATTCCAAGCTAAGAAAACGATAAAAACAGAAGTCTAGACTAGAGTTAGGACAGCATGATGTGTGTTCTGGTAATCCAGATTAGTTCACTAGAACATTGAGAGTTATATTTGGGAATATTAAGAGAAAATTTAGGTTTCCAGATTGGAGACTACATTGCAGAAGAGCCTGCAGTTTATTCTGAATACAATAGGGAACATTTAGAGTTTGTGAATAAAGAGTGTTTTAAGATAATCTGGTGTTCTTGATGGAGTGAGGTAGGGAGGAGATAGAGTTTGGAGACAAGAGTGTTATGGATTGAACTGTGTCCCCTAAAATATAAACTGAACCTCTGTACCTTTGGATGTGATCCTGTTTGGAAATAAGGTTTTCCTTTATTATGTTAATGAGATCATGCCAGAGTAGGGTGTGTCCTAAATCTAATCATTTCTGAATTATAAAAAGAGCAAAATAGACAAAGAAACACACAGGCGGAAGATAGATATCAAGGAACATCAAGGAATGCCAAGGATCGCTGGCAGACACTAGAAACCAGGAGAGAGGCTCACAAAAGAAATCAACACAGCCAAGAGGCTGATTTGGACTTTCAGCCTCCAGAACTGTGAAAAAATAAATTTCTGTTCCTTAAGGCCCACCCCCCCCCAAAAAAAAATGGTGCTAGGAAAACTGGATCTGCATACCCAAAAGGGAACCCTGGTGGCGCAGTGGTTAAGAGCTCAGCTGCTAACCAAAAGGTCAGCAGTTTGAACCACCAGCCACTCCTTGGAAACCCTATGGGGCAGTTCTACTCAGTCCTATAGGGTCACTATTAGTTGGAATTGACTTGACAACAATGGGTTTGGTATATGTTTTTATATTGCAAAAGAATGAGGTTGGACCCTTACCTTACACCATACACAAAAATTAACTCAAAATAGTTCAAAGACCCAAATTTAAGAACTAAAACTATAAAACTCTTGAAAGAAAACATAAGTGAAAATCTTTGTGACTTTGGATTAGGCAATGATTTCTTAAGTATGACACCAAAAGCATAGGCAATAAACCAATAACAAAAAAATAGATGAATTAGATTTCATCAAAATTAAAAACTTTTGTACATCAAAGGACACTGACAAGAGTGTGAAAAGGCAACCCACAGAATGGGAGAAAATATTTGCAAATCACTTATCTCATAAGGGATTAATATTCAGAATATATAAAAAACTCTTAGAAGTCAACAACAACAACAAAAACTCAATTAAAATAATGGGCAAAGAATCTGAATTGACATTTCTCCAAAGATACACAAATGGCCAATAAACACATAAAAAGAGGCTCAACATCATTAGTCATTAGGAAATATGAATCAAAACCACAATGAGATACTACTTCATACCCATCACTATGGCTATTATTGGGAAAAAAAAGTGTGGGCGTTGGCGAGGATGTGGAGAAATTGGAACGCTCGTCCACTGCTGGTGGGAATGTAAAATAGTGCAGCTGCTGTGGAAAAGAGTTTGGTGGTTCCTCAAAAAGTTGCACATAGAATTACCATATGATCCACAACTTCACTCCTAGGTATATACCCAAAAGAATTAAAAGCAGGGACTCAAACAGACACTTGTATACCCATGTTCTAAGCAGCGTTATTCATAACAACCAAAAGATGGAAACAACGCAAGCGTTCTTAACAGATAAATGGATAAACAAAATGTGGTACATACATACAATGAAATATTATTCAGCCATAAAAAGGAATGAAATTCTGATATAAGTTATGACATAGATAGATGAAAACATTATGCTAAGTGAAATAAGCCAAACACAAAAGGTTAAAATGGTAAATTTTATATTATATTTTATCACACACAAACAAAAAGTTATACCAGGTGTAGGTAGGGGGATGAGGCAGGCCACTGGATGACCCAGCCTAGACTTCTCAGTCCATGGTCCTGTGGCACTGTTGTTGAGGGGCAGCTGAAGAATCTCCAATTCTGAACTCCACGTCCCCAGAGTCCTCCCAGGGCTTTCCCTCTGCCTCTCTCATGCAGAGTGAAAAGTTGTTCCATGTTCTGCTGAGACGACAGGGGTAAGAACAAGAAGGTCTTGTGATGCTTCACTGTGGCAACATCACTCTTCACTCTTTGCTATTCCAGTACCCAAGATCAACTCAAAATAATCCAAAGGAGAAAGTCAAAGGCTTGGAATTTCCATCTGCAGCAACATAGACCAACTTAGCCTCTTGACATTAACTTACCATGAGAAGGCCCCTCCAGGGGACCTGGGGAACCCAGGTCATCATCCGTGCCTCAATCATGTTGGAGTCTGCATCAATGATCTCTGGATCCAAGGCAGCATCCCCTAATGATGAGGAGGCCATAGAGCAGGAGGTCACTAAAGTATTTGATCCCAACATTACCTCCTCTTTCTTCAGGCTGACATCAATGAGAATAGTTCCCATTAATCAGGTAGGAACGGCCCATTTATTCACACCACACTTGTCTCAAAAAAGGACCTCAGTGTTCCTAGAGGAGTCAAAATGAAAAACATCTTAAAAGTCTACAACAGCCCTTTTCAGGGCAAATAGAGTAGATGCAGTAACTGGCAGAGAGACAGCTTGAGAGCTCGCTCTCAGGGGCACCTCACACTGAGGCCCCACCACACCCTGCTAGGAGTGAAGGACCACCTTCTCAGAAGCCACACTGTCATCACTTGCCTGCATACCTAAGTTTCCGGTGAGACTATGAACTCCCTGAGCCTTTAAGTCCTCCTCATGTTGTTCTCCTTTCCTGAAGCACTTTCCTATTCCCCATGACAGTCCATTCTGTCAAAAGCCCACCCAGGTTCACTACCTCCAAAAAGGCTACCTCTCTTTGAAAATCTTATGGCAATCACTAGATACCACCCAACATCACACTTATTTGTTACATATAATTCATCTTGGTTCCTTAAACAGACATTACATCATATAAATAGGACAAATGCTCTAGAATCTTCAGCCACCCCTCAAAGTTTCTAAACCTCGACACAGACATAGCTTCGTCTCTCGCTAAGCTATAAAGCACCTGTCACTGACTCTCAGACAGTGGCCCACAATGCCCCTGAGGTTGGCAGGTGTTGGCAGGAGAGAAGCAGAAATGTGTGAAAGCGCCAGCATTTGAAAGGGATAGGTATGGACCCTCCAAACACGGGAAACTGCTTTCCACAATTCCTCTCCCTACATTATCGATGACCAGGGCACGGGCAGCCCATGATCGCTTTTTAATGCAGGTACATACAAGGGCAGAGAGATGCAGGAAGGGAAGCAGATGCCAGTGGCCTGTGGAACAGGTTGGTTAGGGAGAACAACACAGTCAAGCACAGGACCCTAGCAGCTGCCATTCTTTCGCGTGAAAGCCCCGTAAAACCTCCATGCCAAAAGGAGTCACAGAAAAGTCACTCTGGGCAAAAACACTGAAATATATTAGGGTTGGAGAACATAGGAATTATGTAGTCCTAAAATCATCAAAAGTCATTTCCAAACATGGATAGAGCTTGAAGATATTATGCTGAGTGAAATAAGTCAGTAACAGAAAGACAAATATTGTATGAACTCACTTATCTAAAAGGACAAGAAAAGGCAAATGTATAGAGATCAAAGTTTATTAGTGTTTACCAGGAGCGGGAGGGAGAGGAAAAGGGGGGATTAACAGTGATGGAAAAATCACATTGATTAAGGGTACGGTTGCACAACCAATTATTGTAATTGCTGTCAATGAGTTATATACCTGTAAAAAGCTGACTGGCAAAAGTTGTGATAAATATATTTACAAAATGACCAATAAAAAAAAAAGAGTAGCTCCTGACGCTGCTTATGTACAACCAAACACCTCATGGGATTTGGTTCCTTAGTTTAGAGGTTTAGGGTCATGGTTTCATGGGACATCCCAATTAACTGGCCTAATAACGTGTTTAGCGCTTCTGTTCTACTTCCTGGTTTGTTGCGTAGTGCCTGGGGTCTTAAAAGTTTGCAAGTCGCTATCCAAGGCACACGTGGACCCCAGGCTTCCTGAAGCCAAGGGGGCTGGATGAACCCCTGAAACTACTGCCCTGAAATAATCTTTAAAACTTAAACCAAAAATATCCCTCAAAATCTTCTTAAAAACAAACAACAGTTTAGGTTAACTAGTAAAAAACGTCTGCCTTGAGCATTACGCTCTTTAAGAACTATCTATATGGGATCAAAGTGACAACAGCAACTTGAAAGATTAGATCAGAAGCTTAGGGGTCAGTGAGTTTATGTTAATGGGAGAGGAACAACTCAGAAAAGGAGGGTGAGAGTGGCTGCACAACTCGAAGGATGTAATCGACGTCACTGAATTGTGTATGTGGAAACTGTTGGAATTGGTGTATGTTTTGCTGTGTATATTCTCAACAATGACAAAGTAAAATTTTTTAAAACTGGAAAAAAAAAAAAATCATCTCCATCACAGCTTTGTTTCTCAGATGAAGAAAATGAGGTTCTGAATAGGTCACTGAGTGACACAGTGGCAGAGGGGAAATTCAGACCCAGGGATGCCATTGCTGCCAACACTCCCATATTAGGAAGGGAGGGTGCAATGCCCCAGAGCTCTCTTTACCCACGCAGGTCCCTGGAGGCCCCTAGTCTGCAGCAGCTGCCGAAGGCATGTGAGGGGCCAGGTGTAATTTAGGTTGCCTGGGGTTGGGGGCGGGCAGATCTGGGGACCCATGGATGCTACTCCATCTCACCTCTCAGCGTCCTTACATCACACAAAGCCCATGCATATGACTGCCAGATGCAAGGAACCAACACTCCAGAAAATGAATCAGAGATCTTACCTCAGTGTTCTTGACATAATGACAACTCCCATGGAGCCCCTGCACACCACGGACTCATCTGCAACAGACAAGAAGCTGCGAATGAGCAGCAGACCAGTCCCTGCTAACAGAGCATGGTAGGCACTGGGAAAGAACTTAGCACAGTATTTACCAGATCCACAGATGCTGGCTGTTATTATGTCTACAGTATTTTCTCATGAAAAAAAAAAAACGTAGTTTAACTCTAAAGAGGGAGGCGGAGGATGGTCTGTGGCAGCGTGGTCAACTTCAATCAATGTGTAGTTACTCCAGGATGGCTTAAAAGGGATGCTGAGGCTGGAGGTTTTGCGCATGTGCCGTGACTGACCAGCAGAGACTAGTGTGGACCTGGAGGGATGCTGGGGGCACGAGGGCCACAGTTCTGCTACTTGCTGCTACATAAGGGCGGCGTTCATACAGCCTTTGGTTATATTCTGCTCTGTTCACCTCTTTATTGCTCTTAATCAAAGGCCAGAGAGAAAAATCTTCCCCTGGTGCACCGGACCCATGCCAAGCACCTTCCCATGGCCGGACTCAGGGCAGGCTCTAATCAATTAGAACACTTCCAAGGGGAGAAAAAACAGAGGAAGCTTTCTCTCCCCTGGGTGCTCTTGCTTGCTCAAGAGTAGTTTCCCCTGACGCCATAAAATGCGACAAACTCTGTTCCTCACAATCATGGATCTGTCTCTCTCTTTTCTTTCCTGATTGTTCCTCTCTCGTTATTGAGCGCCGACTAGCTGCCAGACACAGCTCTGGGGATCACAGGAGTGAGGGAGACAAGCACATCAGTCTTTATAATAAGGTATGAAAGGGCCAGAAGGATGTGAGAAGGGAGAGGGTGGGGTTCCAGGGCAGACTTCCAGGAGTGGAGGCCTGACTGAGGGCTGAACCCTCTTCCGGCTCCACAAGTGGCCTCTGAGCTCCCTGAGGCAGGACCTATGCTTCCTCATCATTTAGAAAAGCCTCATAGAAACCTCACGGGCACAAAGAGCACTCAATAACCCAAATGCACCAGGAACCAGAAAGCACCTAACGGGTGGTGAGGAGAAAGATGTGGGAAAGCTCCAGGGTCTGGAAGGGACAGGAATGGACCCTCCAAACACGGGGAAATGCTTTCAGCAATTCCTCTCCCTGCACTATCAGTGACCAGGACACGGGTAGTCCACCATCACTTTCGAATGCAGGAGAGCAGACACTGGTGGGTCAGGGAAGAAGGCCAACAGCAGTGGTCTGGGGAACGTCCCACGTGGGCAGGCAGGCCAAAGATAATAAGCCACTGACACAGAGTCGAAGCCAACTCACAGCGACCCTATAGAACAGAGGAGAACTGCCCCACAGGCTTCCCAAGGCTGTAAATCTTTATGGAAGCAGGCTGCTACATCTTTCTCCCGTGGAGTGGCTGGTGGGTTTTGGTGGGTTCAAATTGCCAACCTTTCAATTTGCAGCCAAGCACTTAACCACTGTGCCACCCGGGCTCCTCCAGACCAAAGACAAGTCAGTGAGAAATTAAGGACATAATGTCCAGCACCTGCCTTTCATTTTGCAACAATTCCCTGCTAGCAGACCTCCTCAGAGACCTACCAGAGCCCAAACCAAGCTCCGGAAACACCTTTTCTGTAGCAGTCCAATGAAGACAGGAAAAGAGGGCCCATACCTGTTCCTGCAGGGGCCCCGGGGGGACACAGCCAGGAGGAGAGGAACGCATCACCACCTGTATTCTCGCTCTCCACATCACATCACCTAAGCACCTCTGGCCTCACAGCCTGCAAAGAGCTCTAGAAAACTAGACAGGATACCACTTACCTGGGACCTCACAATCCACGCTCTCCCTGAGGACACTTCTCACACAAGGAACAGCAGTCACAGATCCTCCTGCAGGGGACAACATGCCACAATATGACTGGTGCTTACAAGTCCAGGAACTCAACATACTCATTACCAGGAAAACACCCAGGAACCACAGTCTTGGGAGTTCAATATACTGACAGCTTCACTTGCATCTCCTTCCCAGCTTCACTCCTCATCTAGTCATTGTCAGAGTCAGATTAGCCTCCATAAGTGGCCTGGAGACCAAGGCTCCAAAGGGAACCAACTAAGGTGAGGACCAAGAGCACAGGTATGAAAGGTGCAAAGAGTGTCTGGTCTGTTTAGTGAACCTATATCACATGGATTGAGTTGTGTCTCCCAAAAATATCTGTCAACTGGCTAGCTCATGATTCCCAGTATTGTGTATGACTGTCTACCATTTTATCATCTGATGTGATTTCCCTATGTGTTGTAAACTCTATCACTATGATGTAATAAGATGGATTAGTGGCAGTTATACTCATGAAGTCTACAAGATTAGATAATGTCTTAAGCCAATCTCTTTTGAGATACAAAAGAGAGAATTGAGCAGAGACACATGGGAACCTCACACCACCAAGAAAGCAGTGCCAGGAGCAGAGCACGTCCTTTGGACCTGAGGTTCCTGCGCAGAGAAGTTCCCAGACCGAGGGAAGATCGATGACACGGAGCCAACAGATAAAGTATTCCTGGAGCTGACACTCTGAATTCAGACTTGTAGCCTACTAAACTGTGAGAGAATAAACTTCTCTTTGTTAAAGCCATCCACTTGTGGTATTTCTGTTATAGCAGCACTAGATGACTAAGACATCCTACTTCCAAGGAAAGCACACAATTGAGTCTGGGAATGAATTCCTATACTTAAAATTAATTCATCTCCACTCCCCTTGAAATGATAGGCCATATTCCTTTCCTCCTCTATCAACAATACTTTGTAGGTTAGGCCAGGGGTCAGCAAACTTTTTCTGTAAAGTGTCAGATTGTAAATATTTTAGGCTTTGCAGGCCATATGGTCTGTACTGCAGCTACTGGAATCTTCCCTTGTAGCAAGAAAGCAACCACAGACTGAATGGCTGTGTTCTAATAAAACTTTATTTACAAAAATAGGCAACCAGGCTTTAGTTTACCAATTTCTGGGTTAGACAATGGGATAGAGCAAAGTGGCTCTGCCCTTTCATGTTCTCTACACACACAAATACACAGACACAGACACACCTCTGCTTCCAGGCCTTTAGCATGTTGTTTTGCTTCCCTAGAACGCCCTCCTACTGCCTCAGCCTATCCAAATCAATAACAAGCCCTGGCCTCACCATTTGAGAAGCCACCTCCCCTCAAATGCTAAGGCAAATACTATATAGGGCACCACCTGGCAACTAATTGTCTTGTTCCTTGTTATTCAGCTTGGTTCTTGAAATAAACTATTACTTCTCTGAGGCAGGGCCCATTTTAAGACGAATATCAGGCTTCCATCTCAGTATCTAACACTCTGCTAGGCACTGAGGGGAACTTAACACACATAACCAGGCTCCCAACAGCAGGGGTGCAGGAAGTGCAAGGCCCAACAATGACATTAAGGCACATACAGCAGCCCCCAAGGTCCTGGAGACTCGAGGTGTGTGGAAGGAGCAGGACTGTAGGAGGCCTCCTGGAACTGGAAGGGAAGGATGTGGACCTTCCAAATATGGGACAACCCTTCCCACATTTCCTGTGCCTGCACTACCAATGACAAGGACACAGGCAGTCCATGATCAGTTATGAATGCAGGAGTAGAAAGCAAACAAGGATCGCCAGGCCTTTCTTCCAAGGTGCAGAGCTGTCAAGCACCTTGAACATCTGTGCCACCCAGGGGCTCCAAATATAGAGTTTTTAGTTTCCCTTTTATGTAATTAGCATTATACTATATGTACTTACTGTTCTACAGTTTATGCATTCTGCACTTAATGGTAAGTTGTAGAGGTATTTCCATAGCTGTATCTACAGCCTCACCTAGAGCCATTCTTTTTATTAGATGTCACTTACGTACATTTTTGAGGTCCCCGGGTGGTGCAAATGGTTTGCACTCGACTGCTAACCTAAAGGTTGGTGATTTGAACCCATCCACCAGCACGGCAGAGGAGAGATCTGGCAATCTGCTTCCGTAAAGATTACAGCCAAGGAAACTCTATGGACCAGTTCTGATCTGTGTAGCACATGGGGTCGCCATGAGTCAGAACTGACTCAATGGCAAAGGGCTGGGGATTTTTAGTATATACATTTTTAAACTACTTCCTTACTGAAGGACATTTAGCTTGTTTCTAGGTTTCTGCTTTTACAAACGATGATACGGTGAACTACGTGGGCTGAAGGCATATATATTTTAAATGCGAGTAATTACTGTTAAAATGCCCTCCAAAATGGCTGTACCTAATTTACACTCTCCCCAGTAGAGGACGGAGGTACATAATCATTTTCCTATACCTAAAAAAAAAAAAAAAAATCTTTTGCCCTTTTGCCAAACCAATGGGCAAGATGTCATTTTAATTTGCATTTCCTTAATAACAAATGAGGTTGAGCTTTTAGTTCATCTGTTCTTTGGCCTCTCAAGTTTATTTTTTTGTAAATTGCTTATTCATATCACTAGCCTATATTTTAATCCAGTTGTCCTTTTATCGGTTTGTTCATTGCATATCATAGATACTGATCTTTTACCTTTTATACGTATATATATATAAAACATAATAAATATTTTCTACCAAAGGAAAAAAAAGGGATTGAAAAGAGAGGTCAAAGGCAGAGGCCTGGAGCAATCAGCCCAACTAAGCAAGGACGAGCAGTTGCTTCTAATTCTACAAAACCCCCTCAACATATCCCAGCCAGGAGAGACAAAGGAAGATACCTCAGAAAGAAAACTGAGCTCTTAGGTTGTAGAAGATAGGGGTATGTGAGCCTAAGAAAAATCATCTCATTGTATTCCTGATTTCTAGATGAGGAAAATGAGGACCAGAGATGGTCCCAAAGCTAGGAAGCCGCAGAAGAGTGATCGAGACTTGCGTGCCTGTGGATTTGATCCTAAAATTTTGTCTGCTTTCAACTCAGTCATTCTGCTGCCAACATACCCATTTGAAGAAAGGTTCCTGAGGGCGTTCAGAACCAAGCAGGCACATATAGAACTACATGCATTCCCAAAAGCCCCAAAAGGGTAAAACTGGGAGCCAAGATGAAGCTGCCCTCATCTCTTCTCTCTAATTCCCAGGCTCAATTATGCCCAGGAACCCACATGCACCCTTGTGGATCCAAAGCTCCAGAGAATAGACCTCACCTTGGGGGCACCCTGGTTCAGCCACTTCCTGACAGGATGGAGACATCTCTCATGCGCCTCCCTACACCCAGCTGCCTCCTCTGCAATAAACAAGAATCCCTAGATGAGCAACCTCGGTGTCACCTAGTCATGACATGTCCTGCTAAGCATATGGAGAGAATATGACACAGTAAAGAATTCCTCAGTAACAAATGCTTCACAAATGTAGGCTGTTGTTATTAATCCACAAGTCACACTACTTTCTCATGAACAAGGAAAGGCGTTTACAACTACAGAGGGGTTGGCAGAGATGGCTTTTTGGTATCATCTTTCATGCAAACTCCGATTAAACTGTAGAAGCTCTAGAAGCTGCATTATGAGCAGGATGTGGAATCCAGGAGAGGTTTGGGAATGTACAGCACCTGACTGCAGTACCTGACGTGGACTGGGAGAGCAATGGGGCAGGAGTGCTTCAGATCTGCCCTGAGAAGGTAAGGCCCAGTCTCTATTTATGCCAGCCTTGTCCAATTTCATTACGACTCTGGTCCCTGCCACCATAAACTGCAGGCCACAAGAAAATCTTCCCCTTGTGAACTGGGACCCATCTCCTGCCAAGGGGTCTCCAATGGTTAACACTGGCCAATGACAAAGAACAATTCCACGCGGAGGGAACACAGAGGAAGCACCCTCACCTCCCACTAACTGGCCTGCTCACAAGTAGTAGTCTTTCCCTGACACTCCACAATGTGACCAGCTATTCCACCGTACAGTGGTGGGGCTTTTTTTTCTCTCTACTTTTTCACTTGCCCTACCGCTGCTAGGCGCTGAACACTGCCAGGCACTGAGCCAGAGAAGAGGCAAGACTCATACACTGTCCAAGGTCACAGTACAGAGAAGCAAAGAGACAAGAAAACCAAAAATTTCACCAGGTACAACTAACGCCCTCAACTTACATCAATCCACTTCTGGGACTGTATCACCCCCAGGAACCCTACATGACCAAGGGTCTGGGAAGGGGAGGTGGGGGAGGCAGAGATGACTTCCTGCAGAGGAATAACCCACACTGGAGCTCCACACCAGCCCCTAAGCTCATTGAGACAGTGCCCTGCTTCCTACGCCTTTCTCAAAGCCTCACAGAAACCAGCCCTGAGCCACACAGAGCACTCAACAATCCAGATGCACCAGGAGGTATCTAAAGGTGGCAGGAGGGAGGGTGTGAGGGAGAGTTCCAGGGTTTTGAAGGGACAGGGGATAGGGGTGGACCTCCAAGCACAAGAAGCACTTCAGCAATTCCTCTCTCTGAACTATCAATGACCAGGATCACCCAGGGTCACGTTCACAGGCAGGAGCAAAAATGGGCAGAAAGTGAGACAGGAAGAGGCCTATGTCAGTGGCCTGCTGACCACCCAAGCAGGGGGAAGCAGCCCAGCCGAGTCTAGGACTTGAGGGCTCCCACTGCACATATAAAGTTTCCAACTCCCCCCACTGAGAGAGACCACAGGGAGGCCAACGTCTGACAAGAATGCCTAAATTGTTCATTCATCCCCACAAACATTTATTGTGTACCTACTATGTGCCAGGAAGCCCTGGTGGCACAATGGTTAAGAGCTCAGCTGCTAACACAAGGTGGGTGGTTCAAACCCACCTGCAGCTCCTTGGAGAAAAGACCTGGCGATCTGCCCCTGTAAAGATTACGGCCTAGGAAACCCTATGGGGAAGTTCTACCCTGTCCTATAGAGTCACTATGGATAGGAATGGACTCGACGGCACACAACTATGTGCCAGGCACTGTGGATTCAACATCAAAGAAAAATACAAACAAGATCTCTGCCCTCACAGAACTTTTACAGTTTCACCACTTCACAGAAACTGAAGCTCAGGAGGATGAAGTAACTTGCCCAAAGTTACACAGCTAATGATGGCTGAGCCGGCATTTGAACTTGGGTCTTTCTAGCCAGCAAATCCAGCCCCCATCTACAGACTTCTACCTATAATGTCACACAAGGGCTTTGTCAGTCATGACTACCCAGTCTGCCTGTGCCTGACAGGAAGGTAGCAAGCCCCTTCAGAAATTCACTTATGCAGGGGACATCCTCACCACAGGGAGAATGGAATGCATCTAAGAGTGTGGATCAGGTCCTGTCAGAAAGGAGGTATTGGCTCATGCAGAACCAGGAAAGCCACCCAGGGGAGAGTTTTCATCTGTCTCCAACAGACCTTCATAGTCCCAAGTGGTCTAGGCAAGGAAAAAAGCAAGGGGAAGGCGTCTTAGTGCAAAACAATGGGACAGAAATCCAGACTCTGTCCCTCTGGGGCTTTGGGAGCACACTGAATTTAAACTTCAGCCAACTGGTCTGTAAAATGGACATTTTAACAACTTACTGTAAGGATTATTTAGGGGAAAATGAGCTAACAGGTGTAAGGACATGGCACAATTCCCAACAGTTAGCAGGCAACCAACAAGTGGCTTTGGGGGCTTAAAATGCCAGGAGTGGAGGTCTGAAGCTGTCATGGAACTCAGTTCAGTGGTAGAATCTTCACCTTCCCTGCGGGAGATGTGGGTTCCATTCCTGACAAGGCCAACGTACTTCATCCACAGCCACCACCCCCCTGTCTGTAGAGGCCTGCGTGTTGTTATGATGCTGAACAGGTAGCGGTGAAGCTTCCAGACTAAGACAGACTAGAAAGAAAGGCCTGGTGACCTACTTCCCAAAATCAGAGAAGAAAACCCTATGGATTACAATAGCTTGATCCAAAACTGATCATGGGGATAGTGCAGGTCCTTTAGTAACGGTGTGCATGGAGTCGCCACGAGTCAGGGTGACTCCACGGCAGCTAACAACAACGACAACAATATTGGTGACCCTCAGTCCTGGGTTCTTATTGCGCTCCCCACTACCAGCTGTGAAACCTAGTTTCTCATCATTAACGAAGCACTAAGCCAATAATGAAACCCTGGTGGCATAGTGGTTAAGAGCTCGGCTGCTAACCAAAAGGTTGGCAGTTCCAATCCACCAGCCGCTCCTTGGAAATCCAATGTGGCTGTTCTACTCTGTCCTATAGGGTCCCTATGAGTCGGAATCGACTCGACAGGCAAGTGTAAGCCAACAACGGACTCAAACATACCAAGTACTGAGGATGGCGCAAGACGGGGCAAGGTTTCTTTCTGTTATACATAGTGTCCCTATGAGTAGGAATCGACTCAACGGCACCTAACAACAAGACCTCCCCCAGAGGATGGCTGTGAGAACAGAGGATCTGATGCCTAGACGAGCCGGCTCAGAACTAGCGCTCCGCTGATGGCGCAGCTGAGCGGACAATCCTTTCTAGGGAAAACACGCGTCTTGAGAGGTCCACACTCGGCGGAGGTGTCTGAGCACTGAACCAGGAGCCAAGCCTGGGCTCGGGCGCTAACCTCCGGCAGGCCCTCCCCTCCTCAACATTCTTGGGGCCTCAGATTCCCCTGTGGGGAAGGCGCAGACCACGTGCCACGCAGTGCACTCACCCGAGGCGCCCTGACCTACAGCGCAGGATGGCGGCCGGGAAAGAGGCGACGGTGCGGGAAGGTGCTAGAAGGTGCGGGACGTCGGGAAGAGGGCAGGGAAGTTTCATACAATGCAGGACGATAGGGACTATGCGGATTACGCACGACGACGGACGCACGCTCAGAAAATTCACCACCCTCTCAGCGTGGGCGGAGATACAGCCCGTAACGCGTACTGGGACCTAGAGCGCCATCTCCGCCGTCAGCAACCAACGCAAGCGGTCCTGCAGCGCCCCCTGGTGGAGAGAGCTGAAATTCTGACTTGACTTTTCGGGCCAAGTAGTTCAGATCCCGGCTGCTAACCAAAAAGGTTGGCGGTGGGAATCCACCGGCCGCTCCTTGGAAACCCTATGGTGCAGTTCTGCTCTGTCCTATAGGGCCGCTGTGAGTCGGAATCGACTCGACGGCAATGGTTTTTTTTTTTTTTTTCCTTGGTTTCATTCCCTCCTGTGGAGCCCTGGTGGCCAGGTGCTTAAAACGCTTGCCTGCTAACCAAAAGATCAGCAGTTGGAACCCCCTAGCCACTCTGGGAGAGAAGATGTGGCAGTCAGCTTCCATTAAGATTACGGCCTTGGAAACCCTATGAAGCAGTTCTGCTCTGTCCTATAGGATCGCTGTGAGTCAGAATTGACTGGACCGCAATGGATTTGGTTTAGTTTTTGGTTTAATTCCCTCCTATAGGGTCGCTATGAGTCTGAATCGACTAGATGGCAACGTGTTTGGTTTTTTTTGGAAGGAACCCTGGTGGCCAGTGGTTAGTGCTTGGCTGCTAACTGAAAGGTTGGTGGACTGAACCCACCAGCTGCTGAGTGGGAGAAAAATGTGGCAATTGGCTTCCATAAAGATTGCAGTCTTGGAAACCCTGTGGCACAGTTCTACCCTGTCCCATTATGACTTTGAGTCGAAAGCAACTCAACAACACACAGCAACAATTCCCTCCTTCATCCACCCACCCATCCATCCATGCTTCCATAATTCCACCCACCCATCCATCCATCCATTTATACAGATAACATTTATGAAACATCAGCTTCCTCGTCCATCTAATCATTCATCCACTGTTTCATCAAGTCACCTGTCCTCCCATCCATCCAAATATCAATCCTTTTCACAACCATACTTTCATCCGTTCTTCCATTTACCATTCATTCATCTTCCCATCAATCTGTTCACCTAGACTCCCATCCAACCAGAAAATCTTCATTGACCTTATAAATAGAGTAAAAGTAATGAAATAACAAAAGCAGAAAGTAAAATGGCAGAAAATGAACATAGTCTAATTTAAATCAACATAACCAAACAGTTTAGAAGGGAGAAAGGGGATGTAGTACAGACAGAGCACAGAGTAAAACATTAGTGAACAATATGCTTGACGTTTTGTCCATAAAATTTAAAACTTAGGTAAAATGAACACATTCCTAGAAAATATTTAACAATATTTCATTAAGGTAAAAGAGAAAACCTGAATAATCCTGTAACATTAAAAAAAAAAAATTGAATCAGTATTTAACAATCTTTCCACAAAGAAAACATCATACCTAGGTGGCTTTAGAGATGAGTTCTACAAAGGCTTTTTTTTTTTTAATTTTTTTAATTGTACTTTACATGCAGGTTTAAAGAACAAGTAAACAGTTAGTACACGTATTGTTTTATGATATTGGTTAACAATCCCACAGCATGTCAACGCTCTCCCTTCTCAACCTTGGATTCCCTATTACCAGCTTTCCTGTCCTCTCCTGCCTTCTAGTCCTTGTCCCTGGGCTGTTGTGCCCCTTTAGTCTCATTTTGTTTTGTGGAGCTGTCTCATCCTTGGTTGAACGGTGAACCTCGGGAGTGACTTTATTACTGAGCTGAGAGTGTGTCCAGGGGCCATACTCTCGGGGTTTCTCCAGTCTCTGTCAGGCCAGTAAGTCTGTGAGTTAGAATTTTGTTCTATGTTTTTTCTCCAGCTCTGTCCAAGACTCTTTGTTGTGATCCCTGTCAGAGCAGTCAGAGGTGGTAGGCAGGCACCATCTAGTTGTACTGGATTCAGTCTGGTGGAGGCCTTGGTAGTTGTGGTCCATTAATCCTTTGGACTAATCTTTCCCTTGTATCTTGTTTTCTTCATTCTGCCTTGCTCCTGAAGGGGTGAGACCAGTGTAGTATCTTAGATGGCTGCTCACAGGCTTTTAAGACCCCAGATGCTACTCACCAAGGTAGAATGTAGAACATTTTCTTTATGAACTGTGTTATGCCAATTGAGCTAGATGTTCCCCGAGACCATGGTCCCCACAGCCCTCCGCCCAGCAATTCAGTCCCTCAGGGAGTTTGGATTTGTCTATGGAGCTTCCATGACCTTTCCTTGTACAAATTGTGCTGGTTTCCCCAGTATTATGTACTGTCTTACTCTTCACCAAAGTTATCATTTATCTATTGTCTATTTAACATTCCCCACCCTGCCCCTCCTACCCCTGGTAAGCATCAAAGATTGTTTCTTTTTGGGTGTATATCTTTTCATGAGTTTTCTACAAAGCCTTTAAAGAATAGGTTATTTCAGCCTCACACAAAGTGTCCCAGGTAACAGAAAAAAGGGAACATCACCAGTTTACATAATAACCATGATTCCACAATTAGACAAGGTCAGTACTAGAAAAGTAAATTACGGGCCAATTCACTCATAAATATAGACATACACATCCTAAACAAAATATTGGCAAACTTCAGATGGAAATAGCCTCGGCCCAGGTGCCCTTGAAGAGCAACCATTGTGCTCCTGCCCTGGGAATACCTTCTGCACCCACTGCTGGCGATAGAGAGGTGGACATGAGCATGGGCAAATGGAAATCAACCACATCTTTATCAATAGCAACAGCTAGACAGAGGACCCAATTCCAATGAGGCCACCCTTGGGCTCCCTAAGACCTGCTGCCCCTTCCCTTCACCATTGGTGCAGGCAGACCTGCTGGGTGAGTTCACCAGGAAGGTGCCAGGTGCCTGAGTGAAGCTTGGGAATAGAAAATTTCCCCAAACTCCCCACTAGGGCTGCATGTCTGAAGTGCATCTTTTTGATTGGAGGGGATGTACTTGGGGCCAATTCCTTCCAGTTTGGTCCTAGGCAGAGGTGGGTTGGTGATTAGGTCTGCTTGGACCATGGCTCTCTCAGGAGTGGGCATGCAAGTCTTGAGGAAGCTCTAGGGGAAGGAGACCACCAGCTACTTGGAGCCACTGGTGGTCAAGACAGAAGAGTAACAGCAAAAATAGGGGGAACCCCTTGCTGACCCAATGAACTTTCTATTCATTCACTCAATACTTGGTGACTGAGCACCTCTGCTCTACCTGGCACTATACTAGGGGCTTAGAAACAGAACTGGGTTTGCCCAACAGATGTCTACCACAACCTGATTTTGCAGGAAACTAAAAAAGGAACAACAACACACAAAAAAAACTACTACTCAAACAACTAGAACAACTGTTCGGTTAATGATGTTTCCCCATAAAGGCACTTGAGAAGTTATACCACTTTTCTAACAGCTGCTTTTTTTTTTTTTTTTTTGGATATAATGACTAGGAGGTAAAGAAACAAATGAGAGAAATCCATCCAAGCTTATACTCTAATATAACAACTCACCATTGTCAAATAGGGTTGTCACATGAATGGAAGCGTGGTTTTATCTTAGGATTATCACATCAGGACGTCAAAAGTGTGGTAAATAAGAGAGTTTGGAGCAAGACAGAGGAACCCAAATGTTTTCTCCACCATACCTCGTTCATAAGTTAGTCTTTCTGAACCTCAGATTTTTCAGCTTTAAGCTAGGTAAAATAATACATTGAAATACAGTTCCAGAAGTGTTTTGCACAGTTGTTGGCTTCTAGTAAGCTAGTTGAATAAATTGTAGCTATCATCATCATCATTGGTAGACATTTGATATTTAATATGCATTCATGATCTTTAAAAATTATTAGCATGCCAGAAATAGCTATATGTCTTAATCCATCAACCAATTTCACTGATGAAATCATAGAAATATTCTTGTTTTTATCTTAGAAGGCCCAGATAATTAGCCAATACCCTTGGTCAGGAAAAGCCAAGGTGCTTAAGAGTGAAGAACTGATACGTGTTCAGCTGACATAGTGGAAGATAATAAACTAAAGTCAATTATCATTGTACTGAAATGCCCAGGTATTCAGCCAAGACAGTTACAATTCTCAGGTCAGAAAAGTTCAAGTAATTAGCCAGAAATATCGCATTTAGTTAACAAGGAAGGTCCAGAGAGGAGGAAGCCCAAGTTAATTAGCTGAGACCGGTCACACTTATCAGTGAGAAAGGTTGTTTTCTAGGCTTGTCCATCATCAATACACAGGCAAGTCCAGTGTCCCCGGCCCAGGTTATCAGTCTTTAGCCAGGACACTGGATCCCCAGGCTCAGCCCTGGTAGCCTTCTGAAGGGAGAGGACCACCTCTTCTCATGCCTCTCCTCACAGGAAGAGGACTGAGCCATTCATACCTTCACTGAGCCCCACACTGATCTCCTCTCTAGAGCCAGTGGCTGTCAGCTCAGGATAAAAATGAATTAGAAGCAAAATCAGTGACAGATAAACTATGGGGCTCAAGGGCCCAGCTAGGGGATCCTGCTGAGAGCCAAGTGGGAGCTGACCCTGGTGGGAGATGCCCCTGCCTCATCTCAGTCAGCCAGAGCATCTGAGGGGTCCTGGGACTGCTGGAGGCTCCCAACAGGCCAAGATTGAGGTCATGGGGTGGCTCAGGAAGAGCCCATCCAGTCTGAGAGGTCCTGGGGGGCTGGGCTGGCCAAGGCTTCCATTTGGCCTCAGTCCTATCCCACAGGAGGTGGAGCATAATACTGCCAAAAGATGCAGAAACAAAGGAGCCGTAAGCAGCAGAGGATGAAGATGGACGTATAAAACAAGGTCTCCTGCATGCTGATCATGCTTAGGTGGGATGCGGTCTGTAGCTCCTGCTGGCCTCATGTGGTCACTTGCTGTCGTCCTGCCTAGACCCTGGGCACCACCTCCGTGGAACAATCTGTCCAAGCAGCATGGATGCCATCTCCCCAAGAGACTCCAGGCTGAGGGGAACTCTCAGCCACTATGAGGTCACAAACTCCTGGGTGATGGAATTTTGGCCTCCCAGCAACAGCCTAGTCCTTTATTAATATAACTAACTAGTCATGTTGGAAAGCAGGACTCCTGGGGTATAATCTTAAAAGCAACATTTTCCCCTCATCTCCTTAGACGTGCTAAGTGGAAATATCTTTTCCCTGCCCCTAGAAAAACATCAAAGATCCCCAGTGGCACAATGGTTAAGCGCTCTGGTGCGAACCAAAAGCAGCCCTCGAGAGAAAAGAGCTGACAATTTGCTCTTGTAAAGATTCAGCCTTGGAAACCCTATGCGGGCAGTTCTACTATGTCCGATAGGGTTGCTGTAGGGTCCCTGTGAGTCGGGTTCAACATGACGGCACACAACTACAGCAACAACAGAAAAATAACAGGCAGTTCTCATAACTTTTCTCATCATTCTTAGGCCATAAAAATCACTGGCAATCACCAAACATGGGAAGCACAGTTTCCATTCAGTAAGTTAAAATGTTCAGTCTAATGTATGAATCAAGTCTTCCGTAATCATTCCCAGTTAAGAAGTCGCTCTTTTTAACCAGCTGGGGCCAAGCAGCAGAGGTGCTGCTGTCTTCTGGGGAGGGGACGTGAGCCTTCTGTCTTCGCTTCCCCAAATGTATTTCTCCTCACCAGGACGTTTCAGCCCACCCACTTATCCTCCGTCCCCCGGTACCTCCTGGACCAAAACAGTGAAAGTAAGACGCATGGAAGACTTCCTCCTTGACTGGTACTGTTGTAAGACGGCTGTGCCCTCTCCACGTGGGGCACATATTTAAGGCTGAGTCTTTCTCTCTTGGCTTCTTTCATGGGTTCTTTGGAGATTCCCCTGCTGATGCCCTTTAACTGCACCCCTAGTGATGTGCACAGGCTGTTTTCTTGTTATGACTTCTTATGGGCTGAGTTGTATCCCCCAGCAAGATATGCTGAAGTTCTAACTCCTGCTACCTGTGAATGGGACCTTGTTTGGAAATAGGGTTTGTGAAGAGGTTATCAGTTAACATGAGGTAATACTGGAGTAGGGTGGGTCCTAATCTAATGTAACTGGTGTCCTTATAAAAGGGGAGAAGAGACACAGACAGAGGGGAAAAAGGCCAGGTGAAGACAGAGGCAGAGATTGGAGTGATGGAGCTATAAGCCAAGGAATGCCAAGGATTGCCAGGAACCACCAGAAGCTAGGAAGAGGCAAGGAAGGATCTTCCCCTAGAGCCTTTGGAGAGAGCAAGGGCCTGCTGATACCTTGATTTTGGACTTCTAGCCTCCAGAACTGTGAGACAATAAATTTCTGTTTTAAGCCCCCCAGTTGGTGGTACTTTATTATGGCTGCCCTAGGAGACTAATATACCCCCCGACTCCATTTACTTTGTGGATGAAGTTTAGCAAAGCATTTGTCCCCCAACCCCCACCCACCTCTCCAGGCTCATTTCCTTCACCCTCTCACATTCCAGCCTCAGACTATTTGAACAATATTTTAGTCTGGTGATGTCGAAATAAATATACAGACAGAATTCATTCACTTGTTCAGCTGTGCCAGCCACTAAACTAGGTTCTATGACCACCGTGATGAATCGAACAGACAAGACCTCTATTGGTCTCTTGCAGAAAGAAGCCCAAACTAAATATAATCCATCTGAGCTCATTCTAGCAACAGCTCCTTTTACGGACGATTGTCCTTTATAGATTAACAACAAATCAGTGACCAAGGAACACCTTCAGAACAAATAAAACCAAAGCAAGGGAGTGAATGTTATCTCCAGCACACCAGGATGCTTTCTAAAATTATCCCAAGCCCTCCCCTAGGTAATGATTTCCTGAACTAACCTCCCTGGGTAGGCAGATTCAGGGGGTGGAAATATTTCCATGTAAGCAAACACCTATTGCCCTGTTGCTTAGCCCAGTGCCTGATATGAAGTAAAGTCTCCATAAATGTTTTCTGGGTAAGTGGATGGATGGGTGGGTGCAATGATGGGAGGTTGGATGGATGGATGGATGGATGGATGGATGGATGGATGGATGGGTGGATGGATGGATGCTTGCATGAGGGAGGGAATTAGTGGCCTGCAAAGTCGAGTGGGAGTCCTTAGGTGGTGTAAATGGTTAGCACACTTGGCTGCTAACCCAAAGGTTGGCAGTTTGAGTCCACCCAGAGGTGCCTCGGAAGAAAGGCCTGGCGATCTACTTCCGAAAAATCAGCCACTGAAAACCCTGTGGAGCACAGCTGTATTCTGACACACGGGGTCCCCATGTGTAGTAATCAACTAGAAGACAACTGGTCATGTTAAAGTTGAGTGGTAATTTCAGCTCCAGTCCATCAGGCGGTGCTGCAGGGCAGCTTGCGCAGGTTTCCTGGCGGAGGCCTCTCTTTAGGCCGCAGCCTGCGCCCTGGGCAGCATTTCCGCCGACGCTGAACGAGAGGAGAGGGTTTACCTGGGTGTGTAGCGGCATACTCTTGCTGTCCACGCCATCCGGCTTTATTTCCTGACATCTTCCGACATCCGTCACCTTCTTGCACTTTCCCGCGCCATCCCCTCTCTCCTCACAGTCACCCCGCGCTGCCGGTTCGGGCTCCAGGTGAGTGCACTGCGGGGCGCGCTGGGCCCGTGGTCTGCGCCTCCCCAGTAGGGATAACTGAGGCCGCGAGAGGGTTAGGGAAGGAAGTGCCTGCTGGAAGTCAGCGCCGGAGCCCAAGCCTGCCTCCGAGTTTAAAGCTCCGTCCCAACCGCCAGGTGCGGACTTCTCAGACTCGCGTTTCCTCGAGAAAGAGGATTGCCAGGTAGGTAGCGATATAGGCCGACATCGGCCGAGCGCTCGTTCCGAGCCAGCCGGGTCTTGGCTGTCAGATCCCCTGTCTTCACCGGCACCCTTTGGGGAGGGGCTTGTTAGTTGCCGTCGAGTCAGTTCCGACTCATGGCGACCACACGTGCAGAGCAGAACTCCATAGGGTTTTCAGGGCTATGATCTTTTGGAAACGGATCGCCAGGCTTGTCTTCCCAGGCACCTCTGGATGGGTTCCAAAAGCCAACCTTTGGGTTAGTAGTCGTGCTTAGCCATTTGCGCCATCCAGGGACCGCATTAATGATGAGCTGCTTGTGGAGCCACGATCATGATCACCTTGCTTGGAGGGCTTCCTTCCCCCAAGCTTTCTCTGCTTTCCCATCTCCCCTCCCTACACCCTCAGCTCGCCTCTCAGCACCTATCACTCCACGGAAATAGTTTGTCTCCTAGTCCTTTTTGCTATGATCTTCTCGAGGGCAGTGGCCAAGTTTTGTGTCTCGCTTTGTTCAGTGCCTGCCAGGCGTTAGAGCGTTCTGTCATTGTGGAACAAATGGAAAACAAATGGAACAAATGAGAAACAGGCCCAGCGACGCCTGTGCCTGAGGTCCCCCAGGGAGTCCTGCGGAGCCCAGTTTGAACCCCCAGCCTGAGGGAGACAAACAAAAAAAAGAAACCAGACCCATTGCTGGAGAGTCTACTCCAACTCATAGCGACCCTACAGAACAGAGTAAAACTGCCCTGTAGGGTTTCCAAGGAGCGGCTGGTGGATTCAAACTGCCGACCTTTTGGTTAGCAGCCAAATGTTTAACTACTATGCCACCATGGGCCTACTTCTGACTCAGAGAGACCCTATAGAACAGTAAAACTGCACCATTGTGTTTTCAAGGAGTGGCTAGTGGGTTTGAAGCACCAACCTTTTGGTTAGCAGCATAGCTTTTAACCACTGCGCCACCAGGGCTTCAAGGGAGAGCAAGGTGCCTGTGATTTTCACGACTGCTGTGGACCTCCGATTCCTGGCATTTTAAGCCCTCAAAGCTACTTGTTGATTGCCTGCAAAGTGTCGGGCATTGTGCCATGTCCTTTCAACCGTTAGTTCATTTTCCTCTCAGTAATCCTTAGAGGTAAGTAAGCATTAAAACTCTTTGTATAGACCACTTGGCTGAGGTTTAAATTCAGTGCACTCCCTGAACCCCAGAGGGACAGAGTCTATTCTTGTTCCCATGCTTTGCTCTAAAGCCCCCTTTCCTTTCCCTAGGTCATGCTGGACTCTGGGAGGCTCTTGCAGACCAATGAAGACTCTCCCTTGGATGGCTTTGCTGGCTCTGCACCAGCCAGCGCCCCCTTCTCTCCTGCAGGACCTGATCTGCACCTCCAGACACACTCCCACTCTCCTAGTGGTGAGGATGTCCCCTGGGTAAGTGCTGTTGGTCCAGGGGCTTGTTGACTCCCAGCCTGGCACGGGCGGAGTGGGTCGTCTCCAAGCCCGGTGCAAAGCCCTTGTGTGACAGTGTAGGTGGAAACCTGTAGATAGGGGGCTAAGTCTGGGGCCAGAAACACCCAAGTTCAGATCCTGCCTCAGTCACTCATTAGCCCTGTAATCTTGGGCACGCTAGTTTGTTCTCCTGAGCTTTAGTTTCCTTGAAGGCTAACTGCAAAAGCTCTGTGAGGGCAGACCTTGTCTGAATTTTTGTTTTTTTTTTAAATCCACAGTGCTTGACACATAGTAGGTACACAGTAAATATTTGGGGGGATGACCAGTTTAGGCATTCTTGTCAGATGTTGGCCTTTTCTGTAGACTGTGTCAGTGGGAGCAGTTGGGATCTTTATATGGAGCCGTGGGAGCTCCTAGGGTCCTAGGCTCAGCTGGGCTGCTTCCCCCTGCTTGGGTGGCAGCAGGACGCTGGCACTGGCCTCACTTCCTGGCGTACCCTCTGTCCATTTTTGCCTCTGCATAGGAAAGTGACCCTGGGCTGCCCGTGTCCCGGTCATTGATAGTGCTGGGAGAGGAATTGTTTGGAGGGTCCACTCCTGTCCCTTCCAGACCGTGAAGCTTTTTCACATTTTCTCCTCCCCACCACCGTTGAGATACCTCCTGGTGCCTGGCATCACCTGGTCTGTTGAGCGCCTCTTCTGCCCAGCCCAGTGCAGGTCATTGTGTGAGACACAGGAAACAGGCCCTGCCTCGGGGAGTACACAGGCTGCTTGTGGAGCCACGATCGGGGTCACCTGGCTCCAGGGGCTCCCTCCGGCAAATTTCCTCTGCTTCCCTATCTCCCCTCCCCACACCCTCAGCTCCCACCTCTCAGCACCTATCGCTCCACAGAAATTGTTTCTTGTCTCCTAGCCCTCTTTGCTGTGATCTTGAGGGCAGTGTCTGAGTTTTGTGTCTTGTTTTGCCTGGTACCTGCCAGGTGGTAGAGTGTTCCGTCAGTGTGCTACAAATGGAAAACAAGAAAGGGAGCCACCCTTCGTTGTGAGGAGTTAGGGCTCATTGCATTGTGCAGTATCCAGGGGAAAATACTTTTCCCGGTGTGAGGGTGAGGGAGAGGCAGCTTTTGTGTTTTCCTCCTCTTCAAGGAATTTTTCAACAAATGACCCAATTCATTCATGACCTGCCCGGGGTCCTGGTCTCAGGTGGCCACTTGGCATGGGATGGTCCACAGTTCACTGGGGGATGGTTTTTCCTGTAACCTGTTGGTAAGGTGGTAAGGACCAGAGGTGGGCAGAGCAGAATATAATCAAGGATTTATCAATGCATCCCCTATGCGGCAGGTGGCAGACCTCAGGGCCTGCTGTCACCCATGACCTCTCCCAGGTCCGTGCCTGATGCTGCTAGAGAATCAGGGCACACACCCAAGGCTACCCCCAAAATACCACTTATTAACAGTTGGCATGTAAAGTAATCCAGAGATGTCATTCTGCCTTAGAAGATCTCCAGCTGAGTCAGCATTTCCACAGCACTTGTCTGTCAGCTCCTGTGCCTCCCAGGACCTGCTGCGAGCTGGGAGTGATCAACTGTCATTCATGACTTCTCGGCTATGGCAGACGGGTCCCCCTTGTGCCGAGAGGCTTCAGGAGAGGTGGCATTGTGCAGGAGAACACCAGGCCCCAGGGCCCAAGGTGAGGTTTCTGGCCCATTCTCTGGAGTTTCGGATGGTTGCACCCTATAGAGTGATCTTCCCTTTATCTGGTGTTTTAGGCGACGTTAAGTGAGGTGAGGATGCGATGAAGGGTGATGTCCACAGGTTGCATCTGCCCCCTGCCCCACCACGTGCCTGCAAGGCTGCTGCTGAGGAGGGGCCTCCAGGGCCCTGTGTGGGGCAGCAGCTCTAGGGCTCTGCCAGTATTGGTGCGTCAGTGGCAGCGAGTTGTAATGGAAAGGGGGATGGATTTAGGTGTCAGAGGTCTCTCCGTAACTGGGTCTTAATTCCTCCTCTATTACTATCTAGCTCTGTGACTTTATCATTTACTTATCTTTTGGAGTTGTGTTCATGGTTAAGATTTATTACAGCAATAGAGTAAGGATGAGCATCCACAGCCAGATCATAAGTGGGAAAGACGCAGGTGGAGTCTGGAGGAATCCACACGTAAGGTTGTGCTCCTTCCCCTCCTCCCCCATGACATGTCACACAGCCCAGTCCTCCCGCAGCATTGAAAATGCAACAACTTGTGTGTGATGTTTCTGCCCAGGCAGTCCATTAGAGACCCCGTGCCCAGGGTTTTTCTTGGGGACAGATCATGTAGGCTTCTCTGTCTGGCATGTTCCAAAATCCCAGGAGTAAAGCAAGTGTTGAATCTGAACCACGTTGTTTGCACAAATAGTCTAGGCCCAGTGAACTGCCTATAGACTGGGAACACCCCAAGAGCCAAGTTCCCAGACACAGCCGGGGGCCACTCTGTGACCTGTTCCGAAGCACAGTTCCTGGTGTGGAAAATAAAGCTTTGGCAATGATTTTTATTGACATGACCACATGATCCTGATCTCCAGCCCCAAACTTTTTCCAGCGTTTTTGCCAGAGGTGTCTTTCCGTTGGTTCCTCTTGGCGGTAAGGTTTCGTGGGGTCTTTGCAGGACACCATGGCAGCTGCTGGAGCCCTGTGCTCTTCCTGACTTGGGCCTTTCTCCAGGCCCCTGGCATCAGCCCCTCTTCCTCCCTGGCTGTCCCTCTGTCCTTCTGCTCCTGCATTTGAAAGTGATTGTGGGCTGCCTGTGCCATGGTCATTGATAGTGCAGGGAGAGGAATCACTGAAAGACATTTCCCCGTGTTTGGAGGGTCCACCCAATGCCTTCCGAACCCTGGAACTTTCATACAGCCCTGCTTCTCTTCTGCCAACCCATTTAGGGACCCTGTGCTTCTGGGCTGCCACGTGAGAGTCAGTGCCAGGGTCTTTCTCGGCCTGGCCTCCTCTTTCCAGAAAGCAGGATGTCTGTGTGTATTGAGAGGTTTGTTGCCCAGCACAGGGTCATTACTGTCAGGGACGGCTCAGAGTTCTAGAGCCTTAGTCCTGCTCATAGATGGGAATGTTCTCTTTAAGGAGTCTCAGTGAATTCTGGTGAACAGCTCATCTATAAATAAGTGCTATAGTGGGTGCATTCAGCTTTTCATTCTTCTGCCATTTGTCCTGGCCTTCAGGCGCTCCACTTAGAATGGCTGGGCCTTCAGGCCGGCCCCGGAGAAATGGCCCAAGTTATAAGATTCCAAATGAAACTAGAGAGGGAAGATCAAAGGGAAGCCATTGGTACAACCATCCTTTATGCCTTCCCTTTCCTTCAGTTTAGAGGGGTTTTTTTTTTCCTTCTGTGGCCCATCTTGGGTAGTTGAAAATGTTACAAGAAATGACGTGTGTGGCTTCTTCTCAGTGCAGGATTGTCAGCTGGTTGCTGTCCTGGTACCCAGGGGCCCCGTGAGTGATGTCTTCAAGGAGAGGCTGGACCATGATGCTTGGAAGGTAGGAATCCTGGGTGCTTCTCCAGAGCTGCCAGACCAGAGGCCCTTAGGTCCTGTGGTGAGGGGAGGTGGTGGCTGCTGCCCACTTCCCACCCCTGCACAGAGCCCAGCAGGGGCTTCACAATGCTGAAGCCCACCTGTGCTTACCTAGCCCCCCTTGTGTTCTGAGAGGTCTTTGGGGGAAGCATGTGTCCCTCATGTTTATTAGGACGGGCAGCAGGTTGTTGAAATGGAAAGAGGGGTAGAGTTCGGAGTCTGGCGATTAGCTGTTGATTAGCTGAATGGTTTTCTCTTGTAAAGTGATTTGTAATATTATCACACAATCCCAGACCCAGTGAGCTCTCAACATTTCCGCCAAAAGTTAGTCTTCCCTCTTATTTTCTTAGCAGGGAAGAATTAGAGCAGTTGTTCCCAAATGCGGTACCTGGACCAGCAGATCAGCCTTGCCTGGGAACTTAAGAAATTAAGAAATGCAAGTTCTCAGGCCCCACCCCAGCACTACTAAATCAGAAATTCTGGGCCTGGGCCCAGCAGTCTGGCTGAACAAAGCCTCCGGGTGATTCTTAGTCACACCCAAGTTTCAGCAGCACAGCAGTAGAGAACCCGAGGCAGCTGCTGGAATCACAGACCATCACTCTGGCCACTGACTTGTCTCCTGTCTCTCTTCCCAGCTGGGGCCACTTCCTAGACTGCTGGCTTGGCCCCTCTTCCTGGCTGGCTCTCTGCCCTTTTCTGCCCCTGCATTCGAAAGTGACCCTGGGCTGCCGTGTCCTGGTCATTGGTAGTGCAGGGAGAGGAATTGCCGAAAGCATTTCCTGTGTTTGGAGGGTCCACTCCTGTCCCTTCCAAACCCTGGAGCTTTCCTACACATCTTTCTTCTCCCAGCTCCTGGTACCTGGTGCTGTGTGGTTTATTGAGTGCCCTTCTGCCCAGCATGGTGGAGCATGGGCCCTGCCTCAGGAGTTTATAGGCTGATTGTGGAGCCATGATGATGTGGGTCCCCCTCCTTGTAGGGCTTTCCTCCTGGAAGCTCCCTCTGTCTCCCCATTACACCCCTTCCCATGGCCTCAGCCCTGCCTTCAGCACTAATCACAACATCTGTTGTTTTCTGTTTTATTTTTGATCATTGCCATGCTAGTGGGGTGAGGTGGCATCTCATTGTACTTTTGATTTGCATATTTAATGGCTAATTATGGTGAGCATCTTTCCATGTGCTTGTTGGCTATTTGAATATCCTCTTCGGTGAAATACCCTGTTGAGTTCCTTTGCCCATTTTTTTTATTGGGTTGTTTGTCTTTTGTTGTTAAGTTGCTGGCATACTTTTAACATACACTGAGTAGCAACAAATGATCGAGTTGGTAATTAAAAAAAAAAAAAAACCCATTGTCATTGAGTTGATTTCAACTCAGTGACCCTATAGAACAGAGTAGAACTGCCCTTAAGGGTTTCCAAGGCTGTAATCTTTATGGAAGCAAACTGCCACATCTTTCTCTTGAAGAGCAGCTGATGGGTTTGAACTGCTGCCCTTTTGGTTAGCAGCCAACGCTTTACAGCTGTGCCACCAGGGCTCCTTGATAAGGTAATGCCTGTGTTAATCCTGCCACAGATGATCTGCAGACCCCTTCTTAAGTTAAACTTCTTGTTCCTGAGAAGCTAGTGTGGCAGTTCAGGTACGAATAGTAACAGCCAACCTTTGTGGAAAGCTTATTACCTGCCAGCCACTGGGCCAAGTGCCTGCTCTGTACCTCCCAGGGCCTGCTGCGGGTGTGACAGGCTGGCTGCTCATTCACGGCTTGTCTTGCAGATGGGTGTGCCCTGTGCATGGGTGGAGGCTCCATGAGTGGTGCCATCTTCATATCAGCAGGAAGCCAGACCACAGTACCCAAGGTAAGATTTTTGGGCCCTTGTCTGGAATTTTCTTTTTTGCATCCTGTAAAGTCACGTGCATGTTCCCTGTGGCTTTGGATGAGTATGGAAGGGGAAGTGAGGTCAGAGTTACATCCCGTTCATCCTCAGTTTTGTCCCCGCTGTGGGGCAATTCCTTACATGCCTTCAGCAGCTGCTGCAGTGGAGGTGCCTCCAGAAATCTGCTTGGATAAAGAGAGCTGCTCCCTGGGGCATCCCCCTTCCTTCCAGGTAATGGGGTGTCAGCAACAGCATGTTATAACAGAGTGGAATGATGCCAGTCCTCCCAAAACTCTAGTTTCGTGACCTGTTCAACCATCTTTTCCCCATCTGAAGAGCAAAGCAACAATAGCAGTGAGGTTTTTTCGGTGGTGTTACAAACACAGGATCCTGATCTTTTCCAACCCAAAACCATTTCCGGTTTGTTATGCTGGAAGTGTCTTTTGACTCTTCCCGGCAGGGAGGTTTTATGGGGTCTTTGCAGGACACAGTGGCTGCTGGAGTCTTGCACTTACCTTGTACTTACCTCTGGCCATTCCCTGGCCCCTGGCATCAGCCCCTCTTCCTTCCTGGCTGTCCCTCTGCTCTTCTGCACCTGCATTCAAAAGTGATCATGGGCTGCCTGTGCTCTGGTCATTGATAGTGCAGGGAGAGGAATCGCTGAAAGATATTTCCCCGTGTTTGGAGGGTCCACCTTGTCCCTTCTGAACCCTGGAACTTTCACACACCCCAGCTGTTTTCCTGCTACCCCTTCAGAGTTGGGCCCCATGTGATATGGTGATGGGCTAGCTCCCCAACTTGTGGGGGGATCACTTGGTCTTTTTCAAGCTCCTCTTGTCAGAAACCCGTCTATGCATTTGTATTTGGACCCTTGCAGGTATAAATTCAACTAATACTTAAAGGGCACATGTGAGAATTGTAGATCGTAGGTTCTGCTCTGAGATTTACGGGAGTGGGGAATAATTCCTATGCCGTATCGTTCAAGATAGTCCGTGACTTCAAAACCTGCTGTATGTTGTCTCTGCTCTTTTACTCTGTTTCTTGAGCACATGAAATTTGCATTGCTTCTTCAGGAGCTGTCAGTCAGTAGTGTTGAATAAATGGAGAGAGAAAAATAAAGATGGAGGCCAGCACTGGGGCGAAGAGGGGCTCTTATCAATTCTGAATCGTTTAAAAAAAAAAAAAAATTCACTCGGTCACAGTCTTCCAGAAGCTCAAGGGGATTCTTGTCAGTCATTGATGGTAGAAGGGCGCACTCACTGATTAACCTCGGTTTGTTGCCTGCGCTTCACGGGCTTTTCGTCTGTTCTTTTGTGGCTCCTCTTTTGAATGGGGGGTGACCCTGGGGGTTCAGTACTTGAAACTGGCGGCTCCAGACTCCTGTCCCTCTTCTAGACTTCTTACTTGTTCATGTGGGTAAGCAAATTGTGCTGCTAACTGGACACCCCAATGTGTTGTCAGCCCCTATGCCTGGCTTTCCTACTGTGTGCCAGGCACCTAACGAGTCTTGCCAGAAGTCCATTTTCCAGCTGCCTCTCCTTGCTCGATCATGTTGAATGGATCTTTGTAAAATAGAACAACAGCTGCTGGGTCCTTGTGATAGGCTAGGCAGACCAATGATGACAGGATGGTGGGATACTGCTGAGGGTGGTGGTCCATCCCTTCGATTGAGATGCAGCAGAACCTGTGTTGAAGCCCCTGACTGTCTGTGCTGAGCTGCCTTCCTGTAGGTTATTATTCTTACCTGGTCACTTGCCCTGGTCATGAGCTGTTTGAAAGAACATTTATTGTAATAACTGGATTTTTAAGATGTTTTTCCTCTTCAGCCCTTTGTTGGGTGTATCCAGAGTGCTGTATGAGACTAATTTGGTGCATAAATTTACAGGAGTGGGAATAATTTGTATGAATTATGCCAGGAGCTTAGGCTTGGTTGATTGGGACCCTCTCTGTGATGTCAGCTTGGGGAGAAGATGGTTTGGAGACTAAATTCTTGTGTGCTTCCTCACCCTCCTAGGTCTCAGCCTTAAATCTGGAGATTGTCAAAGGAAGTAGACTGTGGAGTCGGTGACCCTGGGGATGACTTGGGATTTGGGTTTGCCTGATATTTCTCATCATGGTGAGTTAATGACAAGGAGCAAAACCCAAAGCCAGACGCTCAAGTGGATTGTTTATGGAGATCCCAACCCAAACCGCTGGTCTCACCTGTCCTCTGTTTTAGATTCTTTTCAGTGGTGTGTGTGGACAGCAGAGAATGGAGAGTGAATTTGCCACAGGAAGCAGCACCATTGCTCCTTCTGCCTGCTCAGAGCATCATGGAACAACTGTCCACTCTGGGCAAGACAGGAGAGGGAAAGCGCAGAGACCGTGGGCTTGGGGTCCAGACATTGGAGGCTTTTCAGCTGGCTCTGGGTCTTGACAACAGTGCCACAGAGGGCCATGGACAAGGAACACCGGCCCCAGTGTCCTGCTGCCCATACCTGGAGTGACTTTTAATAAGCAGGAGTTTTTCTCTTGAATTTGTGCCCCGTTAATCACTGTCCTCTCCTGCTACCCATCCAATAAACCTTCTCAATAACCCTTACAAATTGCTCCACCTGCTTTTTAAATCAGTAAAAACCCACATGTCAGCAAGGCTGGGCATGGAGAAAGTGGGTCAAGGCCAGGCCTTGTTTTCACTCCTTGAGCCTTTCCAGAGGCTTGGCACATGGTGTACAATTAGGAGGAGGTAAACAAGTGCCATTAGTTGGCTCAGATTTAGGGCCCATGAGAGCTGAAGTTGGGTAAGACTGTGGAAGGGTGGCCAGTGATGGGGTAGACTTTAGATGAGGCAGAGTCTAAAGTCACTGGGGAAGGCTGGAGTGCCCTGGAGTTCTGGGAGCAGGGTGGCCAACCATTCTGTTTGCATATGACTGAAGGGATTCCCTGGATGTGGGATATTTAGTGTTAAAACCAGGAAAATCCTGGGCAAATAAATGGACAAGTTGGTCAGCCTACCTGGGAGGTAAAAATGCATGGTGTCATTTTAAGACCTACTCAAGGACCATCCTCTGACTTCTCTTGGCCAGCTTCAGTCAGCTGGTTTTAGCTGCCTGAAGAGGTGCCAGGAGGAGCAATTGGGTCACTTGAGAAAGCTGTGACAGATGACTAATGTCTGCTGGTATGGAGGGATGCAGGTAGCAGCAGAGCTTATCCCAGGATTTAAGAAGTGTGCGTGTTTAAGAAGTGTGCACCAGGTTATCATGCCTCTCTTACTGTTGTGGCCTATACAGGAGCCATCCCAGGTCTTCTTCGGGGCCTGAGGAAACCTGAGAAGGGCATTACAACCAAGGTGCCTTAAGAACCAGGATTAAGGTCAAGGCCGCATGATTCTTGCTGGGCAACCCATGTCCATTCCCAGAGGGCCTGGTAAGCAGCTGGTGGGAGATGGAGAATGGAGAGCTTGGGCAGAATGATGGTTTATATGCCCAAAAAACCTTGAGAGCCTCCAAAACAGCCCTAAAATTATTTAGTTTTTGTAACTGCAGGATTGCTATTGCTGGAAATCAAATACAAAATTGTGCAGGTTGCTGAATCACAGCTGCAGTATGACCTTGAGAGAGAGATTGTTTCCTTTTAACTTTGCCGCTGGCTTTCTTTGAGTCTGTTATCCCAGTCTGAACAATGGCTGAGCTGATTTTGAGCTTTCTTAATCTGAGTTGACTTTTATTCAGTCCTGAGTTGGGATGAAATCACCCTGTGGGAAAGAGGAAATGTGTCCCAAAGGCCATGATGGAAGGGTGGAGTTAATTGTTCCTTTTCTGTCTCAGATTTTCACCATTGTCCTGTTTCTGCTGATCAAAATGATTCTTGAGAACATAGTCTGTAGTTAGAGTAAAGTCAGTTCTTCACATTCCTTTTGTTTGTGTGTGTGTGTAGTGAAAATATATACAACAAAACATATGGGAATTTAAGTTTCCACATATATAGTTCAGTGACGTTGATTACATTCTTCAAGGTGTGTAACCATGCTCACTGTCCTTTTCCAAATCATTCCACCATTAACATAAACTCAGCGCCCCTAAGTAAAAACAACCCTTTCCTTCCCCCCTGCCCCCCACCTTTAGTAACCACTAATAATCTTTGGTGTCTATACATTTACTTATTTCATATAAGTGAAATTATACAGTATTTGTCCTTGCGGCATGCATGAGGACTTCATCTCTCCCTATGGCTGAGTATTCCGGTGTACATATATATCACAGTTATCTATTAATCTGTTGATGGACATTTCAGTTGTTTCTCCATTTTGGCTATTGTGAAAAGTGCTGCAATGAACATTGGTGTACAGGTTTCATTCCTGCTTCTGGGGCTATACCTAGGACTGGGATTGCTGGGTTCCCATTGATTGTAAAATGAACAGTTGAATCATCTGAATGACAGTGGCTGCCTAGGAGCATTTATGACTAGAGATGACACATTTGAGCACTCAGTTTGTTCATCTTGGGCAGAATCTGTCCACTTCCTGTAGTCTTTTGCTTGTTCTAGTGGTCTTGGATAGAAGCTAATTCTTTCATACATTTATTGGCTTCAGGAGGAGAGATCTGTGGCTGGGACAATACTCCAGGGATTTGAGGATGGGTTGTATCCTGAATTGAGAGATGCTTGATCAACATCCTCAAGTTTTTACTGCTGTTATTAATAGCAGCCAGAAAGGCCCTTTCCACTGAGGTTTGAGGGTAGTCTTTGATGTCTGTTTAGGAGAAGATCTGGGTTTTAAATCATAAAGGGGTTGTTTCAAAGGTTGATGTGGGAATACTTGCATGTTATAAAACTGTGTTATAAACAAGTTGTAATATTTATCAGCTTGTTTAATAGGGCAGAGTCTGGGAGTGGGCTGATATTCACAGACATGCTGGCGATGGATTCCTGAGAGAGTTGGACCTCATTGTCGTTAAGAGACCGAAAGCAACACTTTAGGCCAAGGAAGTTCAATGATTTCTGAGTTTGTCTTAAGTCTGAAAAGTCCATCTGTCTTCTTTATTTTATTTTGAAATGTAAAAAATTATTACAGACAATATTTTAAACATCACAACAAAAGGTAAATGTGGGTTTTTAGAAAATAAAGAACTTTCTGTTAAAATGAATCAAGAGTATACCAGAAATATAGAGCTAACAGAGTATCTTGTTTATAAAAAGGAATCTGTTATCTAACGATCATTTTACAAGAAGAAAACCCAAATTACAATTTTATTCTTTTCGTGTAACAACCATGTAACAAATGTGCAGTATGAATAAATTCATTGAGCTAACTTTGTCAAAATTTTATAATATAGTTATTTTTTTTAAAAACTGTAGGTGTTAAAAGCCCAGGCTAAAAAATGTTTATTAAAGCCTTTACATTTATAGTATACCTTTAATTTGTCTTTATATATATATATATATATATATTTTACATATATCTATAAGTATTTATTTACAAGCATGTGTACACACACATCTTTGGTCAGGGTTGCTGTATTGCACAATTCCAGGAGGCACCATTCCGTTGTATTCTATGTCAATGGCAGCCCAGGAGTTCAATATAAATGGTGTCCCTGGAAGCTGTGCAACACAGTGGCCCTGCTAACTTGGCTGCATGTATATAAAATATCTCTGGAAGGAGACGAAGAATGGAGTGACATTGGTTGCCTGTGGGGAGGAGACCTAGGTGGCTTGGAACAGGTGTGAAGGGGATTTTTCACAATACAGCTATTGTGTTTTTTCAAATATTGTGCTCCCCAAATATTAAAAAAGAGTTGTAAAAGTAAATATACATGTAAAAGTAATATATAATCATGTTAGAGAATCTGGGAAATACAGGAAAGTATGAAAGAGAGAATTACAATTAAACATGATTTTCCAGCCTCTGGTTTTCTCTGTGTGTGTCTAGTAGAGTGTCTTGAAAGGTAGAATCGTGTAGGGCAACTACAGCCCACTGGCCAAATCTGGTCCACCACTTGTTTTTATAAGTAAAGTTTTATTGGAACACAGTCACACAGTTATGTATTGCCTGCGACTACTTTGCTGCTACAACAGCATAATTGAATAATGATAGAGACCATATGGTCTACAAAGCTGAAAAGATCTACTGTCTGTCCCCTTACCAAAAAGGTTTGTTGACCCCTGGTTAGGGAAAGAGCATGGGTTTTGGAGTGGGCTGAATCAGGGTTCAGGTCTCAGCTCCACTGATGACCGCTTGGTTGAGGGAAGATATAATGTGTATAAAATATCATCCCCAAGGACCTGGTCCATGGTGAGTGCTTTATAACTTACATCTGTTTATTTTTTGGGAGGGGTAACTTGGGATCACTATTTTGTTTGCAAAAGAAATGTTTATTGAGTCCACATCATTACAAAATTCCTCTCTGCATCAGTCTCTTTTTACAGGTGTACAACGTATTGACAGCAATTACAATAATCAGCTGTACAACCCTACCCTTAATGAGATTTTTCCATCACCAGAACCCGAAACTCAGTACTTCATAAGCAATAACGCCCCCCTTTTCGTCTCCCTCTGGCCCCTGGTAACTGCTAATAAACTTTGGTCTCTATACATTTGCCTGTTTTTGTTTTTATATAAGTGAAATAATATAATATTTGTGGTTTTGTGATTGACTTACTTCACTCCGCATAATGTCTTCAAGCACCAATCCATATTGTAGCATGTATCAAGACTTAATTTCTCTTACTGGCTGAGTAGTATTTCATTGTATGTATGTATCACATTTTGTTTATCCGTTCATCTTTTGATGGGCATTTAGGTTGTTTCCACCTTTCGGCTATTGTGAACGGTGCTGCAATGAACATTGATGTACAAATCTCCGAGCCTCTACTTTCAAGTCTTTTGAGTGTACACCTAGGAGTAGAATTTCTGGGTCATACAGTAGTTCTATTTTTTAGTTTTTGAGGAACTGCCACACTGTTTTCCACATTCGCTGTACCATTTTGCATTCCCACCAGCAATGGATAAGGGTTTCAATTTCCCCACATCCTCACCAATGTTTGTTATTTTCTGTGTTTTTTTTTTTTTTTTTTTAAATCTTAGCCAGCCTAGTAGAAGTGAAATGATATCTCGTGGTTTTGATTTGTATGTCTCTGATGGCTAATGATGTTGAGCATCTTTTCATGCATTTGGTGGGCATTTGAATGTCCTCTTTGGTGAAATGTCTATTCAAGCCATTTGCCCATTTTATGCTTGGGTTATTTGTCTTTTTATTGTTAAGTTGTCAAAACTTTATATATATTTTGGTTATTAGATTCTTATCAGGTGTATGGTTTCCGAAGATATTCTCCCAGTTGGTAGCTTGTCTTCACTTTTTTAGTAAAGTCTTTTGATGAACAAAAGTTTTAAATTTTTATGAGGTCCCATTTATTTATTTTGTCTTTTGCTGTTTGTGCTTTTGTTAATAGATAACTCCATTGTTAAAAGCTAGGCCTGTTAGCATTACCCCTGCATTTTCTAAGAATTTTCTGGTTTTAGTTTTCATATGTAGATCTGTAATCCATTTTGAATTTGTTATTGTGTATGGTGTGAGGCATGGATCTTCTTTCATTTTTCTACACGTGGAAATTTAATTTTCCCAGCACCATTTATTGAAGAGACTCTTCTTTCCCCATCAGATGGACTTATTACCTTGTCAAAAATCAGTTGACCATAGATGTGTTGGTTTATTTCTGGACTCTCAATTCTATTTCATCGGTCTATGTGTCTATTGCTGTATCAATACCAGGCTGTTTTAATTACTGTAGCTGTATAATATGCTTTAAAATCCGAAAGTGTGGGTCTTCCTACTTTGTTTTTTTCAACATTGCTTTAGCTATCAGGAGCCTCTTGCCATTCCATATAAAGCTGAGAATTGGTTTTTCCATTTCTGTAAAGAAGGCTGTTGGAATTTTGATTGAGATTGCATTGAATGTATAGATCACTTTGAATAGTATTGACATCTTAGCAATATTAAGTCTTCCAATCCATGAACATGGAACATCTTTCCTTTGTTTACATCTTCTTTAATTTAATCTCTTTCAGCAGTGTTTTATAATTTTCATTATATAAGTCATTCACATCCCTGGTTAGATTTATTCCTAGGTATTTTATTCTCTTTGATGCTATTGTAAATGGAATCCTTTCTCTAGGATTTCTCTTTCAGATTTCTCGTTGCTGGTGTATGGAAACCCAGCTGATCTTTGTTTGTTGACTTGGTACCCTGCATTGTTAAATTCCTCTACTAGCACTAGAAGTTTTCTTGTGGACTCTGAAATTTTCCATATATGGGTTTATGTCATCCACGACTAGAGATAATTTTACTTCTTTTCTAATCAGGGTACCTGTTATTTCTTTTTCTTATTGCCCTGGCTAGGACTTCATATTACAATATTGAATAGAAGTGGTGAGAGCGAGCACTTTTGTCCTCATTTTCAAGGGGAAAGCTCTCAGTTTTTCTCCGTTAAGTATAATGTTTGTTAGCTGTTGGCTTTTCATATATGTCCTGAATCATATTGAGGAATTTCCCTTCTATTCCAATCTTCTTGAGAGTTTTCATCAAGAAAGGGTGTTGGGTTTTATCAAATGCTTATTCTGTATCCATAGAGATGGTCATGTGGTTCCTTTCCTTTGTTCTGTTGATGTGGTGTGTTATGTTGATTCATTTTCTAATGTTGAACTATCCTGCATTCCTGGAATAAATCTCACCTGGTAACAGTGTACAACTCTTAATATGCTGTCAGATTCGGTTCGTTAGTATTTGTTGAGAATTTGTGCATCTATATTCATAAGGGTTATTGGCCTATAGTTTTCTTTTCTTGTGGTGTCTTTGGTTTCCGTTCTTTTAATATCATTTTTCTTTTTATATTTTATTGTACTTCAGGTGAAGGCTTACAGAACAAATAGTTTCTCATGAAACAGTAGTACACATGTTGTTTTATGACATTGGT
>NW_004443944.1:25767053-25770763 GCF_000243295.1 Trichechus manatus latirostris
GCCTAGAGCGCCATCTTGCCGGAACTCTTAGTATCATTTTTATTTGTTGTTGTTGTTAGGTGCCGTCAAATCGGTTCCGACTCATAGCAACCCTATGTACAACAGAACTGCCTGATCCTGTGCCATCCTCACAATTTTTGTCATGCTTGAGCCTGTTGTTGCAGCCACTGTGTCAGTCTATCTCATTGAAATTCTTCCTCTTTTTTGATTACTCTCTACTTTACCAAGCATGATGTCCTTCTCCAAGGACTAATCCCTCCTGATAATATGTCCAAAGTATGTAAGACAAAGTCTAACCGTCCTCTCTTCTAAAGAGCATTCTGGCTGTACTTCTTCTAAGACAGATTTGTTTGTTCTTTCGGCAGTCCATAGTATATTTAATGTTCTTTGCCAATACCATAATTCAAAGGCGTCAATTCTTCGGTCTTCCTTATTCATTGCCTAGCTTTCGTATGCATATGAGGTGGCTGAAAACACCATGGCTTGGGTCAGGCACATCCTGCCGACTGGAGGAGATCCATATTTATGCCTATTCCAAAGAAAGGTGATCCAACCAAATATGGAAATTATCAAACGATAGCATTAATATCACATGCAAGTAAAATTTTGCTGAAGATCATTCAAAAAGTGGTTGCAGCAGTACATCAACAGGGAACTGCCGGAAATTCAAGCCAGATTCAGAAGAGAATGTGGATCTAGGGTTATCATTGCTGATCAGATGGATCCTGGCTGAAAGCAGAGAATACCAGAAAGATGTTTACCTGTGTTTTATTGACTCTGCAAAGGCATTCGACTGTGTGGATCATAAAAAATTATGGATAACATTGCAAAGAATGGGAATTCCAGAATACTTAATTGTGGTCACGAGGAACCTGTACATAGATCAAGAAGCAGTCATTCAAACAGAACAAGGGGATACTGCATGGTTTAAAGTCAGGAAAAGTGTACGTCAGGGTTGTATCCTTTCACCATATTCATTTTTATTTAGAGAGTCTGAAAAATGAACCTTAAAGTACCTTTATATGTATGTGTGTTGACATACAAAAATGCATAACTATGTAAATAAAACCAGAAAAAACAAACCTGTTGCTGTCAAATCAATTCTGACTCATAGCAACCCTGTAGGACAGAGTTGAACTGCCCCATTGGGTTTCCAAGGAGCGGCTGGTGGATTCAAATTGTTGACCTTTTGGTTAGCAGCCGTAGCTCTTAACCACTAGATGAGAAAATTAAAGCTCAACTTTAATTTTGAAATAAACCTTATCAGCATATTAAATAAAACAATGTGTATATTATATAGAATTTGCCATTTTAATAAACTGTAAAAATTTCCTTAAACAAGCTATGTCTATTGTCTTGTGTACATATTAGTATACCTCTCTGTAATTATTATGTCTAATATAGTCCTAGTCATTTTTGTTAATTACCACCTTTAACAAAGTAAACAATTTATTTTCTTCAGACACAGAGAAAACTAAAAGACAGGAAACCAAGTACTGTCTAGCTATTTTTCTCCATGAGCATACATTTCATATTATCTTTATGTATTTTAAGGTTGCAAAAATAAACATGTATGTAACATCATCCAAAGGGATTTGAACATCCTGTTAATCTATAGCCATTTTAAATATATAAGAATAAAAGCAAATTAAAACTAGGTTTAGTGATTAAGATTTATCTTTTTTTTTTGTTAACTTAGAAGTGGCCCGTTATCCCAAAATTATTTATCTACTGACTCAAGTTAACATTTGTCTAAGGTTTTAAAAAACTTAACTAAGAGTTTGGAAATGGCAATTTTAGCTAAAACATTAAGTCCTTATGATTGGTAGTACTATAAGAATTTTACAAGATTGGAACCCTTTAAAAAGATGTCATCATTTCAATTTTGTATAATGAAACACAATTTTATAGTTTTATAATCATTATTTGTGGACACAATCATAATATACTTATAAAACCAGTATAGGAAATTTAGAAAGTTTAAATCATAAGAAGTTTAACATTGTTGGTGTGTGCCGTCTAATTGATTCTGATCATATGAGTTTAACCTTAGTGTCTCATAAACTAGGATATTGTGTTAGTATTAATTTTATATAATAAAGCTAAGTAGAAGACATAGAGTTTTAATAAATTAATATTATTAACTCACCTTAATTTTTCCAAAGATTCATCTGTTTCTTAGGAATATTATATGAACCCTATAGGCCCAAGATTTACATATTCCTTAAATCATTTTTTAAAGTTCTTTTATCATGTCCCTGGGTGGCCCAAATAGTCAATTGCTTGACAGCTAGCTGAAGGGTTGGCGGTTCTAACCCATCCAGCCACACCATAGAAGAAAGTCCTGGTGATCTGCTTCCAAAACGTCACAGCCATTGAAAGCCCTATGGAGCACAGTTCTACTCTGCACACAAGGGGTCCCCATGAGTTGGAATTGACTCACTGGCAACTAAGAACAACGTTCATGTAACCGAGGCCTGTTTTTCTTACGTAGCAACTACAGTAATGAACACTATTCAAATACATGTCTCAGAGTTCACATATTTTAGAGTAAAAGAAGCAAACAGTTTAATAACTTAAAAATTCTCTTAGGAATTCTTAACTGGATTAGATATTCTGAGAGGGGGCACATAATGACAGGATAATTTTGTGTATATGATCACTTAATTTTTAGCTTCCCAATAGACAGAAAAAGGAGATGAACAGGGAAAAAGAGGGAGCCAGAGACCATACGGGCTGCAAAGCCTAAAATATTTACTACCTGTCTCTTTATGGAAAAAGTCTGTGGCCCTTGTTTTCCACTGTAAGCTTGATGAAGGCAGAGAATGTGTTTTCTCATTCACTCCACCCCCAGCACCAAGCCCAGAGGCAGAAGCCAATGAAGGAAAATAAATCATCAGAAAACTGAAACCAAGGTTTATTGAATACATGTGTAACCTGTATAGATGTGGGATAGTCTTATGGTCCCATCCCAGTAAATATTGCACACCAAATAAGTGGTAAAACAAAGCTTTGAGCCTACATCGGTCTCCCACTCCCTTTTCCACGATAACAAACGACACGTGCAATTACATTGTTCTCCATGTTTAATGTTGAGCAGGATGCTTTGGGCTGCATGGTGGTTGGCCACTGCTCATGCTTTTTCCTTTACTGAAATTTGTTCTCGTGGCAGCCTGGTAAGGGGTTGGGGTTTAGATCCCCAGGGTAAGGCTGAGGACAGTTGCAAAGAGAACGCATAGGGGATGGGGAGGAGGAGAACAACCAGGAGGAAGGTGGAGGAGGTGTTCCGTGGTCAGGTGTGTCTTTAGGTGCCATAGGCTCTCTGGGATTAGTATCCATGGGGACAATGGGAGAGCATGGGAGAGGATGCAGAATGGCTGCAGCCTCTGGGCTCCACAAGGGCAGGGGCAGGTCCAGCTGTGATGTCGCCCACTCCCCCCACCACAGTTGCTCATGCTCAATCTTCAGCCTTATCAATGTTGGCCCCTAAGAGCAAGAAGTTCTGGAAAGAAGGCAAAAAGGACAGACAAGAAACATTGTTTTCTGCACCTCACAGGCACCTTTTTTTTTTCTTCTTAAAAAAAAAAAGCCAGGATCCTGGGGCAAGATGGCGGTCTAGGCAGAAGCACCACGCCGTCCCTCCACAACAAAGATCCGAAAAACTAAGCCAAACAGAGAATCAACAATCCTGAAACCCTAGAACATCAAAT
>NW_004443944.1:25778209-25807604 GCF_000243295.1 Trichechus manatus latirostris
CATAAAACAGCATGTGTGTTACTGTTACATGAGAAACTATCTGTTCTGTAAGCCTTCACCTGAAGTACAATAAAATATTAGGAAAAAAAAAAAGAGATATACCAGAGGATATATTCTACCGAAACAAACGGGTAAGTGAAGAAAGAGGAAGTCATGGGATGCAAGAAACAAGAGATGCAACAGCCCATGGTGAAGGAGGAGGATCCCAGGGATGGCAGGAAGATCCCAGATGTTTAGCAGGCAAGGAAGGCATCCAGGCCAGGTCAGAAAGCTCCTAGAGAGACTGCTTCAAACAGATGACATTGAGAGAAATGAACATATTGAAAAGAGACTGACTCAACTGGTGGAAAATCGGAGGTTTAGAGATAAACATGTAGAAAACTAAGCAAATAATTATAAACTCCAGAGAAAACAAAAAGTTGTACAAAAACAGAATAGGAATCATATTCGTCTACATGGTTTAACTATGGATTGCATTTACATATTCTTAATAATATAAATATTTAATATTCATATACCCCAAGTTACTACATAACTTTACAGGAAGAATGGGAGGATAGGAAGAGTGTGCATGTGTGTGTGCACGCACACACACACGCCCGAGAGAGAAAGAAGGAGAAAGATACGAGGGAACAAGTTAAATAAACTCTCTTCTTTCATAGTGAGAAGTCAGCAGATAAAATTAAGAAATTAAAAGAAAAAGAAAAACACTCAGGAAGTAACCCTACCATCCTGTTATGTCAAGACGGAGGTAACTACGAAAAGAATCAGCTAAAAGATGGAAAGTAGGTTGTCTCTGGAGAATGGGAAAGAAGAGGGCCTAGGAACTGCCTTTTGTCTTAAACCTCAGAACTACTTGATTCGTTTAACTACCTGTATGCAAAAGTAAAACTTATAACTATCTATGTTAAAAGGCTTAAAGAGTTTCTTTATTGCAGAGCAGGGGTTTAATATGCTCAGGTACATTGAGCATCTCCAAATGGGCAACAGGAATATAGTGTGCATTAATTCTCAAACTTATTTGACTGTGAAAAAAAAAAAAAAAAAAAAAAAGCCAGAAAGAGTCCTTTCACTGTGACGGTTAATGATTAACACATAACAACTACAGAAAAACAAACAACAGCGACAACCACAAACCTAGACAATGCATCGCCAAATGCTTTTTGAAAAAGGCAGGTTTACTTACTTGCATCTTTGTGCCAATGAAAAAGGGAGACTACCTTGCTGAATCCTTGCTGTTTATGCTTTGGGATAGAAGAACTCAATTCTACAAGATTCCTTGGTAAATCTGTGTATTACAGTTGGGATTAGCACCATCGTTCACCTCTCCTCTGCCAGCAAATAGCAATTACAGGATAATCATAGGTAATTCTATGGCTTTGTGTCTTTGAACGCAGGAGTAATTCGAACTGTTCTGACTGTAAATTTGAATTATTTAACGTATGATTTCTATGGATTAGAAATACATTTTAATGATTTATTTCACCTCCTTAAATACATAGTGTCAACCTTTTTAAAAGTCAAGTGATTGCATGAGTATAGCAAGTTTAGAACACTTGTAAGAAAATTCGAGATAAACCGAAAATGGCACAGGGGCTTCTTAAAACGGGGGTGTTTACTTGGGAGAGGCAAGTTCTCACTCCAACCAAAAATCAGGTCAGTGCCTTGGAGGCCTTATAAAATATTGTCCCTACCAGCTGCCTGTCCCCAGGAATTTATCTGCATTTCCCGAGCTTCTGCGTTCGGGAAGGCATCCATAAATGTCACTTGCCTCCTCCACAATTTTCTCTCCCAGGAGAACAGTGCACACTGTGGTGCTGCCTGAAGCTACTCCCCTGCCTCTGCTAAGTGTCTTCCACCCACCCACAGGTCAGGCCAATTTTTCTGCAGGACCATCTTTTGCTGCTGTGGGTGAGAGGGCTGGCCGGTGGCCCAGTGGGGACCATCACACCACCCAGGAGATTCTGGGCTTGTTCATTTGGACCTTCATCAACCCAGAAGTGGCGCAGCTAATCTGACTCTTCTGTGCACTCTCCTCGCAGCATGCATGGCTTACATGCCTTGCACATTGTAGATGCTCAATAAATGTTTTTGGACAGAATTATTGGGAACTGAGCTATTATTCTACATGAAGACAAGATTTCAGAGAATCAAGACTTGCTGCTTATACTCAACATTTAAAACGAAAAATATTTTCCATAAAAATTGGGTCCAGGATGCAAGTGGGAGTCAGGGGCTCTCCCCAGTATCCACCAGCCCCAGAAACAGCCCACCCATCAGGTCATAGAGCTCCTTGCCTGGACCCTCTTCTCACTGACCTTGTGAATTTGTAGCACCAAGCTGTTGAGGTAGATGTTCTTTGGCAGACAGAGAGGGAAACCCTTCTCAAGCTTTGCTGGAAAAGAAACAGTAGAGAGAGGTGAGCTGCACAGAGAAGACAGGGCAGGTGCAGAGACACAAAGCATTGCATTTGTAGCTAGCTCCTAAGAGAGTGGGCCACTGCAACATGGTGGGCTATTGATTCAGGGCTGGCTGGTGTAGTGGACTGGAAACAAAGATCCAGGAAATGCAACCTCTTCAGTAGTAGCCTGAGGTGGACAGACTCTAGGGCCTCTGTCAGCCCATCTGAGGGCCAGCCCTCATCCACCACCAAAGCCCTCATGTACCACCACAGCCCTGTGTGCAGGGGCTCATCCTTAAGGACCACCATCTCCCCCACTTTCTCTTTTCCAGGATCATTTTGCTGCCATTATCTCTTGGTCATAATAGGGGCAGTGGTGGTTCAGTGGTAGAATTCTTGCCTAGAGACCTGGGTTCAATTCTTGGCCAATGCATCTCATGTGCAGCCACTACCCATCCCTCAGTGGAGGCTTGCATGTTGCTATGATACTGAACAGGTTTCAGCAGAGCTTCTAGACTAGGAAAAAAGGCCTGGCGACATACTTCTGAAAATCAACCAATCAGAACCCTATGGATCACAACAGTCTGATCCACAACTGATCATGGGGATGGTGCAGGACTGGACAGCATTTTGTTCTGTTGTGCATAGGGTCGCTATGAGTCAGGGGCCAACTTGATGGCAGCTAACAGCAACAACATCTCTTGGTCATAAAAGACAGGGGGCTAGACCAGCTGGAGAGGACCACAGGATAGGAGAAGGCCTGCTGGATTCTAGGACAGTCATTGTTCTGAGCACTGTCTACATTAGATTAAGGTCACCCAGCAAGTCAGGGATCTAACCTGGCCCAGAACCCAGATCTGTTAACTCCAGGTGCTCCCTATGGTGCTTCCTGGTATGCTCCTAATAACTTGGTCTAACTCCTTATCCTTTGAGACTCAGCTTAGACCTCACATCTTGCTGGAAGCCTTGTCTACCTCTAAGTCCGTGGTCAGTGCCTCCTAGCTCCCGCAGCTCCCTGGGCTTCCTTCTATGGAGCATTTATCACACTGTGTTGCCATTCCCTGTTATGCATCTACTCCCAACAAAGTGTGGACTCCATGAGGGCAACGATCATGGATTGCCAGAACCCCAACTGGCACAGAAGAGGGGCTCAACTTGTTGAGAATGAGTGACTGAACTATGAAACCCACAGAAAGGGTAGAATTCAATCTTTGCATGGAGCAATCAGTAGCGGACATTTCTTACCATTGAGAGAGGGGTATATGGCATGGGATGTATACTAATTGAGGATGGCTTCCATCAACTGCACCTGAATTAATGGAAGGGTCAGAGCCAAGGGATCATATAAGACATGAATAAAGACAAGGGTCAAAGGGAGGAACATCTGGCCCCCTACTCTGGAGACGCTGACAAGTCATCCTGTTTACAAAATAGGGATTGACTATGACTACTGCTATTATAGATACTAAAACCAAACCAAACCCATTGCTGTGGAGTCGATTCTGACTCATAGCAACTTTGTAGGATAGAGTAGAACTGCCCCCATGTAGTTTCCAAGGCTACAAATCTTTACTGAAGCAGACTGCACATCCTTTTCCCACAAAGAGGCTGGTGAGCTCGAACCACCAACATTTCGGTTAGCAGCCAAGTGCTTTAACCACTGTGCCACCAGGGCTCCTATTACAGATAAACAGTCCTTTATTCACAATTCTAAAACTTTCATACCTCTGAAACTTTGTTTTCCATAAGTGTTGTGCAAGCTTATTTTATGGCAAAACCTGTACTGAACTGTCATGAGGATGTTTATGTTTCTTTATTCCACTTTATGTGAATATTCATAAATTTTATTGCAGAAATATCCATGTGTTTGATTATAGAGTGCTGCCCCAGATTCTACTAGGAGTGTTATATAACATATGGCGTATGTACCGTATTACCTCTCAAAAATTCTCATTTCTGACACCCATCAGTGTTCAAGAGGTTTGGATAAGGAATTATGCACCTGGGCCACCACTAGTAATAGTGAACATTTATTGAGAGTTTTCTATGGGTGTGAGATATTTCGTCTTTCTTGATTCATTGCCTCACTTCATATTACAACCCTCATTTGAGGTAGATGCTATTATTATTTCTATTTTACAGACAAGAAAACCAAGGCTTATGGAGGTTAAGTGACTTGCTCAAGGTCACAGAGCTAGCAAGTGGCAGAGCTGGTGTAAGAACCCAGATCTATCTTACTCTAAAGCTCATGCCATTAATGGCCACTTCCTTTAGCCCTCAGACAGTACGCTCCATGGATGGGTAACTTTCAGACATGGCTGTCCCATTTCCTGTAAGTCTACAGTGCATCTCCTTCTGGGCCCTTGTCACCTCTCTGGAGCCCTCATGAAGCCCTGCTTGGAGAAGACACTCAAGAAACACTGATTGAAAATAACTCACATTGACGAAACTAACATTGGAGTGTTTCAGTTCCGGTTTCATCTTACTGTGTAGAGAAAGAGAGAAGCACGGGTCACCCCAGGCCATGGCTGATACTTTCTCCCTGTTACCCCAGTGTGGTGCTTGGAGGCAAGGGCCTTCTGGGGACTGGGAACCCAAATGGTCCTCTGAAATGTGTTGCCTGTTGGTTTAAGACTTTAAGCAGGTATTGTGCTTTAAGAAGTGGCATTATTAAAAACAAAGTTTTCTGAACATTTTTAATAACTTGAAGAAATAATTATAGTATAAACATTAAGTGGACAAAGTGGAATACAAAATGCATGCACTGTACAACTCCAAATATGTAAAAATGTATAAAAAAGACCAGAAGGAAAGATAGGAAACTATTGACCATGGTAGTCTCTAAATGGCCAGGTTATGGGTGATTTTTTTGCTTTTTTATACTTTTGTATGTCCCTTTTCTTCTTTTCAATGAGTATATATTTTTTAATAATATGGGAATAAGTAATAAAAATGAAAAAGAGAAGCACCACAAATAATGCTGGCATGCAGTTGGCACCGGTTGGAGTGAAGGAAGATTGAGTGACCTAGGGTACATGGATCGCAGTTGCTATAGAAGCTGAACCCGTTTCCCCCACTGATCCTCTTCGTAACAGACTTCCCTCCTAGCTGCTGACTAGGAGCTTCTAATTACCCTGGGCAGATCCCTTTGCTTTCTGCTCCTGGGGCAAAGAAGTTTTGGTATTTTCCTTGGTGAAGTCATCAAATAAGATCTTCTCAAATCCTCACCAAAGGCTGTATCGCTTTGCTTGTCTCCTCACAATCTAAACTCTTGGTCGTCCTCCCCAGTATTGCACAGATCTCAAGCCAGGTGTCTGCCTGAATTCAAACTCCAGAGGCCTCCAGGAGTCTATCTGCTCCAAAATAGTTCCCCAGCAGCACGCCACACTGCCCCAAATTCTCACCCTTAGCTTCTCTGTTGAAAGACCTTTTTAAGGATATGTTCATTTTAATGGGATCAGGGCATTCTATCAGCCAACGGACATGTAACAGACCCTAAAGCCAGGCACTGGTTCATCTGACGAACCCACTATATCTGTACTTCAGCAGAGAGCAGGACCTAGAATGAGTGAGGAGTGGGGCGACAGGTGAGAACTCAGCACAGAAGACACTGCCAGGTCAAGTCCCAGCCACCCTGAGGTGGTATGCAGTCCCTGCTTACCAACTTGACTGTTTCTTTAGGACACTGGGTCTCTTACCTCTTTGTATCCTTCTCCCATCACACACCCACCACAGTGCCTCACACACAGTAGGAGCACAATAATAACTGCTGATATTTATGGACCCTCGTGCCAAGCGCTTTGCAGGCACTGCATCATTTACCCCTGGAAATACCCTCTAAGAGTTAGGGACCATCATTTGCCCCATTTGACATGTAGAAAGCGAGGGCAAAGCTAGGATTCAAATACAGGTCAGTCTGTCTCCAAAGCCCGAACTCTTTCCCCACTGACTCACCAATTAAACAAATACTAGCTTATTGATTGGGTATCTGGGCAGTAGAGTCAGTAAGGAGTGGCTTTGGGGCACCTTTAACCCTCCATCCAAAATCTCTCCTATTTTTTGATTTGTACAATTGATAGTTTTTTTCAATCTTATATGTAAAGTCCTTGCAAACACAGCTTCAAGCCCAACTCTCCCAATAGACTCTTGTTCCTAAATCCTCCCTTTGTAGAAATTCCAGCTTCTACACTGATGCCTGAGAGTGGGAAGTGAGGAGCCCGAAGTGATGAGGAATCTAAAGGCGGCCTCTGCTCTCTGGCAGCTTTTCTCAGCTTCTGGATTCTCCCCTGAGGCATTGTCAATATACTGTTTCCAGAGGGGCACCCGGATTAGAGGATGAGTAGCCCCGTGGGGATCTCTTTTCCAAGATCAACTTCAGCCCTATCAGTGAACCACAGTAGGTGCTCTGGCCATGGTCAGTATGTCCTCATTCCACCCTAACTACTCCCCCTACCCATGGCCTCTTACCTTCCTGTGGTCACAGAACTAATGATCCTGCTGGAGGTTACATTGATGGTGGTGGAGATGTTGGTTCTCTAGAAAAGGAAAAGGGGATGATTCAGACACCTCAGCCCACTCAGGCATCTTACTGGCTCCTGGTCCAGGAGACAAGTCTCTAGACATTGAAACCACAGCCAGATGCGGGGCATATGGGTGGAAAGCAGCTACCCAAGGGTTATGGATTGAGGGTAGGAAGTAGGTGGCTCCACAGGTGGCTTTAAGAACGATGGAGCTGAGGCTTCAGAGACATCCATCTCAATGGAAACATCAAGAAGGGAAATAAGCTCAATCTGAAATAAGAACATTCCATAGGGATACCTTCTGCCTGTAAGTTTGACTAAGCTTTGGATCAGGCTACCAAGGGAAGTTTAGAGAGAACCCTGAACCCTGGAGAAGTTTAAAGATGCCACCAACTGACGCATGTCTTTGAGGGTGAGGAATGGCCTGCCAAAGGGTGAGGTTGATCTCTGGAGGCACCTGAAAGCCCTGCCCCATCTATGATGGCCAGCTGTTCTACCCGAGCCCACTTCCTCTTAGCAGGAGATAAGCTCTTACCTGCAATACCTGGATGAGTGCTTGTGAAGACATCACTGAACAGCTCTACTTAGAAACCTAGTTGATGTCCCAGAGGCTTTTGGCAGGAAAAAGAAAACGCTATTGTGTCCCATCCAAAGGTGGGAAGGCTGGCTTCTGGTCTGGTTTGGTCTGAGCAAGGCCAGGATTGGCTAACAGTGGCCAAGAAGTATTGAGGATATCCAGGAAGGTGCTGTGGCAGACACTGCTATGTGTTTCCCAAGACCAATTTCCTTTGTAGTCTGGGTGCCCAGCTGGACTACATTTCTCAGCCTTGTGTGGTCATGTGACTGAGTTCCATCACCACAAGGATTCCTCATGTCACCTTTTTAGGGTCATTATCACTTTCTTCCTGCACCCACCCTTTCTTAACGCCTGGCAACCACTCATCTATACTATATTTCTATAATTTTGTCACTTTAAGAATGTTATATAAATGTAATCAATCATACAGTATGCAACCTTCTTGGATTGACTTTTTCCATTTAGCACAGTTTTCTGGAGATTCAAACAGATTGTTGTGTGTACCAAGGGTTGATTCCTTTTATTGCTGAGTAGTATTCCATGGATCTACTGCTGTTCGTTTAACCATTTCCACATTTAAGGACATCTGGGTTGTTTCCAGTGTTTAGCTAGAATAAATAAAGCTATTATTTGTGTACAGGTTTTTGTGTGAACATAAGTCTTCATTTCTCTGGGGTAAATAGCCAGGAGTGTAATTGCTAGGTTGTTTTTTCACTTTTGTGGTGGTGTCCTTAGAAGCACAAAAAAAATTAACTTTGATGAAGTCCAGTTTATCTGTTTTTTCTTTTGTTGCTTTTCTTGGTATCATAGCTAAGAAGCTGTTGCCTAATTTAAAGTTAAAAAAATTTTCTCCTATGTTTTCTTTTAAGAGTTTTATAGTTTAGCTCTTATGTTTAGGTCTTGATTCATTTGGAGTTAATTTTGTATGTGGTGTGAGGTAGGGGTCCAACTTTGTTTTTTTACATGTGGCTATCCATTTGTCCCAGTATGATTTATTGAAAAGCTTGTTCTTTCCCTTATTGAGTTGTCTCGCTCCTCTTGTCAGAAATAGATGGACCATAAGTGTGAGAGTTTATTTCTGGACCCTCAGTTCTAGTCCATTGCTTCATACGTTTATCCTTGTTCTGGTTTCACACTGTCTTGATTACTACAGCTTTGTAGAAAGTTTTAAAATTGGGAAGTGAGAGTTCTCCAACTTTGTTCTTTTCCAAAATTGTTTTGGCTATTCTGGGTCGTTTGCATTAACATACGAATTTTAAGATCAGCTCGTCAATTTCTGACAAAGAGCCAGCTGGAATTTTGTTGAACATACAAATTAATTTGGGGAGTTGGAATCAACTCGACAGCAGTAGGTTTGAGTTTTTTGTTTTTGTTTTTTGCCATCCTAAGTATTCTTTAAATTTTATGCCTTTTTTAAGAAGGTAATTTAATGGTTTTTATTTGTAGTAATTATGTTTTAAATTTTTAAAAATTTAGCTGGAGTGAATGACTTTTTGTTGTAAAAATATATATAATACAACATTTTGCAAATTGAACATTTTTCAGGTGTACAATTTAGTGATATCAACTACATTAACCATATTATGCAACTATTACCCATAATTGTTGCCAAATTTCCCATCACCATAAACAAACACTCACTACTTCCTGAAGTGAATGACTTTTAAGGTTTCTTGCAACTCTGATGGTGTATGATTTGATGAACTATGCCCTTGGGAAACCTAGCTAGACCCGGAATGTAGAGCCCACTGATTCCACTGGTGGCAATAAATAGCCTCCAAGGTCTTTCAGCTGTGTAGTCTCCCAGCCTTTCAGCTAAGGATCACATTACCGTTGCTGAGGGAGGGGCTTACACCCATGGCATGTATGACCCTTTGGTGCCCCAGCCAGGATCAGACTCACTGCCCTGAGTTGGGAGAGTGGCTTCTGTTCAGTGGAGTTGGGCAAGAAGGCAAAGGCTTGGATGTCTATCACTGGCATCAAGGTCATATTCAGAGGGGTAAACATCAGGAAAGGTGCTGATTCAGGTGATATTTCAAGCTTTATGTCCATATTGGGGTACAACCTGGCCAGCTGAAGAGAGAGGGCAGAGATTCAAAGGCCGGCATGAGACAAAGAGAGGGACCCTGAGCTGCAATCGGGAAAGACCAGATAGACAGGCCCCCAAGGCTCAAATCTCAGCACTGGAACTATCACAGGAAGGAAGGAATGGTATTTTCCAGAATTCCTTCCAAGAGAGGGCTGTTGTGGCTGAAAGGGGCACTTTGAGAATGTTTGGGATGGGTGAGACATACCCAAAGGGAATGTTTGAATAACAGTGGATACTGCCTTCTATGCAGGCCAGCTTGTGTTGACTGGTGTATAAGTTTGGGGTCAAAGCTGAATCACCTGGGTCAAGAGAGGGGAGGCTGAATGTTCTCCTCCACCACCTCCCCCTACGTTTCAGCTATGCTTCTAAAGAAACATAAAACAAATATTTGATGATTATTAACTAGGTTCCCAGTCATTAGACTGGCCAGTGTGTCCCCATTTGTGCCCTGGAGGGACTCCTGTACATTTGATCCAGGATAAGTGCTTTTAACCTAGTTAAAAGGTTAAGTTGGGTAGGTATTATTGCCATCCTCATTTGACAAATGGGGAAACTGAGACCCAGCAAGACTGAGTTCCAAAGCTATAAAACAGCCAACCCAGGATCTAAACCAGGCGATCTGAAATCAGATTCTGTATCTTTGTGCCACAAGGAGTCAAAGAGTGATGGTAATTTTGTACAAACAAATTAGTTCAATACTTTTATTTTTACCCACTGTTCTAAGTTGCTTTTCTGGACAAAGTCTACACACTACCCATTGGTGTCCAAATACAACTGCCAAATTTGGGCTGGGTTGAGGGGATTGTCTTGTCCCCTGTGACAAGTAGGCAGAAGTCTTACCTGAGGAATAAGGGCCTGTAATGAGTTGGTGTCAACATGTATCAGAGACTCCAGGGGAATCTGCAGCAGAACAAGCAGGAAGCTACTGTAGAAGCAGGAGAGGATAGTAGTTAGAGACGTGGACTTTGAGATCTGACAGCTTGTGTCCAAATGCTGCTTCTGCTGTCTTCTAGCTGACTGATTGTTGGCAAGCTTTGTTAGGTCCTCTATCTGTAAAATGGGGATAATAATAGCACTTACTTTACAGCTGTGTGAGGATTAGGTGAGGTAGTATATGAGGAAAGAGCTAAGGACAGTGTCTGCACATTGTTGTCTTTAGGCGCCGTCGAGTCAGTTCTGACTCGTAGCGACTTTATAGACAGCAGAACCAAACACTGCCTGGTCCTGCGTCATCCTCACATTCGTTGCTATGTTTGAGCCCATTGTTACAGCCATTGTGTCAACCCATCTCGTTGAGGGGCCTCCTCTTTTTTGCTGACTCTCTACTTTACCATGATGTCCTTCTCCAGGAATTGGTCCCCCCGACAACATGTCCAAAGCATGTGAAATGAAGTCTCACCGTCCTTGCTTCTAAGGAGCATTCTGGCTATACTTCATCCAAGACAGATTTGTTCGTTCTTCTGGAAGTCCATGGTATATTTAGTATTCTTTGCCAACACCGTAATTCAGATGTGCCAATTCTTCTTCAGGCTTCCTTTTTCATTGTCTAGCTTTCACATGCATATGAGGTGATTGAAAATACCATGGCTTGGGTCAGTCACACCTTAGTCCTCAAAGTGACATCTTTGCTTTTAACACCTTTTGATGACTAAGGTGTCTGCACTCAGTATGTGTTTAATAAATGTCAGTTATTGTTATTTACTATTTCTTGGGAAGCTCCCCAAAAGGCCAACTAGAGCTTATAAACACCACAATCTGGCTTCTAATGCTGTTCTCCACATGGTTCTCCCCACTCTGCTTTTCCAGCCATCTCTCACAGTGCCCGTTCTCTACTCAACCCTACCACTTGCTGATCTTTCAACCTGGCAAAGCTTGCTATACCTGTCCACACCCACCTTCCTTGACCTTTCCTTCCTCAAGATTCCCACTCTTTGCTTAGGCTGCTCCTATAGCACTTTTAATAGTGTGGTGGCTGTGGAGGTGCGCGGCTCACATCTCCCTTCAAGGGGAGCAGCTGCCGCAGGTTCAGACCCCTACACCATTCACGCTGAGACCACGCCCTCCCCAGACTGCTCCCAGCCTATGACTGAGCATGGCAGGGGTAGAAGTGCTGGACAATTTCTGCCCCACATGGCACTCCTCTAGTATGCAATCTTTGATCTGTGGCTCCCTATCTTCCTGGTTAAGGGTTTCTCAGAACTGGGCAGCAGTCTGAGGCCCCTCCTACTCCTCCTTCCCTCTCCCTGCACACGTGTCAGAACTGCATTGCTGTCTGAGGGCTCTTCCTGCCTACTCCTTCCTCTCTCCTTTGTCCTTGCAAGTCTAATGACATCCTGACATCTACTTCTCTGAGGCCCAATAAGACACACCATAAAAAACAAAAACAAAACTAGCTGTGGTTGAGTCAATTCCGATTCACAACAACCCCATGTGCTTCAGAGCAGAACTGTGCTCCATAGGATTTTCAATGGCTGATTTTTTGGAAGTAGATCACCAGGCCTTTCTTCTGGGTTGCCTCTGAGTGGATTTGAATTGCCAAACTTTTGTTTAGTAGCGGAGTGCCAAACCATTTGTGCCACCCAGGGACTCCAACGACACACCAGTCTGTCTTATTTTTAAAAATACTGCTAAAATAGCTAATATGAATTATGTGTCAGACAGTGACCTCTTTACAGAAAATATCTCATAGAATCCATGGGGAATGGGCACTATTAGGATCCACATGTACAGGTAAGAAAACTGAGGTACAGCTTGGATTTGAACCCACTTTTGGAGTCCTGGTGGTACAATGGTTAAGAGCTCAGCTGCTAACCAAAAGGATGGCAGTTCGAATCTACCAGGCGCTCCTTGGAAACCCTATGGAGCAGTTCTACTCTGTCCTTTAGGGTTGCTATGGGTTGAAATCGACTTGGCGCAACAGGTTTGGTTTTGTTTTTTTTTTTGAAGGATCTAAATTCCACATTCTTCCCCTGGTTCTCTGCAGCACCCACAGCAGGTCTACAGTCCCACTTGATGCTTTCTCCAAGGACCCTAACCTCCTCCCCTCCCCTACTCACGTGCTCATTTTGGTTGGTGAAGTACACATGCCCAGGCTGGTGGTAAACGCTGAAGTTCATATGCTCGGGCTGGTGGTTAATGCTAAAGTTCATATGCTCGGGCTGGTGGTAAATGCTGAAGTTCACATGCCCAGCCTGCTGGTAAATGGCGAAGTTCATATACCTGGCCTGATAGTAAACATGGCTGGCTGTGTTGAAGACGTATTCCGAGACTGCAAAGTAGACCATGTGATTATGTTCCTGGGGGAGCTGGATGGCTGGGGCATTGAATGGGACTGGGGAGCGCCAGCTTCGGCTAAAGAAGTCATCCTGCAGACAGAAGGGTATATTAGTCACCCAAGGTTCTTATGAGAGAGAGTGTCAGGCAGAAGCGTCCAAAGCCTGCCTAAGGAGGAAGCTTCCTGGTTCCTGGGTGGTGGCTGGGGTGGCAGTTCCTCTCCAGAATATGGGGCCCGGGGTACTGAAAGATTCCCTCTGGATTCACAACATCAGGGTGTTGACAGCTTCCTGGAATCCCCCTATTATAGTGTCATCTCTTTGGTGTGGGAAAGTGGGGGCAGGGAGTAGGAAGTAGAAGAGGAAGTACAGCCTGATGGTGAAGAGCATGGACTCTGGAGCTGATGGGTAAATGGACTGTCGAGGGAGGGGAGGAGCTAACTTGGGGAGCTAGAGCTAATTTCCTGCCAGCACTCATCTCCTAGGTCCTTTACCCACTGTCCTTCACCTTGAAGGGTATGTCCAGGCCTTGGGAGGTCACCTGGGGGGCTCCCACCAGGCTGTAGTCAATGCCAGCAACCTGGTCAATCACTGAGGTGACTGTGGAACAGGAAAGAGGCAGGGTTAGGAACAGGGTAGTCAAATACAGATGTATACTACATGACTCCAGCGAGCTCTGTTCTCATGAACTACAGCCTTTGGAGAGTGGAAATAGGGCTAGGACTGATCCATGGTGTCTTTGGTCATAGAAGAAATTGCTTCAATCAGTCAATATTTACTGAGTACCTGCCATGTGCTAGGCACCATGATGGGACTGAATAAACAACTGTGAGTAAGACTGTCTAAGTCCCAACCCTCATTGAGCTGACAGTCCAGAGAAGGAGACAGATAATCAAATAACTGAGCAAATAAATGTGAAATTGCAACTCTGTTAGGTAGGAGAGGTCCACAGAATAATGACAGCCATGTAATGGGGGTGGGGAGGGTGGGAAACTGACCTAGACAGGAAATCGTGGAAGACTTTTTGGAGGAGGTGTTGCTTGGGCAGAGATCTGAAGGAGGAGTAGGTGTTGACTGGGTGAAGGGGGCTTGATGTGGGGGAAGGGCATTTCTGGCAGAGGGAATGGCTTGAAGGTTTTATAGCAACGTGGAGCATGGTATAGTAGAACTAACAGGTGCCAGTGTGGCTGGAGCACAGAGGACAAGACAAGTTGCGGAGGGGAGAAAGATGAAGGTAGAGACAGGGGTGTGGTGGGTGTGGTCAGACCAAGCATGCCTCCCCCGGTGCCTGCAGAGTCAGGGGAGCCTTTGATAGGTTTCAAGAAGAGGGAGTGATCTGACCTGATGTGTGATTGTAAAAGGTCCACATGGCAGCCAGAGTGGCAGGGCTGAGAGGGCCCCGAGCCTTATACAGGGAGCTCAGAGCACCCCTGTATTTTCAAGCAGCCAGCACCTAGCCAACACTTGATTCTCCCACTTCTCTGTAACCCTCTGTGCACCTCCTAATGTTCCCGGCAGGTTTCTGAGACCCAACCCTGATCCTCTCACTCCACCACCTCCAGAGAACAGATCCCCAAGAGGTGGTCATCCCATATCCAACTCTGTAGTATGGACAGACACTTGACAGGGAAAATTATCTAGGGTCCTCAAGGAGGTGATGGTTCCAGGGGTACTGGGTGCCATGACATCTGGTGGCACCCCAGGAAGGGAGGGGATGCAAATCTGGCAGAGTCTGGAGATAGGGCTTCAGGTGTGAGGTTGTTGACTGCTTGATGATTTCGCAGATCTGCCAGAAGTGGGTGAGAAAGCCAGGTGAATCCCTCCTCCACCTCTCTCCTTGATAACACCCTTTCCTCCCCACCCCAGCACTTCCCCACCACTCTGCCTTGTAAGTATGTCGGGGAGGGAATGGTGAGAAGGAGGAAGAGGCCACTGCCCCCATCAGCATGTAGCACCTGGTAACTGTCCCATCCGGGCTGGCCTCTCACACAGATGGGCCCAGCTTAAGTTCCTGGACTTTTCTGGAAACTACATTAAAAGTGGATGGTGGTAAAGCCTCCGTGCCCTGGGGTCTGCTATTGTCATAGCCCTCAGTTAAGTGTCTCCGCAGTCAAAATGGCAAGCAGTACAGTACATATAGGTGTTTCTTAGAGAGCAGAGGGGATAAGAGGAAGAGCTTCTAGGTGCAGGAGGCAGCCTCTGACTCAGAGTCTCCACTACCCCATTCCTGAGTCCCTTTGCCTCCTCTTCCTACTCAGAAAAGCCTGAAATCTCACCATTACCTGGCCATCTTGGGATAAGAGAGAGCTGTAAAGGCCTATGGAATCCCTGGGTGCTGCAAATGGTGAACACACTTGGCTAACCTAAAGACTGGTGGCTTGAATCTATCCAGAGGGGCCTTGGAGGAAATTCCTGGCAATTTACTTCTGAAAAATCAGCCACTGAAAACCTATGGAGCACAGTTCTACTCTGACACACATGGGGTCACCGGATTTACCTTTTGCTGCATGATTGTTTTGAGCTTGTTTTCAATTCTTTCATGGAAGAGGTTCAGGATCCAGCTGGAGAAAAGAGCAAAGAGAATCATGGCACACTTCATGATTAACTGAGCCCCCGTGAGGAGGGCTACCCATGGACCTGAACTTCCCCTATCCTATCCCAAGAAAGGACCCAGCTAGACGAATTTAATCCAAGAGAGGGTTCTCACAATATTCTCCTCAATCAGAAATGTAAGTGAAAACAGGCTAGTTAGGGGTGAAGTGCTAACTATGTACATCTGTGGTTTTAACTTCAGCATAATTTTCCTTCCTTCTTTGGGAACCCACTCCTTCCGCATTTTTCAGTCTTTGTGGTTCAGAAGGGCTGACCCCACCTCTCCCCCAGATCTAAGGTGGGTATTAGACCCTGGCTTCTTCCTAGTCTGCCTTAATCTGGGAGCTCCTCTGAAACCTGTCTACCATGGATGACCCTGCTGGTATTTGAAATACCGATGGCATAGCTTCCAGCATCACAGCGACGTGCAAACCAGCAGAGTATGACAAACTGACAGATGGGTGGTGAAAGGAGACGAGGTAGGGGGTGACATCAAGGACATCAAACATAAAGAAAGCAAAAGGTCATTAAAAAGACAGGAAAGAAAGAAAAGACCAAAATGGGTGTCAGAAGAGACTCTGAAACTTGCTCTTGAACATAGAGTAGCTAAAGCTAATGGAAGAAATGATGAAGTAAAAGAGCTGAACAAAAGATTTTAAAGGGCAGCTCTAGAAGACAAAGGGAAGAACTATAACGAAATGTGCAAAGACCTGGAGTTAGAAAACCAAAAAGGAAGAACATGCTCAGCATTTCTCAAGCTGAAAGAACTGAAGAAAAAATTCAAACCTTGGGTTGCAATGGTTAAGTATTCTATGGGCAAAATGTTGAACGACACAGGAAGCATCAAAGGAAGATGGATGGAATACACAGAGTCACTGTACCGAAAAGAATGGTCGACATTCAACCATTTCAGGAGGTAGCATATGATCAAGAACCGATGATACTGAAGGAAGAAGTCCAAGCTGCACTGAAGGCATTGGCGAAAAATGTTTCAAAGCGTTTCAACAAACAGATGCAACACTGGAAACACTCACTCCTCTATGCCAAGAAATTTGGAAGACACCTACCTGACCACCGACTGGAAGAGATGACTATTTGTACCCATTCCGAAGAGAGGTGATTCAACAGAATGCAAAAATTGTCAGAAAATATCATTAATATCACATGCAACTAAAATTTTGCTGAAGATAATTCAAAAACAGTTACAGTGATGTATCGACAGGGAACGGCCAGAAATTCAAGCCAGATTCAGAAGAGGACGTGGAAAGAGGCATATCATTGCTGATGTCAAATGGATCTTGGCTGAAAGCAGAGAATACCAGAAAGATGTCTATCTGTGTTTTATTGACTATGCAAAGGCATTTGACTGTGTGAATCATAACAAATTACAGACATCATTGCGAAGAATGGGAATTCCAGAACACTTAATTGTGCTCATGAGGAACCTGTACTTAGACCAAGAGGCAGTTGTTCGAACAGAATGAGGGGATAGTTCGTGGTTTAAAATCAGTAACGGTGTACGTCAGGGTTGTATGCTTTCACCATACTTACTCAATCTTCTCAGCAAATAAGCCGAGAAGCTGGACTCTGTGAAGAATGCAATATCAGGATTACAGGAAGACGCATTAGCAACCTGTGTTATGTAAATGACACAACCTTGCTCCTGAAAGTGAAGAGGACTTGAAGCACTTACTGATGAAGGTCAAAGACTACAGCCTTCAATATGGATTACACTTCAGCACAAAGAAAACAGAAATCCTCACAACTGAACCAATAAGCAACATCAAGATAAACAGAGAAAAGATTGAAGTTGTCAAGGATTTCATTTTGCTTGGATCCACAATTGACACCCACGGAAGCAGCAGTCAATAAATCAAATGACACTTTGTGTTGGGCAAATCTGCTGCAAAAGACCCCTCTAAAGTGTTAAAAAGCAATGACGTCCCTTTGAGGACTAAGGTGCACCTGACCCAAGCCATGGTATTTTCAGTTGCCTCATATGCATGCAAAAGCTGGGCAATGAAGAAGGAAGACCAAAGAAGAATTGATGTCTTTGAAGCGTGGTGTTGGTGAACACGGTCTCCTAACAAATTAACTTCAAGCAGAGAGGTACTTGGCTGGTTATTGTTTGCCACCCCACCTCCACCAGTTCCATTTTCTGCTCTTCTCTGTGTCTTTGGGGGCTGACAAGTACAAATTAGTCTCTCAAGCTCTCTTGCTCTTTGACTTCTGGTTGTTTAGCTAATGGGAGGCACAGGCAGGAAGGATTGAGAAGTTGGGATATTTACACCCTAGTTCCCTCGCCATCGTTCTGGCAGTGGCTACAGCTACACCTCCTGCTCAGTGGCCCCTTATCCAAGGTTCCAGCTCTTTCCAGGCTCTTGTTACACTCTTCCTTCTCCTCTCTCCTTCAACCAGCCGGGTAGCGGGTAGCGTGGCTCTCTGCTGTCACTAGTCTCTGGGTGCTTCAGCATCCTTTGTTGGTTTCCTTGTGGTTGTTAGTTGCTGTTGAGTCAATTCCAATTGATGACAATCCCATGTGTTACAAAGTAGAACTGCTCTGTAGGGTTTTCTTGGCTGTAATCTTAGAATTGACTCGCTGGCAACTGACAACAACAACAATCTTAATGGAGACAGATTGCCAGGGCTTTCCTTCCTCAGTGCCACTGGGTGGGTTCCAACCCCCAACCTTTAGGTGCCGCCAGGGAACTTAACTCTGCCCATACTTCAGTTAATTTTCCCTTCACTGAACTCCAGTCAGTTAAACCTTTTGTGGGTGCCCTCTGTTTTCTGCCAGGACCTGAACCAACAAAAATAGAGTGCTAAGTCAGTCACCTTGGAGGCTGCCGTACCAAAAACCAAACCCATTGCAGTCAAGTTGATTCTGACTCATAGTGACCCTATAGGACAGAGTAGAACTGCTCCATAGGGTTTCCAAGGAGCAGCTGGTGGCTTCAAACTGTCAACCTTTTGGTTAGCAGCGGAGCTCTTAACCATTGTGCCACCAGGGCTCCAGGAAGGCTGCTATAGTTTGTTCCATATTCACTAAACATTCCCTATAGGCAGGTCACCTTTGATATCCTGAGTGACCATTAAAGACAATCTTGACCAGGAGTCTGCAAACTTTTCCTTCAAGGGCCAGGTAGTAAATATTTTAGGCTTTGTTGGCTGAATGGTCTCTGCTGCAACTATTCAACATTGCTGTTGTACTGTTTAAAGCAGCCAAAGACAATATGTAAATGAATCAGTGTGGCTGGGTTCCAATAAGGCTTTATAAAAATAGGCGACGGGCTGGATTTGGCCTGCAGGTTGTAGTTTGCTGACCCTTGATGTTGCCTAGTCTTAAGATCTTGCTCTTTTTATTTTTAAAATCTTGTTCTTATGGCCCATTAAGGGGCATCTAGGTGAGCTGGATACTGAGGTGGCTCTGACAATCTACCTTAAACCAAACCCGTTGTCATCGAGTCGATTCCAACTCATAGCGTACCTATAGGACAGAGTAGAACTGCTCTGTAGGTTTTCCAAGGAGTGCCTGGTGGATTTGAACTGCCAACCTTTGGTTAGCAGCTGAATTCTTAACCACACTACCTCAGGTGTCCAGAAATGTCAATGCTGACATGGTTAATGGAGCTGCTGCAGTCAGCAACGGAGGCAGTGAGTCTTCCAAAGTTGTCCTTCCCCAAATTCAGAGAAACCGAGAAGAAAATGTCATCCGCTCTCAGATCAAAGGTGCCTTGCAGGGTGCTGGTTGGGAGAAATGAGAAGCAAGTGGTTATAAAATTAGGGTCAGCTCCAGGAAGAGGAGCCAAAAGAACACAGATTCAGGTTTGACTCCCATGTTCCCGCTAGCTAGCTGTGTGTCCTCTCTGAGCCTCAATTTATCATTAATAAAAGCAGCCAGTGTTTACTGAGTATTTGCTATGTGCCAGGCACATTGCCAAATGCTTTATATCTGTTATTTTATTTAATCCACAACCATATCTGTGAGGTAGGTTATTATTAACCCTATTTTACAGAGAATGAAACTAAGGCTTAGGAATAGTCAGATCTGGGACCCTCATAGACTGGACTTTTAAGAACCCAGAAATGGGAGTCCAAAGTGGGTGGACATGCCTTTGCCTAAAGCTGACAGATGTTCTAGTCCAAGCACTACTCACATGAAATACTTTTTCACCTTCCAGTTCCCGCTGATAGGCACATAGTTATTGGAAAGGGAAGCTCTCACACCCTGCCCTGGGAGTAGACTCAAATCCGAGTTTGGGATCTCGAAGCGAAGGATCCTCTGTCTGGGAAAGGAAGGAAGGCTATCAGTTCCAGAAGAACCAGGGGCACATTGGTTGACTGAATGAGTCCCAAGAGTCCCCTCCAGCCCTTCACTCTGTTTTTCAAATGTATTGACATAAACCACAAGGGATAATGAAATAATCTCATTCATATCCTTCAAGGTCTGCTTGGGCTCTGCCTCCTCCAGGAAGCTTTCCTTGACTGAAGAACAAAGATCTCCCTCTCTCCTTTGAAATCCGTCCTCCCATTAGTCCCTCCTGTCTGTCCTGCTCACTTGACCCTCACAGCCACAGTGGCTTTGCATTGTAGGTCCTATCTTCACAGCTGGGCCTTGGGTTCTTCCAGAGATGCACAGCCTTCAAACAGAAGAAAGGGCTCACAAGTGTTAGTCTACAATGTAGATCAGAGAGTACCCATTGGTCATCTGTGGACCATATAGAGCCTACAGACATGATTCTCTTGTCTTATGTAGTGTTTTGTTTTTTAATTGAATCAGTTGCCAGCATTTTAAAACTGGAAAATTTTACACCAAAAATTTTGGATTTCTGGCTTCTCTTGAAAAAAATCAAGAGAATGTTCACATTCCCTTACAGCATTAATCAACTGCAGGTGAGTAGCAGCTGCCACCTCTAGACAGGGCAGGTGCTCTCTAGGTAAACACCATGTTGGTCATATGCTTATTTGCTCTCAGGTCTCTGTCTATATTGAACAGGACTGACCTGTGCAAACTACATTCTCCAGGCTCCCTTGCAATTGACTTCTGGTTAGGATTGGTCAATGGAGGCACTGACGGGAGGCTAGTGGGCAGGAAGGGGGATAAGCCAGGGTATTTCTTCTCCTCTCTGCCTAGAATTGTGCATTTGGCAGTGGTTACACTTCCACAATGGTGCCAGCTCCTGCTGGACACCCCCTTCTTTTGTGATCCTGGCTCCTTCCTAGAGGCCCTGGCTCCCGTGCTCTGTTGATACCACCTTCTCTCTCTGTCCCTCTGGCTGTAGGGGTGTTAGCGACTTTCTGTTGATGCTGATCTCTGGGTTGCCTCATCATTCCTTATTTGGCATTGTAGCTCTTCTAACCTCTTTGAAGCAAATCCCCTGTATTAAATACCCTCCATTGAAGTCCTTGGTGTGGGTTCAGCTTTCCTGGCTGTCCTTGATAGATAGAGTCGCCCTTCCTGATACACTCATCTACATTAACTGCTGGCACCTGTGGCCATTTAATTTTGTGTCTCTTGTCAATTCAATACTCATGAATTCATGTAACAAACAGTCATTGAGATCCTGCTCTGTCAGACCTGGATCCAGGCATGAAGGACACAGAGCTTCAAAACTCAGTCCCTGCCCTTGAGGAGCTCCCAGTTGGTGGCAGATCTGGGTGTGTTACCAGACAACAGTAACGTACTATGAAAACCAGGTACAGGGGATGCTCTAGGGCTGTGGAAGGGGCATTGCCCTCTAAGAGGTGTGTGCGTGTAAACTAAAAATAGCTCCTTTTTGCCCACTGCCTTCAGGAAATTGTCTCAAGAGACTTGAGAAGGGTTCCAAGAGTCAGCTTTTTCTATCAATGATGAGTAAATGATGCCTCACAGCCTATTCTGAACATTGAGGGGGTCAGGAAAGAAAAGTCCATGCAACCAAGGCATGGATGAAGAAAGAGTAAAGGGTGAGGATTTGGAGACTGAATGTAGGAAAGCTGCAGGGAGATGATTTAAGGTCAGTTCTCAGGGGAGGAAGATGCAAAACCAGGAGGACCCCTGCTTTTTTCCTCACTGGGAATATGAATGCTACCCTCAAGAGTTGGTATACAAACGCAGTGTAAATAGGTTCTGGGAAGATTTAAAGTCCTTGATTACAGACTCCTAACAGACTCTGGAGGGGTGGATGGTATGTCTCAAGCAGATCTCTAATCTGGACAAACCAGGAGAGTAGACAGGAACCCTGGCAGGGCAAAATTCCTGAGCAAGACTGACCTAGGGGCTGGTGAATGGTTTCTATGCCTCTTCCTTCCATCATAATTATTTAAGAAACATATAGCACCTTCCAGAAACACCACAGAATGTGACCAGGATTCCTCTGTCTTTAGTCCAAGAGATGACCCATCCCAGCTGTTGATCCCCTCCCCTGTGAAGGCCCCCATCCTTCCTCCTTCACCGCCCCTGTGTTGAAGAACAGAGACCTCACCTGTAAAACTCATAGCTAACACTTCCAAAATAACTGGCTTTGAATTCTTCTGACGAATCAGGCAACCTCATGGTGGAAAGCTCTTCTTCAAAGCAGCAACTCCATAATGGCGGGCTGGAGAAAAACAGAAGGGGCTTTGAGTCAGTTCATTCAGTGGGAGGCAATTTAGCACAAGAGTTGGGTGACTGGACTTTACAATTACATGGATTACAGGATTTGCTACTTACAGTTGGTATAATCTCAAACAAGTCCCTTAACATCCCCGAGCCTCAGTTTCCCCAACTGTAAGATAGGGATAATAATGATACCAATCCGAGCCTAACAATTAAATTAGGCCATGAACTCAAAGTGCTAGGTAATGACAATCATTGTTATTTATTCATTCAACAAGATTTTGAAAGCAATGGTAGAATATTGTGGGGCTTTTGAGGAATCATTTACTGCAGTTGTGGTCAAACCTTAGGGTTATTTAGTATTGCCTGGGTCATATGTTAACAGTGCAGTTTATCAGGTCCACCCCCAGGCAGTTTTGGATGGAGCTCAGGAATCTGTATTTTAACATGTGCTCCAGCAATTCTAATGTGAGTGGTCCATCCACCCCTCCAGAGTCTGTGAGTGGTCTAATGTGAGTGGGAAAAGAGCTGATCTAGTCCTATCCTTACCTTCCTGCTTTCAAGATGGGTAAACTGAAGCCTGGAGAGTGACATATCCAAAGTTCCTAAGCCGGACAATGGTAGAAGCCCAGACCTGTGATTCCTGGTCCTTGTTACCACACCACTCTACTGGGCAACATGGGCACCAGAAGAAACAACCAAGCCCCTTTACCATAATCCAGGCCTTTTCTGGTGATCCTGGCCATGAGCCCAGGATTAGAGGCCCCTTCTCCAAACCTGGAGACCTCTGCCAGCAGCAGTAGGGCCACCACCATACAGTATGGTCTGGCCATCATCCTTGTCCTCAGCTCTTTCCTGGACAGAGGTTGGTCAGAGCCTCTTTGTAGGTGTTTCTCTTACTGAGGGTGACAGCAGAGGCTGGGTTGCTTATAAAGCCATGTGAGGAACTGAGCCAGCTTGGAGGGGGAAGGGTCAAGAATTTGTGGCAGCTTAGCTCCTGGGAACTGAAGATGGGGAGAAGGTTGTTTGTGAATTGTTTGAGGTTTATTTCTGGCCCGAGAGTAGCAGAAGCGGTGTCACAAAATCCAACCTCTTCCGCCTCTAAGCTCTCCAGCCCATTGATGCCAGGGGAGCCTCCCCTCAGCACCTCTCTCTTGCTGAATATTCTCCATTCATTCCCCTATCTACAGATGAAATCTGAACATTCAGCCTGGCAGAGAAGGCCACCTCAACTTGGCTGCACTACACCTCTCCAACAGGATCTTCCACTGCCCCAGCCCATCCCAGCCCTGTACGCTCGCTCTGCCAGAATCCCCCTGTTCTCTACTTACATTGGTTAAAAACCAAAAATAGCCCAAAGCCATTGCTGTCGAATCGATGCCAACTCATGTCGACCCCATGTGTTACAGAGTAGAACTACTCCATAGGGGTTTCTTGGCTATAATCTTAACAGAAGCAGATCACCAGGACTTTCTTTCATGGTACCACTGGGTGGGGAGTCCCTGGGTGGTGCAAATGGTTAAGTGCTAGACTACTAGCTGAAAGGTTGACAGTTTGAGATGTCTCAGAGAAAGCTCAGAAGACAGGCCTGGAGATCTGCTTCCAAAAGGCCAGCCTCGAAAACCCTATGGAGCAGTTCTACACTGCATACATGGGATTGTCATGAATTGGTGGAATTGACTCGACAGCAACTAACAACAACAACTTCTGCCAACCTTTAGGTTAGTAGTTGAGTGCAAAACATTTATGCCACCTAGGGACGTTCTACATCATTTCCATTTCCATATTTGCCTGCCCCTCTTCTCCTGCCTGGAGTGTTTCCCTTTTCTCTGCTGGCCTTGCAAGATCACCTCAAGTCAGGTCACTAATATGATGGATGGATTCCACAATTCTAGGCTCCAGACACTTTTGAATTTGCTCTTTTTTTTAAAAAAAAATCAGCTTTATTGAAGTATGATTTATATGCAATAAGATGAACATATTTTAATAAAGCACAATGAGTCTTGACATACATGTACACCTGTGTAACCACACCACACCATAATCATGACATAGAACATTTCTATCATCCAAAAAAGTTCTCTTGTGCCTCTTCCCAGCCAGTCTCCCTCGCACTTCCTATCCCAGACAACCATTGATTTGCTTTCTGTTACCACAGATTAATTTTGCTCGTTCTTGAACTTCATATAAGTATGGTCATACAGTATGTGTTCTTTTGTAACTGGCTTCTTTTATGTAACGTTATGTTTTTGAGATTTATCCATGTGGTTATGTGTATCAGTATTCATTCCTTTTTATGGCTGAGTAGTACTCCATACAGTAGCTAGAGCAATTCTTTCATTTCACTGTGTTAATTTTCTTCAAGTAGGAAATACATTCAGATGGTTCAAAAATTAAGCAGCCTAAAAAAGTGTACAGGGAAATGTCTTGCTTTCATCACTTCTTTTGTATCTTCCCACTTCCTATATCCTCCCCCATCAAATCAACATAAAATTCTTCTGTGATAAGTGTGGGGAGATGTAGAAGGTGCTCTGAGACCTTACAGTCTAGAGGCTGTGGGAGCACAAACAGGGATCGATTAGATAGTAGACATGCTTGAGCTTGGTTTTAAAGTATGAGTAGGAGTTTGATCAACAGACAAAAAGAGAAAAGATATTCTAGGCAGAGAGAACAGCACAAGCTGAAGTATGGAGGCCCGAGAGAGCGCTTCACATTGGGGAAGGCACAAAGAATTGTGGGAGAGTAAAGGGTGAGGGGTGGTGATGGAGGAGAGAGTGGTGGAAGAAGGGGCACAAACATAGGCAGGACTTTCATCTTGAAGGGCCTTGTTAACCAGTCCTTGATAAAGTATGGACATGGAATATAGTAAGTTTTTCAGCAACTGACACTCCCCCTGCTCCGTTGACTTCTCCTTTGCCCCTGGGAAGGGGGCTACCTCCACAACATCATAGTCCCGATTTCATCATTTCTCAGTCACATTTGGTTTAATTTAAGACTTGGTCTTGTTCATGTTAGAATCTCAATGTCATGTTGAACTCAGTGTTGCCCCCGACCCCTTAGCCCCATGAAGGTTTCCTGTGGCTCTCAGTTACTTGGAGCAATTGAGCAATTGTGGGGGGTGTGTGTGTGTGTGTGTGTGTGTGTGTGTGTGTGTGTGTGTGTGTGTATAGAGATGATCTCTTTCACATACCCTTCTCCTTTCCCTGTTCTGTTCCTGTAAAGAAGAGGAAAAGGAGGCTTTCTGGGTGAGTTGACAGTCCTCTTTTTTGTCTCAGTGGTGGTAAGGCTGCTGTCCCCTGGCTGAAGTTCATCACCACTGAGAAAGCTTGATATTCATCAGCTCAGGGTGGGTAAATGGAGGCCCCCACAGTCCTTATCAATGAGTGACTCAATTCCAAGAAGCTTCTCTAGACAAGGATTGGCCCTTGGGAGATTTATTCTGTACCTGCAGTGCTCAATCTCTTGTCCTCAACTCTAGACCTGTGGCCAGAATTGAGTCCAGCCTTTCTTCCTGTTGGGAGATGAGATTGCAGGGAGGTGGCTCTTGCTCCTCTTCGTCTGCCCCTATGTGATGATTAAAGTTGTGTGTCAACTTGGCTGGGCCATGATTCGCGGTGGTTTGGCAGTTGTGATATGGTTTGGCAGCTGTGTAGTGATGTAATCACCTCCATAATGAAATCTGATATAATGCAATCACCTCCATGCCAATCAGTTGAGAGGGAGTTTCTTTGGAGGTATGGATTGCATCCAACATATGTGGACTTTCTGGCAAATCTCACTGGCTTTTGCTTGCTCTGGATCCTGCAGCTGGCTTCTCATCTAACCTTTGGTTCTTGGGACTTGAGCTAGCAGCTTACCTGCCGATCTTGGGATTTGTCAGCCTCTGCAACCTGTGAATCAGAGGACTGCTGTCTGACCTGATGATCTTGAGTTCACCAGTCCCTGCAGCTACGTGAGTTAAGAGAAGCCTCCAGCCTGACCCACTGGACTTGAGACTTTCCAGCCTCTACAACCATGTGAGCCATTTCCTTGATATAAATCTCTATCTACATATATATGCTTCACTGATTTTGCTTCACTAGAGGACCCAGCCTAAGACATTTGGTACAGAGAGTGGTTCTAGAGAAATAAAATTGTAAGGGTGAAGTTTCTAAATTGGTTCTCAAGTCTGGTTAGTCTTAAAGATGTTGGTGATTCTGCTTCCAGTAGTAAAGAGGGCACTGCTAATCCATGGTGTGAGGTATCAGTAGAAATACACAAACTATCACCACCAATAGATCAGGTGTTGGTGAAAGGTGAGGCTCTGGGTGATCACATGTTTGCTACTTTTCTACAATTTTCAGAATGAAAAGTATAAGGAAGCTGGTTCATTGGTCCTACTTTTGCTAGACAAAGTGGTGAAAGAAAGAGATGAGCTCAGGTCTTCAGAGTCACAGCTCAAGTGCCACATAAATGACCTCAAAGCTTCCACTTGTGCCTTGAAAGAAAGCCTTATTTCTTGTAGTACCAGAGCTGATATTACCGAAAACAGAACCCAGGGTCTTATTGTAGGAGTGGCTGAGTTACAACGCCATTGAATTCTCAACCTTGAACGGTGTCTGAAGTTAAAGTGAGGGCATTAATCCAGAAGAAATGGGATCCTGAAACTTGGGATGAGGAAATATTGGCAGATAATCAGGAAGCTGGGGACACTGATCCCCTAAATTCTGTTGAATCACTCCTGCCAACAAAACCAGCCCTCTCACTCCCATCTGAAGAAATTACTCTATCTTTGTCTGGTAAGCCAGCCTCCACACTAAAACCACTATTCCCTCCACCCCCATCTGATGAGATTAACCAAGCTGTGTCTAAGAGCCTTTGTCTGAGTCATCCCCTGAGGAGGTGTCTGAGTCATTGCCTGAGGCAGATGCCTTACAAGACATTGGTGAGTTTTCTCAAAACACACCCCCACCACCCATTTTTGCTTCTAGACCTATAACTAGACTTAAGTCCCAGAGAATCCCAAAAGATGAAGTACAAAGCGTGACACAGGAGGACGTATGCTACACTTCAAAAGAACTACTTGACTTTTCTAATTTGTACAAACAGAAACCTGGGAAATATGTGTGGGAATAGTTAATAAGGTTGTGGGATAATGGTGCAAGAATATAAAGCTGGATCAGTCTGAGTTTATTGATATGGGACCACTAAGCACAGATGCTTCATTCAGTATTTCAGCTTGATAGGTTAGGAAAGGATCTAGTAGTTTATTTGATTGGGTCGCTGAAGCATGGATTATACGGTGGCCCACACTAAATCACGTTGAAGTGCGAGACCTACCTGGACATACTGTAGAAGAAGGAATCCAAAGGCTTAGAGAAATAGGCATATTAGAGTGGGTTTATGAGGTTAGACCCACAGACCCACACATGGAGTGCCCAGAGGACACACCTTTTACCACAACTGTGAGGAACAAATTTGTGAAGGAGCCGCAGCATCCTTGAAGACTGCTGTGATTGCTATTTTATGCAAGTCAAATTTGACAGTGGGAACTGCCCTAACTGAATTAAGACACCTAACTATAACGGGGCTGATTGGACCGTACGGTGGTAGGGGCCAAGTGGCGGCACTCAGTCGACAAAGATAAGGTGGGCATGGTTACCGTAGTGGACAGTGGAGTCAAAAGAGTAATTAGAATAGTCTTACTCATATGGACTTATGGTTTTGGCTACTTAGTCATGGTGTCTCATGGTGAAATAGATGGGAAATCTACTAAATATTTACTTGATCTATACAAGAGGAAGAATTCTAGATCAAGTGAACGGTAGCATAACTCGAATCATCAGAATAGAGAGTCACAGCCTCTTAATCAAGTCCCACGCTCGAGCTAGTTTATAGACCCACAACCTCTTGAATGAAGGGGAGGCCAGGTCCTCTTGAGGAAGGACCCCACTACACTGCCAAAAATTTATACTGTTAATCTTTCTCCCAGCCTTCCCCCAAGGGATCTACGGTCTTTTACAAGAGTGACTGTTCACTGGGGAAAGGGAAATAATCAGACTTCTTGGGGATTACTAGATACTGGCTCTGAACTGATACTAATTCCGGGAGACCCAAAATGTCTCTGTGGCTTACCAGTCAGAGTGGGGGTATATGGAGGTCAGGTTATTAATGGAGTCTTAGCTCAGGTTTGGTTCACTGTGGGTCCAGTGTGTCCCCAAACTCAACCCTTCGTGATTTCCCTGGTTCTGGAATGCATAACTGGAATCAATATACTCAGCAACTGGTAGAACCCCCAAATTGGATCTCTGACGAGTGGAGGAAGGGCTATTATGGTAGGAAAAGCCAAGGGAAGCCATTAGACCCTACCATTATTCCACCCCTCACCAACATTCTTTTCCTGACTCTGGGACACTGGGGCAGCTCAGCAAGTCCTGTGGTTCAGCTGGTAACAAATTAAGAAGCAAAATGTCAGTCTTCCCTTGTTGCTGACCCACCCCCCCCACATCTCTAGGAGCAACTCTCCTCAGCTTTGCTTAGGGGGACCAGTAGAGAACGCCCTGCCCTCTCCCATAGGATGGCGTGTGGAGGGGGTAGCTAAGGGTCTTTCATTTTCTTTTCTTTTAAAATATTTTATTGTGTTTTTGGTGAAAGGATACACAGCAAAATAGGTTCCCATTCAACAGTTTCTACACATACTGTTCAATGACATTGGTTACATTCTTCACACTGTGTCAACATTCTCATTATTTCCATTTTGTTCCATTCCCATTAATTTAGTCTCGCTGCCCCTCCTCCTCCAACCTTCTCATCTATGCTTTACGGTAACTGTTGTCCATTTGGACTCATATATATAATTTTACAGTACTCAAGGGCGACTTTTTTTTTTTTTTACTTGTACACCAATGTTCATTGCAGCACTATTCACAATAGCCAAAAGGTGGAAACAGCCCAAGTGTCCATCAACAGAGGAATGAATAAACAGAATGAGGTATAGGGAATATCTGTGCTTAGATATGCATAGGGTGAGTTACTGTGGAGAATCTGACGACACATTGTGTTTAAGAAGACGATTTCTGCAATTGTATCAGTCTTACATTTACAGATTTAAAAAAATGAATCTGTATATAATATAACATGCTTTTAACATGTACATGTCTCTTTACTCATAACAGTCATAAAAGTTAAGTGAAATAAATCATTTCAAGAGTGAACAAACCAGTATTGGGGCACATCACTACAAACAAGATATTTTCCTGAAGATATGCTGTTGAGTTAGTCAAGGGCTAACCAAGTAAGACAATGATTTCTATGTTTCAAAATTCCCACAGAAAGGAATTAACTAACCTGTAACAGAACATCCAACTTTCTGCCAGGTATATATATAT
>NW_004443944.1:25807704-25851782 GCF_000243295.1 Trichechus manatus latirostris
ATATATTCCTCAAAACATAATTTTATAAAATACATTGCAACAGTATTATGTTCTCTGGGGTGACTATGTGGCCCTGGTGGCACAGTGCTTAACAGCTCAGCTGCTAACCAAAAGATTGGCAGTTCAAATCCACCAGCTACTCCCTGGAAATGCCATGGGGCAGTTCCATTCCATCCCACAGGGTCACCATGAGTCGGAATTGATTTGATGGCAACAGGCTTGGTTTGGTTTTTGTTTGGGGTGATTACATTACCTCCACATGAAAACTGGAAAACAAACACATATTATGTAATCAGGTTTCCTTACTTAAGCATATTTTCATTATTTAATATGATCATTTCTTTTAATAAAAAAGTAGACTGAATTAAACTGAATGGAAAGTAAACGATGAAGTGCCATGATTTATGACTCAATGAAAAACTTGTTTATGATATCTCATTGAAAAAAAAAAAGGTTATCTGAACTTCAGGAGAAATAACGTCTTTACTTTAACAGGGTTCACGTTTTCATTGTTTTGTTTCCCTTGATTAGATACCAAAAACAAAAACAAAAAGCCGAACTTGTTACCGTCGAGAGTCGATTCTGACCCATAGTGACCCTACAGGTCAGAGTAGAACTGCCCCATAGAGCCTCCAAGGAGCGGCTGATGGACTTTTAACAGCTGACCTTTTGGTTAGCATCCATAGCTCACCATAGCTTTTCTTTTTTTTTTTTATTGTACTTTAGATAAAGGTTTACAGAGCAAATTAGTTTCTCATTAAAACAGTTCACACACATTAAAACAGAGCAAATTAGTTTCTCATTAAATAGTTAAAACCAATGTTTTGTGACATTGGTTGCCAACCCCATGACATGTCAACGCTCTTCCCTTCTCTACCTTAGGTTCCCCATTACCAGCTTTCCCGTCCCCTCCTGCCTTCTTATCCTTGCCCCTGGGCTGGGGTGTACAGGGGCCATACTCTCGGGGTTTCTCCAGTCTCTGTCAGACCAGTTAAGTCTTGACTTTATTTGTGAGTTAGAATTTTGTTCTACGTTTTTCTCCAGCTCAGTCCAGGACCCTCTGTTGTGATCCCTGTCAGAGCAGTCAGTGGTGGTAGCCGGGCACCATCTAATTGTGCCGGACTCAGTCTGGTGGAGGCTGTGGTACTTGTGGTCCATTAGTCTTTGGACTAATCTTTCTCTTGTGTCTTTGGTTTTCTTCATTCTCCCTTGCTCCAGATGGGGTGAGACCAGTGGAGTATCTTAAATGTCTGCCAGGTATTTTTTAATACATTATTTCTAACCCTGCTAGCAAGCTGCAAGGTAGTTATTACTATCCTCATTTTACCGGTAAGGAAACTGGGCTCAGAGAGGGTGGGTGTCTTGCCCAAGGCCACACAGGTGGTACCAGGGACATCTGGATACTGAGTCCTAAATTGGTACCTGTCTTAGTTACGTAGTGCTGCTATAACAGAAATATCACAAATGGATGGCTTTAACAAAGAGAAATTTATTCTCTCATAGTCCAGGAAGCTAGGAGTCTGAATTCAGGATGCCAGCTCCAGGGGAAGGCTTTCTCTCTCTGTTGACTCTGGAGGAAGGTTCTTGTCATCATCTTCCCCTGCTCTAGGAGCTTCTCAGCACAGCGACCCCAGGTCCAAAGGATGCACTATTCTCCCGGCTCTTGTTTCTTGGTGGTATGAGGTCCCCCATGTCTCTCTGCTTGATTCTATTTTATACCTCAAAAAAGATTGATTTAAGACACAGTCTAATCTTGTAGATTGAGTCCTGCTTTATCAACGTAACTGTTGCTAATCCCATCTCATTAACATCGCAGAGGTAGGATTTACAACACATAGGAAAATCACATCAGATGACAAAATGGTGGACAATCACACAATACTGGAAATCATGGACTAGCCAAGTTGACACACACTTTGGGGGGACACAATTCAATCCATGACAGTACCCTTGCTACTACAGCAGCTCCTCCTCTTTCCTAGGGGCCTGAGTGGAAAGGCGCTGGTGTTAGCAAGAGGCACGGAGGTCCACCCACTCCCGCACATACAGAGAGGCATCATTTGGTGCTGATAACAAAGTCCTTGGTTTGCAGGGGTGCCAGATGTGGGTGGTGACCAGTGGAGCAGGGTCCAGCTCATTTGCATCTAGGAAAATGTGACCTCTGTGAGAGAAGAGAGGTTCTACTTGGCTCTCCACTCCACCCTAAGATGTGACATCATAAACCTGGATTGTTCCATGAAAACCTGAAATGGCTAAGCAGTTGTCCAGGACCAGGGCCCAAGTCCCTGGCAGCAGCTCTGGGTCAGGGCTAGGTGTGGCCACTGGGCACTAGGCTGAGCTCACAGGGTAGCAGAGATCCCCGGGGGTTGAGGAGACAGAGTTGTTCGTTTGAGCCAAGGCTGGCAATGCTGGTCCCAGGGTCCTGGCTCCTGCCCTCAACTTCTGCACACCACCTCCCTCCACCGGACCCAGCGCCACGGCTGAGGTTCTCAGAAGGTGCCCACTTCTGGTGGATGTCAACAAGCCCCAGCCAGCCTGAGGTGCAGCAGAAGGCAAAGGTGTTTGCACCCAGGACCTGCAGCCTAATGAGAACCCCACTGTCACCAAACCCTGTGGTGTACGTGGTCTTCTGGAATTCCAGGTCTGAAATCCTCAGACTGCTGAGCCTCACCCTGTGGAGGACTCTGGGGATCACCAAGGAGAAGACAGACATCCTGGGCCAGGGACTCACCTCCTCCTCACGCACAGCAATGGGGCTGACAGCTTTAATGACGTCACTGTCCTCTGCAATCTGCCCCACCTGTAGGGAACCACCTGGAAGGCCACAGGTCACCAGCAACCTGATCTCTGGCACGTGCTTTAGATCAAAGACAGGTTTATCTGAAAATCCTCCATGGTGCACCTTGAAATCTCTTTCTTGGAACAAGCCCTAGTTCTCTTTCCAGAAAGTCTGAGAGGTAATATCAGTTGAAGAATCTTATTTTTTTTCAGGCTTTCATAGCCAGCAACAAAGACTCTTTTGTCACTAATCCATTCAAGGATTCGAGTGGCTCCTGAGAAGTTGAATGCATGGAAATCCTGGTGTAAGCGCAAGGACTCCATGAGCCAGTCCTCGCTGGCCTCCATACAGCTCAAGGGTGGCATTCTTTACTTTTTGAGCCAACCTGCTATTTAGTTTAGTGACACTGGTTACATTTTTCACAGTGCGTGAACATTCTCATTATTTCCATTTTGGTTGTTCCATTTCCAGTAATCTGGTTTCCCTGCCCCCTTACCTTCTCATCTTTGTTTTAAAATAATTATTGACTGGTCTCATATATACGATTTTTTAAAGGAACGCAGTACTCACCAATGATATTCTTTATTTTGTGAGCCAATCTGTTGTTGGTAACCTCAGGGGATAGTTTCAGTTCAAGGTTTAAAGAGTATCTCAGGGCAATAGTCTTGGTAACTCCTCTAGTCTCAATGGGCCGAGCAAGTCTGGATTCTTTGAAAATTTGAAATTTGGTTCCAGATTTTTCTCCTTTTCTATCAAGATCAATCTATCGTGACCCTAATCAGAACGTTAGGTAGTGGTGGCTGGGTATCATCTAGTTCTGGTCTCAGCGTACATAAGGCTGTCGTTCGTGTAGACTGTTAGTCCCTGTAAACCAGTTTTCTTCTCTCAGTTTTTGGTTTCCTCCTTTCTCTTTTGCTCTGGCTGTAGAGACCAATAGCTGTATCTTAGATATCCACTCACAGGCTTTTAAGACCCCAGATGCTACTTATCAAACTAGGATGTAGCACATAAACTTTATGAACTATATTATGCCAATTGACTGAATTGTCCCAGAAGACTATGTGAGGGTCTTTCTTTACAACCCCTTACACTCATTGTTCTCTTCACTGGACCCTCCAGGGCATCTTGGACATGTCTACTTTGTGTTCCCTTTTCCACCTCATCCTGGGACTGGTCTCCTCACTTCTCTCCATCAAATCTCTCTCTCAAGGACAGGGAGCCCACTCCAACTGTGAGCACCCATGGCTGGCTTAGTCTTTGCATTTTTCTCCTCCCCCAGGTAGCACCACCTGGCCTTCATCTTAAATCTACTTCAGGGCCTGAACAGATCTTGACCTGAAGCAGGGCCTTTGTGTCCTTTATTGTTCTTTCTTCCAGGCCCATTTCCAGTCACCTTTTTCTTCCAGAACTGGACAAAGCTCTGCCTTATCTGATTAAAATATTTTAATAGGTAATATCTGTGCATGATAAAAATGGTACCGATGGTACAAAAGGGTGAAAATAACTCTTCCTTCCAATCTGTCTCCAGTCCTTCAGCCCCCTTCTTCAGAGGCAGTCTTGTCCTCATCCTTCCAGAAGCACTTCATGCCCACACAAGCATAAATGGTAGCACAAGTCTTCTAACTTTGCTTTTGCACCTACCATAGTGCTCAGAGATGGTTTCATATCAGTACATACAGATCTGGCTTGTCTATTTTAATGAGAGTATTCCATTATATGGAAGTTGACAGTTTATTTAATCAGTATCCTTTTGATGGATATTTGGATTAGTTCCATTCTTGCTATGACAAACTATACTGCCAATAATATCAATGTGAAAATTTATCTGTGTACATGTGTGAATATATCTATGGGATTATTCTTAGAAGCAAATATTCTGGATGATAGTGTATTCGCATTTACAAGTTTTGTTAGGTTTTACCGTATTCCCATCAAACAGCTTGTACGCATTCACACCTGTGTGTTCCATTTTGGGAAGGGCTGGGGGCTTTGCCTCTGAAACCTGGGCCAGTGTGGTGAAATGAGTTCCTTATGTGGCCTTTTTCCTTGGTTCCTTGGAAAAACAGTTGAGAAATTTTTTCCCTAAGCCCTGAGGAGTTACCTTTCCCTAGTTTTCTACCCTAGAGGGTTTGTTACTTTTGTCCAGGTTGATTGACATTTCCTGGGTAAGCTGTAAACAATTTGATGGTTTGCTACTTTTTGTCTGGCCCTGTGCTGCAGCCTGCTCTGTGATTGGTATGTACCTTGCAAGGACTGGTCAATATACTGTGCAAGTGAAGTGACTATAAGCTATGCAAATGAAGTGACTGTAGACTATGCAAATGAAATGACTATGGTCCACCTAGGGGACTGGTCGGTTTGTGGCCCTGCTGGGAGGGCCATGCCTTGAAATTGACAAGGAGATTTCTTATGTAAGTAGCCAATCCCACAAAGTTTTCAGAAAGGAGAAAAGGCAAGAGGGGCAAGAAGATAGACGTAAGAAGAAACTAAGAGAAAAGAGGTGAGGAACCTTCCAGAAGAGCTGTACCATGGGTCAAGGGCTGTAACACTGAAGACAACAAGAAGCCTGGAAAGGGGCCTGCAACAGAGCCAGTGGCAGCCGACCTGGAAGGGGCCTTACAGCAGACTCGGTGGTGATGGCAGAAACCTGCTGCTAGAAATGCAGCTAAGAGAGAGCTGAGCAAAGCTGTTACGCCGGCTATAAGCTGGGCCAGGCAGCAGTAGAGAGGCCTGCGTGGCTGAGAGAAGGCATGCAGCGTTGATAGGAGGCCTGTCCTGAGGGGAATCTTCTCTGGGAGTGGTGCCTGACCAGAGCGCGTGTGCGCGCGTGTGTGTGGGTGTGTGTGTGTGTGTGTGTGTGGGTGTGTGCATACATACACACATTCACACCTATACATACCTTTACAAATAAGTGCTTTATTATTTTGAAAATGGAAATTTATGTTTCCATTTAAGTGGTTTTAACTGATTGCGTAGGAGATTCTTTCCCTATTGGTCAATCATTTCTGTAACTTTGAAACTCCTAATCACTCATTTTAACGTAGTTATATCCCAGGACATTGGCACACATTATAGTGTCCAGTTAGAATCTTTAACTCAAAGGTACAGCCTTTAAAGAATAAAAAAATAAGTACTCTTTTGCAAACAGTTATTTATAATTGAAATTCTATCTGGCAAATTAATGCATGTATAATTTTAAAAATGTTTGCTTGTAATTATTTTCCTATTTAATTGCTTTTTTAAGGATGGCCAGAGCATTCTCTAGCTTTTCTGTTAACCTCGCCACCTCTTTCCTCTCTCTTTCCTCCTAAATTTCCTCAACCCACCCAGGACTAGTCACAGAGAGAAGCCTTGGCAAGGCTTGGAATCTGCTGAACACTGATGGATCTCCAGGCTTGTAAGTGTATTATCTTCATAGTTACCTTTTCCTTTTATGTGTATATCTGGTTAATTATGACCTCAAAAACACTCACAGCCTGTATGACAGATAAAGAAGCCTGCATGGATGTTGAGTTAGAAAACTCCATGAGCTGGTAGTTACAGTAATTCTGTAGCTTCCTAGGTCAATCAAACTCTAGTCAGTGCTGTGCACTCAAAGACAGGTTATTTGGGGCTCTGTGGAGGTTTCCAGGATCCTGCCAAGTTGCCAAGAGGCCAAGGGAAACCCAAGACTGGACAACTGTCCTTCTGGCAGATGTGGGTACATGAGCATGCCTCCTATGCCCCAGCATTGCTTCAAATTCTTCACCAGTGGACAGATGTCCCTGCCACCAAAGCCCATGGGAAATGAAGGGGGACGTTTAACTTGGGGGAATTGGAAGTCTAAATTTGCTAGTACTTCCCAGAGGACAGTTATGTTGGAAGGGTAACATTTTTGGTACCTAAATTCCACTGGACTGGGAGCAGCATTCATGTTATAATGGCAGAGCTGAATAGTTGTGATAGATATGATTCACAATGCTTTTTGGCCCTTTACAGAAAGTTTGCCACCTCCTACTTTAGATGATTGATAAGTGCATGTTTTAAGTTTCAGTAGTTATAGAATCTTTTAATATGTTTTAGAGAAAAAGATGTAACCAGGATGTCAAAACTGTGGTTTCACTAATATTATTGCTTCGGAGGAGGCTAAGTTTAAAAAGTTTGCTAAAGTGGATTTAAAGAAATTTTATTATATATCCTTGGAATACCTGGAGTACATGCAAAAGCTGGACGATGAATAAGGAAGAACTGAAGAAGAATTGATGCCTTTGAATTATGGTGTCAGAGAAGAATATTGAATATACCATGGACTGCCAGAAGAACCAATAAGTCCATCTTAGAAGAAATATATCCAGAGTGCTTCTTGGAAGCGAGGATGGTGAGACTTCGTCTTACATGCTTTGGACATGTTATCGGGGGGACCAGTCCCTGGAGAAGGACATCATGCTTGGTAAAGTAGAGGGTCAGAGAAAAAAGAGGAAGACCCTCAATAAGATGGATTGATGCAGCGGCTGCAACAGTGGGCTCAAGCATAACAATGATTGTGAGGATGACACAGGACGGGGCAGTGTTTTGTTCTGTTGTACACAGGGTCACTATGAGTAGGAACCAACTCGACGGCACCTAACAACAACAACAACGGTGGGCCTTGGAGTACCTGGGTGGTGCAAATGGTTAAGTGCTTGACTACTAGCCAAAAGGCTGGTGGTATGAACCCACCTAGAGGCATTTTGGAACACAGGCCTGGTGATTTGCTTCTGAAAGATCACAGCCTTGAAAACTCTATGGAGCAGTTCTACTCTGCACACATGGGGTCGCCATGAGTCAGAATCAACTCCATGACAACTAACAACAACAACGATCCTTACCTCTGACTAAATTGTGACGGCAGTAAGGGAGGGATGAGATCTGAGGCCCAGTGGATTGTGCAGGTGCTTGGCAATAGCAAGTGGATTCTGATGACAAGAGAGTTTCAGGCGAGCCTCTCTGCTTGGAATGGCATCTGCTGCTCTTTTTAGACAATAATAATAATTAATAATGAGCTGTTATGCCTGGTGCTTTTAATTTCTCACAGGACTTTCACATCAGTTATCTGAAATGGTTATCAACATTTCCACTTAACAAGTTCATTCATTAATTCCTTAACAAAGATTCATGGAGCACCTATAATGAGCCAGGCACTATTTTAGATGCTGAGGATACAACCATGAACGAAACAGGCAGCCTTCTTGCCCTCATGGGCCTTATAGTCTAGTGGGAGTGGGTATCAGGATTTTGGCAGTGTGTAACCAAAATTTGTGTTGCACATTGGCTTAGACAATAAGGAAATGTATCATCTGTCTTAACATGAAGTTCGGTGGTGAAGTAGGATGCAGGCTCAGTGAGATCATGGCTCTGCTCATCTCCATGGATGAGCTTCATCCTCACACTGGTAGCAAATTAGCTTTGGTGTATCCAGATACGTAAACTGACAGAAAAAACATAAACACTGTCTTTTCTTGTGTCCATTTCTTAGGAATGAGGAAAACTTTCTCAGAAGCCTCCAGCAGACGTTCCCCTTAGTCCTCACTGGCTACTGTATTATTTAGGATTAGATTAGGCTGCCAATTACAAATAATGGCTTAAAGAAGACAGGAATTTTTTATTTACCTCATAACATGAAGCCAGGACATAGGTGGTTTAAGACTGGGGAGCCAGCTCTGCTATTTCATTAATGTCCCAAGAATCATCTATCTTTTTGCTCTGCCATCCTTAGCATGTGGCTTCCTCATGAGGACAATATGGCTGCTAGATTTCCAGCAAATGTGTCCACATTCAAGTCAGGAAAAAGGAGAAAGGGTGGAAGGGTAAAATGTCAGCTGTGGAGTGCCCTCTTTACAGAAGTTTTCTCCTAAGTCTCACCAGTAACATCTATTATATCTAACTGGCTAAGTCACATGGCCACCACCAATAAAATTAGCATTCTATTAGTGAAGAAGCAAGGGAGGATGGGTATTAGGTAGGCAACCAGCAGACTCTCCTAGAGCCAGGATTAGGTCACATGGCCATTCTTAAATCAATCTTTGGCCAGGGTGGTAGTATTACCGAAAATGGCTTAGATTAAATGAGAATGGAGTGGTGAGGGGCAATCGTGAGTCAGTGGTAGAACTCTCATCTTCCACTGGGACACCTGAGTTTAATTCTTGCCCAATGCACCCATGTGCAGCTGCCACTCCTGAGTCAGTGGAAGGTTGTGTGTTGCTATGTTGCTGAACAGGTTTCATCTGAGCTTCCAGACTAGGAAGAAAGGCCTGGTGATCTTCTGAATCAGCCAATGAAAAGCCTATGGATCACAATGGTCCAATCTGCAACTGACCGTGGGATGGCCCAGGACTGAGCACCTTTTTGTTCCCATGTACATGGGTTCTCCATGAATTGGGAGCTGATTCAGCAGCTAACAATAACAACAATGAGAATTAGCCTCCTGGAGCTGGGGTGGGGCAGTTTGTTCTGAATCTCATGATTGTGTGAAGGAGGGTAGATACCTGAGTAAATCTGGAAGAAATAAATGGATGTTTCCATAGAGAAAGAGATACTAAACAGGGAAATAAATACGTAATACAATTTCAGGCAGCGTTTAGTGCCGTGAAAAGGGATGTGGAATAAAGACATAATGTAGGAGTCACAAGAGAATAGCCTGCTGCTTTTTTGACCTGGGGGTTTGTGGGAAGGGAAAAAGGACAGAGAAGCAGGAGACAAAAGGAAAAGATGAGTATCAATTTCCCTTTCCTGGATTTTGGATTGGAAAGGGGCACGTGCATTAGAGGGAACACTGAATACAAGAAGGGGAGTTACTCACTCTGGAAAGACACCACCTCTTGGGCTGTCCCTTGCTCCAACTGTAGTGTAGTTATGACAACTGAACAGCTTAGTGTGGTGGGGCCGAGGGAGGACTTGCAATTTAGCTTCCCTGAGCTGCCCTGGGATCCTGAGTGGTCTAAGCTGACTCAGAGGTGGCTGAGGGTCTGGCTAGACAGCTTGCTAGAAGGGGCCACAGTGCCAGGGTGAGGTACCAGGCCTGCCTCCTGCTTAAAATTCAGCATGTGCATGGTTAATTGCTGGCACTTGGCAAATGTTTATTGAACAAGTCAGTTAGGCTGCATCTTCTTTATTGGGTGTAATTTGAGTGACTTCAGTTCTCCAGCCTTTAGGAGTCATCCTTTCCTTGAACATCCACTGAATACAGCCCCTACTCTGCAGGAAATCCGTTCAAGCCCCCAGTAAATGCTGATGAGTTCCAATAAATCTTGCTGGCTGTTTGTTGTTTTTTCCTCTGAACAGCTCTGTTGCTCCAGGCCTCCTTGTAGTCACCTATGGCCACTTCTTAACCTCTTCTTCCAATTGTTGTACTTTTCCTATGATGTTTTGCTCCAAACATCCTTATGTCCAGCGAAGGCTGAGCCCAGACTCTAAACTCTGGTCTGGACTTGTTTCTGCCTCAGAAACACGTGGTGTCATAGAACCTCAGCCCAAGATACCATTTTGATATCTTCTAGAGTATCCAGGCACGTCTGCTCGCAAACGTTCAGATGGGAGAATGTGACAATTTCTTGGAGTTCAATAATCTTCCATCTTCCTTGGTGATGCATCAGAAAGTCTCACAACCCAGCTGAGACTTTAAGAACAAACCCCCAGGGCTTCTGAGAAGGTTACTGGTTTGTGGGAGAGAAAGAATTCGAGAGGACAGAGAGGAAGAGAAGATGGCGGGAAGCGAAAGAAGGAAAGAGGACCCAGAGGAACTAGATGGTTCCCGGCTACCACCACTGACCACTCTGACAGGGATCACAATAGAGGGTCCTGGACAGAGCAAAAGAAAAATGTAAAACAAAATTCAAATTCACAAAAAAGACCAGGCTGGTCAGACAGAGACTGGAGGAACCCCAGAGACTATGGCCCCCAGATACCCTGCTAACTCAGAACTGAAGCCACTCCTAAAGCCCATTTTTCAGCCAAAGATTAGACAAGCCTATAAAACAAATATGTGAGGAACACATGTGAAGAATGTGCTTCTTAGTTCAATCAAGTAAACATGAACAAATGGGCAACCCCCGCCCAAAAGTGAAACAAGAAGGCAGCAAACAGCAGGAAAATTGGACGAACGGACACGGCAAACCCAGGGAGGAAAGGGGGAGAGTGCTGATACATTGTGGGAATTGCAACCAATGTCATCAAATCATTTGTGCATGTATTTTTGAATTATACACAAAATGAGAAACTAATTTGTGCTGTAAACTTTCACCTAAAGCATAATAAATTTTTTTAAAAAAAGGAAAGAGGAAAAGATATTACAACTTAACCCAACTGAACTCAAACTTGAGTATGCATCCAAATCACACAGAAGACCTGTTGAAGCACAGGTTGCAGGGACCCAGAGTTTCTGAGTCAGTAGGCTTGAGGGTGGGGACCAGGAATTCTCATTGCTAACAAGTTTTTGGGTAATGCTGATGCTACTGGTCAGAGGACCACACCACCCAAAACCAGCTTGCAGCTAGTGCACCCCATCCTGACACAGTGTTTTTCTCTTCAGAATGGGTCAGCAGATCTGCTCCTTCCAGAACATCCCTCCAGGCAGCAGCCAAGTTCATCTTTGTTCATACTGTAGCAAGATGTCCAACCAATTTCCAAGGAAGCTACTGAGCAGCTTGGATCCAATTCTTCATTATCTATCGGAGGAAAGGCATCCGGTCTCGGTAATGAGCCATCGGTCCCTCTGCCAGGCTCTGTGGCCAGAAGAAAGCACTTTGTCATTTAGCTGGTGGGGTCCTTCCTTCACAGTATTGGACCAGAAAGCCTAACCAAGTCATAGTCTCTTGAACGGCACATATTTACAACCATATGCCATCAAGTCTACTCCAGCTCATCGCAACTCCATGAGCATCAGAGGAGAACTATGATCCATAGGGTTTTCAATGGCTGATTCTTTTAGAAATAGATCACCAGACCTTTCTTCCAAGGCACCTCTGGGTGGAGTTGATCCTCTAGCCTTTTGATTAGCAGCCAAATGCGTTGACTGCTTGCCTCACCCACGGACTCCAGCACGTATTTAAACCAAAACCAAACCAGCTGCTGTCAAGTCGATTCCGACTCACGGTGACCCCATAAGTGACAGAGAAGAACTACGCTCCAGTTCTCCTGGCTGATTTTTTGGAAGTAGATTGCCAGGCCTCTCTTCTGAGGATCCTCTGGGTAGACCCGAACCATCAATCTTTCAACTAGCAGCCAAGCACGTCAACTCTTTGCATCACCCAGGACTCTAGCACATATTTAAACTTCACTAAATCAGGGAAGCCACTGGGGGGGGTCTTTCTATTCTCAGAAACCTATTTACTTCCCCTTTGGTGGGGTGGAGGACAGGAGAGGGTACATATCCCATATTTCGCGAAGTTCTGTGATATGACGGCCCCTACTCCCATTCAACTACCCTGTCAGTGTTTAGCCTTCACGTGTGCAGTTTTCCCCTGTGGAGGGTAAAAAATCCTAAGCAGGAGCCAGGGGCAAGGATGAAATGCACCCAAGACCTAATTCAAGGGTAGGCCTGGGACACAGCATGAGGCAGAGCACACAGTGAGGGCCCCAGAATGTTAGTCACGATGATTATGGGTATGATAAAGAGAAGCACGTCCTCATCATGGTCTGGGATAGAACTCTCTTGCGTGATGTAATTCACAACCTCCTTCTGGGAGGAAATTAGTATTCCTGATAAATGCTTAAGCAATTTTCTGATAAACTTTAACAAGATTAAGCCCTCCTCGGGGAAATCAGCTACCCAAACACTCGGCTGATTATCAGACATTCTTTGTCTTGTATTCAGTTTAATAATGATTATCCACCCGTTCTCTTTCCCTGTGAAATATCCTTAACAAGAGGCAACTGTTGATTTGGCTTTGTGGCAAGCTTGAAATAAAACTTTGACATACGCTTTTAACTAATTTATCTGAAAAAAAAAAATAAAACAGTCATTATGGAGACAAGACATTTAAAAAAAGCTAACATTTATTAAGTACTGTATTCATTAAAGGAGCCCTGGTGGAGCAGTGGTTACACGCTCAGGGGTTCAAACCCACCAGCCGCTTCACGGAAGAAAGATGTGGCAGTCGGCTTCCATAAAGAAAATAGCCTTGGAAACCCGACAGGGCAGTTCTACTCTGTTCTATAGGGTCGCTATGAGTAGGAATCAACTCAATGGCTACAGGTATATTTATTTATTTATTTTATTGTGCTTTAGACGAAGCTTCACAGAGCAATGGGTGTATTTATTAAGCACTATAGTCAAGGTTTTGCATAGCTCTGCTCTCTGACTTCTCGTAATGGGTTGGGTTATAATAGCTTTGTTTTACCTAGAAGATGCTCAGAGAGGTGAAATGAATTGCCCAGGGTCATACACACAGCCAGGAAATGACCGAGCCACGTTTGAACCCAGGTCTGCCTGAGTCCAGAGTTGGAGCTAGCAGCAGTTCCACACTACTGTCTCTGCCAAAGGAATTATAGTGGGAGACGAAGAGTGGGATAGTCCCTGAAAGAGGGACAGTATAGGGCTGTGGACTGCAGAAGAGGGAGGGGGCCCTCGCAGGTAGCAGTCTTGGGAAGAGTCATGGGGAAGAGATGGCCTATCCCGGAAGCAGAGGTAGGAAGGACATTGGAAGACACCGAGAAGGGTATGCCAGGAGGAGCGATGGCATGGTGAAAGGTAGAGCCAAGAAGGCCCAGGCGTGCTTGGAGGAGGCAGTGCAGTTCAACCTGACTGCCGCAGCAGTGGCCCCCAGGCCTTTCAACAGCAAGAACCCTGCTGTGTCGTCTAGTGTGTGGGGCATACGTGCTGCTAGCTGGCCTTTTATTTCTTTTGGGTTCAGAGAGCACAGCCCAGTTCCATCACTTGCTAGCTCTGTGGCCTTGGGCAAGTCACTTTACTTCTCAGAGGTGAAGGTTTCCTCATCGAAAAATCAGGAGTAATAATAGCACCTCCCTCAAAGAATTATTGTATGGATTAAATGAGATATTCCATGAAAAGTAATTATACACGACCTGGCACCTACTAAGTGCTCCATTAAAAAGTGAGGTGTGATTGAATGTGTAACTGAATTTACGGTAGCATTTTATTTTCTCAGGAGGACTTTAGGGAAAAAAAATTAACTTTAATTTTAGTATAATTTCATACTTTTAGAAAAGTTGCAAAAATAATACAAAGAATTCCTGATTCTCTTCACCAACATTCCATATACATGTATTTTCCTCCCTGAACTGTTTGGGAACCTGACGGCCCTTTACCCCTAAATACTTTAGTGTGTATTCCCTAAAAGCAAAGACATTCTTTTATATAGTCACAGTACAATTATCAAAATCATGAAACTAACAGTGATAAAATACTATTATCTAATCATCAGGCCATATTCAGGTTTTGCCAATTGTCCTACGGTGTCCTAGCTAACAAAAGAAAAGCTCCAGTACACTGCATTCAGTCGTCCTGTCTATTTAGTCTTCTTGAGTCAGTGACAATTCTTTCCTCCAGTATTCCTTTGTCTTTTGTGACCTTGACATTTCTGAAGCATACAGGCCAGTCATGTTGTCTCTGTGGGTTTGTATGATGTTGCCTCGTGGTTAGATTTAGGTTGGGTGTTTGGGCAGGAGCACCACAGTGATCTCAGTGCAGCATATCATTGTGAACATTTTTTTACCTTAAAATAGAGTTCCCGTATGGGAAGAGGGGGAACACTGGACTACTTGCACGAGGATCCCTGGAGGGATTCCATAAACATGCGCTCCCCCAGACCCACTGAATCAGTACCTCTGAGAGTGCGGCTGGCAGAAGCCAACATCCTAGGAGACCGTTATCTCTAACACTCCTTCCAGCTTTAACATTCTAAGATATTGCCAGTAGATGGCGCTGCAGTATGCACTTGTCACTGCAGTTACTGTGTCTCTGGAAAGACCTCACTGTGGGACAACACGCTTACATCTACCAGGAAAACCTGGCAGCTTAAGCTGACTGCCCCCTCCTCTGCTCTTTCTGGAAAGGAGGTTTCTACCACTGCTCTTCTCCTGTCCCTTCACAGTGACTTCTCTGGATACACAGCACCTCACAGGGGTCAGAACTCACTTGGGGGCTCCTAAACCAGAAGATGATCTACTCCTCGTGGTGAGAGCCCCCGTTCCCAGTTTTCTGAAAAGCAAGCTGAGAACTGTTAAAATGATGATAGTAATAATACCCACAACTAGCATTTACCGGGCGGTTACTGTGTGCCAGACACTGTGACAAGTACTTCCTGTTCACTATCTCATTAACGCCCACAACAGCCCCTGAGGAGGGGATCGTTATGGAGGAAGTAAGCTGCCCAAGGTCGCACAGCAATCAGTGTCAGCACCTCCTGTTTCCATCTTGGCTTGTGCTTGAGGTTAGAGGAGGGGCCGGGGAGCAATAACGCCCGCCGACTTCGGGGCCAGAGTGACTGGGCAGGGAGCTGCAAGGGACAGACACTGGGTCAGCCCCCTGTAAAGGAGGGGGACTCACACGGTCAGGGAGGCAGAAACGACCTGGGATGCAGCACATGGGGGGTTTATGGGACTGCTGTCTAGAAGCCTCTGAGAGGCTGAAGGAACTGGGGACTTTGAAAGGGGAGGAGGGGGGGATACTGTGGGACATCTGGTGTGTGTGATGTCCATTATAGAGCAAATCCTACGTGCTGAATTTGTGTCCTCCTATTTCATCCTTTTAATGGATTGCATTGAGCCAGTTTTCAAGGGGAGGAGAGGCTCCAGAGTGTCTAGGAGGATGGTGTGAAATGAGCCTCGGAAAGTGTGCAGGCAGGAATTTTCACCAAAAACAAGGAAGCTTGAATGGAGATCTGGAAGGCATTCTTATGACTATATATTGCTATCAAGGCAGACACTGCCGACTGCCTGTGTAAGATCTAGTCTCCCCTTCTTCCTAGTTAACAGAGCCCTGGCTTAGTTGACGTGGCCACTTGCACAGCTGCTACTTTCCCGGTATCACCTGCAGCTAGTCCTGGCCCATGAAATGTGAGCCAACGACATTGGACAGATATATTAGGAGTAGCAGATACAGGGAGCAGTTATTACCATTAGGGCTGAGCACCCAAGGAAGACCCCAAGAGCTCCTACCCATCCCCTAGATCGGAAGTGGGTGCAGGATTCTTTAAAATAAGTGACAGGGTCCTAAGGGGTCCAGCTAAAACCTTTACTTAGAAAGGAGAGGACTTAAATCCTCTGAAGTCTTCATTAAACCACTTTTGTTTAGTGTCGTTGTTGTTGTTAGGTGCCATCGAGTTGATGCCAACTCAGAGCGACCCTGTGTACGACAGAATAAAACACTGCCCGGTCCTGCGCCATCCTTACAATCATTGTTATGCTTTCGCCCATTGGTGGCTTTACAAGCCGCAGACATAGAGAATCTGAATCAAACAGCTAATCAGGTTGATGTAAGAGATAATATTGGATTCTATATCCCGTAAACAAAGAATATGGCTTCTACTGACGCACTCGTGAAAACAATGACAACAAATTGACCATGGCTGTAAAGAAAATATCAGCATAATTTCCCCGAAATAGAAATAGTAAAGGCCTCTTCGATCACCAAGTAATAAAACCAGTAAGTAATTTTAAAAAAAGTAGAAAAGAGACAAAAATCCAACCACATGGAAATTTAAAACTCCTTCCTAAACGCCACTTGAGAACTAAAGGAAGTCTTTTAACTTAAATTGGAAGTTAAAACCAGATTTAGAAAAAAAAAAAACTGTGTCAGAAACAATGAGATACAGCTAAAACTATGTTGAAAGGAAAAATTTCGTCGTAAATACTTACATTTCTAAAAGAGAAGAAGAAAAGCAAACAAATCAAGCATTCAACCCAGGAAAATATAAAATGAACAACCAAATAAATCTAAGGAAAGAACAGAATGAAGACAAGCAGAAATTAATGAATCAGAAAAAACCCAAAAAACAAAGGTGGAATTCATAAATTTAAGAACGGATGCATTGTGGGAAAAAGGAAAAAAGAACGCCCTCCCCCCCAGTAAAATAGATGAGTCACTAACTAGCCTAATCAAGGGAAAAGAACACACCGAAAGCACAATTAGGAATAAGAAAGGAAAGATAAGCACAATACGAAGAACATTTTAATATGTATTTTTTAATTACATAAATAATGCATGGATACATGTGCATTATAAACAAAAGTCAAATAAGAAGAAGAAAATAGAGCAAAAAGTTAAAGCCGTCTCTGGCCTTTCCCAACTCTTGCCCTACTCTCCAGAAGTAAAACAGCATTTGTAGGACCAGGACAATAGTCAGACTGAGCCCCACATATCATGTGTCTATTTATTGTTTGTACAGGAAGTTGTTGTTAGTTGCCATTGAGTCCATTTCGGCACAGGCAACCCCACGTATGCAGAGTAGAACTGCTTCATAGAGTTTTCAAGGCTATAATCTTTCAGAAGCAGATCACCAGGCGTGTCTTCTGAGGCGCCTTTAGGTTAGTAGTTGAGCACTTAATCATTTTCAGCACCCTCAGACTCTGTAAATCAAGTTAACAAATAGTTCAATAAAAATGTTTTATCCTCCTACCTGGGCAAATATACCTTTATGATGACCTAGAAGGCCAAGTTTGGAATTAGAATTCCTGGATTCTCCAGAGTTCCTGGCCAGAATGTGGCTGTGAGCCATGCCTCCTTCTCTTCCTACACCCAGCTCCCCGCTCACCATGAGGTCTCCATGGAGCCTTCAATCTGCCCATCCAGCTTCCTCCACATCCCCTCAAACAGCTGCCCCTTGGCTACCTGTTGGATCTGGAGGGGGTCACGGCAGCAGTTGCTCCACCCTCAGGGGACGTGCCTTGCTGCTCTGTTTCAGTCTTTTCCTCAAACGCCACTTCTTTATCACCTTTTAGATGCTGGGGTCTCTCCTCTCTCCAGGTTGTCCTCGGTCCTCTTCTCATTCCATACTCCCTGTCTACATGACCTCAGCCAAGCCCAGACTCCCTGAAACGGAAAGTTGGCAGCGTTTGTTTTTTTTATGGAGCCTACTCCCAACAAGAAAATTCACAAAATATTAACTATGGGAAAGTTAATTTACCGTCCCTGTGATTCTTGCTCAAGGTACCTGGGTGGTGCAAATTGTTAGTGCTCAGCTGTTAACTGAAAGATTGGCGGTTCAAACCTACACAGCGGCACCACAGAAGAAAGGCCTAGTAATATGCTTCTGTAAAGATGACAAAGAAAAGTCTGTGGAGCTAGGTTCTTCTCTGTAACACATGGGGTCTCCGTGAGTCAGAATCAACTCGATAGCAACGGGTTAGGCTTTTGGTTCGGTGGTCCTTGACCACCCCCCAGATGGAGGCCCTTTGGGTCCTCTCTTGTTTCCTGCCCTCTGGAGCCCCAGCAGACAGCTTGTTGTTGTTGTTGCTGGTTCCCATTGAGTCGGCTCCCACTCATGGCAACCCCACGTACAACAGAATGAAACGTAGCCTAGTCCTGCACCATCTTCACTGTCACTGGTATGCTCAAGTCCATTGTTGTGGTCATTGTATATTTTAAGTGCCTTCCCACCTAGGGGGCTCATCTTCCAGTGCTATATTGGACAATATTCTGTTGTGATCTATGTGGTTTTCATTGGCTACTTTTCTGAAGGGAATTCCTGGATGGTGCAAACAGTCAACACACTTGGCTCCAAAAAGTTGGAGGTTCAAAGCCACCCAGAGGCACCTCAGAAGAAAGGCCTGGCAATCTACCTCCAAAAAATGGAAAACTCTATAGAGCGCTTGGACACAGATGGTTGCCATGAGTCAAAATTGACTCAGTGGCAATTGGTGGTTAATTTTCACAAGTAGATCGCCAGGCCTTTCTTCCACCACGGGTGACCCTGCCAGTTTTTGACATACCGGTGGCATAGCTTTCAACATCACAGCAACATACAAACGACCACAGTATCACAAACTGACAGATGGTGGAGAATAGGCCGCTTAGAACCATCACAAAGAGCCACGAGAGGGCAAGAACGCCTTCTTGTGGGGAGGGCCCTGTGAGCTGAACAGGAGTGACATGAAAGTGATGTGCAGGCATCTGAGCGTGTGCGGCACCAGCAGAGGCAAGGATCTGGAGATAATTAACAGCTGACTGTAAACTGGAAGAGCTGTGTGATAAGAGCCTAGGGCAGCCCATAACTGGGGAAAAGATTGGAGCATTAGGTTAAGTGACAAGAGACTTCAGATCAAATCACCAGAAACATATTAAGTGCCCGATTCAGTACCGCAACAAGCAGAGGCATATAATATCTGTTTCCTGCCCTCAAGGAAATTATAATCTATTTAGGAAGGTTAAACATAAAACTCAAGAGAAGTTAGATAAGAAAATATTTAAATAGCATTTCACAATCCCGCATGATCAGTTGCCAAACGAACTGTAGCACTGGTAAGTAGGAATTGGTAGAAACTTGGAAGAAGGAGATATTATTTGATCATTTATGGTGTGGATAGGTGCATATTTTCTTTCTGGGGAAAAGGAAGTGTTAACTGAACAGAGAAAACTCAGAGGGTTCTGGGTCAAGAAGCAGAAGAGAAGCCTGATGCCCATGGAGTGTATTAGCAATAATAACACCAAAACCCAAATCAAACCCGTTGCTGTCGAGTCGACTCTGACTCATCGCGACCCTATAGGACAGAGTGGAACTGCCCCATAGGGTTTCCAAGGCTGTAAATCTTTACGGAAGCAGACTGCTACATCTTTTTCCTGAAGAGCAGCTGGTGGGTTTGAACCACCAAGCTTTTGATTTAGCAGCCAGCACTTCAACCACTGCACCACCAGGGCTCACTAGCAGTAATAGTAACTCCCATTTATTGAGCACTTAACTACAGACTCAGCAATTTACATACTTTATCTCATTTAAGTCTTTCAACAGTCTCATGTGGGCGTTACTGTTACCTTCTGTACCAATTAAAACCAATACAGCTGCTTTAATAGATAAATCCCCAAATTTCAGTAGGTAAATATGACAGGTTTATTTCTACTCTCGTAAAATGGAGCACAGTTCTCCTCTGACACACAGAGGGTCCTCATGAGTTGGAGGTGACTCGACAGCAAATAATAGCTGGGAGTGGGGGCAACACTGCTTCATGCAGTCATTCAGGGACCCAGGCTGGTGGAAGTGCCGCCATCTTTAAGATATTTATCCCAAGTCACCTTGAGTATTAACATTCAGGTGGCAAATTGACGGTGGGAGAGAGAGGCAAAGAGGGAGAGAGATTGAGAAAGACATCGAGACAGTCAGACAGAGACAGAGAGATTGAGATTGAGGATCATACAGGTGTTGTTTATGGGACAGGTCTGGAAGGGCACACATCACTTCTGCCTGTATTCCGTGGACCGGAACTCAGCCACATGGCCACACCTAACTACAAGGCAGGCTGGGAAACCTAGTCTAGCTGTATGCTCAGGAAGAAAGAGAAATGCTTTTATGAATTTCTCTTTCTAGCTAGTTAAACTCCTCCACGTTTGCTTCTTTTTCAGATGAAACTTGGGCTCACAGAAGTCCAAGGTCATACAGTGTGTAAAGAGAAGTTAAGAAACACCATTCATCTATGTTTTCCTTGATTTTGGCTGGTTTTGTGTCTGTGTTTTCCTTAATCTCTCACCTAATCTCTTGGAGAGCCCTGAATATTAGACGTTTGAATTCCCTATCGAGTAGTTACAGTGCCTTTTCTTCTGCTGGAAGGTCCACTGGTGCTTTATTCTGTCACTTACTGGAGCCATCTTGTCCTGTTGTTTTATATGTTTTGATGTTTTCTGCTGTCTCCGCTACATTCAGGTATTATTTTCTTTATTTATTGATTGTATATATGTGCTTGTTTCGTCCTGCTTTTTTGTTTTGTTTGGTTATGGCTGGGTAGGTGGGCCCGGCGGGCTTTGTTGCTTGCTCATCTGTGGGCACGGTAGTTCTCATCACTTTGTCCCGGTGTGCAGGGCCGGTCACTCAGCTATGGTGCAGCAGGGCAGGTCTAGCAGGAAGGAACAGGGCAGAGGTGGGTCGTATGTCTGCCTCATGAACTGGGCTGGGGGCTGGAGCAGGGCCGCTGTGGTCTGCTGGGGGTCCCAAGCTGGCAGGGACGGGCCTGAGGTCCGGCCAGGTCCCCTCGGGGTCGCGGCAGACGGGGGGGGGGGGGGGGCGGGTTTTCCGGAGCCGGAAGGAAGGGGCCTGGGGTCCAAGTCGGGTCTCCTCGGGGCGGCAGCAGGTGGTGGGAGGGGTCTGGAGCGTGGGATCTGGGCTGGGTCCCCTCCAGACTGTGGACAGCGGGGCAAAGGAGAGAGGTAAGAGAGGGGGCAAAGACAGGGGCAGAGGGGGCTAGATGGAGGAGGGCAGTAGGGTGGGTTGGTACTCTGGTTCCCAGCAGCCAGGGTTGTTGCGATGGGGTGGTTATAGCTGCTGTTCCCCAGAGGGGCTGGGGTTGTAAGAGCATGCTTCTGCGGTTACTGGGTGAGACAGTCTGGGCTTCTCCTTGAGTTGCAGCCAGCAAATGTGGTCTTAACTTAGTCCTGAGTGTGTCTGCGCCGTACCTCTGTCTCCTATTCGGAATTCCGTGGAGGTGCCTTTCTGCATGCGGGGTTGTTGGTTTTATTCCAAGATGGCAACGCTGAGTCATGCCACTTGGTCAGGAACCTCCGCTATTCATTACCCATTTTCTATCAGTTTCTTCTTCTCCTCAGTGACTTCCAATGTAATCCTTTATCTCTTCATTTAAGGTTCGGGGCTCTAGGATTGACGTCTGTATTTTTTTTAGTTGCTTTTTCAGGTCTTGGTTGCGGCGGGAGGGCTTACTGGGTCTGACTAGTGCGCCATCTTGGCTCCGCCTCACCATTTATCTATGTATAGTTGATGGAGAAAACAAAAAAAGTGTGAATATATAATTTAAATTAGAAAATTACTAAAAGGGAAACTAAAAATACTAAGTTACATAACTATTTTGAGAGCGAGAGAGAGAGAGAGAAGGTAACTGGGACAGGCTAATGAGCTAAATCCTCATGAAGTCAGAAATTAAAAAAAAAATTGGCAAATTAAGAAAAAGGGATATAGGACCATTATATGAGATTTGGAGATATCCATCAAAAGAACTAAAAACAGAAATATCTCAGGAGTTAAAAGTGGTTCCCTCTGAGACTGTTGTTTTTTTTGATAAGCCCTTTTGCACTTTTGATTTTGCCTAAATTACTTCGATTTACATCTTTAAGATCTTGTTTTTAAAAAGTAATAGTTGCTTGTGTAAAGAAATCCAAACAGTACAAAATAGTACAAGAAGGAACATAAAAATTTCCCAACGTTACCAGCCCTTCATTTCTAGTCCCTGGAGGTACCTGTTTCCAGTATCTTGGGTAACCTCCTAAGAATTTCCTAGACGCATATAAACTTGCATGCATGCATGTGTACCTATTCTGCAGCTTCCTCTGTCCACTCAACAATGCCTTTGACATCTTTCCGTGTTCGTACGTATAGCTGTGCCTCAGTCTTCTTAACGGCTGCATAGTATTCCTTTGCACGGGTGCACCATTAAGGGCCACACAGATTGTTTTCTTTCTTTCGTTTTTTTGTTGCGTGTATTTAAATTGTTTGTGATTACTAACAATGCTACAGTGAACAGCCTGTACAAGTGTACATCTTGGTATATTCTGATGTGTAAATCTTGAAAATGGAACTTAGTTTAGTGTGAGCTTAAGTCACTATCCAGGAGCCCTGGTGGCACAGTGGTTAAAGCGCTTGATTGCTAACTGAAAGGTGGATGGTTCGAAACCACCAGCGGCTCCATGGGAGAAAGATGTGGCAGTCTGCTTCTGTCCTATAGGGTCGCTATGAGTTGGAATCAACTCGATAGCAGTGAGTTTGGTTTTTTTTGGGTTTAAGACACTGTAGGAATCCTCATAAATACAGATAGACTCTTATGTATGCTCTAAAATTCGCAAAGTGAATTCAGCCGTGTAAGTAGCACATGGATCAAGAAACAGAACATTACCAAAATCCCAGGAGCTCCCTCATGTCCTTTTGCAGTTACTACTCCCTCCTCACAGCATGACCACTCTCCTGCCTTTTCTCTCCATGAATTGGTTTTGCCTGGTTTTTGAACTTTATATAAATGGAATCATACAGCGGGTGTGCTTTTGTGCCAGACTTCTTTCACTCAGCATTAGGTTTAGGGGATTCAGCCATGCTATTACATGCAGTTGTGGTTCGTTTATGCTCATTGCTGTTTAACCTTCCATTATTCATCCATCTACTGCTGATGACATTTGGGTTGTTTCTAGTCTGGTGTATGTCTTTTGTTGAACATGTGTAGGCATATCTGTTGGGCATATATTGAAGAGTAAAATTGCTGGATCATGGGCCACGTGCACGTTCAACTTTAGAAGATATTGCCAGACAGTCTTCCAAAATGGTTGTAGCAATGTACACTCCCACTAGCAGTGGACAAGTGTGCCATTTACTCCACACTCTTGCCAACACTTTGATTTTGTTTGTCTTTTTCATTTTAGCCATTCCATATCGACTCCTAAAATGGTTCTGCGGTATAAAGCCACTGGGCAGGGGAATTCTTAGAGAACTACTCTTGATTGAACTGCAGGTCTAGAAAACTAGCTGGGGGAAGAAGGGACTGGAAGAAAGCTCACTTGTCTGGGTCTGGAGGATGTAGGTAGTGGTTCTGGGTACCTGTCAACACCATCCTAGCAAGGCCTAAGCCCTCACTGCTGGAGGAGATGGTCTAGGTCAGAGCATGCTTTTAAAAACAGCCCACCTGTGCCTGGGATTTCTGCCTGTATGTCTGTGGTAGGGGCCCTCTGAGATCACTCAGGACGGGAGGATAGCCTTCTCTAAGGGAAAGGAGAGAGTTGAGCTCTGGATTCTTTAGCGGCCCCAGGTGAAACATTGTTTTCTTCCAGCCCATAAAGCAGCCATCTGCTCTGCGGTGTTTTACCACCTGTGTTCCTCTGTGGGTGGGCAGGCCCAGGTGGATGTGCTGGGGGGAATTTATGCACCAGACTTCAGGAGAAATCCTTGGGGTGCTTTTCCAGAGTCCTCTGGCAATGGCATACAAGCCAGGTACATCTCCCCTGCTCCCGAATCCAGGAGGCCCAAAGGGGGCATCATGCCTATAGTTAGGGGACAGATCAGCATCAGATGACAGATCTAGGCCAGAGATGGGAACATAGGAGTCACTGTAACCACTGATGGTCTTCAGAGTCTTGGAGGCTGAAATCCCCTAGGGAGAGGGTGTGGGAAGAGAAGAGGGTCCAGGACAGAGTCAGGGACACTGACATCAGAGGGACATTCACAGAGCCCTGCAGTCAGGAGCAAGGATAAGTCCCGGCGAAGCCACTCCCAATGGGAGCATTGCCAAAGGAGTCCTTGGAACAGCTCTGTTGTTACTTTTACAGTGTGAGGAGTCTGTGGCAGGGGGTGTGTTTCTCTAATGGGAACTTTAATTCTCCAACCACAGCATTCTAATGCTTCTCTTTAACTACCGAATTGTACCAGCCACCCACTACCGTGTCAGACAAGCAAAGAGAACTCTAGCCCTAGGGAGGAAACAGCCAGGGGAGATACCTAAGCCCTCTTGCTACATCTGTGATACAAAATCAGCTCTGAAAAGGGATGCTAAACCTCAGTACGTAGATTATGTTGTTGTGCGCCGAGTCATTTTTTGACACATAGCGACCCCATGTGACAGAGTAGAACTGTCCCATAGAGTTTCATAGGTTGTAAACTTTATGGGAGCAGACCACTAGGACTTTCTCCTGTGGAGCCATTGGGTTGGTTCAAACCGCCAACCTTTTGGTTAGCAGCCACCAGGGCTCCTTCAGGTAGATTCCACTGGTTCCCAAGTCCTAAGTGACCCCAACCAATCAAGTCCTATTACCATCTGTTGGTGGAGGACTGAGTTGACGCCCTTTTGCTGGGGCCCACAATTTCCTAGCTTGATGGTTGGTAGCTTCTGATTGTACACAAGTTGCGCCTTGGTGGAAAAAATTTTCAAGTTTTTAAAAATTTAAATAAGAATTTTATTTTAGGGTAGTTTTAGATTTACAAAAAAGTTGCAAAGATAGGAGAGAGAGCTCCCGTATACCCTGCAACCAGTTTCCCCGACTGTTACTATCTTACATTCGTATTACGTTTGTTAGAACTAATGAATCAACACTGTCACGTTATTTTTAACTAAAATCCAGTTTATTCAGATTTTGTTATATTTCTCCTAATGTCCTTTTTACTTTCCAGAGTCCCTTGCAGGATACCGTATCACATTTAGGCCCTTCTAGGCTGTGACAGTTTCTCAGACTTCCTTGTTTTTGATGGCCTTGACAGTTTTGAGGAGCGCTGGTCAAGTGTTTTGTAGAATGTCTCTCCATTTGAGTTTGCCTGCTGTTTTTCTCATGGTTAGACTGCAGTTAGGGCTTGGGGAGACACTGTGCCATCCTCTAAACATCGTATCAAGAGTGCATGCTATTGACAAGGTGTCACTGGGATGTTAACCTTAATCCCCTGGCTAACGTAGTGCTTGTCAGTCTTCTCTATGGCAAAGTGACTTCCTCCCCTCTCCCTGTACATTCTGGACTCTTTGGAAGCCAGCCATGAAACATAGCCCGCATTCAAGGGGTAGGGAGTTATGCTCCACCTCCTTGAGGGGGAAGTATCCCCGTAAGTTATTTAGAAATCTTTTGTACGGAAGATTTGTGTCACATGAGAGTTTCTCATTGAGACTCTAATCCAGAAACACTGTAAAAACTGGCTCCCTGATGGTAACAAGGAGTCCCCAGGTAGCACAAGAGCTTAAGCACTTAACTACTAACGGAAAGGTTGGTGGTTCTGAACCCACTCAGAGGCCCCTCAGAAGAAAGTCCTGGGGATCTGCTTCCAAAAGGTCACAGCCATGAAAACCCTATGGAAACAGAGAAGAAGGAAACCCAAGAATCAGAGAGGCGACTGAACTACATGACTAATCGCGTCCATGAACCACTGCTTCCTCTAACATGAACTGAGAACTGGATGGTGCCAACTATCCTTACCAAACATTTCGACTGGGGACACAGTAGATGGATCCTGATAGAAAAGGAAAAAATGTGGAACAGAACTTCAAATTCCCAAAGAATCTAGACTTACCGGACCCATTGAGGCTGGAAGAACCTCTGAGACAATTGCTTTGGCATAGTTGTCAAACCTTGAACCAAAATTATACCCCGAAGTCATCTTTAAACAAAAAACCAGTTTAGCTCAAAAAGTAAAGTAGGTCCCCTAAAGTATTGTGCTCTTATAAAAAAATATCTATATGAGACCAAAGGGACAACAGTAACTCTAAAGCATAGATGAGAAGCTTAGGGTGCAGTGTGTCTAAATTAATGGGCGGGGAGGGGGGTGAAACAACTAGAGCAGAAATAACGAGAATGTTAACACAATGTGAAGAAAGTAATCGATGTCACCAAACAATATGTGTAGAAATTGTTAAATGGGGGCATGTTTTGATGTATATATTTTCACCAAAAACCAAACCAACCGAACAAACAGAAAAGCTTATGGAGTGCAGTTCTACTCTGCAACACATAGGGTTGCCATGAGTCAAAATTGACTTGACAGCCACTAGTTTGGTTTTTTAAAAATCTCAACAAGATGGCTCAATCACTTCCTGTTTCTACATGGCTTTGGGGCAAATTTCAATCAGTTTTCCCTCCTGGGACCCAGACTACTGGGAATGCTGGAGTCAGACAACTAGCACAGTGCTAGGTGGAGGTGAGAGTGTGGGCACAGTCTGACCTATGGGTTAAATCTATTTATGTGACACGTATTTACTTTGTATCTGCTATGTGCCAGGCACTGTTCTAGGGAATGACTGGAGATTGTACAGCGCTGAGAAAACTCTTAACTCCCCTGGAGTTTACTTTCCCTTGGGACTCAGAGTGTGATCCCAGGACCAGCAGCACTGATGGTATCACCTGGGAGCTGGTTAGAAATGCAGCTCAGACCTCCTGCATCAGAATCTGCTTTTTAATAAGACACTCAGGAGATTCATAGGCACATGGACGTTTGAGAAACATTGGGCTAGTGAATATTTTACAAGCCGATAACTGAGCATTTAATAAACGTCACTTTATTATTTTTTCCATTAAATTTTATTTTGTTGTTGTTGAGAATATACACAGCAAAACACACACCAATTCAACAGTTTCTGCATGTACAATTTAGTGACATTGATTCTATTCTTCGAGTTGTACAACTATTCTTACCCTCCTTTTCTGATAAATGTCACTTTAAATGACTAAGACAAAGGAAGTTTATAAATGTGTTAATCGTGGTGTGTGAGAAAATAAAAAAACATCAGTGGGGCTAATTAGAAAGCAAGTGTTGTATCCTAGTGTGGTCTGTATCTGGTTAGCCTGCGGCCACTTTGGAAGCTGAACCTCAAATCTGTTTCCCCATCTTCCCAACCACTGTCCTTTAACCTCCCAAAGCAATGTCCTTTAAGAAATCCTCTTTCTTCTTACACTAACCAGAGTGGATTCTAAAGCTTGCAGTTAGAAAGGCTGAATAAATACAGGGTGTGTAGTCGAGCTGAGGATGAGTCAACTGAGGACAGGAGGTTGGGGACAATTGAACCTGACCAGGCCCAGCCAATAAATATTGTACCTCCACTGTGGCTTAATAAACACTTTTACTTACATTACCTAATATAATAATTGTAACAGCCCTAGAAGGTGGCTAAAAGGATCTCTGGTGTCACAGTGGTTAAGTGCTCGGCTGCTATCCAAAAAGTTGGCGGTTCGAACCCACCAGCTGCTTCATGGGAGAAAGATGTAGCAGTCTACCTCCATAAAAATTACAGCCTCAGGAACCCTATCGGGCAGTTCTACTCCATCCTATAGGGTTGCTATGAGTTGGAATTTACTTGATGGCAAAGGGTATTATTATCCTTATTTTATAGACAGGACCTTGAGAGGGAAAGTGGCCTTCTCAAGGTCACCTGGCTAGTACTGGACCAAGCCTGGTTCTGAACCAGCCTATCATACAAATGTATGATGGTAATTACAGTGAACAAAAGTGAAGAGGAGGGAAGAAGGGAAACCACGGCTTCCCTTGCCACCAGCTGGGTAACAATGAATCATCCCATCTTAGAAGGCTTCTCTATCACACACAAGGTAAGTGGGTCTGTTCCCTGTGAATTATCTGCTAGCCGGCAGCTCCATCCATCTGCTCTTTAACACAATAAAAAAAAATAGCAAATGAGCCTTCTGATTCCCAGTCCCTGGGGGGCCTAACTACATAACTTGGCAGTGACTCTTTTTTTTTTTTTTTTTAGTGTATATATTATTTTTCTTTTAATTGTACTTTAGATGAAGATTTACAGAGTAAGTTAGTTTCTCATTAAACAGTTAACACATGTACTGTTTTGTGACCTTGGTTGCCAACCCCACGACATGTCAACACTCTCCCCTTCTCGACCTTGGGTTCCCCATTACCAGCTTTCTGTCCCTTCCTGCCTTCTCGTCCTTGCCCCTGAGCTGGTGTGCCCATTTAGTCTCGTTTTGTTTTATGGGCCTGTCTAATCTTTCACTGAAGGGTGAACCTCAGGAGTGACTTCATTACTGAGCCATAAGGGTGTCCGGGGCCCATACTCTCAGGGTTTCTCCCCGGAGTTCCTGCTTCTCGGAGCTGGCTGCACATATATAATTTTCCAAAAGAACCCAGTGCCTAAGGCAAAACCATCTCCACTAAGCTGCTTACTAGGCTATTGTTTGACTTGAAGGTGACTCCAGGGAGCCGGTTCCTTAAAGACTCAAAGTTCAAAAGGACATCTAAGGGCAGATGGCCTGGGTGGGTCACCCCAACTCCCTGAACCCAGAAATCTGGATTGCAGGCGAATCAAAATGGTTTTGGGCAATGAATCTTTATTAAATCTGATCAAAGGGCTCATTGTTCAGTAATTATAAATCATGGCTTCTTCCTTCAGGTTTAGGGCTCATAAACAACAGCTGGATTAGCTTTTCATTTGGGTCGAACTAAAAACCTAGAAGGATCCATTTCCTCTTAATTTACACTCACTTCAACGAGGAAAGCAGCAGGAGGCTGATTTTTTTGCTCTGGGAGACCTACTGGCTCCACTGTCTTCAGTAGGAGAGAAGCGAGGGAGGGAGCATAGGTTAACCTGAAGTGAACCTATGGACTGAGACAGGACAGAGGCCTGAGAGATAAAGGCATCAGCACCACGTCCGGCCTTGTTTTGTCATTGAGGTTCTTACCAAACTGGCTGATGGATGGAGAAAGGGGAGTGTGGTCAGGGCCTAGCCTGGGAGACCACTGATGGGGCTGACCATCCAAAGACCCACTTAGGCCGGAAGAGGGTGGGAAGTTGTCTTAGTTATCTAGTGCTGCTATAACAGAAATAGCACAAGAGAGTGGCTTTAAAGAACAGAAATTTATGTTCTTATAATTTAGGAGACTCGAAGTCTGAATTTAGAGCACCGGCTCTCGGGGAAGGTAGGTGTTCTCCGTCTGTGCTGGGGGAAGATTGGTCTCTTTCAGCTTCTCTTCCTCAGTTCCTTGGTGTTCCCCACTTGGCATCAATCTTTCCTCATTTGTACTTCCTTGCTTTGTGCCTAATCTGCTCCTTTTACATCTCAAAAGTGACTGGTTGAAGACACACTCTACACTGATATGGCCTCATTACCATAACAAAGAAAACCCTATTGCCAAATGGATTACATCCACAGGTATAGGGGTTAGGATTTACAATACATATTTTGGGGAGACACAATTCCATCCATAACAGCAATAAAGAAGTTCACCCAGAGTACGAGGTTGTTCCTTCATTGAACCATTTAATAAATATTTATTGAGAACCTACCAAGTGCCAGCACTCTGCTATGCACTGGGATCAGACAGTGAATAAAAATGCAGCGCCTGCCTTCTAGCAGATTACAGGCCAGTGGAGGAGGGTGGTCTATCCTGGCAGAGAAAGTCCAGAGTCCAGAGAGGGCCTGGGTGCACCTGTTGGGGAGAGCGGGAGCATGGGGGCAGAAGCCCAGCAGACTCTTGCCCCCAGAGCTGAGAACAGATGAGTCTTCATCCTCAGAGTCTCTGGAAATGTGCTGCAGGTCTGGAAATGCAACGTCCCAGATCCAGCTGTGGCCTCCATGCCCCACTGGCAGGTCTTTCTCCTTGTGCTCAATCTCTCGTGTACTGAACGTTGGCACCCAAGAACAGGAAGTCCTAAGAGAGACAAGACAGGACAAGATGGGAAAGAGCATCCTCTACTCCAAAAAGATACATTGCAAACTTAAAGGGAAGGCCCATTCTTGGGAAATACAAGCTCTGCCAGAAACTGGGTCAGTGCATAAATCGTGAGTGTGTCTCAGTGCCCAAGGTCTCCATAAAGCACAGCTTTTGCCAGTTACCTTCACCAAGGTAGCAATTTATCTGCCATTTCCCAAGCGGCTGCTTCCTGTCAGGCCTCATAAATGTCCTTGTGTCACCTCAATTTCCTCTCCTTGGTGAATAACACAAATTGTGAGCTTCTGGGGTTTACTCTCCTGCCTCCGTTAAGTTTCCATCACCAAGAGGGGCTGGAATTCTGAACTCAGGCAGAGTCCAATTCTTTCCCACAGTGATCCATGTCTTGCCTTTGGTGGTCAGACAAATGGACAGAGCTGACCTCAAAATTCTAATGAATGTCATAATACGTAATAATATAAAATAAATCTTCCTGGCACTTCCCACACACCAAATATTGTGCTAGAAGCATTCATACTTGGCCTCTTCTCTTCACAAGAGCCCAGGGCGGTTGGGCTACAACTCATTTTAGAGTGGAGAAAACTGAGGCCAATTGAGTGAATCTGCAGTCAACCTTTGCTTTGATCTTTGATCTATCTGACTCTACTTGTACCATTCAGTGGCTGTTGGGTATTGTCATGGATTGAATGGTTACCTCAAAATACAGGTTTCTGTCCTAACCTCTGGTACCTGTGAATGTGGCCTTGTATGGAAATAATGTCAGTGAAGATGTTATCAGGTAACATGAGGTCATACTGGAGAAGGGTATGTCCCAGTCCAGGATGAGTAGGGTCCTTATAAAAGAGAAGAGACACACAAAGATATACAGAGGGAAGAGAGCCATGTGAAGGCTGTGGCAGAGACTGGAGTGATGCATCTATAAGCTAAGGAATGCCAAGGGTTGCCAGCCGTCACCAGAAGCTAAAAGAAAGCCATGGGATAGATACTCTCTCAGATCCCGCAGCAGGAATCAACATGGCCAACATCCTGATTACAAACTTCCAGCCTCCAGAGCTGTGAGACAATAAATTTCTTTTAAGCCACCTAGTTTGTGGTACTTTGTTACAGCAGCCCTGGGAAACTAAGACAGGTGTTGAGTATCTCTGGGCCTAAAAATGGTGTTGGATATCTGTTATCCAAATACAGGTAGTCCCCAACTTACGACAGGGTTCTGTTCCGATGACTCCATCATAAGTTGGTTGCGGTGTAAGTCAACATCTCTTTTTTTTTAGTTTTCATTATTATTGCCTTTTATTATCAGTATCTTTATAAATCTGATCTTTATTTGTCTTTGGGGGTTGGAAACATTACATATAAACATCTGCAGGTAAACATCTGAGAATGATAACATCAGCAAATTACTCGCTGCAACGTTGTATGTAGTACATATTACTAATGATAAGCTGTACCAAAAAAAAGACGGCGATAAGCGTGGTTCGTTGTAACATGAATATGCTGTAAGTCGAGGGCTATCCGTATAATAGTTGGTCAGTGTGTCGGTGTTCCCATCCATTCCCCTGCCCTTTATCCTCTTTAAAAGTTATTATTTATGGATGCTAACTATGTGCCAGGCACAATGTATCATCTCCTTTTGTGCTCACAGCCCCCCAACCCATCATCCCACCTTCTAGATGCTGTTTTAGAAAGATAACCTGAACCTGGGGCACAGATGGACCACAGAACAGTGAAAATTCAGACATATTCCTTGGTATTGAAATAGTTACATGAATTATGGTTCATTCACGGGATGGGACAGCGCACCGCTGCTTAGCACTCTGGGGGAGGAGACTAAGTTGCAACAAGGGAACAAGCCTGAGGGATGATGTTAAATTTAAAAAAAAGAAGGAAAGAAAGAAAACAGTATGAGCAGCTATCCAAAAGAAGCAAACAAACAAGCAAAAATTTTTAAATGTTAGGGAAAAAAAAAAAAAAAAGAAAGAAAGACTGGAAGGAAGCACGCCAAGATTTAAACTGTGGTTGTGGTGAGGCAATGAGTTTATGAATAATTTTCAAAAATGTCAGTAACATGGCTGTATTACTTATTTAGAATGGGAGGGGCACACCCAACATATATTTATAATAAAGCTCTTCCACTTAGAGTTTAAAATGTGGCATCACTCGGGTTGGTGTCACCCAGTGCAGTAACTGATAGTGTCACACCCCCTCACTCCTCCCTTACCAGACCATACAGAATCCTTAGTAATTTTTTTTTTGTGGTAACGTTACTCGTAAATCATAATTCTTGTATATCACTCCTTCTTTTCCTTTAATTACTACTTCATTCTCTAAAAAGTTATTGATGTAAGTTCACAAACACTAATTACCACAATATTGTAGCTAAAATACCAGAAAATCTGACCCAATCAGCAATGATAAAAACACTGGCAGCCACAGAAACAACAGCATGTGCTTACAGCCCATGCAGACAAAACCACATGATTCGAAGCGTCATTGTGATTGGGTAATAATGACAGCTCTGACCGGAGCGCGTTAGAACGTTCCAACAGTAAATCAGCCTAGAGTTTTAGACTTGTAGGTATGCCGATACATGCAAACTGGGCTTATGAAAAACGTTTTTGTTGTTATAAGTAACTTTAGGGATATTTTTATAAAAAACTATAAATGTCTGGTGGAACACTGTACAAAAATTTTAGACAGTCATTTTGGTGTCACCCCTTCTGACAGTATTACCTGGTGTGGTCCATACTCCCCTCCCTTCTCCCTCCCAGTGATGCCACTGTACAAATGGCTTTTAAAACCTGACTGATTGACAAGTCTAGGACCTGCAGGATTTCAAAAATGAGTTGGTCATGAAGCGCCCCCAGGTCACCCATGGTGGGGTGTGGGAGGCAGCGGTGGCACAAGGCTGTGTCAAATACTTCCTGCTTCAGTAGAGGTGTCATTCCTGAGGGACACCGAATGGCTTCATGGCATATAGCAGTGACTGGGAGCATCCCTGTCTGGCCCAGGATTCTCCAGCTGCATTGTTGGGCTGGATTCCACTCACTGAGTCATGGCCTTCAAACCTGGCAAGCTAACCCCCACCCAAATCCTCAGAGCCCTCACCCCAAACCAACCCACTGACCTTGTGCATCTGGAGAACAAGGTCGTAGAGCTGAGTTCGCTTTAGCATAGGTAGTTGGAGGCCTGTCACCAGCTTCTCTGGAGGTTGAGAGAGATTTGTTAATAAGTAACAAATATAGACAAGGTTCATAGAGTTTGCTCTTTGCTAGACACTGTGTATTCCCATTTAATTCTCATAAAAGGCTGTAAAGTAGGATATGCCTCCCATTTTATAGATAAGGAAGAGGCATAGAGTGCCCAAGTAACTTGTTCTAAGTCACACAGCTAGAAAGTGGCAGGGCTGGGATTTGAACCCAGGCAGGTTGACACTGGAGCCTGAGCTCTCAGCCACAATCTGTATGGAGGAAGTAGCAGGTATACTGTGCTGTACACACGTGATAAGGAGCTAGTGAGCCCACTGTCTTTGTTCCCCAACACCGTCCTGTTTCCTATGTAGCCAAATGAAGCCAGGCCTCATGGAAACAAGGTTTAGTGTAGGCTTTATGTTTTATTTTTTGACTAGGGGGTTGGACTGGGAAATGTGAATTCAGAGGTGGGCTGCCTTGTGACCTCTATGTTCATTTGTCCCTCCATCGTTCACTTGTCTCTTCAGAGTGTGTGTGTGTAAGGAGTGGGGGGGTGTCTCTGAGTCCCACCTTCTCTTGCATGAGGAGGTATCCTATTCTCCCAAGAGCTGTCCCCAACCCTCATTACAGCCCAAGAAGAGAGGCCACAGATGAGGCCACTGAAGCTCAGAGAGGTGATTCACTAAAGGTCCCACAGCCCACAGGAGAGCCTTGTTTCCCAACTTTGCGTCCAACTGTCTTTCCTCCAAAGAGCAGTGTCCATTCTTGAGTTTGAAAAATCCATAATTCTTACCGTTGACCTTGGGGTAGAGGTTGTCGAGAATGTAGTAGTTAATGAGCGCCTCCAACAGCTCCACCTGGTGGAGAACAGGAGAGGCACACTGTGACCAAATATACCATCTTGCCCATACCAAACCCCACATAGCCACCCTGGGGATGGGGTTATGAGTTGGAATTGACTTGATGGCAACAGGTTTGGTTTTTTTTTCTTGGTAACATGGCAAAAGTCTTGAAAAAAGCAAACTGCAGACCAACACCTATATCAGCTCTTCTTTTCCATTTTCTGCTATAGGGTGCCATAGCAATTGCTTAGTAAAGACCCCAAATTAATTAATACCTAGGCATTTCATAAATAAAAACGATAACAACTTACATTGAATACTCCAACTTTGGACTCCTTCAGTTCCAACTGTACCCTATAACGAATCAGAGAATATTCAGAGATGTAAGCATTACCCTCAGGGGAAGCCTAAGCAATTCAGGGTCTCCAGAAAGGAGGAAGTACAAGTTTGAGAAGGCATAGGGCCAAGGGTAGTGTGGAGGTGGGGATGAAAAAATAAGATGACTAAGTAACTGAAAACAACAATACAACCATATTGGGAAGACTGGCAGAAGGGAGGTGAGGTGGTGTAAAAGAGCTCAATCCTCATCTATCACCTCAGGAAGTCAATAGCTGATGTTTAAAATTTATAGATCAAGAAAAAGCAGTATTAATAAATTCTTCAGACATTTGAAAGCAATGGGTGCTGGGTAGAAAGAAAGATTGCGGGGGTCGGGGGGCAAGACCAATGGGGCAAAAGGATTGGGCCAGCTGGGGCGAAATTTAAGTTTCCTCCCCAAATGGTGCACCCTCAACATTGGCAGGAGGATCTCCCCACACCTCCACTCCCAACTGCAGAAAATCAGCTGCAGTGTCCTGATGGAGTCCAGTTGAGTTGTCCCCATGTGGGCAGGAGGCTGACTTACTTTCCGGGCCTGAGGAACCCAGTGATCCTGCTGGTGTTGAAGCTCAATATGGCGGATACATTAGTGGTCTGGAAATATAGGGAGAAGGAAACAGGTCCGAATGCTGGAGGGTGTCATGGACAGGAAGGCTAACTATGAGGACCAGCTGTCTCTTCTCAACGATCAGCTCAATGAGTTAAAGGTGAAACTTGCCCTTAAACTGTGGACTCCCAGAAGGCTTAGCGTCAGTGCTCAATAACTGAACTTGGATGTGAACATTTTACTTGAAATTGCCTACTATAATAACAGTTAAACTTTGAACACACTACCAAGAGAAGGTGTGGAGTACCCATCCCTGGAGATCTCTAAATAGCATCATTTTGAGCTATCTCAGGGCCCAGATTTAGCCCTCATAGTAATGATAATAATGTAGGTATATTATAGTTTAATTTAAATATTTAATGACAACAAAAACAATCTTGATAACAATAACATATACCAAATTGCAGACATAGCATCTAGAAGCAATTACCCTGCCGGAGATTTGACTTACTGAGTTTCCAATCTGAAACAAGAGAGCAGAGTTCTCCATTCAGTGAGCAGGACCCTAAAGGACTCGGAGTTCCTTCTCTATTAGATAAGGTCCATCAAGAAATAAGATGTCACTCAATATTTACACAGAGGGAATTTAATACAGGGGATTTGTTATCCAAGTGATGGAAGAGCTGAGGAGCCAAGCAAGAGGTGGAGAGACAACTTAGAAATGAGCAGAGGCAGGAAGCTGCTTCCACACCGGGACTGGAGGAACAGAGGAGATGGAGCTATGGGAACCCAGGGAATGGGGCCATCTGGTGGAAGCTGGAACCTTGGAGGAGACAGTCACTGACAGGCAAAAAAGAGAGGAAATATTCTGGCTTCTCCCTCCTCCCCAACTCCCACCCCGGCAGTACTTCCCATTGGCTCCTAGCTAAGAGCCAGAATGCAAGAGAGCCTGGGAAATGTGCTTTTGGGGTGTCAGATGTACAGACCGAAAAAAAGAGTCCCTGGGTGGTTCAAATGACTACTAGCCAAAAGGTTGGCAGAGACAGACTGGTGATCTGCTTCCAAAAGGTCACAGGATTGAAAACTCTATGGAGCGGCTCTACTCTGCACCCATGGGGTTGCCGTGAGTCAGAATTGACTCAGTGGCAGCTAACAACAACAGAGAGCAGTTTAAAAAAAAAAAAAAAGGCCAACAATAAAATAAGGGAGAAAAGATTTGAATAGTTTACAGAAAAAGGAAAAAGAAACAAACAAAAAAATCAAACCCACTGCTACTGAGTTGACTCTGACTCACAGTGACCCTACGTGTTTCAGAGCAGAACTGCACTCCATAGGGTTTTCAATGGCTGCAATCTCATGGAGGAATCCCTGGGTGTGACTACAAGCTGAAAGGTTGGCAGTTTGAACCCATCCAGAGGCAGCTCGGAAGACAGGCCTGGGGATCTACTGAAAAATCACAGCTTTGAAAACCCTATGGAGTAGTCTACTCTGCACACATGGGGTCACCATGAGACAGAATCGACTCTATGGCAACTAACAACAACAATCTTATGGAAATGGATTGCTAGGCCTTTCTTCCACGGTGCCATTAGGTGGATTCGAACCGCCAACCTTTTAGTTAGTAACTGAGTGCAAACTGTTTGCGCCATCCAGCAGAGCAAACAGGCCAAGGACCCATAAACCTTTTTCTCCAGATTAGCCCAGACTCAGACACAAGAAAAAAAATGACAAGGGGCCTAAGGTAGATAAGAGGTAAGGGCAATTAGGGAAGGTCTCTGAGGAAGTGATATTTAATCTGAGACGTGAAGGAATTCGCTAGATGGTGAGTGAAGGAAAAACATACAGGAAAAGGGAACAGCATTTGCAAAGGCTCTGAACTTTACCACACCAAGCCGGAAGACAGACTCCTTGAGGGAGTTGGGCAGGAGCACAAAGGCCTCAATCTCCATCTGGGGGGTCGAGGACAGATTCCCAGGGCTGAAGGTCAGGAATGGGGCAGAGACAACTGCTCCCTGGAGCTCCAAGTTCATGTTGGGGTACAGCCTGGCTAGCTGGGGGCAGAATTGGGAGATTATATCAAGAGCAGGAAGGAGGTAGATAAAACTGAGATACTTTTTAGTTGATATTATTTCCCACAAAATGTGCTGATGCCCTTTTCTCTTAGCAATGTACCTAACATCTTTCCATTACAGTGTGGGCACCGTCTACTTCATGGCTGCATTGGATTCCATTGTGTATTTCTACTATAATTACCCTAACCCTATGGGCATTAAGCTGTCTCCAGGGTTTTGCCATGATAATAACTACCCACCTGGGTACCTTTTGACAATTTTTTCTGGGGATGTATTCCTGGAGGTGGAATTTGTGATTCACAGGGCAAGGGCACATTTAAGACTTCTGACAATTATTGCCCAACTGCCTTCCAGAAAGGCTAGCCAATTTTTTTTCACTCTCCCCTTCCCAGGGCAATGAGTGAGAGCTAATGTTTCCAGGCACTCTCAAATAACTGTGCAAGCTGAGACCAGGAGCCAATGTTTCTGAAGAATGAAACAACTAGATCCTGCCATCTCAAAACTGCTAGCAATTTTTTGTTTAACTAGAGGTAGGCCCAGAACTTACTTTGGGGAGAAGATTATTCCTTTTTGGGAGAGGGCCGCTGGGTAGAGAAACAATATTCCCATGAGACTTTTGCTTATGCAAATGTAAAACCCACATCCTATTCTAGAAGGGAGAAGTTTGGAAGATTGAGGGGGTAAACTGATTTACTAAGAAGGCAAGCTGAGTTGCTTCTCTGCTGGGTTTATTATGATGCAGGCAGGAAGGGGGAGAAAGAATTTCCTTCTCTCTCTGTGGCAAAAGGGATGTTGGAGTCAGGATGTGGCCAAGGGGACTCCAGGGCTAGCTCTGACAATGTGGCGGCAGGTTGTGCTGTGCTGTGAGTGGGGCTCTAGGGAGAGAAAGGGCCTGTACGGGGCTCCTTGTGGAAGGATATGACTCAGGCACTGCAGGACTTGAAGTTCAAATTTCCCCCCATCATTATAATTCCCCCTGGCTAATCCCAAACTCTTTGCAAGACAGCTTAAACACTACCACCTTCCTGAGCTCCATCTTGGGGGAACTTGGAGGGTGGGCGAGAGGACTGGTGGGTTTCTGTGAGGATTAAATGAGGTGATATACACAGAGAGTTTAGCCCAGCCATGCCAGAGCTGCAGGGTTATTCACTTTGACACTGGTTGTTGTAGCAAAAGAGTGGAAACAACCTACATGCCCATTTGTGGGGGACCGGTTAAACAAGCCATGGTAAATCCCTCCGATGGCATACTGGATACCCATGGAAAAAAAGAACGAGAAGCTCTTATCTACCCACGTGGGCCAATCTCCCAGATATAGTAAGGGAACAAGTAAGGGACAAAGTTGTGTGTATAGTATGCCTCCATTTGTGTAACAAATGGGGGAAAATCCAGGCAGCATTTGTTTGTATACACACAGAATCTCACTAGAAGGATACACACGATCGGATGATTTTGGTAGACTCACAGTGGGACAGGAGCGGGAGGGAGACTTTTCACTCTATAACCTTTTATATCTTTGGATGTTGAATCATGGGAATTTATTATCCATTTAAAAAATATTTATAAAGAATCAAGAATAGCACCTGGCCCCTACTGAGCCTTCTATAAGTGTTCGGTGTTATTAATTAGGGTACATTCTGTGGAACATGTTGGCAATTCCTCAGGATTTTTGGATACCACCTGTGGGCCCAGAAGACGTGGAGCTCAGACTTCTGTTATTTGAGCTTTGGAGGGAAGGGGCTCGAAGCTTGCAGCACCTGGGCGGCTAAGAGGAGCACGAAGGTTTTAAAGAGGCTCTCTGAAGTCCAGTGGGCTCAGCTTGCACCCACCAAGGGCAGAGGGAGGACTTACCCGGGGGATGAAGGGTCGGAAGGACTTGGTGGTCAGTCGGATGTGAAAGTCAGGCGGAATCTGCAGTACAGAGACACAAAGATGTTTTAAGGAGTGGAAGGTCTAAGAGAGGTGGAAAGTGGGGGAATGTTCCAGACTAGCTTCCCGACTGCCTAGGGTTACCATGGCGGTGATGAGATGCCTATCCTACATTTACCATGAACACGTGAGTCTCTGGGGCCTGGCTGCTCTCCTTGGGGGTGTATGTGACATCAAAGCCTCATTTTGCAGTCAGACAGACCTCAGGCTGGTCTCTTGGCCTCTCTGAGCCTCAACTTCCTCCTGTATAAAATGCGGATAATAATAGACCCCACCTATTGTGAGGGCTAAATGAGATGGTATGTACAAGGCAGCTAGCACAAGGCCTAGCACATAGTGAGCGCCCAATATCATACATGTAGTTTAATCTCACCCACTGAAAGAGAGGGCCTGTGTCTGAGATGTGAGGGGTGAACCAAATGTGATAATAGAAGTGAAAGGACTGTGGATGTGGGAGAAATAATTTGAAGGACATAAAGCCACTCCATCCATCCACCAGATGGTCCCGAATTTATTATTGGGGTAAACTGGACCACCCAAGTTGGACCACACTATGTTTCCCCCACCATCCTGACATTGTATCTAAGGCCTCAGCTTGCACAAATTGCTACAAGAAACAACTTTTTGAAACCCAGAAGCATCAAAGAAACTGGAGAAATATCAAAGGTGTGATTCTCTAGAAAATTCAGTCTCCCTTATACAAAGCCCCATTAGAGATGGTTGTTATAGAGAAAAGTGCTGGGAAGACTTTGTCTCTCTTTTCACGGTGAATCACTAAATCATATACCCTTTTCACTTTGGCTACAAGGAAGCTCCCAAACAGATTTGTGATAACAATATCAATTTATGGACCTTCATAATTAGTTTTACTTTTCACTTGATCTTTATTTCCTATTTTATGTACTTTATGCATTTATCAGTATATCTATTATCCTGCCTCATTCACAAAAATCTTTTTTTTTTTCACTCCACAAACCATCAGGGTAAGGAAAAATATGAATTAGAATAACAGATCTAGATGGGAGGAAAAGTAAAACACAGACAACAGGCTACAAAGTCTTCCACAGTTGTTATAAGTGAGCTAGAACTTTGGCTTTGAGCTTTCTGGCAGCCAAAGTGAAAGGGGAAATCAAGTTAACTTACATTTTTCCTGGTCCTGATTTTTTTTTCTTAGTCATAATTTACTATTTTACTGATGTAAATGGGGTGAGAAGGACAGAAGGACTGGTTACATTGTCATTCCTGTGTGCTATTCTGCCATCATCCTCACCAGGTCATCTGTGACAGAGAAGTTCAGGTACCCTGCCTCGTAATAAACCAGGCTGGCTGTGTTGAAGACATAATCTGAGATGGCGAAGTAGACCATATGACTGTATTCTTCAGGAAGACTTATGACAGGAGCGAGGAAAGCAACTGGTGAGCGTTGATTAAGGTTAAAGATTTCACCCTAGGGAAAGAAATAGGGTCCAATTGGACTTTTTGAAGTTTATCCCAGGACCGGACATCTGAGCTAGGTGGTCACCTACATAGCCTGATGAGGGGGGCAACTGGCTGGAGACACTGCCTTGAACTCCACTATTCCTTTGGGTTAAACCATTTTGTCTCCAGAATCCCTTTATGAAGAGTTCCCAGAAGCTTTGGTACATTAACCCTCATGACCTGCTGGCTAGCTCCTCCTCACCACCTCGAGGAAGCTCTGACTGACCTCACCTGCATGGTGGGCAAGGCAAAGCGGGGGAAGAAGGGGACAGGACGTTTCAAGGCCTAAGGGTTGTGAGACACCTGGGAGAGAATCCTGGCTCTGGGAGCACTCCCCACCACCCCATATTGCCCTGAGCTCAACACAACTGGAACCACTGGGGAGATAAGAATAAATCTGAAGCCAGGGGGACAGGAGGCCTAAGAAGGGGCTGACACTGTGGGAATGCCACACCGAGGTTGGACCCACCCAGGCCTCTGCTCCCGGGACCCTCACCTTAAACATTACATCCAGCATTTGGGCTGCTGCCTGAGGGGCCTCCGTTAAACTGTAATCAATGCCGGCGAAATTGTCAATCTCTGTTGTGACTGTGAACCAGGCGAGGGGCAGAATTAGGAGCCAGGGTGAAGAAGGGGTGAGCGATCTGGCTGATCCAAGTCTCTACAACTTTCTGCAGAGCCCCCTGGCCCTCTGCCTTAAGACCCTCCACCCAGCCCAGTCCTGACAAAGAGCTGCTTTTCCATAAAGAGTCTACATGGGTTCTCTTGTCCCACTGGTGGGGGCGTGATGCTCAGCCTGGGGCCTGAGCAGCTTCCTGGGTCGCGCACACACACACACACACACGCACGCACGCACGCACGCACGCACGCACGCACACGGCGAGAGCAGCCCAGGTATGGCAGCCCTTCCACATCTGGAGCTTCATGCCACAGTAACCGTGCAATGGCGAAAATTCTCTAGGGCATGTTCCCCCATTTTATAGCTGAGCCTTGATCATTGGGGAAACTGGCCTCCTATCAACATGAGCCAAATAACCAGGAAGGCCAGGTCATGTCCAGAGGGCCCCAGACACTCTCCTCCAAAGTTAGGCTTGGGTGAACAAGAGTTCTGTGTCCCATGCACTGGGTTGCTGTGCCTACTTGGGCCCTCAGCTGAGGACAATGTCAACAAGTGACTCTGTGGGGGGCCTGGGAGCCAAGGCATGAGACACTGTCCCCAGACAGTTTGCAGTGTGCAAATTTAAAACTTTAAGTATGTGCCCTGGATCCGGGATTCCACCTGTGGACAGTTATTCTACAGACATACTCGCACATGTGGGTGAAGAGGCATGCACAAAGGGGCTCCCTGCAGCTCTGTTTGTAATAGCAAAAGATGGTGTGATGGACTGAATGGCGTCCCATCCGAAAGATATGGTGAACCTTCACCCCTGTACCTGTGAATGTGACCCTGTTTAGAAATAGGGTCTTTGAAGATGTTATCAGTTAGGTTAGCAAAAGGTCATACTTGCGGTTGGGTGTGTCCTAATCCTATATGAGTGGTGTCCTTATGAAAGGGGAGAAGAGACACAGAGAGACAGGGGGACAGAGGGAGGACACAATAAGATACTGCAAATGCAAGCCAAGGAATACCTAGAGGCCCCAGAAGCTGGGAGAGAGACATGGAATTGGTTCTCCCTGAGGCCTCAGAAGGAATCAGCATGGCCTGTGTCCTGATTTGGACTTCTAGCCCCCAGAACTCTGAGAAAATACATTTATGTTCTTATATAAGCCACCTAATTTGTGACATTTTGTTATGGCAGCCCTAGATAACTAATAGAGATGTTAAAAATCTAAACACCCATCAGCTGGAGACTTACTAAATAAATGGAGACACATCCATATCTGGAATACTACCCAGCTATTAAAATAATGTGGTCTGAAATTCTACCAAACACGTATAGAAGTGACTCCAAATCTTACTAAACTTTTCCAAAAAATAGAAGAGGAGGGAAAACTTCCTAACTTATTCTATGAGACTAGCATTGTCTTGATACCAAAGCCAGACAAAGACACAACAAGAAAAAAAAAAAAACTACAGACCAGTAGATGCAATTATCCTCAACAAAATACTAGCAAACTGAACCCAAAAGCATATTAAAAGGATTACTCACCATGATTAAGTGGGATTTATCCCAGCAATGTAAGGGTATTTCAACATTAGAAAATCAATGTAATACAACACATTAATAGAATAGAGGAAAAGAACCACATGATCATCTCAGTCAATGCAGAAAAGTCATTTGACAAAATCCAACACCCTTTCATAATAAAAGCACTCAACAACGTAGTAATAGAGGGGAAATTCCTCAGTCTGGTAAACGGTACTTACGAAAACCCATAGCTAACATCATGTTCAATGGATAAAGACTAAGACCTTCTCCCCTTAAGATCAGGAACAAGAGAAAGATGCCCTTTCCCAACACCGCTATTCAACACTGTATTGGAAGGCCTAACCAAAGCAATTAGGCAAGAAAAAGAAATAAAAGGCATCCAAATCAAGAAGGAAGAAGTAAAACTATCCCTTTTTGCAGATGTGTATTCATAATTATGCACATTCACATGTATTAAGAAACAAAATGGATATATATGAATATAAATTCATATTCTCATATGTACTTATTATTTATATTTGCATATACAAAGAAATGTCTGAAAGGATACCCCCAAAACAGAAAGCAAAGTTGGGAGGAAAAGGTACTTCTAATTTTTATTTGCATACTTCTGTCCCATTTAATGTTTTACGAAGTGCATATATGCTCTTATAAAAATTAATAGAAATAACATGTCCCAGGGGAGGGTGGGACACCCTACCTGGCAGAGTTTGAAGATAAGGTTGTAGGTCAGAGGTCACTGATTTCTCGACCATTTCACAAATCTGAAAAAAAAAATTAAAAAATGGAAGTGAGCTCCTCAGCTTTGGTCTGGTGCTGTGCTAGTCACATTTGTCACTTTAGTTTACATATTCACTCATTGGCTGCTGATTCTACAAATATTTGTCAAGTACTAAAGACACAGAAGTGATCAAAAACATGTAGGCCCTGGCCTCCCAGAATTTAGAGTTCAAGAGTAGAACCAGACATGAAATAGAATAGTCACACAAATAAATGTAGAGAATGAATGCAGAGACTTCTTAATGATCATCTCTTAACAGATTGGCTGGTTTAATCAATATTCCCATTTCCCCTGGTGTCAAGGAACACTAAGTGCTTGCATCTAGTAGGCCACTCACACACAGCAGGTACACACAATGTGTTGCCACCGGATGAGTTAAACGCTTCCCATGAGAAGGTAAAGTGTGTTCCCAAACCTGTTTTTGCACTTCCTATTGTAATCACTTGAATAATTTATTATGTAGACCAATGAAGTATGACTGAGAACAGAGTTGTTTCTATGAAAACCTAAGATAAATGTTGTGGAAAGGTGAGTTGCTACATAAATACGCTGTTAAATTTGGTGTGGACCAGACCAAAGAACAACTTAGGAGAGAAAAAAATCATAAAACTCTAGAGGGATTCTGTACTGCGATGGCTTTGCAAATGTCTTTAAA
>NW_004443944.1:25852496-25853957 GCF_000243295.1 Trichechus manatus latirostris
CTAACTGCTCTTTGCAGCCTCCCCAGTTTCTGGGAGAGGAGTTTGGTAGTGGGGAGCTGCCAGAAAGCCAAGAAAAGGGGTGGTGAGGAACATTTGTAGTTGATTTCAAGGGAACCGGGAAACTCCGTTGGCTTCTCCCAAAAATTCCCTTGTTTTTCCTTCAATAATGGCCCATCAGACCATCCCAAAGGCCCAGAGCCTGGATGCCCCATCCCCACAGGGACCTGAATGATAAGGAGGGGACGCATTGGGTGGCTCAGACACACAGTAGGACCCCCTAGGCCAGTTGGGGTGGTGGTTAAGGATTGGCAGTCAAGTCAGATGAGCCTGGGTCCAAATCCCACTTGATCACCACTTGCTGTGTGACCTTTGCATAGCCTCTGTCTGCTTTAGGGTCCTCACCCACAGGACACAGTGACATGTCCAAGTGCTTCCAGGGCCTTTAGAGAGGGCTGAAGGAAATGAGACAGTGAGCATACGTCACCCAGAAAGCAAGCACTCAGTAAATGCATGCTGTTATTACTATTATTAGCCCCTGCTGCTTCAGATACCACATCTGCTCTGAGCAGAGAATTAGAACGGTCCTGTGCCAGCCTCCTAGCCTTCTTGGGAGAAGAGGATTTCTGAAGAGAGACACCCAGAACCCAGTCCCCATAAGATCTGGGTCCAAGGAAGTTCAAATCCTGACTCAGCCCCTGTTCAGCAAAGGTGACAGAGCCTCCTCTGTCAAATGTGGAAAATGGTACCTGCTCCACGAGGTTGTGGTTAAGATTCAATAAGTCTGCACATATAAAGTGCTGAGCATATTATTCCTCGGCAGACAACATCTCAAAATATAGCAGCCACTATTATCATGAATAAGAATAGTTTTACAACAATATATACTGTAAAACATTAATTGTATTAATTTATCAAAACAATAATAACTTAATACCCTGGTAATTATTATAATTAATTGTAATGTATTACTATTGTTATATAGTATTATTACTAATCATTATAATTACCATCATCAAGACAGGAGTATAAATTCACAGGGCTGAAGAGAGAGGGTTATGTCCCACTCAGAAAGGCATAGCATCATGGCAAGAGGATGCCTGAAAAGGAGATTGGCATATTTCCTGAGCTCATCTGGACCCCAAGTCCCCAGAACCAGAGAAGGAACGGATGGCAGCTTGCCACCTCAGTCTGTGGGGTTTGTTTGCCATTCCCCCTTTAGCCATCAAGGCAAAACAGAGGTTGGACAAAGGTGGAGGAGAGGGAGGCAGGGAGGCAGGAAGAGAGAGAGTTTCTCCCTTTTCTTCATTACTTTCTCCCTTCCCACTTGGAGTCATTGCTACAGTCACAGCTCTGGGTGTACAATACCTCGGAAATGAGATTATGGGGTGAAATGAGTGTCTGGGAACTGAGGGTTACCATGAAATCTGTTTGAGCCAGAGATTACAAGATTTGGAGATTTCA
>NW_004443944.1:25855590-25857472 GCF_000243295.1 Trichechus manatus latirostris
GGTTAGCAGCTGAACTCTTAACCACTAAGCCACTGTTGACTTGACTCTACATCTATTCATCTCAGCCGGGTCCCCCAGAGGATTACCTCAAGTATCCAGAAAGTGCAGTGCCTTGTCCCTTACTCCTATCAGAGGCCAGGCCTTGGGCTGGATGGACAGTGTGCTGCAACCAGGGGTCAAGCTGCCTAGTGACCTGGTGGTGACCTACCCCAAATCTCCAGACATGTCCACCTCCACGTTGTAGATTTGGCTGTTACAGCTGGAGGCAGTGACTGTGGGCCTCCCAAAAGGGTCGCTGCCCAAGAGAAGGTTGACCGAAATGGTGATGCCTTTGACACTCAGGTCAAAGGAGCCTCGTAGTCTCCTGAAGGAGATAAGAGAAGCAGTGGTTGAGTCCTAGACCAGGGTCTGTCACCATCTGGGGAGAAATACAAAGCTCAATTCTTACCCCAAAATAGATACCAGATGGAGAAAAGATTTAAGAATAACAAATGAGGCCATACGAGTTCAAGAAGAAAGCTTGCGTCCAGTTATTTATGGTCAGGGATGGGCGAAAGCCTTCCTAGGCAGGATCCAAATCTCAGAAGCCATAAAGGAAATGGCTGATAAGCTTGCCAGCATAGAAAAGTAAAGATTCAGTGAACAAAAAATGCCAGATGCAAAGTAAAAAAGGAAATTTGCATTACAAACCAGCCAAAGAGCTAATTTCCTTAGTATATGAGCTAATTTTCTTAATATACAAGAGCAAGCCTGTATAAATTAATAAGGACAAAACCACCCAAAAGGAAAAAAGAAAAAAAAAAAACGGAGAGAGATCAAAGATACGAACAGAAAGTTCAATGGCCAAGAAACATATGAAAAGCTATTCAAAATGAAAATAACAGTGATGTCAGCTTTCACTTACTAGACTGATAAAAAATTTTGAAGTTTGATAATACCCAGTGCTGGTGAAGGTTTGGGTAAACAGAAGGTGTGTTGTAGAGGGGCATTGTTGTAGGGAGATAATACTGGCACAACTTTTCTGCAACACAAATTGGTGGCATCTATCCTAATTTTGGAGTCCCTGGGTGGTGCAATCAGTTAAGCATCCCACTACTCACCAAAAAATTGGACCTTCAAACCCATCCAGAGGTGCCTGGGGAGGCAGGCCTGGTGATCTGCTTCCAAAATGTCACAGCCTTGAAAACCCTATGAAGCAGTTATACTCTGCACACATGGGTGTTCGCCATGAGTTGGAATTGACTCAACGGCAACTAACAACAACATCCTAATTTAGGGGAGGGGGCAGTGACGGGTCATTGGTAGAATTCTCGCTTTCCATGAAGTAGACCCAGGTTTGATTCCTAGCCAACACATCTCATGGGCTGCCACCACCCATCTGTCAGCGGAGGCTTGCATGTTGCTGTGATGCTGAACAGGTTTCAGCGGAGCTTCCCGACTAAGACGGACTAGAAAGAAAGTTCTGGAGATTTACTTCTGAAAACTAGCCAATGAAGATCCCATGAATTACAATGGTCTGATCTCCAACCAGGAGCAGACTAACCAGTAAGCAAAATATGCACGGGTTTGATTGTGTCTACTTACTAATCTGTAGTGAACAATTTCACATGGGTTTCACCACAAAAACTGGTGAAGTTGTGCACTACAGATTAGTAAGTAAGCACAGATAAGCCTGTGTATACCTTGCTTGTTGGGTAATCTGTTCCTGTCCCCAACCGATCATGGGGATGGTGCAGGACTGGGCAGCATTTCATTCCGTTGTGCCTGGGGTCACCGTGAGTAGGGGGCCAACTTGACAGCAGCTAACAACAACAACAGGAGCACACTGGAGCCAAGAAAAATGGGGTGAAGGCCGTGGCCCAAGGGCCTGAGAGCCAGGGAG
>NW_004443944.1:25859259-25860780 GCF_000243295.1 Trichechus manatus latirostris
TTCTTTACTAAGCTAAACTGTTGTTTGGTTTAAAAAAGACTTCAGGGGATATTTTTGGTTTAAGGTCTAAAGATTATCTCAGGGCAATAGTTTCTGGGGTTCTTCCAGCCTCCATGGCTCCAGAAAGTCGGGGTTTCATGACAGTTGAATTCTGTATTAGCGTTAATCACAGTTACAGATTATTCAGCCCCTCATCAGGTAGCATGAAACATACTTAGGGGCATCATTACATTTCATGCTCAGGCTGACATGGTGTTGTTATGTTTGCGCCCAGTTCACAGATAAGGAAACAGAATGCCTTTGCCAGCACGTCCGCAAAGGGAAGCGTGCTGTGTACTTGAGTATGTGGTTCTCTCGCCTATCCTGTATGGCGCCTAGCCGGCATGGAAGAAATGGTAATGGTTTCAGGGCTAGATGGGGTTAGAATCTTGACTTTGGCATCTTACTAGATGGGTGACCTTGGGCAAGTTCCCAACCTTCACTTTCTCTGTCTGTCAATGATAACAATACTTTCCTCATTGAGGTGGCATGAGGGATAAAAAAGATAATAACTGCAAAGCAAAAAGGGGGTTGAGGGGATGAAGTGTACTCCTAGCTCGGTGCATGGCACGCAGCAGGCACTCAGAAAATGCCTGGAACAGCGCAGCAGGGTTTATATTACCAATAAATGAATAAAGACCCAAATGTCTAAACTTAGAGGATTGGTTGAATAAATATGGTACATTCACCCAGTGGAAAGGCCAAGAGACAAACCTTCCTGATTTCAGGTTTCAACATAAACAGCATTTATTAGACTCCATTGTTTGTTCTGAGACTTGAGGGACCCAGTATTCTGCCCTCAAGGAGGCCATGTGTACACAGATGGTCAGCACTCCCTGCTTACCTGCAGCCTCCCCTTTCACCTCTCTCCAATTTGCATTTCTCCCTTTAGCCAAACAAAACTTCTCCAAGACTTTGATCATGCTGGTCCCTCTGCTTGGAATGCCAGCCCTTGTCCCTGCTAACTCCACTTGTCTTTTCCACCTAAGCTCAGATATCACCTCCTCCAAGAAGCCTTCCTTGATTTTCTCCCTTGCTTCCAGCTAGTCTACTCTCCCAACAGTCCTGCGTAAGGAATGTTATTACCCCATTTAACAGATAAGGTAATTGAGGCTTCATGAATGTGAGGAGCACATGCTGTCAGTGCCTGCCCATGTCCCTCGGTCCTTTCAGTGAGTGACAGCCGACTCCTGGCTGTCAGTGTCTGCCTCTCTGAGCCTGAGGCTCTCTGTCCTGGAACTGCAGAAAGTCAGGGCTTGGGACAGGAATGAAGTGCTGGGGAATTGATACCCCCCACATCCCAGCAACCCTCAGCTGTCAATCAGTTACTTTTGGAGTGGCGATAAATACTCCAGCTCCCTCGTCCCTTGAATGGAATCATTCTGAGGCTTTTGTGTGTTTGTTTCAGTATATTAAAAGTCCTGTTTTTAATCCATTTTTTTAAAATAGAGAATTAGCATACACAAAATACCTGAAGTGCAC
>NW_004443944.1:25862000-25864414 GCF_000243295.1 Trichechus manatus latirostris
GGAGAGTGCCCAGTCTGGGCCCCTGGTATACCCGAGCAGCCCCATGTCAGGCGGATCAGCCAAGTCCAGCCCAATATTTCAGCTTCTTACCATACTCCAGGCCCTTGTCAGTGATCCTGGCGACCAGGCCGGGGTTGGCGCTATGGGCCCTTGGGGTAGACGTAAGCAGCAACCCCAGCAATAAAGAGGGCAGGACCCCAGTCCAGGCCCCCATCCTGGATTCCCAGTGCGTCAGGGTAGGACTGTCACAACTGCAGGCTGGACCCTTAAGTAGCCACAGCCTGAGGGTTGGGGCCAGTTCCCAGAAGAGGGCCAGTTGCTTGGGAGCGGGAAGGGGAGGCACAGGGACAGGAACTGTGCTTGCGACACTGTTGGGGTCATAGGCCGTACTCAGAAGCCTGTCATTGCCACTCCAGGTCAGAGGGTGAGTTGGCCTCAGATGATGATCCCAGCCCACCTTTCCCACAAAAAGACCCCAAGTTCATCCCCAGAGATTTGCCTCACTTACCTAGCTCTCTTAAGAGCTCAGCTAGACAGGCCTGGTTTTATAGTCGAGGAAACTGAGGCTCAGAAAGGCTACGTCACTTACTTCAGATAACACACCCAGCAGGTGGCAGAGCTGGGAATCAAAGCCAGGTCTGGCACCATCCAAATTCTCTCTTCTTTATACTCAACTCTCAGTTTATTTGAAAAAGAAATCTTTTTTTTTTCTTTTGGGAAAACAAGCTGTCTCAAACATTGCTGATGGTAAAATTTTCTGGAAGGCAACGTGGCAAATCTTTAAACACCTACACGCCCTATGACCCAGAAATTCTACTTCTGGAACTTGCCCCTAAGTACATAACAAGGTCAGTGTGCAAATATGGCACTACACTGAAATGGCCATTTCTGCTCTGTGTGAAGCAGGCGAGGGGGAAACAGACGCAACCCCAACTGTCCGACCAAAGGCCACCGGTTAAATCAGTTATGATACAGCTACTAAAGGGAGGCGGTGGAATTAAGAATATTTTCGAATAAGAAGAGATGCTCATGAGAAGTCCGTTTTAAATGGCACCGTATAGTAAGATTATAGTTCTCTGTTTAAAATCGGTTTTCATGTTTACCAGTCTGGAACATATTTAGCAAGGAGTTATGAGGGGTTGTCTGTGGTTGGATGGGTAAGTTTATGGGTGTTTTAAAAACCTTTTTGCTTATTGGTATTTTTAATTTTTATCTCCTTGGGGAGGGGTGTCCTGGGCATATATTGTATTTGTAGTACCAATGATTATGAAGATGGTACAGGACTGGGCAACATTTCCTTCAGTTATAGGTAAGGTTAGCATGAATCAGAGCTGACTTGAGTGCAATTAGCAACAACAAGAAGATGATAAATACAATTTAATTTTGGAAAACAAAATTTATAGTGGGAATTGTGCCTAATTCTTAGGGGTTCACACCAGCACTCCCTATATTTGTGAGATTGGTTCTGTCCCCACCTCCAGGAAGCCTTCCCTGACCACCATTTCACATGTCTCCCCTGGATTAGAGAAAGTTTCTCCTCTGAGGTTCTAGAATCCCTTACACTTTTTCCATTGTAGCATCAACCACTCTCTGCTTTTTGGTAATTGTGGTCTTTTAAAAATACGTCCACAAATTCTTTGACACTCCTCCCTTCAGAGGGTGAAGCCCATGTGCCCTCCCTTTGAAACTGGGCAGGTCTCTGTGGCTACCTCAGCCAACAGAATGTGGCAGGAGTAACAGAGTGACTTCCCAAATGGTGTCTTAATGGCACTGGAATTGAGGTTGAGATCAGAACTTCACATGTTGAGCATGGGAAACCCCACAGTCTGGGCCTCTCTGTACCTCTTTACTGCACTGTTCCTGTCTGAGGGGCTGAGGTTTGTCCTTGACTGCTCCCTCACCAGCCTGAGAATTCCTTGGGGGCAGGACTGAGCCTTCCTTATCCTGTGATCCCTCCAGCATCCAGAGAGAACCGGAAGGAAACTGGTATTTATTGAGCACTTACTACGTGCCAGGCACCATGCTGGTTACGCTACACATCTCCTCTCAGCCCTGCAACAGCCCTTTAACGTGGCTGTTTTAGTCTCATTTTGAGATGAAGAAACTGTGGCTCAGAGGGGCAAAGTGATTTTGGCCACAGTCACCCAACGGGGGTTTGAACCCAGGTCTGTGGGATTCCATTCTGAGATGATGGTCAGGGAAGGCCTCTCTGAGGAGGTAACATGCTGAGCTGAGATCCTAAGGATGAGAAGGAGCTGGCCTTTGGCAGAGCCACTCCAGCCTCAGGAAACAGCAAGCACAAAGGCCTGGAGGCAGGAAAGGGTTTGCAGTGTCTGAGGAACAGAAGGGCAGTGCGACTCAAAGGGGGTTTTGTCTCCGTTTTAGAGATAAAGTACCACGGCTCAGAGATGTGA
>NW_004443944.1:25865006-25867890 GCF_000243295.1 Trichechus manatus latirostris
AATAGTGGTTGGCACATAGTAAGTGCTCAATAAATATTTGTTGACTGAATGAACTTGCCCAACACCACACAGCTAGTGGGTGGCAGAGCTGGGATTCCCACCCAGCCCTACGTTTTGTAATCCTATACTGCCTGCCCAACAATACTCTCAGAATCTTTAGCCCCTTTTACACATGTGGAAACTGTACTTAAGAATGTCAAGTAAACTGACCAAGTCATATGGCCAGAAGGAGGAGGAGGGGGAGGAAGAAAAGGAGGAGGTAGGGTTCAAGTCCAGGTGTTGCTCCTCCGAATGCTGTTCTCTGAGTCACATGCAGGGAGTCTGTGCCCCAGAGCTGCAGAGAGAGGAGGCTGGACCCACTGGATGGCAGGGGCGTGTCCCCAGTATACCCAGGGCTGTCTACTTCCTGAGCCCCAGCCTGCTGAGGTAGAGAGGCGTTCTAGTCAGGGTTCTGGGCTTAGCCCCTGGCTGGCCATGTGATCTTGGGCAAGACTTTTCTTCTTTCTGGGCCTCAGTTTCCCCCTCTTAAAACAAGAGGGACAGAGCAAATGGCTCCCAAGGGCCTGTCCAGCTTGGAGAATGGGGGAGGACAGTTGGAGAGTAGGGACCTCATGGGGACATGGATGTCACTTTTCCTCAGAAGTTTTAGGATATCCCTGTCTGGAGGTCATTTGCAGAGGCGGGAATTTCCCACAGCAGTAAACTTTGGACCTTAGCGCTGTCCCTGCCAGCGTGCCATGTGGCCCCAGGCCAAGGCTCCACCCCTATAGTTGCCCACCCCCAGCTGGAAGTCCCTGATGGGGACCCAAGACCCATCAGAGGCCCCTGGGAGCAGTGTGGCCCCAAAGCTGGTCAGACCCCTGAGCCCTCCTCCTACCAGGCTGCCCCCCCAACCTTCAGGCAAGTGACCGCTGCCACTGTCCCTGATACCGCCCTGTCCTGTGCTTGTGACGACACTCTCCCTTTTAACAAGAATGATGTTGAGTGCATTCTGATTGCAAAAGTGCTGGTTGAAAAGAATTTGGAAAATTCAAAATTTGGAAACCACAACGCCTGGAATACTGTCCAGCACATAACAGAAAATTGTTGAAAGAATGACCATAAAGCAGAAATGGTTTAACCAAATGTATGGTTAAGAGCATGGATTTTGGGGCCAGGTGGCCTGGGTTTGGAGTCTGACTCACCCACTGGGGACCTTGGGCACTCTGTGACTCAGTTTCCTCATGTGTAAAATGGGGGTGATAATAACAACTACCTCCTGTGGCTGTTATGAAGGACCCTGGTGGGGCAAAGTTTAGGTGCTTGGCTGCTAACTGAAATGTCGGCAGTTCAAACCCACCAACAGCTCCACAGGAGAAAGATGTGGTAGTCTGCTTCCATCAAGATTACAGCCTAGGAAACCCTATGGGGCAGTTCTACTTTGTCCTACAGGGTCGCTGTGAGTTGGAATCAACTCGACGGCATACAACAACAACAACGTGGCTGTTATGAGTATTAAACGTGTTAATGTTTGTGAAGTGCTTGGACCTGTGCCTGGCGCTTACAAGTGTCAGATAAATACCACCTCTCAGGGGCGGCAAATGTATGGGCATGCTTCCCTTCAGAAATATTCTCTCTCTATATTCTTGTGACTTTAGTATCCTGTCTTGTTAACCTACTGTTGCAGGTTGGGTCCCCTGGGAAGCAGACTCTGATTCCTCGATTAGCGTGCAAGAGGTTTATTAGAGAGTGCTGTTGGGGTTAACAGTGTGGCCGAAGGAAGGAGTTGGGCTGCAATGCAGTCTCAACAAGGCCTCAACCAACACCGTGGGGAGCTAGAGTTAGAGAGAGAGTACCAGAGGATATCATCACCCAACCACTTGAATGCAGGCCGCCCAGGAAGGGTTTGACTTGGGCAAGGAGACTTTCTGCAGCTGAGGCAATCCTGTAGGAGCCCACAGCCCTCCCAGCAGCTGGGAGAATCAGTCCTGAAGTGCATCACAGGGTCCGCCACACCTACCATTATGTTGTGAATGTTTCTCTTACATAAATAGTTCCCCCAAAACACAGTTTTAAGACTACTCAATGCTTTACTGTCTGATTGTAATTCAATCTTTTTAAAAATTGGATTTTTCATTTTATTTACCTCTATTTATTCATGTAATTAAGGAGCCCTGGTGGCACAAACACTTAAGTGCTCAGCTGCTAACTGAAAGGTTGGTGGTTCAAACCCACCCAGTGACTCTTCAGGAGAAAGACCTGGGCTTCTGCTCCTGTAAAAGATTACAGCCAAGAAAAGTTCTACTCTGTCACATGGGGTCACTATGAGTCAGAATTGACTTTATGGCACCGGACGACAATAGCATTCAGGTTCTCATTCATTCAACAAATACTTATTGCGCAATTACTATGTGCCAGGCACTGTTTTACACACTGGGAAGACGGCAGCAAACAAAACAGGGATAGCTGCCTGCATGCAGTTTATATTCTAGTAGTGAGAGACCGAAAACAAATGGTAAATTCAGTGGTGAGAGGTGTTAGGGAGAAAATTAAAGAAGGGGGTAAGGAATGTTGGGTTTTGTAATTTTAGACAGGGTGCCCATTCACAAACTCATTTATAGATTTGTTCAATAACCATTTGTTGAGTGCATACAAACATTTGCCAGATAGCTTACTTTTTTTTTATTGGTACAATAAATAATATTTCTGTAAATATCATCCTACTTAAAACGTTAGTCTCATTACTAAATATTTTCATGGAATGAATTCCTAGAAGTGGAACTATGGGGACAGAGGCAGAAATGTAATACTATAGCCAAACTCATTTCCAGAAAGATGGTAACAATTGATACTGACTCTAACAACATATGAGTGTCTGTTTCAATGTATCTTCACCAGCAGTGAG
>NW_004443944.1:25872031-25911712 GCF_000243295.1 Trichechus manatus latirostris
GGCTAAGCAATTAACCTTGGTACAATACTATTGATTAAAACGACAGCCCTAATTCAATTTCCACCAGTTTTCCCATTAATGTCCTTCTTCTGTTCCAGGAACCAATCCAGGATTCCATGTTGCTTTTAGTCATTGTGTCTCCCTTGTCTCCTTCGATCTGAGAGTTTCTCACTGTTTCTTTGCCTTTCATGATGGTGACATTTGACACTTTGGTGTCAATTATTTATAGACACAATTATTTTGAAGAATGTCCTCCATTGATTTTTTTTCATAATTAGGTTTGTCTGATTTTTTTCTCATAATTAGGTTGGGATACTGCATTTTTGGCAAGACTGTCACAGAAGTGATGTTGTATCCTTCTCGGTGCATCGTATGAAGGAGTTCACAATGTCACTATGTCCCTTTGCTGATGATATTAAACTTGATCACTCAGTTAAGGTGATGTCTGCCGGGTTTCCCCACTGTAAAGTTATCGTTTTTCCTTTGTAATTAATAAACATCTTGAGACTATAAAATATCCAGTTTCGCCTCAAACTTTTGCCCCTGGATTTTATTATCCATTGGTGGAATTTTACCTGCAACAATTATTACCTAATAGTACTAGTGGTGATTTTATATCTCTCGTGTTCCTTCCATGTTTATTAACTGGAATTCTTCTGTTAGCAGCTTGTCCTTTCTCCTCCATATATTTATGTATTCGATTACTTATTGACATCAGTATGGACTCACGGATATTTGTTTTATTCCATGCGTCCATTGTTTTAATTACTAGCATCTGATTATTCTCTGAAGGTCCTACCCACCGTTTGTAGGTGGTACATATAGTTTGTGCCCAACTACTAACCTAAAGGTTGGCTTTTCGAACCCACCCATCAGTGCCACAGAAGAAAGGCCTGGCAATCTGCTTCTGTAAAGATTATAGCCAAGATAACCCCATGGAGTAGTTCTACTCTGTAACACATGGCTTAGTCATAAGTCAGAATCAACTTGACAGCAATGTGTTTGGTTTGGTTTTTGATTATTTCCTGTCCCCCTTCCCTCATCACTCATTTTCTCCCTCTACTCAGCTCTTTGCCCTGAGAGGTTGACCTCTACAGATTGCTTGGCCTGGCTCTCTTGCTCACTGGCTTCTGGTAGGGTTAGAAGGGCGCAGGACAGAAGATCAGAGGTCAAGAGGGAAGAAAGCTCAGGACATTCCTTCCCTGCTCCCTCCTTGCTTTGGCTTGTTGCATTTCTGGTAGTGGCTGTGTTGCTCCTCACAACTCCATGGCTGTGCTCTCTCTGGGCTCTGATACTCTGACTCCTTTCTTTGCCACTTCAAGCCTAGGCATGCTAGTCCCTGGGCGCCTCAACATTCTTTGTTGGTCTCCTTAAGCCCGAGGCATCTCTGTGAATAGCCCCTTAACTCAAATCCTAAGAACCAGCTGAGTTGGACTCTGGTTTCCTGCCTGGACTCTGGTTTCCTGCCTGGACTCTAATTGACATAATTAGTAACAGTTCTTCTGTGCTTATTAGTCTTTTGGGTCAAACACCATCCTCTTGCAGAAAGCTTCTAATTCTTTTCCAAAATCTGTGCAGGTCTTATGGAAGGGACAGTAGACTGCTAATGACAGAACTAAAACTACACAGCAATCCATGCTGTGGCACCAAGGAAATCTCCAAGGGAGTGGGGGGAGTTGGGTACCAAGACTTTGTAGAGAAGGTGACATCCCGGCTGGATCTTCAAGGTCAAGTGGAAGTTTTGCTGAGGAGAGAGGGAAGGGCAGTCCAGGAGGAGGGAACAGCATTGCCGAAACACAGAGGATAAAATGTGAAGGGCAGGGAGCAAGGAAGCTTGAGTCCTCGTCTAGGCTGCGCCCTTGGTGGCCGTGTGACACTGGGCAAACCACACCCCTCTCTGCGCCTCACTTTCTGCCCAATACAGATGAGGGTGTTGAACTAGACAGCATTTCTCAAACTGCAATGTGGATGCAAATCACCCAGGGATCTTGTTTAAATGAAGGTTGTGATTCAGCAGGACAGGCTGGGGCCTGAGATCCTGCATCTCTGCCTAGCTCACAGGTGATGCCGATGCTGCCGATTGGGAATCTTACTTCTAGAACAAGGAACCATCTCCAGGTTCCCACCAAGCTCAACAATTCTACAACAGTTAATGCTTATTTTTAATGCAACTTTCTATGATGGTGCCCACTTCTGAGAACATTGGCCCTTGTTGGAAGAGAACGATTTGTTGTGAAGACCCGTGGTTCTGGATTTCTGTAGGATACTTTGGAGTCAAGGAGTTGATATTTATGGCAGTTCTCCCTGACCCTCAGCCCCATCACCTGCAGATCTTTACATTCACACACCCTCACACACACACACACACACACACACACAAAATAGTAATGTCAGTGAAGACCCAGTGTGTTTGAGTATTGTGTGTCATCTACTTGGAATGGTACGAGACCCCTGGAATAGGGCTGGCCATGTGGATAGACAGCCCCTCACCCCAGGGGTTGGCCATGTAGATAGACAGCCCTTCACCCCAGGGGCTGCGGTGAAATCAAAGGGACTTGAGGACCTTCCCATATCTCCCTTCACCCACTCTTTGCCTCCATAATTGGCAGCATCTAAATCCTATCAGTAGCCTCATTTCACTGGGTCTTGATGGCTTTGTAGGCCCTGAGGAGTTTCTATTAACACGAAAATTTCTCAGCTAGAAGAGATTCTTTAATATTTGTTAGAGCTCACTTTATTGGATTCCTGGAATTCCAGAAGGGCCCTTGCTTTTATAGATGGGGAAACTTAGACCTAGAGAAGGCCCAGGTCACACAGTGAGCCCATCACTGAACCAGAGAGGATAAACCCAGACGTCTGGCCAGCTGGGGGTTCTGATTCTTGGGTCAGGCCCTTCCAGGCAGGCAGCCCTGGACCACCATGGGTCATGCAGATGTGGGTTCAAATCCTAGATCCTTTTTTCCAATAAATATTTATTGAGCACCTACTGTATGCCAGGCATTGGAATACAACTGTGGTGAGCCAGATATAGTCTTTATAGGATAGTAAGAAGAACTGGGTTTATTAATATTTAGAGCTAACTTTGATGGACTCCTACTTGTCAGGTCCCATACCACAGATTTCACACATTTTGATTCTCATAACAGTACCATGAAGTTGTTGTTAGTTGCCCTTGAGTTGATTCTGACTCATGGCGACCCACATGTGGAGAGCAGAACTGCTCTATAGGGTTTTCAAGGCTGTGGCCTTTCAGAAGTAGATTGCCAGGACTGTCTTCCGAGGTGCCCCTGGATGGGTTCAAACCTTCAACCTTTAGGGTGGTAGTCAAGCGCTTAACCATTTGTGCCACCCGGGGACACCAGGCACTATTATCATTCCTGCTTTGCACATGAGGAAATTGAGGCACAGAGAGTTAAGCAGATAGCCCAAGGTCACACAGCTGGTAAATAGCAGAGCTGGGATTTAAACTTAAGTGTCTGGGGCCATAGCTCATGCTCTGAACCACTGTACCGTGAGCTCATCAATTGTGCCACTGATTCCTCCCAAAAACCTCACTCTAATGAGGTGGCCATGGTTTTTATCTCAACTCTACAGAGGAAGAAATGGCGGACCAGAGAGGTTAAGTAACATTTGGAAAATCATGCAGCCCATGAGGGCCTGGGTTGATGTTTGAAACCAGGGCCAAGTGACTCCATAGCCAGGCTCTGACCACTAGGCTGAGCAACCTTGGGCAGGCCACATAACCTCTCTAAGCCTCAGGCTTCTCATCTGGAAAATGGGACCACACAGTCTACCTCTGGAGGTTGTCACGAGGATTAAATGAGGTGATACCTATTTAGGGGTCCACCCAGGGCAGGGCAGCAATTCCACTCATGGCCACTGATGGAAGGTGGCCAAATGGTGAACAAGGCTGTCTCCCTGTGACCCACTTTCCTCTCTCTCCCCCTATACGGTATCACTCCCTCATATTTAACAAGTATGTTTACAAAGCCTAAGTGTTTTATAATGCTACAGTCAGCATTTCCAAAAAGGAACCCCCAAGAAGGCAATGCTTAACCCAGACAGGAAGCTGCTCCAATGGTGAGCTTTTAGGCAGTCTGGAGAAAGCAGTTCTTGTTTGTTTGTTTTTTAATCCACTCATATAAAGAGTGCAGTTCAGCGGTTTTTAGTACACTCATACAGCTGTGCAACTATCACCACAGTCTAATTTTAGAACATTTTCAACACATCAAAAAGAAACGCTGTATACATGAGCAGTCATTTGGAGCAGGCAATACTTAGCTGGAAGGGAGAAGCTGCTCAAATAGTGGTTTTGTAGGCAATTTGGCAGATTATTTGAAGTGCACTGGGGAGTGGTCCTCAAACCACAACTCCCAAACCACTGCCTCTTTCTCCGCCTTTAGAGAGAGATTCCCGGGACAGGGAGTGCTTCACTGGCTAGTCTTTAGGGCCAAGAAATAATAGCCATTTTCACCATCCATTTTTCTATAAAGAGTGGGGCAGGCTGCCTGAATGTTCTGGAAAAAAGAGGGTGGGTGTGGGAGGGGCCAACTATCTCCAGCGAGGATGATGGGAGAGGAAGTGAGAGTCGGGGAAGGCAGGACCGTGTCCCACACTTATCAGCTATTCTCCCCACAGCTGCCAGAGGGGACTTTTAAAACTGTGAATGGGATTGTGTCGTTCCCCTCCTCAAAGCTCTGCAGTGGTTTCCCTTATCTTTTGGAACAAAACCCAGAGTCCTTAATCGCCTTTAAGGCCTCTCAGCCTCATCCCACGCTGTGCTCCTTCTTGCTATCTCCCCTCCAGCTTCCCTGGCTTCTTTTCTGTTTCCATTCAGGGCCTCTGCTAGCCTTTGTGCAAATTAGGAAAAGGCTCACCTCTTGGTGGACAAATTAAAAAATTAAAAAGACGCTGTTCCTTCTGCTTGGTGCCTTTTTACAGTGGACAACTTATGTAACTGCGCACAGCAGTCCTGTCTTGAATATGTTTTCGGTTGCCATGGAGTTGGCTCTCACTCATGGCGAGCTTACACGTAACAGAACAAAACATTGCCTGGTCCTGCGCCATCTTCATGATTATTGGTGGGTTTGAGCCTGTTGTGGCTGTCGTGTTAATCCGTCTCTGCGAGGGTTTTCCCTGACCCTCTACTTTACCAAGCATCACGTCCTTTTCTAGTGGTTGGTCTTTCCTATGATCTGTGTTTTATTGCCTATGCAAAGGCGTTATTCGACAGTGTGTCTGCAGCATAACAAATTATGGATAACGCTGCAAAGAATTGGAATCCAGAACACTTAATTGTGCTCATGTGGAACCTGTAATAGACCAAGAGGCAACTGTCTGAACAGAACAAGGGGATACTGCGTGGTTTAAAATCAGGAAAGGTGTGCATCAGGGTTGTATCCTTTCACCATACTTATTCAATCTGTATGCTGAGCAAATAATCCAAGAAGCTGGACTGTATAAAGAAGAACACAGCATCAGGATTGGAGGAAGACCCATTAATCACCCGAGATACGCAGATGACACAACCTTGCTTGCTGAAAACAAAGAGGACTTGAAACATTAACTGATGAAGATCGAAGACTACAGCCTTCAGTATGGATTACACCTCAACATAAAGAAAACAAAAATCCTCACAACATTATGACAAACGGAGAAAAGATTGAAGTTGTCAAGGATTTCATTTTACTTGGATCCACAGTCAACACCCATGGAAGTAGCAGTCAAGAAATCAAATGATGTATTGCATTGGGCAAATCTGCTGCAAAAGACCTCTTTAAAGTGTTAAAAAGCAAAGATGTCTCATATGCATGTGAAAGCTGGACAATGAATAAGGAAGACTGAAGTATTGATGCCTTTGAATTATAGTGTTGGCAAAGAATATTGAATAGACCGTGGACTGCTAGAAGGATGAACGAATCTGTCTTTGAAGAAGTAGGCCAGAATGTTTCTTAGAAGCAAGGGTGGTAAGACTATGTCTCACATACTTTGGACATGTTATCAGGAGGAACTAGTCCCTGAAGAAGGACATCATGCTTGGTAAAGTAGAGGGTCAACGAAAGAGAGGAAGACCCTCAATGAGATGGACTGACACAGTGGCTGCAACAATGGGCTCAAATATAGCAACGATTGTGAGGATGGTGCAGGACAGGGCAGGGTTTCGTTCTGTTGTACATAGTTTCACTATGAGTCAGAACTGACTCGATGGCACCTAACAACAACAACAATGACCTGTCCAAAGTAAGCAAGATGAAGTCTTGCCATCCTCACTTCTAAGCAGCATTTCAGTTTTGTTTCTTCTAAGACTGATTGATTCATTCTTCTGACAGTCCATGGTATATTCAATATTCTTTGCCAACACCACAATTCAAATATATCAATTCTTCTTCTGTCTTCTTTTTTCATTGTCCAGCTTTCTACTCATGTCAAAACATGTCTTGAACATGCCAAACCCCAAACAGCCAAGATTTTGGCATCTGGTAGAATGGAAAGAGCACAGGCTGTGATGGCAGGGTAGAAATCTCAGCTCATCTACCACCTGCTGTGTAATCTGGGGAAAGTGATTCAATAAAAGGGGTGAACAATCCCCACTTTGGGAGATGGGGAGTGCTGTGAAGATACAATGAGGGTTAAACCGGAGTGCTATGCTTGACTCCTATGGGGGCTTGAACAATGGCCCTCCCTTCCCGCATGGCCCCAGGGTCTCTACCGCCATTTAACAGAAAATCAATGATGTTGACAGAGGTGTGTGCATTTTTCTTAAAACAAAAACAAATAAAATCTTTTATCGTCTTTTCCTCATTATAAATGCTTCCTTTCATTTTTATCATCACCACCCTTGTAGAACTCTGAATGATAGCAACAGATTCCTAATCTGTGCCTGTCCCCTTCCATCTTGCCCCGTCCAATCCTCTCAGAAGTCACAACAAAATATTTTCAAAACAAAATCCGGTCACATCATCCCACACTTCATCCCCTGCTTCAAGCCCTTCAGGTGTGTCGTTGCTTATCCTTCTGGTCTCAGCCCAAATGTCCACTACTCAGAGAGGCCTTCCATGACTGCTCAATCCATTTGAAGTCCAATGCTATTGCTGTTGTTAGTTGCTATCAAGTCAGGTCTTACTCATGGTGACCTTATGTATGACAATGAAATGTTGCCAGGATCTGTGCCATCTTTATGATTGTTGGTATGCTTGAGTCCCTTGTTGTGGCTAATGTGGCAGTCCATCTCATTGAGGGTTTCCCTCGTTTTTGCTGACCCTCTACTTTACCAAAAGTGTGCTCTTTTCCAGCGGTTGGTCTTTGCTGGTGATGTGTCTAAAGTAAGTAAGCTGAAGTGTTTCTAGCCTAGCTTCTAAAGAGCATGGCCTGAGATAGCCCCATCTGATGTTCCATGGCATGAAATGACCTAAAGACCCCAAGGAAACACATCAAGAGTCCAAGGAAAGTCTGGGCTGGTGATCTGGGTTCCATGCCAGGGCCTGAAGAGTCGTGGAGAAGAGCCAAGGGTGTGGCTGAAACTGAAACCCCTATGGCCTCTGTCCCCTGGCTCAGAGTTCTGCTTTGGGCACAATGACTGGGTTGGAGAGCATGGAGCCCAAGTGTGGGGCAGGGAAGACAGGCTGTGCAAGATAGCTGTTGAACAGCAACACTCTGTGGTGGTGACAGGACCAAAAGTTGCAGTGGATTGATGACTACACAGGAGAACAATGGGCTGTGCAGAATCACTGTTCAAAAGCGACACCATATGGCAGTAACAGGAACAACAGCCCGGAGAACTGAGCCACTCTGCAAACTCTCTCTGCATGACATTTGGAAGCAAGACTCATTCCGTTTGGACTAAGTAAACCCCAAGTATGCTTAGTGAGGAATGAGGGGATCTTCTAAAAGTAACAATGGGACTTTCTGCTAATATAGGCACGTGGAGGCTCCAGAGATTAATTAGAGACTTAAAAAAAGAGGTGATTATATCTGTGTATCTGTGCTATGAGTTGGAATTGACTAGATGGCAACGGGTTTGGTTTTGTGGTTATCTGTGCTGTATATTTGCACTGCAGGCCTTACTGGTAACAGCCAGTGAATGAATAAATGAACACAAAGCAAGAAGCAATACCAGCACTCAGAATTCCGCAGGAAAAAGCAAACAGAAGGTTTTTGTTTGTTTGTTTTGTGAAGCACAAATAGAAATACTGTGGTTACAACTGAAATTCACTTGCTGTAGGAAATGTCTGTGCAGCTTGAGCCCTTGGAAGAAGCTCATAGTAGCTAAAATACACACCACAAGCTTTTCCAATGAACAAGTTTCCCCATGTTTAGATCATTCCCGAATCTGACTTCAGAGAAGTTTGCAAGGCCTCTTGGTCAAGATCTAGAGAGGGGCGACTGGAGAAAGATGGCCTGGGCCCCACAGGCCTGTCAGAACAGGTGCTGACAGCCCCCAGCATCCCTGGTAATTTTAGCCGTAGTAAACATCTGCCCCGAACAGCAGGAAATCCTAGGGAGAGATGGGAACACTGTCATCAACTGGAAGAACACTCCTTATTTGTGAATGTGGGGGCTGCTGGGCTTTTAAAATGGAAACCTTGGTAGCCTGCCTACTGGGAAGGAGAGAGCAGAGTGAGGTCTGTCTGCTAACAGAAAGGCAGGAGCAGGCGGGGGTCTCACCGCTGGAGCCTGCACATCAATGGCTGCCAATGCCCACAAATCTGTCAGCAGCCTCCCTGGCAGCTGTTTCCCTCTCTGACATGGAGACCCCTGCGCTGTTTTGCAGCCTTCATTTGTCATCCCTGCCTCGTGGTAGTTCAAGGGAGCCCTTGTTCTAATCAAGGCTGCAGAACCACTCTCTTTGCTCCACTCAGAATTTTCAGAAATGAAAAAATTAAATTGTGCCATGAGGTTGAGTTTGTTTTGTTTGTTTTTTTTTTAAAGGATGAACTTGGTAGAATTTGTGGAACATGGAAGATACGTTTCCCCTGCTTTCTCGGCTATTTTTCTATAACCTCTTATGTCTATTAGCTCCCTGGTGTAGAGAATTGGGGCTTGATTGTCTGACCTTTGGGATTGTAGGAGAGTGAGGAATCCTAGTAACATGAGGGTTTCCCAAGAAGGCAACAGGGTGATCAGCTGAGAAAGCCATTGGCCAAGGTAAGGCATCAATAGTGGGTGACAATTTTGTTGCAGAGATACCCACGTCATTGGGACTTGCTAGGTCCAAGAGGCCGTGTAGGGGAGGCACTGAGGCGCTGGCAGATGCATGAGTCAGCAGCTTAGAAGAAATAGGAGGCTAGGAGCATGGCTGGGCCACTGGGTGGCACAAAGATAGCTGTTAAGCCTAAGGGAGTTGACGAGAGTGACCACAGAAAGCTAACTGGGGGGGAAACAAAGAGGCCAGAGTGGAACCCTGGAGAACTCCAGCTGGTAAGGGGCAGGAGGAACCCACAAAGGACTGCAACTGCCCAGTGAGAGGGGTGGGTGAAAACCAGGAAGGAGTCTTTGAAACTAAGAGAAGAAAGCATTCCAAGGAAAGGGGTGCTGTTGTTGTTGTTAGCTGCCATTGAGTTGACCCCCAACTCATGGTGACCCCATGCACAACGGAAGGAAATGCTGCCTGGTCCTGTGCCATCCCCATGATTGGTTGTGGATCGGACCATTGTGATCCATAGGGTTTTTATTGGCTGATTTCAGAAGTAGATTTCCAGGCCTTTCTTCCTAGCCTGTCTTAGTCTGGAAGCTCCACTGAAACTTGTTCAGAATCAAGCACCACACAAGCCTCCGTTGACAGACGGGTTTGGCTGCACATGAGGTACACTGGTTGGGAAATGAACCCAGGTCTCCTCCATGGAAGGTTAGAATTCTACCACTGAACCACCACTGCCCCCAAAGAAAGGGGTAAATGGCGTTGAATGTGGCTTGGAGGTCAGGCTGGGTGAAAGCCAGGAGGAGCGGTGTGTCTAAATCTGCCGACACTGGCATTTTATATCCCACAGTGCCTAGAACAATACTGGATGCTCAGGGGAGGAGGGCGATATCTATTTGTCAAACATTTAAACGCATCCACCTCTGAAAGGGCTTCTTTGGCCACCAAGTGAGTTCCCAGTGCAGTGAGGGAACAATGCAGCCAGTGGAGAAAAGCAGGGAGCCTGACTTTGAATGGAACTTCATTTAATAGCTGTGTGGCTTTACTCAAGCTGTTTAACGTTTCTGGACCGTACGTAGTCTTTCTTCTCTCTTTACCCACCACATCCCAAGAGAGTTGTAAGCGTAGAAAGCGCTTGATACAGGGCTTGGCATTTCAGCAAGAGGTCGCTATTGTTAGGGGAGATTTGGTAAAAAGAGGCTTTGGGAGACTCACCTGGCGAGGCTGAAGCACCAGGTTGAAGAGCCGGATGCGGGCAGGCAGTGGGAGAGGGAAGCCTTTCTGCAGCCTCTCTGCAATGGAGACCAATGATGAGGACCAGGGACGAGGAAGTAGAGGGTGGAGGCCCGAGAGAGCCAGGGTCGGCAGCCTCCCCGAAGTGGCAGCCTGGCTCCAGGTAGGGATTGGCATGGGTCTACGTGCCTGAAAGAAAGGCTTCCCTGCAGGCTGCACCTCCCATCTCTTCACCACACTCTGGGCACCTGGGACCCTGGCATTCCTGCCATGCTGGTCTCAAGCCCACATCCAGGGCCTGTGTGGGCCTCTTCCCCATGACCACCCTCCTGAGAGTGACTGTGCTGCCAGTGTCCATGGGCCGAGGGGCAGCCAACAGCAGCTGGGAAGTGAGCAGGGGTGTGGACAGATCTTGGACATGCAATTAGGGGTAGCCTCCCGTGTGCTCACAGAGCCCTTCGAGGTTAGGACAAAGCCAGGGGCCAGCTCCCCTCATACCACCACATTCTGAGGTGCAAATCCAGACAGCCCAGGAATTCTAAATTCAAACCTGGTCTCCCAAGTGATTATGAAGCTGTATCTGTCTAGGTGGGAGGACAGATGATCATATTCTGTATGACAATGTTTGGGCTTAATTTATATTTTTTAAATAGCCTAGTCACATGTTATGTAGGTCTCTAGTTGTACCTTGTCCCTGGCTCTCCAAACGTTAGGGGCAGGCCTGCCTGGAGCTCTTACCAGCTTGGTGATGACACGCTCTTAGCAGAGGTTAGCAGGAGATTCCCTGGCCCTTTTCCCAGAGTTGGAAAAGACCACAGGCTCTGGCTTCAGAGCTGGGATCAAATCCACGCTCCACCTCTCACCTGTCCTGTGTCCTGGAGTGAGCCACTCTGAGCTTCTGTTGCCTCCCACGAAAATTAGAGATATCAATAATTCCCCATCCTCATGGGGCTATTGTAAGGATGAGAGGAAATAATGGATGGACACAGGAGGACTAGACATACATGGATTCCCTTTTCCTGTCCCCTTTCTGGGTCGATGCCATTTGAAGTTGACTTAAGAGGATCATCGCCAGGCCCCACAGCTGGGGCCAGGTATCAGGTACCCCTAGGGTAGTCTCCCCACCCATTTCCGCCCACTTCCACTAGAACTAAAAATCAATTGTTTCTCCAAAGCTCCTTACCATTAACACTGGGAAGCACAAGAAGAGGCAGAAGATAATTCATGACAGTCTGCAGCGATTGAACCTAAACTCAGGAGGAAAATGGGACCAGTGTCAGGGCACTGTGGGATCAGCAATCCTCCGTCCGTCTTCCCTCCCTCTCCCCAGTGTCACTCAGCAGCATCTCCCCACTCAACAGGGAAAACCACTGAGAGATGGAGGCAAGTGATGACGGGAAAGCTGCCTCCTGATCAAGGTCACGGAAACAATTGCTTTTGCTCTAAGGATTCCAGATATAAAGCAAGTTTTAAACTGTAAGGTGCAAGGCAGAGGTAAGGAAGAGCATCACAGAGTATTTAACCATGGAAACCTTTGTGGGGAAAAATCCATCCTCTCAATCACTATGGGCTAGACAGCAAATTGGTTCAAACTTTGTGAGGGCTATTAAAGCAAATAAAAAAAACCAAACCAAACCCACTGCCATCGAGTCAATTTCGACTCATAGCAACCCTATATGACAGAGTAGAACTGCCCCCTAGGGTTTCTAAGGAGCGGCTGGTGGATTTGAACTGCTGACCTTTTGGTTAGCAGCTGAGCTCTTAACCACTGCACCACCAGGGGTCCGACTCATAGTGACCTTATGTACCACACTGCCTGGTCCTGTGCCATCCTCACAGTCTTTGTCATGCTTGAGCCCATTGTTGCAGCCACTGTGTCAGTCCATCTCATTGAGGGTCTTCCTGTTTTTCGCTGACCCTCTACTTTACCAAGCACAATGTCCTTCTCCAGGGACTGGTCCCTCCTGATAACATGTCCAAAGTATGTGAGATGACATCTCACCATCCTTGCTTCTAATGAGCATTCTGGCTGTACTTTTTCTAAGACAGATTTGTTTGTTCTTCTGGAAGTCCATGGTATAGTCAATATTTTGCACCAACACCATAATTCAAAGGCATCAATTTTTCTTCCATCTTCCTTATTCGTTGTCCAGCTTTCACATGCATATGAGGCGATTGAAAACACCATGGCTTGGGTCAGGCACACCTTAGACCTTGATGTGACATCTTTGCTTCTGAACTCTTTAATGAGATCTTTTGCAGCAGATTTGCCCAATGCAGCGCCTCTTTTGATTTCTTGACTGCTGCTTCCATGGGTGTCAATCGTGGATCCAAGTAAAATGAAATCCTTTAGGCAACACTTAATCAAAAGTCTTAAACATGTGTGTGCCTTCCACCCCTATGTATATACCCGGAAGACTTGGAAGCAGGGGCTAAAACAGATACTCATATCCCAATGTTCATTGCAACCTTATTCACAATAGCCAAAAAGTGGAAATAACCCAAGTGTCCATCAACAGATGAATGGGTAGACACAAAGTGGGATGTCCATACAATGGAATGTTATTCAGCTATAAAGAGAAATGAAGTTCTGATCAATGTCACTACGTGGGTGAAACTTGAAAACGTTATGCTGAGTGAAGAAAGCCGGGCACAAAAGGACAAATATGATCTCACTTATATGAAATATCCAGAATAGGCAAATGCAGAGACTGAAAATAGATTAGTGGTTACAAGGGGCTGAGGATGAAGCCCTGGTGGTGCAGTGGTTAAAGCACTCAGCAGCTAACCAAAAGGTCAGTGGTTCGAATCCACCAGCCACTCCGCAGGAGAAAGATGTGGCAGCCTGCTTCCATAAAGATTACAGCCTTGGAAACCCCATGGGGCAGTTCAACTCTGTCCTATAGGGTCGCTATGAGTCAGAATCAACTCCACTGCAATGAGTTAGGGGCTGAGGGCGAGGGGGAAGGGAGGAACGATGGGTTATTGCTCAAGGGGTACTGAGTTTCTATTTGGGGTGATAAAAAAAACTTCTGGAAGTAAAAAGTGGTGATGGCTGCACAACATGGTGAATGTAATTAATGTCACTGAATTGTACACGTAAACACGGTTAAAATGACAAGTTTTTGTTATATGTGTATATTTTACCACAATAAAATTTAGAAAAAAAAATATGTATGCCTTATGGGGCAGCAAACATGTGTCTAAGGAAAATTTGACTAAGGATAAACAAGGAAATCATCTAGGGTGTGGGTCAAAATTTAGATGCAAAGATGCTCATTAGAGCAATACATTTAATCAAAAAAGTAAATCAAAAGCGACAAACCCCTCTTTCCCCCAAAGAGCAACACATGTGTTCAACAATAGGGGAATAGCTTGGGGGAAATGGTGGCACTTTGATATTAGGAAATACTATTATATTAGGTGATGCTACTGTAGAATTATAATTATTGACACAGATATTCATGATATATTTTTAAGTAAGGAGATCAGGCCACAGAAAAACCACATTATTTCATTTTTTATTAAATATGTATAGCAAGAGGTCAGGAAGGATATACTCCAAAATATTAACTAAGTGGTACAAATATGTATGGTTTTTATTTTGCTTGGGCAATAATAGAAAAATTCAAAAATAACATAAAACCCTCAAGATGATTGCCAGTAGGTGTGACATTTACAACTTGTAAATATGCATGTTTTTGTTTCGAGAACAATCGAGTTTCCTTCCCTGGGCTCATGAAAGGTGGTGCCCTTCTTCCCGTGAATCCTGGAAATTAAATTGTCTTATTTTCTGCAGAAGTTAGTTACCTGCTTAGTCCAGCCACCTTGAGAGCCTTGGCAACAATAAATCCATGGAAATAAAACAAGATTGCCTTAGATCCTTCTAGTTTTTGCAGTCTTATCAGGTAGAAATGGCTGGCTGGATTTTCATCAGACTTGGAGGGGCGTTGGGATGGTCTGACTTCGGGGCTGGTAGCTTACAAGGCACTCATTCCGCCAGGGACTTGGGGAGCACCTCTGCTATCTAAGGAATGTTCTCCAGAGCAGCAGAAGGTTCAACAAGAGGCCCACTGGTAGAATTGGGCCATGTGTATTAAGATGCCGCGGTCTGAATCAATGCACAGTGGCTCCTAACCTAAGTCACAAGGGCAGGGGTGCAGCACAAGGGGTGCTCTGAGTGGTGGGTGTTGATGGGCATTTGAGCTGCTGCCTCTATAGCCACTCGCTATCAGTGCCCCAGGTGAGGGCAGCAGGGAAGTCTATTTATTGATGGTCGGTAGTGGAATCATCTACATAGACAGAGGTGGTACCTGCCCCTCTCCCTCCCACCCATCACTTCCCCATCTCAGTAAATGGTTCCAGTCTTTACTAAGCTTTTTTTTTTTCCCAGTTGCCTTTGAGTTGATTCCAACTCATGGTGACCCCATGTGTGTCAGAGTAGAACTCTGCTCCATAGGGTTGTCAATGGCTGATTTTTTTTGGAAGTAAATCACCAGGCCTCTCTTCCAAGGCACCTTTGGGTAGACTCGAACTTCCAACCTTTAGTTTAGCAGCAGAATGCTTAACCGTTTGTACCACCCAGGGGCGCCTACTCAACTGCTCAAGTCAAAAACCTAGGAGTCATTCTTGATTCCCGTTCACTCCACCACATACATTGAATCTCTCACCAAGTTCTGCCTTGTTCTGTTTCAAAATATGCCCCTGTTGTCCCCATCTTTCTCCTTCTTCCCTGCTGAGTCCCAGCCCACATCATCTCTCACCTGGTCCCCACTGGTCTGACTCTTGTCCCCTATAATTCATCGCCCCACAGGAGCGAGAGGGCTCTTTTATAAAGATGCCCATCAGATCCTCTTGAGGCCTGCATGAAACAGTTCACTGACTTCTCACTGCCCTTCGAACACAGTCTGCCCTCCCCTCTCCTGATCCAGAAGGTCTTGGGGGAGCCAACTCCTGCCTGCCTCTCTGGCCGCATCCTCTTCTCCACCGCCTAGTTGCTCTGCTCTGGGCACACCAGCTTCCCTTCTGTTCTTTAAACATGCCAGGCTCATTCCCACCACAGGGACTTTGCCCCTGCTATTTTCCCTCCACCTGCAAATGATCTTCACCTGCTGGTTCCTTCTCATCCTGCTGGTTCCTTCAGGACTTGGCTCAAATATCACCTCCTTAGAGAGGCCTTTATTGATCACACCATCTAACCCTCAACCCTCCCCATCACTTGCTACCTCACCCCCATTTTGTTTCTTCATAGCATTGGTCATGACTGAAATGATCTTCATTTCTCTGTGCTTGTCTCCCACCACCATGTAAGGCTGATTCCTTGTCGTATTCATCCATATCCCCTGGAACAGTGCCGGCACATAGTAGGTGCTCAATAAAGTAATTAACTTGTTCATTCAACAAACATTTGTTACACAGATCTTCTGTCCCCGATTGTGCACATTTAATCGCATTTAAACCTCACCACATTAACTCAGATGGAAGGGATATCTCTGATTTACGGGGAAAGTCCGAAGTTCAGAGAGGGGAAGTGACTTGCGCAATGCCACACAGGAAGTGTAGAGCATGGATTCCAGCTCAGTTCTCTCTGCCCCCAGAGCTCCACCTACCATTATTCACATGCAAATTATATTCAGATGCACCAGCGGCCTGCTAAAATGATGCCAGGAGCCTGGAGTGGCCCTCAAGACAGTCCCCACAAGATCAAGGAAGGAAGGAATCACTGAGAGTGTCAGACTCACCGAGAAGGGGCCAACATCTGAGTGCTTCAGTTTCAGTTGCAGCCTGTGGGAAGGGGAGGGGGAGATTGAGACCACCATTGTCCTGACCTGTACAAGATCCTAGCTGCTGGCTGCAGGACCAGGTGGGAGAAGGGGCCCATTCCGGTGGACAACAGCTGGTTTTCTGGCACAGTATGCATGTTCCCTTCCTCTGTTCATAGCTTTCTAATTTTTCCTTTGGGGGAGACACCTATTCCCCACTCTTGAGCCACATTGTTTGGGCGCTGCTTATCCCACAATGAGCTCCAGACCTGGAAAAAGGGCAGAGTCCACCTCCCTTGCCACGGTGATTGTGTTAAGGATAGACCTGTGGCCCACACTGGCCCAGTAAGAGATGGCCCCAGTACTTCTGCCGGAATGAGGTGTTCTCTTTTTCCAGGAAAATTAGGAAGCTGCTGGTGGCCGTTTCGCCACCACTTGGTGACAGACAGCCTACCAGGCAATGAAGCCAGTACAGAGGATAGCAGAGCCAATGCTGAAGAGAATCAGATTCTTAGTGACATCATTTGAGCACCTGGATCCACCCTTGCCTAAAATCCGTGGGCTTTTCAGTTACCTGAGCCAATAAGTTCTCTCCCCTTTACAACCTTTATGACATTTAACAGAGTTCCAAGAGCAAAGGGGAAATACATGGCTGTGTATTGAACCCCTGTCATTCATTATGCTGGGTGCTTTATCCCATTGAATTCTTGCAATGCCCCAAGAGGCAAGAGCCATCACATTCCCATTTTACAGACGAGGCACCTGACACTCAGAGAGGTCAAGCAACATGCCCACGGTCACACAGCTAACAATTAGCAAAGCAGGATTTCAAATCCAGGTTTCCCTGATGCCAAAGCCCTTGCCTTTAGTACTCTACAAAACTTGAAGACTTGCTCTTGTTCACCAAGAGTTGGGAACCTCGGGATCCCTGCCCTCTGGATTCTCAACCCCCACCCACCCTTGCACATTTCAAATTGTCTGTGCTCAGCCAACACTCAGCTGTATCCTCTCCGGCTCTTCCACTTGAAAGGCCCACGGGTGTTTCAAGGAAAATTAAAACCACATGTTTTCAGAGCAGTAACACTTGTCAAAAAGATGCGAGGAGAAACGAGCAGCATGTAAACCTCAGGAGCAGATCTCAAGGTGAAGAAGGACAGCACTGAGCCAGAGAGGAGGCGGAAACAGGAGGGATGTGGGTCAAGACGCAATTTAAATAGCGTGGCCGTGGTGAAGAGGCGGACGCCCAGGTCTAGATGTTGGGGTCATCACGTCTGCTCTCTGAGTGTCAACCTCTCTCTGTCCCCCTCTCCCTCTCTCCCTCCCTTTTTAGTTTTTTTGTGAAAATATACACAACAAAACATACACCATTCCAACAATTTCTGCGTGTACAATTCAGTGACATTGGTTACATTCTTCAAGTTGTACCACCTTTCTCAACAACTTTTTCCCAACTATTTCACCATCATTAATATGATCTTACTGCCCCCCCTAAGCTTCTCATCTATCCTTTCGAGTTGCTGTTGTCAATTTGATCCATATAGATAATTCTTTAAAAGAGTATAATGCTTGATGTAGACATTCTTTTCTAATTGGGCTAAACTATTATTTGGTTCAAAGATGACTTCAGGGGATAGTTTTGGCTCAAGGTGTAAAGATTTCCTCAGGGTAATAGTTGTGGGGGGGTCCTCCCTCCCTTTATGTCTCTCTGTCTTCCTGCGTCTCTTCCCGTCTGTCTCTCTCTTACTCTCTCCCTGTCTCTTTTCCTCTGTTGCTCCCCCTCCTTCCCTTCCTCCTTCCCTCTTTTTGTCTCCCTCTTTCTGTGTCTCTCCATCTCTCCATCTCTCTTTCTCTGTGTCTCTCTCTCTACTTCTGTATGTTCCTTTTTCTGTTCATCTCTCTTTCTCTTTCCCTCTTGCTTACTGAGCATTTATCACATCCCCAGAAGTGCTCTAAACACTTCACACATATTAATACCTCATTTACTCCTCACAGTGATGCTGTTGGCAAAGAACAATCACGTGACAGTCAGGAAAGCTGAAGCTGGACAGTTTTGGTGCTTGCTGAGGTAAGCTGCCCTCACATGCAGAACCCCACACCCAAGCCCACACTCTGCACCACAGCCTCCACTGCCAGGATTCAGACCTGGGTCACTTGGGCTCCAGACTCTTCCAGCAGGTGCAGGCTGACTAAGTCTCAAGGATGGGCTGTGAGGAAGTTGAAGGAGGGTTTCCAAGTGCCAAGAAAGGCCGAGAACATGGGGCGGCTGGGAGCTGTGGTGGTCAGTGTGCAGTGGGGTCATCACTCTGGCACTTTCCAGCCAGGAGAGTCTGCCTGCGACTGGAGGATTTCCCAGGATGCAGGACTCCAGTGCTAAAACTGGGACGCTCCTGGGCAAACTGCGATGGTTGGCCACCATGTAACATGTGACATTGGGCAAGTCATTTCGTCTCAGTATCAGTTTCGCTGTTCGCAACATGGGGATAATTCTGCCCACCTCACGTTGTTTGAGGCTTAAATGTGATGGGTGAACAGGAACACAATGGCAGAGAATGTGGCACTTTGTAAGGCCTTCGCTATCACATGGGCACCAAGAACGGATGGGCAGCCCCTCCTCCACAGGCCCACTTACTTGTCCATCGTTAGCTGTCCAATAAGCCTGTCGGAGTTGACACCAACCATCACAGAAACGTTCGTGCTCTGCAAAGCAACGACCCAGAAGGTGAAATCTCTTACCCAGGAGCCAGGGTCTCTCAAGGTTTCCAAACTCCTGTGCCCCCCTGCCCTCGAGGCCTGCTTTAACCAGGCTCAGCAGAGCAGCGCACACTGCTGAGCCAGATCCACAGAACCCACAGGGCAAGGAGTCCTCTTGCTTTGCTGTTGTTGACAAGTCCTGGACTGTTAGCCAATTATGGTTTTCTCCTCCCTGCTCCCGGGATCATTTCATAGTTCCCAGGTCACTTCCTGGAGGGGATCTGTGAGATGGACCGAGGTCAGCCCTAATCTCTTCATTTGTTTACTCATTCAATAAGTATTTATTGAGTCAGAAAACCAAGGTTCTCTCCTCAGCTTTCCTGCTCATTGCCTGTGTGATCTTGGGCCAGTAATTCCCACAGGACCCATTTTATCTGCAAAGTGGGGATAATGAGTCTCAGTCCCAGACTGGGCTGACTTGCCCGAGGTCTGCAAGCACCATGCAGACAGGGGATACTTCGTGGTAGGAAAGAAGGGCTGGATCACACCCCTATTGGTCATTGTGGGTGCTACCAAATGTTTGTGGAATGATCAAATGAGCAAACGAATGAATGTACAAATCAACAATGGAATGAAAACTTGAATAAATAAAAAGCTAAACAAATACATGAATGAATGAATGAACAAAGATATGCATGGATGAATGAAGAATAAAGGAACAAATACACAAGTGAATGATTGAACAAAGGTATAAGTGAATGGATAAGTGAATAATTGAATAAGTAAATTCATGTCTGAACCAGAAACAGTATAGCAAATTTCAAGTCAGAAATAGAATGAATAATTGAATGAATTACTAAGTGAATGAATAAATGGATGACTGCATGAACAAATACATGAATGAATGATGAAAGATATGCATGAATGAATAAATGAATGAATGAGCTAATGAATGATTGAATGACCAAAGATATGAGTGAACAAATAAATGCATATATGAATTGGAAATAGTACAAAATATTTCAAGTCAACGATGGAGTGAATAATTGAACAATTTAAAAATTGAGCAAATGAATGAAAAATTGAATGGATGAATAATTGAATGAATAAGTAAACAAGTACACAAATGAAGACCGAAGGAATGAATGCCTGTGGGAACCAGAGGCAGTTGAATACAGTAGCTCAGGCCTGAATCTGGGCAGGATTCACACCTGGGCCCCTTGACTCTGAGGACAGTGCTCTCGGCATTGCCCAGGGCTCCCTGGCTGCTTGGGACCCAGGTTCACCCCATCTGTCCGTATCTGGGGACAGCTTACCAAGCCAAGCTGGAAGAGGGGGGCCAGGGAGGAGTTGGGGAGGACGACAAAGGTCTGGGCCTCCAGTTCAGGGGTGAGTGCGAGGCCGGTGGAGTCCACGGTGAGGTGCGGTGGGGAGGTGACGGAGAGGAGGATCCGCACCTTCATGTTGGGGAACCTCCTGGTCACCTGCAGCCCCCAGCGAGGACAATCAACAATAGGGGTAGTTTTTATTAAATGTTTCCAAATCCTATCAGGTCCTGCCCCTGCATAGACACCTCCAATGTCTTACCATTGCTCCTAGACTAAATCCAAATGGCTCTCAACCTGGCACCTGGTGCCTTGCCAGCCTCACCCCACATCTCTCCACACGGAACTCCTTTCTCTTCCTCAAATAAGACAAACTTTCTTCCCATTTAAGACCCTTTGCACTCTGTTTCCTCTCCCTGAATGCTTGTCCCCACATTCTTCCTAAGTTTGACTCTTCAGGTCTCAGCTCAACAGTCACCGCCTCAGAGAGCAGCAGTGGCTTTAAGGGGAACTGCGGAAGGCCTTGGTGATCCTGCCATATCTGCTAGCCTCCAACCTTCTGCCAGGTAAACTCCCAGCCAGAGTGAAAAGTAATGTGATTGTTATGTAAATGAAGCCTCAAGGCAATTCGCCTCTACCAACCAACCCCCACCCACCATGTCTCCTATATAGCAATTTCTGGAGGTGCCACCGCCAGAGGCCTAAAACGACCTCCTCATCCTGTTGGTTTCTCTGTCACAGTCTGCCATTATTGTTCTGTGTATTTTTCTCTCTCTGCTGGGCTGTGAGCTCCAGGAGGTCTAGGTGCCCAGTACAGGGCCTCAGGCACATGGCAGGCACTCAACAAATATTTTTTGGACAGATGAGCCCGCAGTGTCTACACTCACACCTGGCCAGCTGGGTGCTTGGAACCTTTCTCTGTACGGGGGAGGGGTTGCAAGAAGCCGATGCCACTCTCTCATGGTGGGCTGCCTCTAGATCTAGGGGTGACGGGAGGCTCATCAGGCCACTCAGCAGAGCCCAGCCCACCTCAGCACCCCCAGGCCACCTCATGAGCTGACTAAAGGAGAAAAGGAGACCAGGCCTTTTTCTTACCTCAGGTATGAGGGTTCCGAACAATTTGGTTGTCAATCGGAATTTGGATTCCTTTGGAATCTGTAGCAAGAGAAGAGAAAAGGATCTCGGGGGATCGTTATGGGTGGCGGGGGCAGATTCTGCATAGGGGGTGCTGAAAGACTGAATATACAAATGGGCAATGGCCAGACCATAGATGACAAGAGAACTCTGACCCACAACCTCTGCTACTACCAGCCAGGGAAGCCAAACCACAACCTCTGCAGCAACCGGCCCAGAACAGTCAGGCCCTGCTCAGTAGCTGCCAGCTTCTCTACTTTTTGTCCCTGAGAAAGCCAAATATGCTCCCCAAACCAATCACGTAAGATGCCCGCTCCTAGTTAGCCTGCCTCCAGCTTCCCCAGGCCAACAGCTTCCAACCAGAGCGCACCTGAAGCGGCCTCGTTTTCACTGGAAAGCTTCCCCACTTCCTGCCTGCCTTTGGGTCTCTGTCTTCAGACTCCCTTGCTCTGAATAAATAACTCCTGTTTGTTCTCATTTGGGTGGTCTGTGTTTACTTCTACAGGGGACATGGGGGTGCTCAGCCTCCCTTATGTACCCTGCAGGGGTGGAGGTCCCGGCATCTCTTCCAGGAGCAGCCTAGGACAACCCCACGAGGCTGGTGACCACGATGGGATCAGGCTGTACCTACACTCTGGAGAGGATGGCTATTTCCTCATTTTACAGATGGGTAAACTGAGGCTCAGAGTGGGACTCAGCCATGACTATGTGACAGAGACAATAGAGAGGATGACAATGGTGATATGATGCTAGGACTGGATTATAGAGCCTGGCGTAGGGCAGGTAATCAGTGTTAGCTGTTACTTTTGTGACTCAGTGAGTTATTTCCTGAATGCTAAGTGTGTGCTGAGGGCTTCTCATGCACTAATATCACATTTAATCCTCATTACTTCGTTTTGAGGAAGATACTGGTGTTTTACAGACAAGGAAACTGAGGTATAGCAAGGTTGAGTTACCCAGCTGGACAGTGGCGGGCCAGTATTCGAACTCAGGTCTGGCTGGCTCTAGAGTCAAGACCTCCATCAGCCCCAGTGAGAAGAAGGACTCAAGTCCAGGAGGTCTGCCAGACTCTGAGTCCAGTGCTCTTCCCACCCCCACCCCCAGCCTGGCCTTACCATGTCATCCGTGAGGGTCAGCTTCAGGACTCCAGCCCTTTGGTACACAAAGCCGGCAGTGTTGAAGAAGTAATCAGAGATACCCAGGTACACCATGCGGTCACGTTCAGTGGGAAACACTAGTGCCGATGGGGAAATGCGAGATGGCGTGCGGTGGGCCAGACTGAAAAATTCTCCCTGGGGGTGGGAGTCACAGGGTGAGCCTGAGAATCCTTCGAGGGTAATAATTCTGTGTCGCCATCCCAGGCAAAAAATGTGCTGAGGACAGCAGCAATTCATTCTCAGAGGAAAAAGCAACGGCCAGAATCTAGCAGCAATATCACCTGTGTATCAAACGCCTTCTATGTGCTAGTTTCTAAGTGCTTTTCAGCCAGCCCTGTGAGGTAGGTGTAATTATGCTCATTTTACAGGCACAGAGAGGCTAAGTGACTTTTCCAAGGTCACACAGCTGGTAAATGGCAGAGCCAGGAATTGAACCTAGCCACTCAGGGTCCAGAGATCACCCTCTTAACCACTCCATTGGCTCAGCCTCAACACAGATACCCCATTAAAAGGACAGTGAAATTCTGTTTTGCTTTTTCATCTATCAAATTAGGAGGTTTTAAAAGAGAGAGGTAAACCATTTTGAATGTGTGTATTTTAAAATGATGCAATCCACTTCTCGGTGAGTGTTCATCCACTGCTGGGGAGATATAAATTTATATGTTTCTAAAGAGCAATTTAGGAGCATGCTGCAAGAGCAGATCATTTATTTAGCTACAGAAATATTGAGTTAAAAAAAGCAAATTGTAGATGGACACATATGGTATGACACCATTTATGTAAAATTTAAAGACTCATAAAACAATACTATATAAGAATTATTGACATATATAGATATGTAGTAACAGATGAGCAAGAAGGACACACACCCTTGTTATCACTGTGGTTACCTGGAGCGGGGGACAGGTATTAGAGAGGGGTGTCCAAGGGGGCATAAGCTACTTCTACAGTGTTTAATTTTTTTAAAAACAGAAGCACGTATGACAAGATGGTAACATTTGTTAAATTTGGTGGTGAATATATGGGAGTGTGTAATATTCTCTGTATCTTTAGATCATCTCATCATTTAAAAATCAATGAAGATGACATCCGATATTATGGAATACCATACTCTTAAAACTAATAAGATAGACCTACAGGGTTGACATGAGTTGGAATTGACTTGGCAGCTGGTGGCTGGTATGGACCAACCAAGAACCATCTCCAGTCAATATCATTAAGTGAGAAAAGCAAGTGGAAGAACAGTGTGTATCCATTCATGTACACAGCATTATCAGCAACATCTAGATGGGTTTTCATGTATGTGCTCGTGAATGCTTAAAACCAGGGAACTAGAACACTAACACACCCCATGCTTGCCCCTGGGCCAGAGCCCAGGAGGTGGCAGGGAGGAGAGGTAAATGAGACCTTCCTATTTTGCTAAGGAGAATTATGATGTATTGTTTTAATCTTTTACTTGGTTGTATCACTTAGATGTTTTTTTAAGTACATTGTTTGGCCCAGCAATTCCACTTGTAGGAAATATTCAAGGATGGGCAGAGATACAGCTACAAGGATGTTAAACTGCAGCTCTAGTTACATTTGGGAAAAAAATGAAAAGAGCCTAAATGTCCCAGGAGGGGGCACCATTCACCGTCCACCACAAGACTGACAGCGGTAAAAGGGCTGCAGGATAGGCTGGAAAGATACTTACATTACATTTTAAAAAGCTGTAAAACAGTATGTACAACATGACTTACTGGGTGAATGTATGTGGGCTTTTGTTGCTACATTTCTATGTGTCTTTGCATGTGCGTGTAAATATTTTCCCATGTCTCAGCCTAGACAAGGATGGGAGGAATTTACACTTGGGTGTTGAGAGTGCTTATCTCAGGGATGTAAGGTATGGGTAATATTTTCTTCCCTCCTTACCTTCTTTCCTATTTATTTATTTCTCTTCTCTTCTATAGTTTCTAAATTTTCTTTCTTTCTTTTTTTCACGTCTAATGTGTTTTGGTTTTGAACTCATATATTTGATTACAAGGGATGAGACTACAGCCTGGAACAAAGCCAACTTGGTCCCTGCTCCCCGCGAGCTCCCACTCTGGTGGGGACACCATGAACAAACAAGTAAACAGTAAACAAGCAAGAAAATCACCAGTCGTGGAATGAATTCCAGGGTTGGGGGCCTACTCTAGCGGGGTGGTGGGGAAGGCCGCTCTGGGAGTGACATCTGAGCAGAGGGCCCCTGGAGTATAAGATGGTGGCAGCAGGTAGGGTGGACATTGGGAGGAAAGAGAGTTCCAAGTAGAGGGAACAGCTAGGACAAAGGCCCTGAGGAAGGAACAAGCATGATGCCCTTGAGAATGCACAAGGCCAGCGTGTCTGGCTTGGGGGTAGAGAGTAAGGGGGAAAATGGCACGAGATGAAATGCTATCCCTTCTTCTGTCCGTCCACATTCCATTCTTCCATTCCTCCATCCATCCACCTCCCTCCTTCCCTTTCTCCCTCTTCCCTTCTCTGTCTCCTTTCCTTTCTTCTTCCCTCCTTCCCTCCTTCCCTTCATCCACCTCCATCCACCTATCCACCCTCCACCCTTCCACTCCGCCATCCATCCACCATCGCTCCTTCCTTCAGGCCCTTCCTACTTCCCTCCTTTCCTCTTTCTCTCCCTTCCTCCCTCCTTCCATCCATCCATCTATCCATTCATTCATCTACCTCCATCCATTCATCCATCCACCCACTCAACCATCCAACCATCCATCCATCCTCCATCCATCCACCCTCCACCCACCCATCCATCCATCCACCTATCCTCCCTCACTCCTTCCCTGCAGCCAACAAGCATTTACTGAGTACCTGCTATGTGCCAAACATGGTTCTAGGTACTGCACATACTACTGTATGCATACAGTAGTGAACAAAGTAATCACAGCCCCTTGTCTCTCATTCTAGTGAGGGAGACAGGCCACAGATTCTGCGTGCGTATGTGTGTGCGTGTGCGTGTGTGTGTGTGTGTGTGTGTGTGTGTGTGTTAGTAGTAAGTGCTACTGAGGAAATAAAGGAGAGCATGGGGAGAGAGAAGGGAGCTATTTCAGTGAGAGTGGTCAGGAAAGCCTTCTCTGGGGAGGTGACATTTAAGCAAAGACTTGAGGGAAGCAAGTGAAGGATGTACAGGATATCTGGGGAGAGCATCCAGGCAGAGGGAACAGCAAATGCGAAGGCCCTGGGGAGGGAGCAAGCATACTACCCTAAGGAATGGCAAGGAGGCCAGTGTGACGGGAATGGGGAGAAGAGGGAAGTGGGGTGTAGGTGAAGGCAGAGAGGAAGTGAGGGAGGTGGGCGGAAACTGTTGTAAGATTTGTTTCCAAGGATGCTGGGAAGCCTGAGAGAGTCTGAGGTGGAGGTGCGAGGGTACACAATTAGTGGCGTAAGCCTCACCTTTAGCTGCAAGTCCAGGCTGTTAGCTGTGGCTAACGGAGGTGCCACCATCGAGTAATCAATCCCAGCCACAGCGTCTATTTTGGCTGTCACTAAAGGGAAAGAAGATGGACTGTGAGCTGGCTCCCCACGGCAACATCCCTGGGGTTGGACGTTGGACCAGGAACTGCAGTGCCAGCTCCATTCCCACTTTCTCCAGGGAGCCCTCCCTGAGTTCCCCTTAAAGGAAAATGATGCCACACCACATATTCACAGATGTCATCTCACTGCCTTCTGCCAACAGCCCTGAGATGGGCACAGGGTCAAGGGAACAGACAGACAAGCCTGGGCTTACTCAAACTCAGCCCCTCACCAGCTGAGGTGACCTTGAGCGAGTCCCTTTACTTCTCTGAGCATCTCTGTCCTCTGTAGAATGGGGTAATACTAGTGACCTCACAGATGCTGGGAGGATTAAATGAGAAGGTATATGCCAAACACCCTGTACATGGCAGGAGCTCAAAGGTCGGGAGGGATCGTTGTTAGTAGTGGCAACATCCCAGGTTGAGCCCAGCCTGACTCAGGTTTCCCAGCAGTAACCAATGAGAACTGAATAAATACCAAGTCCCTCTCTTTGTGCTTCCTTTCCATGTTAAACCAAAAATCCAAACCAGTTGCTGTCAAGTCGACTCTAACTCATGGCAACCCCATGGGCGTCAGAGTAGAACTGTGCTCCATAGGATTTTCAATGGCTGTGATCTTTCAGAAGCAGATAGCCAAGCCTTTCTTCTGAGGTACCTCTGAGTGGGTTTGAATCACCAACCTTTCGGTTAGTAGCTGAGTGCTTAACTGTTTGAGCCACCCAGGGACTTGTCCCTCCCATATTAGAAGGGAAGAAACTGAGGCATAGAAATGACAAGTTTTCCAAGGTGGCACAGCTAGAGCGACAAGGCTGGGACTCAAACCAAAATCGTTTTCCTGCCTGGCGAGGCCAAACCTCAGATGCTACAACTGCATTGAACATGCAGAGGAGGGGCCCCTGCTCCCGGAGGGCCGGGGGATGGTGTCTGCAGGGAGAAAGTGCATCTCGAATGGGCACGTGTCATGTGTTTACCACGCCAGGCTCTGTGGGGAGGCTGCCCAGGTAGCAGTTTGGGGCCCAGGCTCTGCAGTAAGAAAACTTGGATTTGGATCCTGCTTCTGCCCTTACTGGCTTTGTGACCTTGCACAAAGCGCAGATCCTCTCTGGGCCTCAGTTTCCTCATGTGTAAAACGGGGAGAACAACGCTTACCTCAGCAGTGTTGGGAGGCCAAAAGGAGATAATTCCACTGAGCATCTGGCACGTGGTGAGCACGGACCCCGAGGGAGTTCTCCCCCAAGCATGTCACAGTTTACCGAGCACTTAGGGGCAGGGAGGTTGTTGCCGCTTTAAGCATGTGGAAACTGAAGCCCAGAGAGGAGAAGTCACCAACTTCAGGTCTCAGGCCAGTCACGTGGCTTTGGCCTCAGGGAGCTGGGAGTATTGGGGTGTTGGCCTCTGCAGGGGACGGGGAGCGTGTGGGGTGTGGGCTGCTTTTCTACCTCGATTTTGGACCTGCCATCAGACCTGGCCCAATAGGAATCCAATGCCAGCTGCCATTTGAAAAGAACTTGCTCTGCCCATGCCCACTCAGGCCCAGGCCTGTATGGGAAACCGCTGACTCCATCGCACCCATCACACCCACCCTTCTTCCCTGGCCCCCTCCCCCTTCTATTCTCTCCCCCTTTCACCCCTACCCAGCCCTTACCTGGCAGAGTCTGGAAATAAGGTTGCAGCTCAGAGGACACAGCTTTTCTCACTGCCTTACAGATCTGGGGAGAAGAAGTAATCAGTTAAGGCTTCCCATAGTGGATAATGTCCTTCATGAATAATGGCAGGACATGCTTTGCTTTCCTTAAATGTCTCTGTGAAAATCATGCAGCTAATCAAGTTTCCCTTTTCTCTTTGGCCACCAGGAAGCTCAGAACTGAACATGCCATTTGAAAATAGTAACGGTATATGACTGTGTAACCTGCATACCTGCATTCTATTCCCTACTCTGGTCTGGAACTTCCCTGATGGGTATTTGTGTTTTCTATTTCATAATGTGGGTTTATTTTATTTATTTGTTTGATTTTATTGTCTCAGATCCTTTGGGAATGAGGTAGTAAAAAAACAATAAACATGAGGTGGGCAGTGGTCAGCTTTCCCCTTTCTGTGCTGCTCCTGGAGTGGGGGGCAGTTCCCCTGCTCAAGTCTGGGTGGGCACCCTCACCTCTTCAGTGTACCCTAGAGAAGCCCTCCCTGACCCCATCCTGGCATGATTCCTGGGGGAATAAGCACTGGTCTGAGAAGACCTGGGTCACATGCCAACTTTGCCACTGAGGAACTTCCTCCATTTCTCTAGACCTCCATTTCCTTGTCTATAAAATGGACTGTGGAAGGTGATATTTCCCATTCCACTTACTCTTCTGTATGTGACCTTGGCATGCCTCTATCCAGAGATGAAGTCTATGAATCTCCACTTGAATCTGGGAGGGCTTGTGACTTGCTTGTAACCAGCAGAATGTGGCATAAGTGACACCGTGTAACTTCAGAAGCAAGGTCATAAAATGCTGTGGGGCTTCTGCCTTGGTCTCTTGAACACTTACTCTCTGGTTGCTCCTTCTTGGAATCCAGCCACCAGGCTGTGAGAAGCCAAGCCACACAGAGAGGCCAGGGGTATTTGCTGTGGTCAGTAGTCCCAGCTGAACATAGCCTTCAAGTCATCCAGCCCAGGCACCAGACACATGAGAGAGGAAACTTCCAGATGATTCTAGCCCCTACCTTTTTTTTTTAAATTGTTGTACTTTAAGTGAAAGTTTACAATTCAACTTAGTCTCTCGTACAAAAATTTATTATTACATTGTTATGTGACCCTAATTGCTCTCCTCATACTGTGACAGCACACTCCTCCTTTCCACCCCTGATTTCCCGTGTCCATTCAACCAGCTCCTAACCCTCTCTGCCTTCTCATCTCACCTCTGGACAGGAGCTGCCCATTTAGTCTCATGTAGCCACTTGAGCTAAGAATCACACTCTTCATGAGTATCATTTTATATCCCACAGTCCAGTCTAATCTTTGTCTGAAGAGTTCGCCTCGGGAATGGTTTTAGTTCTGGGTTGACAGAGAGTCCGGGGGCTGTGCTTTCTGGGGATCCTCTAGTCTCAGTCAGACCATTAAGTCTGGCCTTTTTACTAGAATTTGAGTTCTGCACCCCACTTTTCTCATGCTCCCTCAGGAACTCTCTGTTGTGTTCCCTGTCAGGGCAGTCATTGGTGGTAGCCGGGCACCATCTAGTTCTTCTGGTCTCAGGCTGATGCAGTCTCTAGTTTAAGTGGCCCTTCTGTCTCTTGTAGCCCCCACCTTTTGAGTCTTCCCAGATGAGGCCCGAGATATCATGGAGCAGAGACAAGCTAAGCCGTTCCCGCTGTGCTTGCCTCGTTTCTGGTCCCATAGAACCCATGAGCATTATAAAATGGCCGTTGTTTTACAACACTAAATTTGGGGGCTGTTTGTTTTGAAGTAACAGATAGGTGGAACACAGGATTAAAATGACAGCTGTCCCTAACTTGAAGAGATCGGGGCTTGGGGTGGTGGTCAGATGAGCCCTATCCTCATCCTCCAAATGTTGCACAAATAGCCTCTACCTCATTAATCCAACTGAGTTTCTTGAGTCCTTGACTGTTGGGCAGCTCCTGGCATGGCTGACCACTCTCTCCTTCTAGAAATGCTCCATCTAGAGCCCTATGACCCAGGACTCTCCGGCTCTCCTCCTATCTCTCTGGTTACTCTTCCTCAGACATCCTTTGTGAGCTCTTCTGCTCTCATTGAAATGTGGGCGCTCCTCAGGGCTTTCTGGGCTCGCTGCTCCTTCCACTCTGTGCCCTCTCCCTGAGCCATTTCATGCACACCCATGTCCCCCGGTAGCAGATGCCGTTGGCGCCCCATCCTAATCCACACGGCCCTCCTGGAGGTCACCTACACCTGGTGTGAGCGGTTCCCCTACACACCATGGCTTCTTGCCCTCAGCTCCCGTGTCTCCCTGCCTGAGGGCTTTCTGTAGCTACCTGACCAGAACTGCTCAGAAGTGCTAAGGAGTTAAAACTCCCAGGAACAGTCTTCAACTGAAATTGATTAAAGGATTAAGAGTTGGTGGGTAAATACCCCAGCTTTCTTACCCCTTTTGGGACAATTCTGAGGTGTGTTCCATACAATTCCTCTGAGAATCCCCAGCAGGCCCGAGCCCCAGTTGCACACAGCAGTAACCCACTCATTAATGCACCATTTCCTGTCTCCTTTCCCCACGCCCCCATGGGGCTGCCTGAACCCTCTTCTAAATACACCGCTTACACCCAAATCTTTGTCTCAGTCTCCATCTTGGGGGAGCACAAGCAAGGCACCTCCACTGCTCCCAATATGTAGCCAACACCCAGACCTGGGTTTGCAACTCAGACCTCTACCCTGAGCGCCATCCAGCCTGTGGGCCTAGCTGCCTCCTAGACAATGTCCCTGCCCTTGCGTGTCCTCCAGGCCTCCCAAGGCCAAACTCCTCAGGGTTGGACCTACCATCTGCCCAGAGGTCAGCCTCCACACTCCCCTCCTTCTCCTTCTCCACTGCCAGGTCAGTTATTTTATCTGGGAAGGGAGGGAGGGAAAGAGAAAGGGATGGAGGGAAGAAAGGAAAGAAGGAAGGAGGGAGGAAGAAGGAGAAAGGAAGGAAGAAGAGAGGGGGAGAAAAGTTGGTTCCTCTGGAGTGTATTTCTATCACATCAGACTCTGGGTCACAAAAGGACCTGGAATATCATTCCCTGAGGAGTCTGTGCCCCTTCTCCAAGTGGCCCAGGGGTGGGAGGAGCAGCAACCAGGCACTCGGGGCACAGCTGGACACCTGAGCTGCCCATGGGGTACCACCTTCCAGTGCCACTCACCTATCAGGGCCACCAGATGGCTCCAAACCGCAGCAAATCATAGCTGGGAGACCTGGCTCTTTCCCCCTTTCCCGGCCTCTCCCAGATTCAGGCTCTTCCTTCCCTCAGATACCACGCCTGGAATTTGCATTCCTTGCGGGTGGATTCCCGAGCTCACTCCTCTTCATTTCCAGCCCCTCCTGGTATCATGGACACCCTGACACCTCATTCATTCATTCTGGCTTGCTTCTAAACAGTATCTTGTTACGATTAAGAGCTTTGGCTCTGGGGAAAGGTGTCCTGGGTTTGAATTCTGACACTATTACTTCCTCTCCATGCCTTGATTTCCTCATCTGTAAAATGGGGATATGCATGACATCCCGCCTTATACGGGTTTTGTGTGGATTAAATGCTAGAATCCACGTAGAGTTCGTAGCATAGTGCCATGTGTACTCTAGTGCCATGGAGAGTACCATAGCATAGTACTGTGCATGTGGAAGCCATCATCCTCCTAACCATTATCATCCTCACCACCATCATCATCGTCGTCATCATCCTCACTATCATCATCACATTGCCTGCGTTATCTCATTAATCTTCACAGAACCCTGCTGAAGAAGGTATTGTTATTAGGTGCAGTCAAGTCGGTTCCGACTCATAGCGACCTTATATACAAAATGCAGTGCCGCCCAGTCCTGCGCCATCCTCACAATCATTGCTACGTTTGAGGCCATTGTTGCAGCCACTGTGTCAGTCCATCTCGCTAAGGGTCTTCCTCTTTTTCACTGACCCTCTACTTTACCAAACATGATGTCCTTCTGCAGGGTCTGGTCCCTCCTGATAACATGTCCAAAGTCCGTGAGATGAAGTCTTGCCATCCTCGCTTCTAAGGAGCATTCTGGCTGTACTTCTTCCAAGACAAATTTGTTTGTTCTTTTGGCAGTCCACGGTATATTCAGTATTCTTTGCCAACACCGTAATTCAAATGTATCAAGATATTAATGTCTCCATTTTACAGATGGTGAAATTGAGGCTCAGAAAAATCAAGTAATTTGTCCAAGATCACACAGCTAGTTAAGCCAGCCCTGGAGGCAGAGCTAAAACCCAGGGGGTTCTGACCCCAAAACCCATTCTCTAATCCACTGGGTTATGCAGCTTAACAACAATGCATTGATTTTTAGAAACTTGACAGAGTGCTTTCAGATAGATTATTTCATTTGATGGATGTCTCCTTACTCATACGGTCAACACCACTGACTGGAAGCTAATGTCTTCTGCCTAGAAGACTACACGAGCTTCCTCCATGGTCTTCCTGTCCCCACTTTTGGCCCCTCTGGTCATGCTCATAGCATCCAAGAAAATTGTTCTAGCCTCCTTTAATGTGCAACCAGAAGAAGTAGATGGTGCCCGGCTACCTGTATGGGCCACTCTGACCTGGATCACAATAGAAGGACCCGGTTAGAATGGGTGAAAAATGTAGAACAAAACTCAAATTCATTAAAAAAAAGACCAGACTTACTGGTCAGATAGAGACTGGATGAACCCTGAGACTATTGCCTTAAGACAACCTTCTAACTGGAAATTGAAAACACTCCTGGAGGCCACCTGTCAGCCAAATAATAGTTTGGCCTGTAAAATAAACAATAATACTCTTGAGGAATGCGCTTCACAGAATAATCAACTGTACGGGACCAAAAGGGCAGGGTTTGCTCAAAAGCAAAGATGAGAAGACAGGTAGGGTCAGGGAAAACCAGACAAATGGAAATGGGGAACTGGGGAGGAAATGGGAAGAATGCTGACACATTGCAGGAATTGCGACCAATGTCACAGAACAATTTATGTATGAAATATTGATGGGAAAACGGATTTGCTATATAAACTTTCACCTAAAACACAATAAAGTGTTCCAAAAAATTATTTAAAAAAATACAGTGTCACGTGGGGTAAAAAAAAGAAAATTGTTCTAAAGCACAGATCCGGTCAGGTCACGCCCTTGCCTAGAACTTTCAATGGCTCCCCATAGCCCTCTTGAAAATCCCAAGCTCACTGTCTTTGGAGGCTTTCACTGCAAGATAGGCTCAGGTGATTTTTGGACCGTAATGGTTTATTAATGGAAAACCAGACCAATCGATGGTCCTTTTTCTCAGCTGAAGAAACCGTCTTGTGGGGTTCAGGGTATGAGCAGGGTCGGGAAACACTGGCTGGTACCACCTCTCATACCAGTTCCAGCCTCAAGGAATGGGTTACGATGGAGGTTTGGCTGAAGTCCAGCCTGACAAATTCATCAGTTGCGTGTTTTCTGGGTGGGGAGCATCAAGGGGAGGGAGCTGAGGTGCAGTGGGGTGTGGGAAGATGCGCAGCAAGGCTGAAGGAGGCTGTGGGAAGAGAGGGCTGGCAGGAAGAGACTGGGGAGGAGTGTTGGGGCAAGAGCCAAGGTGGCTCACGTGGCCAAGGGGGACAGTTTGCTGTGTGCTGTGAGATGTGACCCCCTTCTCGGTCTCTCAGTGGAATCATCAGTACAGTATCCGTGGCTGACTTTTACAGCCGGATTTGTGGTTTCAAAGCATAAGTGTGGACACGGAGGGCTTCTCCTGTTCTGACCCTTGATGAGACTCCCAGCCCCACTTACCTCGCTGTTTATGGTCTTTCGGAGCACAGACTCAATTTTTTTGCGGAAGAGTCGGATCAACCACCTGGAGAGGGACACATGAGGGCATGCATGAGGCTTCCCAGGTCCCCCTGGGGTGATTCAGCTGGCTGCCTCCTGTGCCTCCCTCCCTCCTCCAATTAGACCTAGGCACGCTCGTCCCTGGGCTCCAACTGCCCACACCCCACTAGGCACTTCTCACCCTGTGTGAGGTGACCTGTTTATGGAGTTATTCCCTCAGTAGCTGCAGGGCCTCTGCTCAAGTCTCAGCCTCATTCCTCACCTCCCTCTCACACACTGGGTGCTCCAATCACGCTGGCCTGTCATGGCCTCTTGTGTCCTGCACTTCCTCCCACCACAGGGCCTTTGCACATGCTCCTTCCTCTGCCTGAAACACTGCCTGTCTCCAACATCTACATACTTCACTCTTGCTTATTCTTTTCACCTCAGTTCAAATGTCATTTCCTCAAGGAAGGACTGAGCAGCCTCCAGACTGAATCAGATCTCCCTGTTTTATGTTCTCACAGTACCCTGTATTCTTCTTAGTTCTTACTTCCTTTTGTAATTATCCGTGAGCCATTCATTAATGCAATGACTAATGTCTGCCTTCCTCATTGGGCTGGAAACTTCAAGAGAACAGGGACTGAGTGGCTGAGAGTCTGGGGCAAGATGGTGTTGGATTTGAATCCCTCCTTAACCCTCACTAGCTATGGAAACTTGGATTATTTCCTATCTTCTCTGTGCCTCTGTTTTCTCCCCTGAAAATGGGATAATAATAGATTAACTTCATGGAATCCTTGTGTGGATTGAATGAGATAATGCATGTGCTTAAAACAGTGCTCGGCACACAGAGTAAGCCTCCCATCAGTGTTAGCTATTCCTAAATTGTTTTGGTTACTGTTTTTTCTGCGCACTTTGCACAAGCCTGGTGCATAGCTTGCTGTTGCTGTTATTAGGTGCCATCAACTTGGTTTTAGACGCCTAGCGACCCAATGTGACAGAGTAGAACTGTCCCTTAGTGTTTTCTAGCCTGTAATCTTTACGGGAGCAGATCACCAGATCTTCTCTCCTGTGGAGCCACTGGGTAGGTTCGGACAACCAACCTTTTTGTTAGCAGCCAAGCTCTTAACCACTGCACCACCAGGGCTCCTTTGGTGCATAGCAGAGTCTCAGATATTTGTTGACTGGAGGGATGGATGAATGCCTTCAGATTTGTGGCGAGGACTTTATAATTTAGTGCATATAAAATGCTTAGCACAAAGTCTGGGGCATAGTACGTGCTCAGTACAGTCTGTTGAATGAATTTGAATGAACAAGCTACACCTGGAGTCGGGGACCATGTCAGCTTATACGTGCCCCACTCCCACCTCCCACTCCTGGCACTGAGGCCTCTGAACAAGCCCTGGCATGGAGGTGGCACTCTGAATGTACTTACTGAATACAGCGAGGATAGGGATAGTTCTCCTCAAGGTCCCTACCCTCATCTCTAGCCCCAGGAGACCATACCCCAGGCTGATCATACCCCAGCTTGCTGCGCGAGATGTGCAAACGCACTCTGTTGATGCTGCTGCTGCAGCTGGAGCAGGCAATGGTGGGCTGCCCTGAATTGGAGTTACTGCCCAGCTTCAGATCCACAGAAATAGAGATGCCCTCCACGCTCAGGTCAAAGTGGCCCCTAGTTTTGCTGAAGGGAAATGAAGAGAAATGACTGGGAGCAAGCACGTTATTATTTATTATTCCCCACTGCCACTCAAACTTAACACCAAGGCCAGAAGGTATGTTCTGCTATTATCCCCACTCCAGGTGAGAAGGTAAAGCTCAGAGATGGGAGGCAACTTGCCCAAAGTCACACAGCAGCTGAGTGGTAGAGTCAGGATTCCACCTGAAGTTTAAATCCATGTCTGCCTGGCAGAACCCTGCTCTTAACCATCACCTTTAACCTCCTGTTGCTGTGTGACTTTGGGTATGTTTCTTAACCTCTTTGAGCTTCAGTTTCCTCACCCAGACCCTGGACCTGCAGTGGGACACCTGAATGCCAGTCTCAGCTTTGCCACTAAAAATCTGGGTGATTTGGGGCCTATTACTTAAATTAATTAATATCTTGATTACATGGGGTTAGTAACTCCTCTCTCAGAGATGAAGTGAGGTTTGGATAAGACAGTGGCCATAAATCTGATTTGTCGACTCTTCTATCATGAGATGAACTATAGGTTTTCGTGTGTGTGTGATCAATAAGTAAAATGATAGATGCAAAAGAGCCCAGGTGAAGCATTAAGCAATTCTTGTTGTGGAAGTGGACAGACCCAGTAATCCTTGTAAGGGAGGGCAGATTCGCACCCCTCTCCTCATCCAAGATGCCCTCTTTTCCATTCTCTGCCTATATTGCCCACAAAGGAGAAGTAGCTAACGTGACTGGTCAGCCTGAGCCACTATTACTAGTGGGCAGGGTGAGTGTGGTGATAGCCCAATGTTCAGATTCAGAGTTGTGGGAGACTGGTTATCAGTCATGATTTTTAATCCCTTCCTGTGTCTACACAAATGCCATAGCCCATCATAAGTGGAGTGTATGTCCCTGCCCCTTCACTTTGGGTTGGGCCATATGACTTGCTTTGGCCAGTGGGCCCATGGGTAGAGGTAACCATGGGCCAGTTCTGAGCCTAGGCCTTAAGAGGATCCACATGTTTCTGCAAGCCCTTTTTTTGCACCTCTGCAATCACAAGAGCAGAACATGCCTTGGATAGCTTACTGGTCCAGGGAGGACGATGAGATACCTGTGGAACATAGCCACCCCTGCTGACCCAAAGCTAGATCAGCTGAACCCCAGCCAATCCACAGACATGTAAATGATCATATGGAATTGTTGTTTTAAGCCACTGAGTTTGGGATGATTTGTTACAAAGAAATAGCTAACTGATGTTGTTAGCCATCGAGTTGATTCGGACTCATAGCAATCCCAACTGACAGAGTAGAACTGTCCCATAGGGCTTCCTAGGCTATAATCTTTAAGGGAGCAGGTCACCAGTTCTTTTCTCCCCCAGAGTCCCTGGGGAGTTCGACTCGCTGACCTTTCAGTTAGCAGCCAAGCACTTAAGCATTGTAACACCATGGCTCCTTAGCTAACTGATACCAAAACCAAACCAAACCCATTGCTGTCGAGTTGATTTCAACTCATAGCAACCCGATAGGACAGAGTAGAACTGCCCCACAGGGTTTCCAAGGAGCAGCTGGTAGATTTGAACTGCCAACCTTTTGGTTAGCAGCCAAGCTCTTAACCACTACACCACCAGGGCTTTTTTTCGTTCATCCTTATCCACATGCTCCAACTCAGTCTTGCCAGAGTCCTACACTGAGGCATCCAACAAACGCTTAGCTATTAATCAATGATTATGTTGACGCTTCTGGTATGAAAAATTCCCTAATTCCCTCAAGACCAATGTGGGGACAAGTGGTGATGGGCAAAGGAAAATTTGGGTATTCCTAGGACCTTGGCTTTAATTCCTTCCAGATATCCCCAACAGCTCACCCATACACCCAACAGCCCTGAGCAGGGGAACACGCACATGAAACTCTTTCGTGCCTTCCATTTTCCACTGATCGCGACACTGGCGTGGCTGATGGAGAGTTTAAGGCCCACATTGGGCACCAGTGTTATCCTAGAAGTGGGCAGCTGGAATCTGCGGATAACCATGCTGCAAATGCAAAGGAGAAATGTTCGGTCAGCTTCCTGGGTGACCACATGAGGATGACTCGGTTAATGCAGACTCTTCCTCCCACCCTCACCCCCAGTCTTCCACCTCACCCATCCCAGGAGGACCCAGGAACTAGGAGGGTGGCCTTGGGAACTCTGTGGGCAGTGGGTAGAGTGGCTAGGGCTTCGAAGTTGGCTAGGGCTTCGCAGTTAGATCTGTGTTTGAATCTTACTCTTCCACTTACTATTGTGTGACCCTGGCAGATCAGTGAATCACTCTAAGCCTCACTTTCCTCGTTCGTAAAAAGGGGACAATAGCCTCTATCTTGCAGGATGTGTGGCAATCAATGAAAATAACAAATTTATCCCTTTGACTACAAATTCTGTAAAGGGGTGGGATGTGTCTCTTTTTCACTATTGTAGCTCCATAGCCTGCTGTACCAGATACATAGTAGGTGCTCAAAAATATTTGTTGAATGAATGGGGTGTACGATTCTGTAGAGGACATTTGTGAATTTTCTGCCCAGCATCCATGCCCCCTTCTTTTTTTTTTTTTTTTTAATTGTACTTCAGGTGAAGGCTTACAGAAGAAATAGTTTCTCATGAAACAGTAGGACACATATTGTTTTATGACATTGGTTAACAACCCCACAACATGTCAACCCTCTAACTTCTCAACCTTTTTTTTTTTGGTGAAAATACACATAGCCAAAGATACACCATTTCAAAAATTTCTACATGCACAGTTCAGTGACATTGACGACGCTCTTCCAATTGTGCTGTTATTCTCACTTAAGATGAAGGCTTACAGAACAAAATCGTTTCTCATTTAACAGTTACTACAAATGTTGCCCTATGACAACGGTTAACAATCTCACAACACATCAACAATATCCTTACTCAACCTTGGTTCCCTATCACCAGCTTCCTTGTCCCCTTCTGCCTTCTGGCCCTTGTCACTGGACTACTGTACCTCGTTAGTCTCATTTGGTTTTACGGGGCTGTCCACTCCCAGGCTGAACGGTGAACCTCGGAGATAACTTCACCACTGAGCTAAAAGGGTGTCTGGGGGCCATACTCTCGGGGTTTCTCCAGTCTCCTTTAGGCCAGTAAATCTGGTCTTTTTTTTTGTGAGTTAGAATTATGTTCTACATCCTTCTCCAGCTCTCTCCAGAACCCTCTGTTGTGATCCTGGTCAGAGCAGTCAGTGGTGGTAGCCGGGCACTGTCTAGCTGTTCTGGACTCAGTCCGGTGGAGGCCTTGGTAGCTGTGGACAATTAGTCCTTTGGACTAATCCTTTCCTTGTATCCTGTTCTCGTCATTCTCCCTCGCTCCTGAAGGGATGAGACCAGTGGAGTGTCTTAGATGGCCGCCCACAGGCCTTTAAGACCCTAGACACTACTCACCAAGGTAGAATGTACAGCATTGTCTTTATAAGCTGTGCCATGCCAATTGAGCTAGATGTTCCCCAAGATCATGGTCAGTCCCCACAGCCCTCCACCCAGCAATTCAGTCCCTCAGGGAGTTTGGATGTGTCTATGGGCCATGCCCCCTTCTTGTGATAACACTACTACTATTTTACTTTGGGGGAGCCCTTCTCCATGTCTGTTCCTTGTCACTTCAAAAAAAAAAAAAACTGACTTCACCTCCATCTTCAGGGGGTGGAACTTTGGAGCTAGTCTTAAGCTAAAGAGTGTATTCTAATCCCCTGGCCACAGTGATTGGCTCAGGGGTGTGTACATAACCTAAGAGGGACCAATCAGAGTGAGTCTTAGGGCTTTTGCTTAAGTGTCAAGGAAAAGGAGCTCTCCTCCCACGGGACTGGGAGTGTTGAGGGGATAAAAGCAAGAGATGCTGGTGGCCATCTTGTCTCTTGAGAGGATACCCTTTCTGAGAATTGAGCATCCCCGAGGAAGAGAGAAACAGGGTTCAACGATGTCATCTGCGCCAGCCTTAAGATGAACCTGAAGCTAGACTACTACAGAGACTTTTCAGTCATATGATCCTGTAAATTTTGGTTTAGGCCATTTTGGATTAGTTTTTTCGTGTGTGTGTCTGAAACCACCCCAAACCCTAAATTGATACATGGGCTAGCGCAGAGTTTTGGAGTTCATGACCCTACCCTGGGAGTCCCAGCGAGTGCCTGAAAGACAGTATTTGTGGCTTTCCCCAAGGTAAACTTGGGAGACTCTATTCCCTTGGGATGGTATAAGCACTAACTTTGGGATCCTAAACTCTCTGAGTTTAGGTGTTTGTGGCTCAGAAATTCTAGATCTTAATGGCCTGGAAACCAAACCAAACCAATTACTGTCGAGTTAACTCTGACTCATGGCAACCCTATGTGTATCAGAGTAGAACTGTGCTCCATAGGGTTTTCAGTGACTGATTTTTCAGAACTTGATCACCAGGCCTTTCTTCTGAGGTGCCTCTAGGTAGACTTGAACCACCAACGTTTCTTTTTAAATAATATTTTACTGAATTTTTGGTGAAAGTTTACACAGGAAGTTAAGTGCCTATTTGACAATTTTCATACAAATTGTTC
>NW_004443944.1:25912133-25920884 GCF_000243295.1 Trichechus manatus latirostris
GGTCTCAGGGTAGATGAGGTTGTGGCTTGTGTAGACTTGTTTCTTCTCTTATCTTTTGGTTACCTTCTTACTGTTTTACTCCGGACAAGTAGAGACCCATAATTGTGTCTTAGATGGCCATTTGCAAGCTTTTAAGACCCCAGATGCTGCTCACTTCACTAGCATATTTGTGTCTTCAATGAATATATGTGCCTGAACATACATATTTGTACTTACATGTGCCTATAGATACTTGTATCTGTTCTCACCAATGTACACACCTGTACCTACCCATATACCAATATGCCTATACCCATCTATATGTGTTCAAACACTCATTTTTACTTTGGTTGTGCTGTGCTCACTACATCCACATTTGGTGCTACTTTTCCCATCACATACGTACATAATAAACAAACAAATAAATAAAATAACAAGTCTCTACAATCTAAAGGTACTTTCCCCTCCCCCCTCCTCTCCCAGGTAACCACCAACGAACATGAGCCTCTCTGTATATTATCTATTCTTGTCTTTTTATAAAAGAAGAATCATACAATATTTGTCCTCATATGCTTGACTTACTTCACTTAGCATTATGCCCTTCAGGTGCATCTGTGTTATGTTTCCTGGACTCATCATTGTTCTTTATGGTTGGGTAGTATTCCATTGTATGTATATACCACAATTTTTTTATCCATTCATCTTTTGATGGGCACTTCGGTCGTTGCCATTTATTTGCTATTGTGAATAAAGCAGCAACGAGCATAGGTGTGCATATGTCTGTTCATGTCATTAATTATAGGTCTCTAGGAATCTGAATCGACTATAGCCACAGGTTTTTTTAAAAAATTTTTTAGGGTATGTAACTAGGAGTGGGGTTGCTGGATCATAGGGTGGTTCTATTTCCAGTTTTTTTGAGAAAGTACCAAACTGTTTTCCATAGTGGTTGTATTGTTTTACAGTCCCACCAGCAACGGATAAGGCTTCCAATCTTCCCGCATCCTCACCAACATTTGTTTTTTTCAGGTTTTTTATAATCAGTGCCATTTTAGGCATGGTAAGATGGGATCTCATTGTAGTTTTGATTTGTATCTCTCTAATGGCTAATGATCGTGGACATTTTTTCATATGTTTGTTGGCTGTTTGGATGTCCTTTTTGATGAAAATTTGCCCGTTTTGTGATTGGGTTGTTTATCTTTCTGTTGTTGCAGTTTTCTATAGATTTTAGAGATGAGACCCTTATCGTATAAGTCATTTCTGAAGATTTTTCCTCATCTGAAGTTTGCGTATTTACTCTTTTAATAAAGTCTTTTGATGGGCATAAGTTTTAAAATTTTTATGAGGTCCTACCTATTTTGTCTTCTTCTATGCAAGTATTTGTTGTTATCCTATTTTTACAAAAGATTAGGTCCCATAGTTTTCTACCTATGTTTTCTTTCAGGAATTTTATGGTTTTAGGTTTAACATTTAGGTCTTTGATCCATTTAGAGTTAGTTTTTGTGTATGGTGTGAGGTAAGGGTACTGTTTCATTTTTCTGCAGGTGGATATCCATTTTTGCCAGCATCGTTTATTAAAGAGATTCTTTCTGCCCCACTCAATGGACTTTGATCACTTGTTGAAAATCAGTTGTCCATCCATAGATAAAACCAAAAAAACCAAACCCGTTGCCATCGAGTCGATTCCAACTCATAGCGACCCTGAAGGACAGGGTAGAACTGCCCCATAGGGTTTCCAACGAGTGCCTGGTGGATTTGAACTGCCGACCTTTTGGTTAGCAGCCATAGCTCTTAACCACTACGCCACCAGGGTTTCCTGTTCATAGATGGCTGGGTTTAATTTTAAGTTCTCAACTGTATTCCACTGGTCTGTGTGTCTGTCATTGAACCAATACCAGGCTGTTTTGATTACAGGGGCTGTATAGCATGTTTTCATATTGGGGAGTGTGAGACCTCCTGCTTTATTCTTTTTCTTCAATATTGCTTTGGTTATTTGGAGTTTCTTTCCTTTTCCTATGAAGTTGGTCATTAGTTTTTCCATTTCAGTAAAGAATGTTGCTGTGGTTTGTAAAGGGATTGCACTGTATCTGTAGATCGCTTTAGGTAGAATCGACATTTTAACTATATTAAGTCTTCCAATGACGTATTGCATTGCCAAATCGGCTGCAAAAGACCTCTTTAAAAGTGTTAAAAAGCAAAGATGGCACTTTGAGGACTAAGGTGCACCTGACCCAGCCATGGTATTTTCAATTGGATCATACGCATGTGAAAGCTGGACAGTGAATAAAGAGGACCTGAGAAGAATTGATGCATTTGTTGGCAAAGAATATTGAATATATCATTGACTGCCAGAAGAATGAACAAATCTGTCTTGGAAGAAGTACAGTCAGAATGCTGCTTAGAAGCTAGGATGGTGAGACTTTGTCTCACGTACTTTGGACATGTTATCAGGAGGGACCAGACCCTGGAGAAAGACATCATGGTTGGTAAAGTAGAAGGTAAGCAAAAAAGAGGAAGACCCCCTATGAGATGGATTGACACAGTGGCTGCAACGATGGGCTCAAGCATAGTAATGATCATGAAGATGGCACAGGACCAGGCAGTATTTTGTTCTATCGTACGTAGAGTCACTACGAGTCGGAACCAACTCGACGGCACCTAGCAACAAGTCTTCCAATCCATAAGTAAGGGGTGTCTTTCCATTTTTGTAAGTCTCTTTTAGTCTCTTGTAGTAGACCTTTATAATTTTCATTGTGTAAGTCTTTTCTGTCCCTGGTTAGGTTAATTCCTAGGTATTTTATTGATTGGGGGGCTATTGTAAATGGTATTGTTTACTTGATTTCTTTTTTGAGTAATCTTTTTTAGTGTTAAGGAACCCAACTGATTTTTGTGTGTTGATCTTGTACCCTGCAACATTGCCAAATTCTTCTATTAGTTCCAGCACTTTTTTTGTGGAATCTTTAGGGTCTTCTATGTATAGAATCATGTTATCTGCAAATAGAGACAGTTTCACTTCTTCCTTTCTGATTTGGATGCCTTTTATTTCTTTTTCTTGTCTTATTGCTCTGGCTAGGACTTCCAGTACAATGTTGAATAAGAGCGATGATAATGGGCATCCTTGTCTCATTCCCGATCTTAAAGAGAAGGCTTTCAGTCTTTCTCTGTTGAGTATAATGCAAGCTGTTGATTTTGCATATATGCCCTTAATTATGTTGAGAAATTTTCCTTCTATTCCTATTTTGCTGAGAGTTTTTATTAAGAAAGGGTGTTGAATTTTATCAGATGCCTTTTCTGCATCAATTGGTATGATCATATGGTTCTTTTCCTTTTTTTTATTTTTGTGGTGAGTTACATTGATTATTTTCTAGTGTTGAACCACCCTTGTAATCCTGGTATGAATCCCACTTGATCATGGTATATGGTTTTTTTGATATGTTGCTGAAGTTCGTTGGCTAGAATTTTATTGAAAATATTTGCATCTATATTCGTAAGGGATATTGGTCTGTAATTTTCTTTTTTTGTGATGTCTTTCCCTGGTTTAGGTATCAGGGTTATGCTGGCTTTATAGAAAGAGTTTTGTAGTGTTCCTTCCTCACCTGTGTTTCTAAAGAGATTAAGTAGGATTGGTGTTAACTCTTTGGTAGAATTCTCCAGTATGGCCATATGGTCCTGGGCTTTTTTTTTTTTTTGGCAGTTTTTTGATGACATCTTCAGTCTCTTGTTTTGCAATGAGTCTGTTTAAATTTTCTACCTCTGTTTGTGTTAATTTGGGTAGTGTGATTGTTAGGGTTATCTGTCATGATTCTCAGTGGTTTGGCAGTTATGATGTAGTTTGGCAGTCCTATGATGATGTGATCACTTCCATGATGAGATTTGATATAATGTGATCACCTCCATGATGGGATCTTCTGTGAGGAGCCAATCAGTAGAAAGGGACTTTTCCTTGGGTGTGTGGCCTGCATCAAATACAAGTGGAGATTCTGGCAAGGCCTGTGGGCTTTTGCTCGCTCTGGCTCCTGCTACTGGCTGTGGTTCGTCTGACCTCCAGCTCTTGGGACTTGAGCTAGCAGCTTACCTTTGGTCTTGGCTGTTGATCTTGGGATTCGTCAGTCTTTGAAGCCTGTGAGCAAGAACCCTGCTGTCTGACCTGCTGATCTTGGGTTCACCAGCCCCTGTGGCTACGTGAATCAGGAGAAGCCTCTAGCCTGACCCACGGATTTGGGATGTTCCAGCCTCTACAACCGTGTGAGCCATTTCCTTTATATAAATCTCTCTATATAGATATTTAAATGCTTTACTGGTTTTGCTTCTCTAGGGAACCCAGCCTAAGACAGGTAGGTAGTGTGTTTCTAGGAATTTATACATTTCATCTAGGTTTTCAAATTTGTTGGAGTACATTTTTTCATAGTAATCAATTATGATCTGTCGAATCAGTTATAATGTCGCCAATTTAATTTCTTAATTTGGTTATTTGTCTCTTCTTTTTTTTTTTTCCACAATCTATCCAGTGATTTGTCTATTTTATTGATCCTTTCAAAGAACCAATGTCTGGTTTTGTGATTCTTTCTATTGTTTTTCTATTTTGTTTATTTCTGCCCTGATCTTTATTATCTCCTTTTATCTGGTAGCTTTTGGCTTTTTTCTCTTCCTATTCTATTTGTTCAAGTTGTTGGTTTAAGTTAATGATTTTGAATTTTTCTTCTTTTTTAATGTAGGCATTTATTGCTATGAATTTCCCTTTGAGTACTGCTTTTGCTGTGTCCCAAAGGTTTTGGTATGTTGTGTTTTTATTTCGTTTGATTTTAGGAATTTTTAAATTTTGCCTATGACCCAGTAGTTTTTTTAGTAGTGTATTATTTAGTTTCCATGTATTTATTTATTTTACTTATTTTATCATTGCTGATCTCTAGCTTCATACCATATGGACAGAAAAGATGCTTTGCATAATTTCAATCTTTTAAAATTTGTTCAGACTTGTTTTGTGTCCTAGCATACGGTCTAGTCTGGAAAATGATCCATGTGTGCTGGAGAAGAATGTGTATTGTTCTGATGTTGGCTGGAGTGTATTTGTTTCATGTATTTTGGTGCACTGCTGTGAGGTGCATATATATTTATAACCGTTATATCTTCTTGCTAGATTGACCCTTTTATTATTACGTAATGTCCTTCTTTATCTCTTGTAATAAATTTTGATTTAAAGTCTATTTTATCAGATATCAGTATGGCCACGCTTGCTCTTTTTTGGTTACTGGTTTCATGGACTATTTTTCTCAATCCTTTTATTTTCAGTGTTTGTGCCCTTAAGTCTAAGGTGTATTTCTTGTAGACAGTAAAAGGATGGATCACATTTTTTAATCCATTCTGCCACTCTCTGCCTTTTGCATGGGGGTGTTTAGACCATTTACATTTAAGGTTATTACCAAAAATGAACTGTCTACCTCACTCATTTTGCTATTTGTTTTTTGAGTCCTCCATATCTTCTTTGTTTAATTTTGATTTTTCTATTTTTGTTTGTATTTTGCTGCTTTCTTGCGATGAACTGTTTTGCTTTCTTCCTTCTTTTCTTCTGCGTGTTTTTTCTTGGTGATTTCTTAGTGGTTACCATGTATATTACATTATGCAACTTACAATTGCAACATTTAACCTGAACAACAGTTAAAAAACATACAACCTTAACATAATAAATCTATTCCTGATATGCTCTTCCCTCGTCCATTTCTGTTGGTGTGTCTCCATTAACATCAATATACAGCCTATATTTGGTAAGTTTACTTTGTGCTTGTTTCTTACAAACTTGATGTTGTATTGTTTGCAGAATTTAATTATTGAATTTATTCCCTGAAGATATCATATACTTGGTCCTTACAATTGCCCATGTTGTTGCATTTTTTGGAGATCTTTCTCTTATTTTTTATTCATTTATTTTTTCCCTTGTATAGATACGAGTGTTTATTTAATGCTCTTGCATTCCATTTGGAGTACTCCCTTGAGTAATACTTGTAAAGCTAGTCTGGTAGTGGCAAATTCCCAGAGCTTCTGTTTGTTTGGAAATGTCTTGATTTCCTCCTCATTTTTGAATGACAAATTTGATGGGTAAACAATTCTTGACTGGTAAGTGTTTCGTTCAGTATTTTATGTATGTCCCTCCATTGTCTTCTGACCTCAAGAGTTTCTGGGGAGAAATCTAAACTGATTCTTATAAAAGACCCTTGGTATGTTGAATTGTGTTTTTCTCTTGCTGCTTTCAGACTTCTCTCCTTGTTTTTTGTTTTCAAGAATTTTATTAGGGAGACCCAAAAAACTAAGTAAACAGATACAAACATCAATACTGGAACCCTAAGCATCAAACAAAGGGTTAAAGAACTCGTTCAGGTGCTGAATGGAATAAGAAACTGACAGAGAATAGAGAACAAGGAGTGCTACAGAGTGGAGGTCCCCCACCAGCTAACATGGCATGGATTTGCCATCTTGGACTACAGCCACCAAGGAATGCAGACAGGAAGTACAGGAAGGCAGCTACATGGAGCTCCCAACAGAAGACTGAGCACCCAGTAACCAGGAATACATGTTTTCCCACCCCCCACCCTTCTTACCTCTACGCGGCCTCCACTGCTTTCCAATGGCCCAAGGTTGCTCGGCCAGAGAGACATCATCTCACTGCTGCCTAGGTCCGCCCTGTCCCCACCAGTTGGCTCCTTTAGCATCATTTTTTTTTGGGGGGGGGGTTATTATTGTTATTATTTTTTTTTTTTTTGGCTTTTTTTGTTTCTTCTCTCTCTCTCCCTTCCTTTCTTTCCTGTTTCCTGCCCAGCTAACCCTGTGCCCTGTCCCTGCTCCTTTTCAAAGGACCTTACCACACTGTTCAGTTAGAGAGCCACCAACACATGGCCTTCCTGGGTCTACACTACCCCCTCAGTGCCATATTTTTTTAGTTTGTTTGCTTTGTTCCCTTTTTTCCTGTCCCTTCTCTCTCTTTCCCTTCCTTTCCTTTCTCCTGCCCACCAAGCCTTGTGCACTGCCCCTGCCCCTTCTTGAAAGGCCATGCTACACTGCTCCCCTAGAGAGTCACTGGCACATAGTGCCCCCCCAACCCCGCCCAGGTCTGAGCCGCCATCACGGACCGGCTCCCTCAGTGTCCCTTTTTTGTTTGTTTTTCTTCTTTTTTGTTGTTGTTTCATCCCTGTCTCCATTCCTTTCTTTTCTCCCACCCACCTAGCCCCCCACTTCTTGATGGGCTATGCTGTACCGCTCGGCTGGATAGTCTCTGGCACACAGCCTCCTTGGATCTGCGCTGCTCCCACAGGCTGGCTCCCTCAGCGCCACGGTTTTTATTTTTCTTTATCTTTCCCTTTCTCCCTTCTCCTTCCCACCTAGGCCCTGCGCTGCCTACCCTCCTTCCTGATGGGCTGTGCTGCACCACCTGGCAAGAGAGACATCTGCTGGTTGCCACTCCAATTCCACCCCGGTCCCAATGGCCAGCTCCCCCAGCACTATATTTATTTTTTGTTGTTTTAGTTTTGGGTTGTTTGTTTCTTCTCTCTTTCTCCCTTCTTTCCTTTCTTTTCTCCCCCACACCTAGCCCCGTGTGCTGCCCACACCCCTTCTTGACAGGCTGAGCCACATTGCTAGGCTAGGAAGCCACCAGCACACGGCCTCGCTGGGTCTGCCACTCTCCCATCCCACTTTTTTTCTTTTTTACTTCTTTTTTTCTTTGCTTCTGTTTCTTTCTCTTCTTACTCTTCTCTCTCATCCACTTAGTTCCACACATCACATCCTCTCCCTTCTCTCTGGCCTATCTGCACTGCATGCTGAGCGCCATGCTCCCAAGCAGCACTGGCTTAGATCCCCAGACTCCTGGACTCCATCCTGCACTGCCGTCTGGCCCTGCCCTGTCAGCCCCAGTTTATGCTGCAAACCACCCCGCCGCCAGCCCGCCTTCCTCTCTGCTGGACCTGCCCTGCTGCACCATAGCCGAGTGACCGGCCCAGCCCACCTGGACAAGGTGGTGAGAAGTATGGTGCTCACAGACGAGTAAGCAACAAAACAAGCCTAGCTTGCCTGTCCAGACATAACCAAATAAAACAAAACAGCAGGACAAACCTACAATCAATAAACAAAGAAAATAATTCCTGAATGTCCTGGAGACACCAGACACTATCAAAACATTAAAAGCACACACAGACACACACAAAACAGACAGGATGGCTCCAGAAATCAACCAAAATAAAACACCAGATGACCTCCTGGTAGAGGAAAAGTCACTGGAGCTACCTGATAGGGAATCCAAAACTCTAAAATTCAGGGCTCTCCAAGAGATTAGGAAAGAGATGAAGGGAAACGCAGACAAAAATAAGGAAAAAATAGACAAAATCATGGAAAAATACAGACAAAATCAGAGAAAATACAGACAAAGCAATGGAAGAATTCAGGAAAATAATACAGGAACAAAATGTCAAATTAAATAAACAACTAGAAATTATACAAAAAACAGCAATTAGAAATCCAAAAGATAAACAGCAAGATTTCAGAAATGCACAGTGCAATAGAAGGTTTTAGTGGCAAATTTGAAACAATGGAAGACAGGATCAGTGAAATTGAAGACAAATCCTTGGATACCACTTTGTTTGAGGAAAAATCAGAGAAAAAATGAAGAAACACTGAGAATGATGTGGGATACAATCAAAAGCAAAAATTTGCATGTGATTAGAGTTCCAGAACGGGGGAGAAAACGGAAAACACAGAGAGGGTCATTGAATATTTGCTGACAGAAAACTT
>NW_004443944.1:25924548-25937733 GCF_000243295.1 Trichechus manatus latirostris
ACAAAGGCCCAAAGTCCATCAAATGGGGAAAAGACAGTCTTTTTAACAAATGGTGCTGGCAAAACTGGATGTCCATCTGTAAAAAAATGAAACAGGACTCATATCTCACACCATACCTACTTCAAAACTGATCAAAGACCTAAATATGAAACCAAAAACTATAAAGATCATAGAAGAAAAAACAGGGTCAACACTAGAGGCCCTAATACACGGCATAAAGAGCATACAAACCATAACTAACAGTGCACAAACACCAGGAGATAAGCAGATAACTGGGATCTTCTAAAAATTAAACATTCACGCTCATCAAAAGACTTCACCAAAGGAGTAAAAAGAGAACCTACAGACTGGGGAAAAAAATTCTGGCTAAGACAAATCTAACAAAAATTAATCTCCAAAATTTATAGGTAAATCCAACACCCCCACAACAAAAAGACAAATAACCCAATTAAAAAATGGGCAAAGGATATGAACAGACACTTCACCAAAAAAGACATTCAAACAACTAACAGACACCTGAGGAAATGCTCGTGATAAGTAGCCATTAGAGAAACACAAATCAAAAGTATAGTGAGTTACTATCTTATTACCCTGACATTACTGGCATGAATTAAAAAAACAGAAAATAACAAATGTTGAGGATGCTGCGGGGAGATTGGGACTCTTATGCACTGCTGGTGGGGATGTAAAAATGGTACAACCATTTTTGAAAACGATATGGTGCCTCCTTAAAAAGCTAGAGATAGAAATACGATACGATTCAGCAATTCCACTCCTAGGAATATATCCTAGAGAAATAAGAGCCATCACACGAATAGACATATGCACACCCATGTTTATTGCAGCATTATTCACAATAGCAAAAAGATGGAAACAATCTAAGTGCCTATCAACAGATGAATGGATAAACAAACCATGGTACATATACACAACGGAATACTACACAACAGTAAAGAACAATAATGAATTTGTGAAACATCTCACAACACGGATGAGTCTGGAGGGCATTATGCTGAGTGAAAGAAGTCAATCACAAAAGGACAAATATGGTATGAGACCACTATTATAAAAACTCATGAAAAGGTTTACACACAGAAAGAAACAATCTTTGATGGTTACGAGGGAGGGGAGGGGTAGGGAGGTAAAAACACTAACTAGACAATAGATAAGTGGTAACTTTAGTGAAGAGTAAGACAGTACACAATACTGGGGAAGTCAGCACAGCTTGACCAAGGCAAAGTCATAGACGCTTCATAGACACATCCAAACTCCCTGAGGGACCGATTACTGGGTTGAGGGCTGTAGGGACCATGGTCTTCACCATAGTTTATAAAGAAAATGCTCTACCTCCTACTTTGGTGAGTAGTGTCTGGGTCTTAAAAGTCTGTGAGTGGCCATCTAAGATACTCCACTGGTCCCACCTCGTCTGGAGCAAGGGAGAATGAAGAAAACCAAAGACACAAGGGAAAGATTAGTCCAAAGGACTAATGGACCACAACTACCACAGCCTCTACCACACTGAGTCCAGTACAACTAGATGCTGCCTGGCTACCATCATCCACTGCTCTGACAGACAGTCCTGAACAGAGTTAGAGAAAAATGTAGAACAAAGTTCTAACTCACAAAAACAGACCAGACTTACTGGTCTGACAGAGACTGGAGAAACCTCAAGAGGATGGCCCCGGACACTCTTATAGCTCAGTACTGAAGTCACTCCTGAAGTTCACCCTTCAGCCAAAGATTAGACAGGCTCATAATACAAAATGAGACTAAATGGGCACACCAACCCAGGGTCAAGGATGAGAAGACGGGAGGACAGGAAAGCTGCTAATTGTGAACCCAAGATCGAGAAGTGGGGAGTGTTGACAGGTCGTGGGGTTGGCAACCAATGTTACAAAATAATATGTGTATTAATTGTTTAATGAGAAACTAATTTGCTCTGTAAACCTTCATCTAAAGCACAATAAAAATAAATAAATAAAATTGAATTCAGATTTACACAAACCAATTTCTATGAAGAGTTAAATCTTTTTAGAAAAATTATTCCTTAAGATTATAAAAAATGATTATCATCTCTAGATGCACTAAAATTTATATTTTGAAATAATGTACCAGAATTGTCACAACCTATAAAACGCTCTTAGCAGCTCCATTAACTGCTGCATCTGCAGAACAATCTTTCTGAAAATGAAAAATTTGCATCTTTGTTACCTTGACTTGTCAAGAGTGACTGATATCACTTTCATTTATATAAACTGAAAATTAAATTACTAAAAGTATAAATGTTGATGACTTAATAAAATAATTTGTACAAAAGCAAGTCATACAAACGTATGATTAATTAATATATTGTATTAATAAAGAATTATTTGTTATATAAAATTGGCACAAAATGTTATTCTTTTACAATTTGTAAGTTTATGTAGTTACTCATGTGTCAGTATTATCCCATCATATTTTATAGATAATAAAATATTTTTAAAGGAAAAAAAAAAGAATTTTATTAGGATATGGTGTGGGGTTTATCTTTTTGTGTCTTTCTGATTGGGTCTGGTCTAGCTTCCTGTATTTGTAGGGTTGGTTCTCTGTTCAGGTCTGGGAAATTCTCTCTGATTATCTCTTGGAAAATTGTTTCTATGCTTTTATCGTTGTCATGATGCTCTGGGATTCCAATAATGCTAATGTTAGATTTATTAATAGAATCCCGTATTTTCTTTTGTGTTTGTTTGCTTTTCTTTGTTCTTCTCTCTGTTTCCCTTGAGACTTGACAGGTTCAGTTATTTTGTCTTCCAGGGGTAGAACATTTGACTGCATAGCTCAGTTATTTTGTCTCCTAGTTCATTTATTTTATCTTCTGTCTTTTCGACTTTATTGTTGAGTGTTTCTCTTGCTTTTTCTAATTCAGTTGTTTTATTCTTCAGTTTCAATAGTTCTTTCTTTTTTTTTTTTAATATGTGTGTGTGTGTTTTCAATTTCCTTGTTGAGTCTCTCATTTTGTTCCCCTGTTTATTTCATGCTTTCTGTGCACTTTTTGCTTTCTGTAAACATAATTAGCAACATATGTCTCACACCAATGTTTTGCATTTCATAGGAGAAATTTCCTCTTCTTCATGTTTTGCTTTTTATTATGCCTTCTTCTCTTCTGCTGTGGTGTGTCTTACTATTTTTTTGTTGAACTTGGGCCATTTTGTTATCTTTTTTTAAATTTCATGTTCTGATTTTTGGGAACTTTTTCTGATTGGGCGCCATGGTGGTGCAGCAGCCAAGTGCCCGGCTGCCAACCAAAAGGTCAGAGCCTGCACCAACAGCTGCTGTATTGGAGAAAGAAGCAGCAGCCTGTCTCTGCAAAGACTCACAGCCCCAGGAATCACCAACCTTTCAGTTAGCTATTGAGGGTGTTAACTGTTGGCACCACCCAAAGACTCCTCGATTGCCCCTGTTGTCTGTTGCTGTCAAGTCAATTCTGACTCATAACGACCCTGTAGGACAGAATAGAACTGCCCCATAGGGTTTCCAAGGAGTGGCTGATGGATTCAAACTGCTCACCTTTTGGTTAGCAGCCAAGCTCTTAACCACTGTGCCAGAACCCTGCAAGTCCTTCATATTGAGAACTGAACACTGACAGACCTCACCTGTAGAAGCTATAACGCACTTTTCCAAAATGTTTGATCTTAAATCTTCCTGATATATCGGGGATCTTGATTTTCTCTAACTCCTTCCGCAGCTTGGCCACTCCCTCCTGGCTGGCTGAGGGGAGAAAGCAGAAGGGTGACAGTTAGAGCACAGTAGTGATCCTGGAACATCAGGTCAGGACAGGCTCTGGGCCCTTGGCCCTTGTACATAGCAGAGGCACCCAGGACCCTGCCTTTGAGATGGTATTAAAACTTATTGCTGTTGAGTTGACTCCAACTCATAGCAACCATATGGGACAGAGTAGAATGCCCCATAGAGTTTCCAAGGAGTATCTGGTGGATTCAAACTACTGACCTTTTGGTTAGCAGCCATAGCACTTAACCACTATGCCACCAGGGTTCCCTTGAGATGGGATTGGAGGGGTCTAAAACAGGGGTCATCTTAAGTTTTCTGTAAAGAGCTAAACAGTAGATATTTTCAGCTTCATAGGTTATACTGACTCTGCTGCAACTACTCAACTCTGCTGTTACTGCACAGAAGCAGTCATAGACAATACATAAATAAATGAACTTAGCTGTGTTCCAATAAAACTTTATTTATGGATGCTGAAATTTGAATTTCATGTGTTGTGAAATACCATTTTTCTCTTGATTTTTTTTCAACCATTTAAAAATGGAAAAACCCATTCCTAGCTCATAAGTCATACAAAAATATGTGGTGGGCCAGATTTGGCCCAAAGGCTGTAGTTTGCCAACCTCTGGTTTAAAATATCACACCCCAAACATCTCGTCAGGCATCCTGCAAGATTTGTTGAACACCGATTCCATGCTTGGCGCTGTGCTATGCCCTCACGGATCCCCCACCCCCCCTAGCTTTTGGTCCTCTCTCCACAGGACCTTTGCACATGCTGTTCCTTCTGCCTAGGAAACCTTCCCTCTTATCTTCCTCTGGTCAGCTTCTAGTCAGCGCAGTCGTCACTTCCTCAGGGAACATTCCTGACCCAGTAGACTAGAGTAAGCCTCCTGGTTATCATTCTCATGACACTGTGGACTTCTCCTTTAGGATACCTGTTATATTTGGAATTATACATTTACTCGTATGATTCTTTCACTAACGTCTCTATCTCCTACTAGATGAAAGCTCCCCCTCTTTATCAGGGCCTTCAGTAGAAGCCTTCCTCAGGTGCCTCTGCTAAAGCCTCCTTAGCAGGAGGGAAGGGGAGGCCTTGAAGATACTTCTCCCTACTCTGACTCAGTATTCAGCACTTTTCCACTCCCAGCCCTTCTCCCCCACCGTCCCCCTTGCTCTGGGGTCCGTAAAACTGCAGGAACCTTTTATTCAGGGCTCCCTCAGCAGTAAGACAGGTCCCACGTCTGCTCTGATCCACCTGTCCCTCAATGGGTTGGTTCCCAGGCACTGTTCCTGAGAAAATTCAGAACAGAGGGGAGCTGGTGCCTTCTCTGGGTTCACCTCTTGCAGCAAGCCATTAAAGGCCTGACCATTACTTTCACTTTGGCTATTGTCTTAATTGACTACTGGGACATCTGGCAGCTGAGCTCAGCACCCTTAGCTCAGCTCAGCTCCCTGACAAGTCCCTCCCGGGGCTGTAGTGAGGACAAAATGAGAGTGCTCAGGTCAGCGCATGGCAGCGGGAGCTGTTTCGTGCCACTCTCTCCTCTATCTGGGCCTGGATGAGTGGCCTGGGGACCCTCTCTGGGTCACCCGCTAAGTAATGGGCACAGCATGGCTGCCTGGCCTCTTCACTGGGGGAGACCACTAAGAAAGTTCCTCCAGACTCTCGTCCCACCTGTCCAGCCTCGTCATGGGTTCTGAGCTCTGTTCATGCTGAGAGTGAGGCAGGGATCTAGAGGCAAGTGACAGGACTACAAACTAGCTTTAAAAGGAGGAGAAGGCTCTAGGAGTCCAAATCTGAGGTTGGGTAGAGGAAAGGAGAGAGGAAACCACAAGGACCCTCAAGGCCCTGAGCACTGGACTTGGCGTCCTCCAGTGCTCCAATCCCAGCTCTGCTACTTCCCAGCAGCGTGACCTTGCCTCAGTTTCTTCATATGTAAAATGGGGGTAAAAGAGCCTACCTGTGAGCACACCAGGCACTGGATTTAAAGGGCTGGCACACAGTAGATGCTCAATAAGTGCATCTCAGGGGTGAGAGGGGAGGGAAGGAAGGCATCCAATTACCGTAGTCAAGACCCTTCTGGGTGATCCTGGCCACGAAGCCGGGGTTGGTGGCCACTGCCACGGCTGTACCCACCACAACCAGCACCACCAGGGCTGCCCATCTGGCCATGTCCTCGTTCTCCAGAGATGTCAAAGCCCTGGGGCCTCAGAGGGGAACCACGACCTATAAAGGAACTGGCTAGGGAACCACAATGCAGCCAAATATAGAAAAAAGGAAGGAGCCGGGGCGGGGATTTGGGGCTGTGGTTCCCCATTATGGTTGGGGCCGCAGCCCCAGAGGCAGCAGTGTATGCATGCATCTCTGTGTGTGTAGGTTGGGACCCTTGGGCTCCTTCCCTTCCCTAAGCACCCTCCCCTCTGAACCCCACTCAAATCCCCGCATCTCAGGACTTCATTGAACTTCGTGGTGGGCATATCAGGGTTCATTACAGCATTCTTTCTACTGAGAGACTGAATATACGAAAGGACAATGACCAGCCCATATATGAAAATAGCAACCAGCCCAGGCAGTCAAACCACTACCTGCAGCTACAAGTCCTGGAAGCCAGATGACAACCCCTGGAATACGGAGCTCCAAATAGCCAGGGCTTGATTAATAATTAACAGCTTCTTTAATTTTTACCCCTGCTTCCAATTTAGGACAAACCAAAGAAAGCCAAGTGTGCCCCTCAAACCATTATACAGAGCTAACCAGAACCCCGCTTCTAGTTAAGCCGCCTCCAGCTTCCCCACGCCAACAGCCTCCCATGGAGCACACCTAAAGCCTTCTCCCCGCTCTCCATCCCGTTTTTTTGCTATAAAGCTTTCCCGGTCCCCTGCTTGCCTTCCAGTCTCTGACAAACATAAGTGATAGGGGCTGCCTCCCTTGCTTTAGCAAGCTCTGAGTAAATAACCTTTGTTTTCATTTGGGTGTTGTCTATTTCCACACTACTTCTGATTTCTTGAAGGAGCCCTAGTGGCGCCATAGTTAAGAGCTCGGCTGTTAACCAAAAGGTCAGTAGTTGAAATCCACCAGGTGCTCCTTGGAAACCCTATGGGGCAGTTCTGATCTGTCCCATAGAGTCGCTATGACTCGGAATTGACTTGACAGCAAAAGCGTTTGTTTTTTTTTAATGTTCATTGGGGAAAATTTGAGCAAGCACCAAGAAGAGAATACAAATTACATGTAATGCCCCTCCAGACAAGTAAAATTGTATTTTAGATTATTTCTCCCCACCGCTTCTTTTTAACAGAGGTAGAGCTTGAAAAAAAAATTTTTTTTTGAACAAAGATTCCATGACTCTGGTCAGTTTTGTGACATGCCCTTTTTCAACAAACAATATGTGGTGACCCTTCTCCCCTAGCTTTAAATACCCTTATACACACATCGTATTCCATTGCTACCTCAACCCACATGTCTTCACCACGGGTTTGTTTCTATACATTTTGCCTCCTTCCTTTGCCAGATGCGAAACCCGAGGTTCCGGGAGGGGAAATGCTCTGCTAACAGCCACCCAGCAAGCTGCTAGCCAGGCTGGGATTCAAACGCCACGACGCATCCCACACCGGGCTGGGTTCTTCAGCGCCTTGGAGGGGTGGGGACACGTGGACACTTCCCACTCCTACCGCAGCTTTCCAGACGGGTCTCTGCTCGGCCCCTGCGCAGCAGCCTCAGCCAGCCTCCACCCCCACCCCCCAGAAGAACATGCTGCTGTCCGAGATGATTCCGACTCACAGCGATCGATCGCATAGGACAGAGCAGAACTGCCCCATAAGGTTTCCTAAGCGGCGGGAACCCCGCAGGGCAGCCAGCAAGGTCTGCCGGGTGATGAGGGGACGGGCGGGGCGGCGGAGGGGGTGGCCAGCTTCTCTCCTGCTGGGTCCTCCTCAGCCCCCTGGCGCCCTGCCTCACCGGCTCTGATTTTCTGAAAATCTAATGAAACCCGCCCAGCCGGGATGGTGTGAGACCTCCTGAGCTGTTTTTTTATTTATTTTTTCTTTCTTCCTTCTAGTCTGTTTCTAAAAAAGTCTCCTTCCTAGCCCATCCGCAACACTCCAACAACTGGAATCCTTCTGGTTTGTTTAAGAATGAGAACAGGAACTATGTACAGAGCACCTGCTAAGTGCCAGATGCTGTGCATATATTATCTCCAAGCCCAAAAACAACGCGGGAAGGAGGACTGATATGAGGAAACCGAGGCAGGGAGCTATTAAGTTACCGTCAAGGTCACATGGCCTTGTGTATGGCAAGAAGACTTCTTCTTCCTGCCTGGGGCAGTTCCAGGGGGGCTCGTCACTTCCGTCCTCACTCCAGTTCTACCTTCCTTCAAATGACCAGAGCCCCCAGTCGGATGTTTGTATCTGTACAAGGAAGGTGGCTCTAAGTAGCAGCCCCAACACACAGAACGATGACGCGTCATAAAATTAGTTTTTGAAAACTTATCTTGCACATTTTTGAGCACCTCCAGCTCTAATTGCCCAAAGTTCCTGAGTCCCCCAGGCCTAGCCGGACGGCGCATCTGTGAGGGTGGCTGGCAGGGAAGGGGCACCGAGATGAGACCCACATGATGATGACTTACCTTGCCATAAAATCAGAGCCTTGAAACAGCTAACAAGTTTCTGAACCAGCCGCCGGCTTCTCCCTGATGGCTCATGCTTCGCCGCAATCGGCCATGTCCATCCTCTCATTCTGCCTCTCAGCACTGTGAGGGCCAGCCCGTGAACTCTGAGCTCGTAGCTTAAACTTGCTGAGCCTGAGTTTCCTCGTTTGTCCCCAAACTCCATCCTCAAGCACGGGTCCTTTGTTAGACCCAGATGCCAGCTGTCTCCATGAGGCCATCCCTATGGTCAGCGAGACCCTGTAAGACCCTCCTCCTTGGGCTCTTGATTCTGAAGCCTCTACCCCCTTCACCTACTTCAGGGCCACCTCTTCCACGTGTACGGCCTCCAGTGTGGGTTGTCAGTCATTCTGTACCCCTGGATTAGGGATGCAGGTGTAGGAGGGGGCTCCAGGTACATTCTGAGGGTGGGGAGGAGAGGAATAGGCCTTCATAGAGCTCTGGCCTCAACATGTAGCATCTAAAAGACAATGTGACATTTCAAACCATGAAGAAAACCTCTTGGTACAGTCTCTCTTACTTTGTTATGCTAAAAGCGTGTCTTCCTTGCCAGCCTTGAGTCTTGTCATAAAAAGGCCCCTTTGAGTACTCAGCCCCTAGAGGATACCAGCTTCCAAGAGGAGCAGGGCGGAGCAGATTTTTCTCACTGCATTATTATTATTATTGTTACTGCAGTCCCAGAGTAGGACACAAGACATATTCAATAGTGAATAAATGAAAGAAGAGTGTTTAGAGACTGAGAAGGACAAGCTCAGCCTGACAATCCCAGTAGGCTTCCAGGAGGAGGCAAGACTTGAGCCAAGTCCTGGTTCGGGCTGAGACAGGGAGGGTTGCTTTCAAAGAGCAGTTTCTGAGAAAGGCTGCAGGATGAGGGAAAGGGAAAGATAAAGATAAGTGGCTCTCCTAGGGGGTGGTGGAGAGTGAGGGTGTCACTCTCACTTCTCCCATTCCCCTGGAAATTGGGAAATTGAAGTGCTTCAAATGTGTTTCCTCCTGTAGGTTCTGCCTCCTCCAGCCTGAGGTAGGATCACAGGAAGAAGAGCAATGCCACAGTTGGCAAATGTCTGAGGGCCTCTGACCCCAAGTGCGATTTCCCCTCAGCCACATTAGGAAATAAGTTTGTGTGCTCGGCCAAGCCCCAAACAGAACTATTGCTGGGAAGGAGATGCCTCCTGCCTGGACTGTGGCCTGGGGACACAGGCAGGCCGGGACTAGAGGGAGCAAATGAGGAGCAGGGCCTGGGTTGGAGTCCTGGCTTTGCCTTTACATGGCTGTGTGACCTTGGACCAGTCTTTGCTCCTCTGCGGTCTCCAGAGTCCTCGTCTATAAGAATGGCCACCATCTTTGGAGGGCTTAATCCGTGCCAGCAACCAAGCCAAGCCCTTGGCTGACATTCTCTTTTAATTCTCATCCAACCCTGAAAGGAGGTATCATTGGCTCCACTTCATAGATGAGAAAATTGAGGCTCAGAGAAGTAACTTGCCCAAAGTCACACAGCTGAGATGTGGCAAAGGGATATTGGTGATTCCCATACTCTGAGAGCGTGTCATTCTGTGCTTCCCCAAAGCGTAAGTAAGAAGACAAGTGACATTGCTTTTGGACACACAGGTCCCAGGGTTAAGTCCCAGCTCAGCTTAATATCACCAAGGGACAAGGGCCCATTTACTAACAGGCTCCTAGGGCCCTCTATGTCCCACCCTGGTGGCTCTCAAACTGCAGCTTATGTGGAATCATCCAGGAGCTTGTTAATATGCAGACTCCCGAACTCTCCCCCTACTCCCCCTCCTTCTCCCCACCCCATTAGATTCTGATGTTACCACCACCACCAGTTGCTCTCCAGTCAACTTCAACTCATGGTGGCCCCATGTATGTCAGGGTAGAACTATGCTCCATAGGGTTTTCAATGGCTGATTTTCAGAAGTAGGTTGCTAGGCTTTTCTTTCGAGGTGCCTTTGGGTGGACTTGAACTGCCAAACTTTCATTTAGCAGTTAGCTGAACATGTTAACTGTTTTCACCACGAGAGATTCTTAGATTCTGATGTAGAAGGTAGGTAACGGGGCCTGGGAATCTCCCTGTTGATTCTCACACAGGTGAACTCCAAGCCATATCTCAAGAATCACTAACTTAGAGGAATCACCTTGAACATGTGAAGTTTGTCATGCTCCACACCCTTGAACAGCAGCCCCCACAGCCTGGAATGCTTTCCCCAGTTCAGCTGGAGCAGCGTGCTCTCTGGGAAACCTCCTCTGCCTCCCTCCCTCTCTCCCTTCCATGGCGTCTTCTGTTTATCTCATACAAAGCACAGCCCTGGGCACACCAGGCCTGAGCCACAGGGGCAGTTATTGCCCTTTGTCGGGGGGAGGGGGAGGGGAATAAATGCTGATAGCATGGTCCAGTGCCACCCCACTCCTGCTGCAAAAGACCTCTTTAAAGCATTAAAAAGCAATTATGTCACATTAATGACTAAGGTGTGCCTGACCCAAGCCATAGTATTTTCAATTGCCTCATACGCATGTGAAAGCTGGACAATAAAAAAGATCTAAGAAGAATTGACGCATTCAAATTATGGTGTTGGCAAAGAATACTGAATATACCATGGACTGCCAGAAGAATGAACAAATTTGTCTTGGAAGAAGTACAGCCAGAAGGCCCCTTAGAAACGAGGATGGCAAGACTTCATCTCATGTACTTTGGACATGTTATCAGGTGGGACCAGTCCCTGGAGAAGGACATCATGCTTGGTAAAGTAGAGGGTCAGTGAAAAAGAGGAAGACCCTCAACGAGATGGATTGACACAGTAGCTGCAACAATGGGCTCAAACATAGCAACGATCGTGAGGATGGCACAGGACCAGGCAACATTTTGTTCTGTTGTCCATAGGGTCGCTATGAGTTGGAACAAACCCGACGGTACCTAACAACAACCTGTCCCTTTGGAAGGGTCACTACCTTGCCCATCCTCAGTTTCCTCATCTGTAAAGTGTGTTAGTTAGCAACGCCGGCTTATAGGCTCCCCTGACAAGTCAGTGCAATAACGTGTACATAGTACTTGGCAGATGGTCAGGCACATAGTAGATGTTTGTCGCAGCTTGGTTTTCCTACTCCTTCCCTCCTGGGAACTCTAGTTTCTCCTACTCACGGGAGCCAGGGGTGAGGCAGCTGAGTCAAGGGACACAGAAGACTGAATGTATTCAGGCTGGGGCAACTTGACCAGGGCGGGGGTTGCCTCCCAGTTCTGCAGGCTGCACCACCCAAGCCCTCCTCATCCGGCTGGTAGAGACCCTGCTACATAAGGGGAAGGAAGCAGGGCTCAGCAATGCTCCCACTCTGCTTGCTCAGGATGTTGCCTCACCATCCTGATTCTCCAAAATTTCATGCCTGGAGGGTCCGTTACCATGAAATGGCCAATGTTCTGGTCTGTAGGGAGGAGGGTCCAGCTGAGCTTAAACAGATGCTTTCATGGAAAACCCAGGTAACTGGCTTCAGGCAGTGCCCAGCGCAAGCAGTGTGACCACATGTGCATTTCCAGAACAGTCCCTCTGACTGCTAAGCAGGGGCTGGATGGGGTGGTGTGGGCAGGCATCAAAAGCCAGGAGACCATGATGGGACACAGCAATGCGGCATCTGCCATGGCGTGGGGAAGCGAGGCCAGGTGGAGGGAACAGCTTAAGCAAACGCACTGAGAACGAAATTCCCAGTTGGCCGCAGTGTGGAATGGCGAGGGAGGACGATGGTGGCGGCTGGGCCACAGGGTCCTGTTTTGGTCTTGTCCTTAGGGGCCGGTGACCACCAAGTTTGTCAGGTATGAAGGTCCTCCCGCGAGAGTTGTTAGATTTACAAAGTTCAAGGATCGAGAAAAAGCCATTACAAACTTAACTTTTAAAGATGAATTTGCAATTTCCTAGTGCCCAGTTTACAGACATTTGAAATGAGAAGCCAGGAACATGTTTGATGACATTTCATAGTGTTTGGCTAAAGGGACCTTGGCATGCTCAAACCTTGCCCTGCCTGTTTCCTGTTCCCTGCCCCCATAATACACCTGGGGAGCCAAACCTACAGAGCCCCAGGACACAAAGAAACAAAGTACTGGCTTATGATTAGCTGGGCCACGGCAGACAGCCGAGGCAGGCTTGAATAAAGGCTGGGCTGGAGCACAAGGCCAAGGTCCAGTCAGATAGGCCTCCCACTGCTCCCCCTCTCTCCCCAGCCTTTGGCTGGCCTCGTGGAGAGAAATCCTAGCAATGACTGTCGTGGCGGAGGGAGAGAGATAGAGCGAAGGCAAGAGCAAGCTTGGGCTTAGTTTACCAACCACATGGCACAGAGTAGAAGAACAGAGAGAAAAGGGCACTCAGCCTTCCAGCCACCAAGACTTCTGTCCACCAGAAAACAAACCCAATCAATGTCCTAGAGTCCAGCCGATCAGAGTAGCATATCCAAATCGCTAAGGGAGGGAGGGAGTCCCTGGGTGGTGCAAACAGTTAACGTACTGGGCTGCTAACATAAAGGCTGGCAGTTAGAGCCCCCTCAGAGGCACCTTGGAAGAAAGTCCTGGTGATCTACTTGTGAAAAATCAGCCACTGAAAACTGTATGGAGTACAGTTCTACTCTGACACACATGGGGTCGCCAAGAGGTGGAGTCGACTTGACAGCAACTGGTTTCAATTGGTTTAGAGGAGGGAGAAGGAGTCGGGAGAGCAGGGAAGCAGGCAGTGGGGTTGGTGGGAGTGTTTCTGACCCCCTTTGGGAATGTGTGCTAGCC
>NW_004443944.1:25938868-25940645 GCF_000243295.1 Trichechus manatus latirostris
TCTAGAATAAAGAGGAAAAGGGCAGAGGAAGAAGACCAAGGGTCCGCAGCTGGCTCTGGGTGACAGCTCTGTCATCCCCTTGTGAACAGTATTCTTATCTGATTTGCTGTCTGATGTATCCCAAGTGCCTGGAACAGCAACTGGCATATAGTAGGTGCTCAATAAACACAAGTTGACTAAATGAAGGGGGTTTGGAGAAGGCGGACTCCCAAATCAATGGAGATGATGGTGTTGATGGGAAGTGGAGATTTGAAGAGAGGGAATCTTAGGAAGCATTTCTGTAGACCATGCATATTCCCTTCAGGATGCTCAAAAACATAAGCAAAAAACTTGAGTCATTTAAAAATTATTTTGGGAGTGTTAGAACTGTGATGATGTGACCATTACATGCCCTAAGATAGGACCACCTATCGGCTGGATTTTTGCAACAATCCTCCTAAACCTTTACCAAGTGCATATGTGACACCAGACATCATTCTAAGCTCTTTACGTGTGTGCACACTTGTGTATGTATACGCACACACAGAGTTCTGACGAGGTAGACACTGCACCATTCCCACGTTATGAAGGAGGACACTGAGGCACAGAGAGGTTGAGTAACCGTCCCAGGGTCACACAGTTGAGAAGTGATGGGTTGAGAGTAGACCCAGTTGGCATCAGAGCTCTTGCTCTTGACCTTACACTTACTTGTGAGAGTCCAGGCAGTATGGGAGGGGCAAGCCTTGGGGGGGCCACTGACTCAGAAAAAACCAGGCATCTAGTGGCTCTGAAGGGGGCTTCTGAGTCTGAATTCCCACCCCTCTTCCTTGTTTGCCCAGGGAGGAAAAATAATCACTGACAGGATGAGGCCCAGGGTTCATCTGGGGGCTGCTGTTTTCCCAGCTGTGGAGTGGCTGCCCCCTCCCTGAGCCAGCCCTGGACTCCAGCGGTTCCAAGGAGCCAGGACAAAGTGCAGTCATCATGGGAAAATTAAAAAACGTAGAGAGTGAAAGAAATAAAGATCAGCTGTAACGCCCCACTCACAGAGACACATGGACACCATTTTTTGGTGTTTTTCTAGCAGTCCTCTACCAGTGTGTGTGTGTGTATGTGTGTGCGCATGCATATATACACATATACACACACAAACAGATGGAAGACTATTATATAATTGTGTAACAAGGATGTTCATCTGGCAATATTGTGTATGTTTTTCTATATCATTAAATATTCTTAAACAGAATAGTTTTCTTTATCTTTCACTTTATTGGTTTGTTTTAATTTACAAAGGTATTTTATGCAACACCTTTTTATAGTTTGCATTTGTATTGAAGCGTAAATAATATACAGTAAAAGACACCCTTTCTAAGGTATACTTCTAGGAGTTCTGACAAACCCGTACTCATGTCATCACTACCGTAACAAGATCTAAAATAGTTCTATCATCCTCAAAAAGTTCCCTTGTGACCCTTTGTTGTCAACCTCTGCCACCACCCCACCCCTGGCGACCACTGATCTGTTCCTTTGCCCATAATTTTGCTGTTTCCAGAATGTCATGGAAATGGAATCACAGAGTTAGCAACCTTTCGAGCCTGACTTCTTTCACTTAAGGTCACGCATTGAGGTTCATCCATGTTGTTGTGTGTATTAATAGTGTTTTCTTCTTCTTTTTTTAAATAATATTTTGTTGTGTTTTTGGTGAACTTTTACACAGCAAATTAGGTTCCCATTTGACAATGTCCACATAAATTGTTCAGTGACATTACTTATGTTTTTCACAATGTGTCAACATTCTCTT
>NW_004443944.1:25947195-25948405 GCF_000243295.1 Trichechus manatus latirostris
GACTTTTAAAAACATTCAAAAAATAGTTGGGTACCAAACATACTGCTGGCCAATTTATGTTCTTACTTTCTTCGCTTAGGGGAAGTCAGCCTCCAAGATAACCTCCAACGATCCCTGTCTCCTGGTATTTACTTCCTTGTATACTCCCCTCCCACACTGAGTAGGGCTGACCTCGATAGGTTATTATGGAAATAACAGCATGTGATTTCCGAGGCTAGGTCTCTTTTTTTAATAATATTTTATTATGTTTTAGGTGAAAGTTTACACAGCAAATTAGGATCCCCTTTAACAACTTTTATACAAATTGTTCCTGGCCATTGGTTACAGTTTTTACAGTGTGTCAGCATTCTCATTGTTTCCATTCTGTTTGTTCTGTTTCTCTTGCTCTAGCTTCCCTTCCCCTGCTTGCCCTCTCATCTTTGCCTTTGGGTAACTGTTCACCATTGGGTTTCATACAGTTAATTGTTTAAGGAAGCTCGTTACTCATGGGTGACATTGTTTATTTTATAAGCCACTCTATTATTTGGCTGAAAGGTGACATGCAGAAATACCTTCAATTCCAAGTTCAAAGGGTATCTTAGGGCGATAGTCTCAGGGGTTCCTCTAGTCTCCAACAGTCTAGCAGGTCTGGCCTTTTTTAGGAATTTGAGTTTTGTTCTACATTTTTCTCCCACTGTATTTGGGACCTTCTATTGTGTCCCCGGTCAGAACTGTCCATAGTGGTAGTCGGGCATAGTTGGGCACCACCTAGTTCTCCTGGTCTCAGGTTAGAAGAGGTTGTGGTTCGTGTGGGCTGGTTAGGTCTCTTTTTGATCACTTGCTCTGGGAGAAGCCAGCTGCCATGTTGTGAGAACACTTAAGCAGCCCCTCGGAGAGGTCCACAGGGTGAGGAAATGAGGCTTCCTGCCAATAGCCAGCACCAATACATCAGCCGTGTAGTGAGCCACCTTGGAAGCAAATCTGTCAGCCCCATTCAAGCCTTCAGATGAATGCAGCCCTGGACATCTTAACTGCAACCTTACGAGAAACCCTAAGCTAAACCATTCCTGAATTCCAAATCCACCAAAACAGTGTGAGATAATAAATGTTCATTGTCCCTTTAAGCCTCTGAGTTGTGGAGTGATTTGTTACACAGCAATAGATAACTAGTACAACCTTAAAGGTAATTCCACATCAGTCTCTGGAGAGTAGTATCATTCAGTTAATGTCT
>NW_004443944.1:25949605-25951370 GCF_000243295.1 Trichechus manatus latirostris
AACCTGAGATTCTGTCTTGACAAGAAACCAGAAGGGAAGAAAGACCCTTGAGGGTTCCTGGGGGACCCCCCAGGGACCTGGGGGGGTGGGCAGGAAAAAAAAGTAGCTGCCTCCCCGCCCCCTTCCCTGTCAGGGCTACAGCTGAAGTGGGGGAGAAAAACGAACGCAGCTGTACAGGACGATTTAGCCCCTTTCATTGTGAGCTAAGTTCTCAGCCGGCTGCTGGGTGAGGCTGTGGTAGGACCCCAGGCCCCACCCTCTTCCTGCCACCACAGCTGCACCTGCCCAGTTTTCACACTGTAGGGAAGAGGCCTGGGGTGATGCAGGGTGGCTGTGAACCCTGAAGTGGGGCCGTGGAGGGGAAAGGGCTGTCCAGTGAGAAAGGAGACGAGGAAGCCAGCATTTTGGGAAAGGAGACATCTCAGAGCTGAGAATTCCAGGGATAGGGGAACCAGGCTAAGCTCTGTTTGGGGGGAGACTGTGGCTTGGGTACCACATGTTTTCACACCTACCTCCAGAGTGCAAGGAAGCAAGAATGGGGAAATTGAGTTACAGGCTGCCTTAGACACCCTCCATTCCACCCCCACCTACTGTGCAAAGATGCCCAGAGAGGGCAATAGTCTTCTCCAAGGCCATACAGCATGTCCATTGCAGGGTCAGGATTCAAACCTGTCCTGACCCCTAGCCCAGAATCTGCCCCCAAATCCTAGCGTGTTGGGAATGGCAGACACTTGACAGGCTTCTTCAGAGCATTGTCAGAGCTGTTACTGGGGGAATACTCATTTCACAGAGGAGAAAAGGGGGGCTCGGAGGGCTTGGAGAATTTGTATGCATCATCACAGAGTGGTGAAGCTGGGATTTGAATTCAGGTTTGTCTGAGTCCGGAGCCTGAGCTCTAAACCACTCAGTTATTCTGACCCTCCAGCCCCACTGATGGTTGTTTTGCACACTTGTGGGAATGGGGAACTCACCACCACCTGAGGTAACTTGGACCCTCCTTGGACAGCCCTATCACAAATGTTTTATAGCACCAGGGAACATCAGACTGTTTTATTTTTAATCCCTAACTTTTATACTGAAACATTTTAAACCTACAGAAGAGATGAAAAAACAGTACAATGGACACCCATGTATCCTTCACCTGGGTTTTTAAACTATTTGTCACATTTGCTTTTCTCTTTCTCTCATCATACACACACACACACACACACACACACACACAGACTCTAGGACCTTTCTCGGGTAAATCTACCACGAACCTCCCAAGAATAAGGATGTTCTCCCACATAACCTCTCTACCTAAGAAAATTAACAATAATTCAATAACATCTTCTAATTATTAGGCCATGTAAAGATTTCCCCAACTGACTCCAGAATGTCTTTCATAGATTTTTTTCCCAATCCAGGATCCAGTCAAGGTTCATGAATAACAATTGGTGGTCAGATTTCTAGTCCCCTTTAGTCTAGAACAACCCGTTGTTTTTTGTGTGTTTTATTGGCCGGCTGTTTCTTTTCCATGACCTTGACATGTTTAAAGAGTCCAGGCCAGTTGTCTTGTAGAATGTCCCTTGTTCTGTATTTGTCTGATTATTTTCTCATGATTAAACTCCTGTGAAATATTCTTGGCAAGAATGTGAAATAGATAATGTCAATACCCCTTACTGTGGCACCTCAGGAGCCATATGATTTCAGGTTGTCCCACTTTTGGGGATACTGCATTTGATCATAGGGTTACGGTGGTGACTGTCAGGGTTTTCCATTCTAA
>NW_004443944.1:25952187-25954059 GCF_000243295.1 Trichechus manatus latirostris
AATTTTGGAATGGTTTTAGATTTACAGAAAAGTTGTGAAGATAGTATAGAGATTTCCCATATAGTCCACACCCAGTTTCCCCATTAGTGTATTAACATTTTACATTAATGTGGTACATTTGTCACAATTAATAAACCAATATTGATACATTATTATTAACTAAAGCCCACAGTTTACCCAGATATCTTCAGTTTTCCCCTAACGCTCTGTTTCTGTTCCGGGATCCCATCTAGGATATCACATTTTATATAGCCATCATATTTCTCTAGGCTCCTCTTGGCTGTGATAGTTTTTCAAACTTTTCTTGTTATTTGATGATGTTGACAGTTTTGAGGAGTACTGGTCATGTATTTTGCAGGATGCCCCTCAACTGGGATTGACCTGATGCTTTTCTCTTGATTAGACTGGGGTTATGGATTTTGGGGAGGAAGACCACAGAGGTAAAGTGCCATTCTCCACACATCATATCAAGTGTACATACTATCAACATGGCTTATCATCACTGATAACCTTGATCATCTGGCTGAGATAGTATTTGTCAAGTTTCTCCACTATAAAGTAACTTCCCTCCCCCTTCCCATACTGTACTCCTTGGAAGGAAGTCACTATGCCCAGCCCACACTTAAGAGGTGGGAAGTTATGCTCCACCTCCTTGAGGGCATATTATTTACATTAATTATTTGAAACTATTCTGCATGGGAGATTTGTCTCTTCTCCTCTACTTATTTATTTATTCACTCATTTATTTATATCAGTATAGACTTAGGAATTTTTTTTAATACTTTGGGTTAGACCAATGCTAGTTTATTTTGTTGCTCAAATTTTTCCAGCTTTGGCCATTGGGAGCTCTTTCTGTTGGTTCCTGTTGCCCCTTTGACATACCCCATCATTGTGTATTTTTTTTTTTTAACATTTTCTGCAAGAAACCCATGAAAGATAAATCAAGATGCGCCAAGCTTATCTTGTATATTTCCTGCCCCAGTCCTAGAATCATCCATTTCTCCAAGGAACTCTGGTTCCTTTAATTGGAGAATGGTATTAGAAACCAAGATCTGAGCACTGCATGTGCTTGTTGCTACTGGGGTGTCATTGCTTCTAGGTTCTCTCAGCTGACAGAGAAAGGAAATACATATCTGTATACTAACCCATGTATACACACATATCCATACATATTTCTACATGTTTCTATATCTATCTACATATATTTGAATCTACAGTAAGCTAAACATGAGTTCATACTGATGTTTTCAACTTGAATCCATTACTACATGGTTCATTCTAACCTTTTTCCTTTGCTTGTCTGTAACCTCTCACTACAAAAGTGAGAAATTTACACCATTGTTTTTTCTTTTTTAATTTCATTGTGCTTTAGGTGAAAGTTTACAGTCCACACTAGTTTCTCATTCAAAGATTTATACTCAAATTGTTTTGTAACATTGATTGCAATCCCCACAGTGTGTCAGCACTCTCCCCCATTTCCCTTTACACCCCAGGTTCCCCATGTCCATTTGTCCTGGTTTCCTGTCCTTTCCTGCCTTCTTATCTTTGCTTTTGGGCAGATGTTGCCCATTTGGTCTTGTATACTTGATTGGACGAAGAAGCATCTTCCTCATGTGTGTTATTGTTTGACCTGTCTAATCTTTGGCTGAAAGGTGGACTTTGGCAGTGGCTTCAGTTCTGAGTTAGCAGAGTATCTGGGGTCCATGGTTTCAGAAGTTCCTCCAGTCTCTGTCAGACCAGTAAGTCTTGTATTTTTTTGTGAATTTGAATTTTGTTCTACATTTTTCTCCTACTCTGTCCGGGATCCTCAGTCCATGGTGGTAGCTGGGCACCATCTAATTCTTCTGGGCTCAGGCTGAGATGGAGGCTGTG
>NW_004443944.1:25955235-25965018 GCF_000243295.1 Trichechus manatus latirostris
TTTTTTTTGTTTAACAATATATGGCAGAAATCACTCCATATCGTTTCACAGAAATTTTTCTCCTCACTTTTATGGCTGCATAGCATTCCTCATGTGGTACCATAGTTCATTCATCCAGTTTCCTATAGGTGGACATTTGGGAATTTCCAACATTTTGCTATTACAAGTAATGCTACAATGAATAACCTTGTGTATAAGTGATTTTATATTTGTGGAAGCATACCTTTAGGATAAATCCCAGAAGTAAAACTGCAGGGTCAGAGGTAAATGCATATGTAGTTTTGTTAGATATTACCATATTACCTTCAGTAAAGGCTGTACTAATTGGCATTCCCACCAACAGTATATGTGAGTGGCTATTTGCTCAAAGCCTCGCCAACATGTGTTGTCGAGCTTTTGAACTTTTGCCAGTTTGATGGATGAGAAATGGTATTTCAGTGCAGTTTAATTTGCAATGAAACTTTTCATATGTGTAAGGCCATTTGGACATATGCTTTTCAGGACGTGCTGGATCTCAGGATTGACCTGCCCCCGTGGGTGGGTGGTGGCTGTGGCTCCCCATCATGCCTAGGGGACCAACCAGTGGGTCTTCACAGAGGGCCCCAGCTCCTCACTCCTCCTCTCTGGTTCCTGCAGGCCCCTGACTCTGCCCTGAACCCCCGACCCCTAACCATCTGAGGGAGCAACTGCTTCCTCCACACAAAGAAGACTCTGATTAAAAGGATGACTTGGCCTCTGAGAAATGCCAAAGTCTTGACCTCCTGCCAGGGCTGAGAGATGACAAGTCAGTACCATGGGGTGGGAAGGACTAGCATGGGACTGCTGCTTCAGGAAGCTGGATTTGGAGACACAGGGCACCCTGTCTCTGCAGGATGATTGGTCCAGCCTCGAGCTGGCCTCTTGGCCATCAACTCCATTCTCTCCTACCTGGCTCCTGAGTGATCTGCCTAAAACTTAGAGATGACCATGAAGCTCCTGATTTTAAAGGCTTCTTCTAGCTCCTCAGGGTGACAAACCCAGCTGGGATCTGATCCCCATTCACTTTTCTAATGAAATCTCCCTCCCTATATCCCCCCACCCACCCACTCATCCATTCATCTATCCACTCATCCATCCGTATTAGTTATCTATTGCTGCATAACAAATTACTTCACAATTTAGCATCTGAAACAATAATAAACATTTATTATCTCACACAGTTTCTGTGGGTCAGGTATTTGGAAATGGCTAAGCTGGGTGGTTCTCATTCAAGGTCTCTAATGAGGTTGCAGTCAATTTGTCAGGTGGGACTGCAGTCATCTGAAGGCTTGACTAGGGCTGGAGAGTCTACTTCCAAGGTGGCTCACTCACATGAGTGAAAAGTTGGTCCAGGATGTTGGTCCAGGCCTCTGTTCCTTGCCACATGGGCCTTTTCATAGGGCTATGTGAGTTTCCCAACAATGTGACAACGGGCTTCCCTTAGAGCAAATGACCCAAGAATCAGCAAGGTGGAAGCCACTGTGTCTTTTATGACCTCCTCTCAGTAGCTGCACACTGTAAATTCTGCCACTGAAAACTGAGTCATTAAGTCCAGTCCTCAATGAAGGGGAAGGGAATTAGGCTTCATCTTTTGAAAGGAGGAAAGTTAAGAAATTTGTGGGCATGTTTTTAAAACTACCACACCATCCAGCCAGCCAGCCAACAAATATTTATGGACTACTTGCTGTGTGCCTGTCCTTGTGAGCAGCTCATACTCCAGAAGCTTGAGGAGCACATTGTCTAGATCAAGGAGGGGTTGCAAACTCAAACGCCCACAGGGTCCAGGAAGTAGCATGAGTGAGTGAAGTGAGCCAGGTGGGGACTGTGGTGAGCTGGACAGTATGTGCCTGGCTGAAGGATGAAGTTTTCACCCAGCTCTAGAAGTTTATGTGAAGTCTCCCAATTTTTAGGTGCTGACAACTAATTCAAGTTTTGCTTTTTCTAACTCTGTTTGCTGGATTTGCCCCATATGCTGCCAGTTTGCAAATTCAGATGCAGCCACTTCAAACTTCTCAAGGTTCCCCCAGAAAATTCATTCATTCAATAAACATTTATGTGTACCATGCCCCTTTCACACATCAGAAATGACTTGCAATCACCCCCAAGCACACGCTTTTTTACGTCTCTGTGCCACTGCATGGAACCCTGGCGGCACAGTGGTTAAGAGCTCGGCTGCTCACACACTACAGGGGAAGTCAGCACAACTGGACTAAAGCAAAGCTAAGAAGTTTCCTGAATACAATCAAACACTTTAAGGGTCAGAGTAGCAGGGGTAGGGATCTGGGGACCATGCTTTCAGGGGACATCTAGGTCAATTGGCATAACAAAGCTTAGTAAGGAAATGTTCTGCATTCTACTTTAGTGAGTGGCGTCTGGGATCTTAAAAGCTTGCAAGCGGCCATCTAAGATGCATCAGTTGGTCCCAAACACCTGGAGTAAAGGAGAATGAAGAACACCAAAGACACAAGGAAAGTATTAGCCCAAGAGACAGAAAGGGCCACATAAACCAGAGACTTCATCAGCCTGAGACCAGAAGAACTAGATGGTGCCCGGCTACCACCAATGACCACCTTGACAGGGAACACAACAGAGAGACCCTGATGGAGCAGGAGAAAGGTGGGGTGCAGAGCTCAAATTCTAGTAAGAAGACTAGACTTAATGGTCTGACTGAGACTGGAGGAACCCCAGAAAGCATGGCCCCTGGATTCTCTATCAGCCCAGAACTAAAACAATTTCCAAGGCCAACTCTTCAGACAGGGATTGGACTGGACTGTGGGACATAAAGTGATACTCGTGAGGAGTGTGCCTCTTAGCTCAAGTAGATACAAGAGACTAAACAGGCAGCTGCTGTCTGGAGGTGAGAGGAGAAGGCAGAGTGGGTTAGGAGCTGGTTGAATGGACATGAGGAATCAGGGGTAGAAAGGAGGAGTGTGCTGTCACAGTATGGGGAGAGCAGTTAGGGTCACATAACAATGCATGTATGAATTTTTGTGTGGGAAAAAATAAAAAAGAACTGGGCTGCTAACCAAAAGGTTGGCAGTTTGAATCTACCAGCTGTTTCTTGGAAACCCTATGGGGTAGTTCTATTCTGTCTTATAGGGTCACTATAAGTCGGAATTGACTCGATAGCAATGGGTTTGGTTTGTTTGTTTTGGTGCCACTGCATACACTATTTCCTTGGCATGGAATGCCTTCTCATCTTTCTGCCTGCAGTGAACTTCTACTCCTCCTTCAAAACCTAGGTATAAATATCTCTTCCTCTGGAAAACCTCAGCTAACTCACCTCTATAGGGAGTTACTGGTTCACTCCTCTAGCTTCTACCATATTTGTATTCACAGCTCCAACAATACACTTCTCTGCCTCCCTCACCAGAAGATGGGGTCCCCAAGGACAGGGACTAGGTCAGGGTCATTTCTACAGGATGACTGCTGAGCAAAGGGGGAAGATCGCCTCAGGGCACCAGGCAGAGCTTCCCAGAAAAGGTGGTCCTGGAAGGATGAACAGATCTTACAGAAAGAGGATCCCCTGGCAGAGGGAAAAGCGTGAGCAAAACCACAGAGGCAGGAAAGCGTAGGTGGTGTCTGAGGCTCCTTCCTCCTTAGCTCCCCTCCAGCTGGCGGGACTCTTGGCTGCCTCCCCAGATGCTGAGGGGCGAGCTCTGCAGGCCCCCCAAGGAGCTAAATGTAACCGGAGGAGAGGAGACAGCTGGAACAAGAAACCCAAGTCCTGGAGGAGTCATCCATGGAGTCAGTCCCACAATAACAAGAAAGAGCTGAACTGGGAGGAAAAGGGAAATCCCAGGGGTACAGAGTCCAGAGGGGTGGCGGCTAAGGGATGGGCTGGAGAAGGGGGCTCAATGGCCCTCAGGGCTCCCTGCCTTTGGGCCTGGCTCTTGGCTTCCACTGCCCTTGGAGCAAGACCCTTCTCCAGCCCCTCATGCCAGCTCCCTTGCTGGTGGGTCCCCCTGCATTCCCTGCCCCCTTCTGTATGATCTGCTCTACCCAGAAGCTAGAGGAGTCTTTTAGAAAAAATTAATCCAATCATGTTACTCTCCTTCTTAAATCCCTCCCATGGCTTTTCATGACTCCAAGGAGAAAATTCAAACTACTTTCTGTGGTCTGCACAGCCTTGCCCACCTCATCCACCTCTTCTCCTGCCCTTTTCCCCCTCGTTCTCTGCCTCTTTCAGTGCCTCCAGCATGCTTGCCTGCCACAGGACATTTGCATGTGCTGTTCCCTCTGACTGCAATGCTCTTCTGTGATGTCTTTCACTAGTTAACTCTTCCCCTCTCTTTAGATTTCAGTTTAAGCCCTCAGGGCAGCCTTCCCAGATCCTCCAGCATCCAGCGGGTTCCTTTGATATGTGCTTTTTTCCCCCTTTCCTTTAAAGACCTTACCACCTTTGTATGGTGTGTTAATTATTAAGGTCTGATCCCCTGCTAGACTGTGAGCTACAATAGGGCAGGGGCCCAGCACACTGTCCCTGGCACAGAGTGGGTGCTCAATACACGCATCTCATGGTCTCCATCCCTGGCAGAACATGACAAATGATCATGACTATTGCCTCACAGCAGGCAGGGGAGGGAGGCAGAGCAGAGGTTATTGGTTCCATCGTACAGGTGAGAAAACAGGTTCAGAGAATTTTGGCAAACCCCTAAGATTCCCCAGGGAGTTAAAGGGCAGGCAGAGATCCACACTCTGGGCCTCTAAGTATATATCCCGGGCTTCTCCACCATAAGGCAGTTTGGGGAGCAAGCCAAGCAGATAGCTGTCCTAGCTGGGCAGAGTGACATTATATGAGTTACCCCTCTCTGGGTGAACCTCCCTGCTGTAAATTGTGACAGTTGAACAAGGTAAAATTTTAACTCTCTTTCAGGGGCTCAGAGAGGTTTAGTTCTTGTGAGTCATTACCATCCCTGCCTCTCCCACCAGACCGTGGGCATCCTAGGAGAAGGAGGAACAGTGATTGAGATACCCATGTGCCACAGGTCCTCCTCCACTACCATCCTATGACCCAGCATCAGGAAACTCATTTAAACATCATATGTTCCCCTGCAAGAAGAGAAGGTCATTGAGGGAAGAAATGTCATTTCCAACTTTTTTTCCTCCCAGAGTTTATGGAGTGGGCAATGATCACCAAAGCCTTTGTTAGCATAACTATGCTCCCATCCCCTTTCTGGTTTCTTTGGAGAACTTCTCCCCACTCCATGTGGTCCTGGTAGAGCCATCTGTCATGGTGCTTCTACCCAAGGATGGGCATGGAATCTATTCTGGCCAATCGGAATGGCCTCATTACCCTGGCCACATGATTGGCCCAGGAATGTGACCCAAGCAAGGCCAATCAGGGCTTTAGGGCAGTATTCAAACATAAGCCTTCTACCCCCAGACCCTGTGTATTCTCCACAATGCCAGTCTGCCTTTTGTCTTGGGACCACAGATGGCAAACAAACATTGTCTCCAATGCCAACTCAGATTGATTGGTAATGGCTGCCTGGGCTCTGTGTTAGGAGGTTTCTGAGGCTGCTTCAGGGCTCCGCAGGAAGTGCCATGATAAATTAGAGATGTCTACCATGGGTATGGAAGGGGTGAGTGTGCACGTGGGTGCCAGGTTTCGCTTCCTTGGAGTAGGAGCAAATCAGTATTTGTTGAACGAATGAATGAGTGAATGAATTAAAAAATTCTGAATCCCATGACCCCAAAAAAACCATTGCCATCGAGTCTATTCTGACTCATAGCAACCCTATAGGACAGAGTAGAACTGTCCCATAGGGCTTCCATTCTGCTTAATTTAGAACACTCTTTCCACCAAGTGAGCCTGTCTCTTAGTGAGGCATCCTGGCTCCAGGTTATGGGAATCTCAGAATCATAGGTTGAACGGACATTTGCCTGGGACCTATTATGGGCCAGGCACTGTGTTAAACCCTTTCAATGCATTATCTCATTGAATCCTCAAAACAGCTCATGAGGAGAGGGTGAAGACCTCCATTTTATGTTGAGGGAACCAAGGCCCTGAAGAGGGGTCTACCAAGGATACATAGCAAATCAGTAGCTGAACCCATTTCACTACTGCTTCTGGGTTTTCTCCACTCCACTTTAAGACCAGTGACAGATTTTTGTAGCAGTTGAAGCATGATTCAGTTACTTATTTATTTACCAAAGAGAAAGGAAGTGAATACTTGGAAATTTCTTGGAAAATCCTCTGGAAAATCCCTAGAAGATGAACCAAGTCTAGTCCAACAGTTAAGTCTGTGTATTTGGAGACTGATTTCACAACCATCAGCTCCTAACAAAAACAACACCGTTTTATGTGTAATATAGTACTGTAAGGCATGGTGCAAAGTACTGCGTATTCATGAATTTATTTAATCCCCATCACAGCCCTACGAGGAAGTAAGTTTTTGGAGGAGGAATTCGAAGCTCAGAAAGGTGAAGCCATCTCCTTGACGTCCCACATAGTATGGATTCAAACCATACGTGTGTGTGTGAGCACGTGTGCGTGTAGACATTTTTGGTTGCACGTGGAATTGTACTATGTCAGTAGAGAGTGTTTCTGAAAGTACATGCATGAGAATAAGGGTATAAAGGATGTCAGGGGGCCCATGGGGTGGACTGTAATGAACATTTGCTGTTTATAGGCCATTTCATATCCATTCTCCCCCATCCTTTTTCATGCAGCCTACTTTCCTTTTGGGTGACCAACTCTTCTTGACATGGGCAGTCTAGTGGGACCCAGTGCACATGACTCAGGTGAAGCCAATTAGGATCTCTCTTTTAGGGCTCTGAATCTAGCAACGAGTGATACCCCACAGGAAGGATGCTTGGGATTAATTTAGATAATATAGCAATGTGGTTAATAGCATAATCTCTGGAAATGGAGAACATTGTCCAATGTTGGGCTCCACTGTTTACTAGCTGCCTGACATTGGGCAAGCTACATAACCTGTCTTACCTCAGCGTTTTCATCTATAAAATGAGGATAATAATAGAATCTACATCATAATTGTTATACACTTAGGGCAGTGCCTGACATGTAGTAAATTCTATTTTGGTGTATTTGTTTGTGTTGATGTAATTCCATCAGTCTTCAGGGGTTTCCAATTCATTCCAATTCACTCATTCCTCAGGAAAGGACAGGAAGAAGTAAGATGCTCCATGGGACTCACCAGTCCCCTGGAACGTCCTGCTTGTTCCTGTTCTTTCCTGAGGATGGGCCCTAAGGTTTCTCATTGATTCTGTGAGCACCTGATACCCTGCCAACACATTATTTATCTGCGTGACTAACTCAGAATTAGTTTCTGTTGCCTGCAACCTCAGAACACTGGCTTTCATGCTACTTCTGCCTGACCGCAAAGCTGAGACTCTAGAATCTCCAAGCTATGCTGTCCCCCTCCCAGCAGAATTCTGCACCTGACATTAAAAGCCTGTTTTTTCTGGACACCCAAATTCACAGGTGGAGTAATGATACCAAACTAGACTAGCTCCTGCAGGTTGGAGAGGATTTGTTTGCTTAATAAACACCATCAAGGGGATCCTCTGGGCTGTGACATGGTGGAGTCATCAGGGATTATCAGTCCCAAATTAAAGATGATCAAACTGAGGTCAAGGGAGGTGGAGAGACTTGCCCAAAGTCACACAGTAAGATGGAATGGCTTCTGGTTCAGGCTCTCTCTGATTAACCTATGTGGGGTAGGAGATGGGCTGTGGAATAGGGGTTGGGCTTTGAACTTAAACCCTTGCCCACTGCAGTTGTCCTTTTTCAGTTCCCCGCTTACCTCCAATTTCTTTAAGCTTAACAGTACCCCAGGGCCTTTGCACATGCTGTTTCTGCTGACTAGAACTCTGTTTCCCTTCATTCTTCCCCTAATGCCTCGCCCTTTTTCAGATCTAGGCTTCTCTGTGCCATTCCCAGACCACCAGCCCTACAGTTTCCATTGTCAACATCTCTTTCCTTCATAGAAGTTATGATTTTTTCTGTGTATCTGCTTCTTGCCTGTCTCTCCCACTAGATTGTACATTATTCTGGCTCAGTGCTTGGCATACTGTTTGATAAATAAATGGGTGAATACCGGAGCCATTTGGCCAGAGACAACCTTAGCCATCCTCTAATTTGTCACCCAAGAAAAGCTGAGGTCCAGTGGGGAACAATGACATGGTCAAGGTCACACAGCCAGTCACTCTCTGAGAGACAAGACCAGAACTCCGCAAACAGCAGCCATCAACTCAAAGCTCTGGAGTGGGTGATCATGATGGAGAGCAGGCAGGATTCACAGGGCAGGGTGTTGGGACAGATGCTTACTCCCTGTCACCAAATCTAAGTGTCCGGTGCCATCATTATCATCATCCCCATTTTACAGATGAGGAAACGGAGGCTTAAGAGAATTTGTGATTTGCCCAAGTCCCCCAACTCGGCAGTGGACAAGGAGGAGATTTGAACCCAGTTCTGACCCCGAAGTCTGAGCGCTCTTCATCCGGTGGCCGCGGTGCTGCTACGGAGCTGGCTGCCTCGATATGCCAGTCTGCACAATGGGGGCTGCCGGGGGCCGGTGGGGCTGCGACATGCAAGAGGGAGCGCCGTGGGAAGAGGGAGGAGCGGGTAGAAAAATACAGCGGGACATCTCGAGCTCCTTTTGGCAGCCGGCGCGGCCCGAGGGGCGGGAGGGGACGCCTGATTCTCATCACCCGCCGCGGAGGGCGGGAGGGGCCGGGAGCGCCGGCACAAAGCTGCTGCTGTCTCTTCGCGCGATCCCACGCGGGGAGCAGCGCTCGGACCCCGGCCTGGCCGCGGGCAGCCCTTGCCCCGCCCCACCCCGCCCCGCCCTCGGCTGGTGGCCCGGCCGCGCTGTCCGCGTCTCTCGCTCGGTCTCTCCCTGTCTCGAGTCTTCATTTCCGCCCGTCTCTCCGGTACCCACCCCGTCTCTCTCCCTGCCCGGCCTCCCCTCGGAGATGAGGACGGGGTGCGCGCCCCTGGCCAGCTCGCTCTGCTCGCTCTAGTCCTAGGCGGAGACCGAGAGCTGCACCGGACAGACGGACCAGTGGACTGCCCAGGAGAGGAGCAGCCGCCGCCTATAGCCAGTCCGTCACCATGGTAACGCTTGCCAAGGCCTGGACCGCCCCGGTCTGCCTTCTTTTGAGAACCCCCTATGAGAACAGACCCGGGTGGCATGAGGGGTGTCTGGGGCCGACCCCTACCTTTTACTCTGAAACGACCCCCAGGACCTCGCCGGGCATCTGAGCCTAACTGCCCCACTCCCCAGCAGGGGGTGGTGGTGCAGGAACCCATCTCTGACACTGGGCTCCCCAAGCCATGTCCCTCATCTCCCTGGCCGCCATCTCTCCTCTGGGAAGTGGAGTGAGATTGGAGGACTTCTAAACTTTGATGCCGCCCAATCTTAGCAGATCAGAGCTGGAGTCCTAGCTCTTGGACTTTGGACAAAACTTGGGGTGGATTTGCTAGTTTAGACTCAGGGCTAGAAGGTGAGTACTGCACATTGTCCCTACCTCGGATGCTCCCATGGGGAGTGTGGGTGGGGAGCTAGGTCTAGGGGGGAGGGGAAGAGGGAGGTCAGTATCCCTGCACCCCAGCCTTCTGGACTGGCACATTGAGAAAGTGCTCTGGGAGAATTGTGTGTGCGTGTATGTGCCAGTATCTGGGAACAGAGAATAAAAGAAAAGTCTGTTTTCCGGCAATCCCAGCCCAGCTCCAGACAGGCGCAGGAGCCCCGGGAGGGTTCACAGGAGCCGTGGGGATTTGGAAAGGGGCTGTGA
>NW_004443944.1:25965118-25968993 GCF_000243295.1 Trichechus manatus latirostris
GAGGGAGCGCCGTGGGAAGAGGGAGGAGCGGGTAGAAAAATACAGCGGGACATCTCGAGCTCCTTTTGGCAGCCGGCGCGGCCCGAGGGGCGGGAGGGGACGCCTGATTCTCATCACCCGCCGCGGAGGGCGGGAGGGGCCGGGAGCGCCGGCACAAAGCTGCTGCTGTCTCTTCGCGCGATCCCACGCGGGGAGCAGCGCTCGGACCCCGGCCTGGCCGCGGGCAGCCCTTGCCCCGCCCCACCCCGCCCCGCCCTCGGCTGGTGGCCCGGCCGCGCTGTCCGCGTCTCTCGCTCGGTCTCTCCCTGTCTCGAGTCTTCATTTCCGCCCGTCTCTCCGGTACCCACCCCGTCTCTCTCCCTGCCCGGCCTCCCCTCGGAGATGAGGACGGGGTGCGCGCCCCTGGCCAGCTCGCTCTGCTCGCTCTAGTCCTAGGCGGAGACCGAGAGCTGCACCGGACAGACGGACCAGTGGACTGCCCAGGAGAGGAGCAGCCGCCGCCTATAGCCAGTCCGTCACCATGGTAACGCTTGCCAAGGCCTGGACCGCCCCGGTCTGCCTTCTTTTGAGAACCCCCTATGAGAACAGACCCGGGTGGCATGAGGGGTGTCTGGGGCCGACCCCTACCTTTTACTCTGAAACGACCCCCAGGACCTCGCCGGGCATCTGAGCCTAACTGCCCCACTCCCCAGCAGGGGGTGGTGGTGCAGGAACCCATCTCTGACACTGGGCTCCCCAAGCCATGTCCCTCATCTCCCTGGCCGCCATCTCTCCTCTGGGAAGTGGAGTGAGATTGGAGGACTTCTAAACTTTGATGCCGCCCAATCTTAGCAGATCAGAGCTGGAGTCCTAGCTCTTGGACTTTGGACAAAACTTGGGGTGGATTTGCTAGTTTAGACTCAGGGCTAGAAGGTGAGTACTGCACATTGTCCCTACCTCGGATGCTCCCATGGGGAGTGTGGGTGGGGAGCTAGGTCTAGGGGGGAGGGGAAGAGGGAGGTCAGTATCCCTGCACCCCAGCCTTCTGGACTGGCACATTGAGAAAGTGCTCTGGGAGAATTGTGTGTGCGTGTATGTGCCAGTATCTGGGAACAGAGAATAAAAGAAAAGTCTGTTTTCCGGCAATCCCAGCCCAGCTCCAGACAGGCGCAGGAGCCCCGGGAGGGTTCACAGGAGCCGTGGGGATTTGGAAAGGGGCTGTGAAAACAAGCCAGGGCTTTAACCCTTTGACTGTGCTCAACCGTGTTGAGTTTTTGTGGGTTTTTCCTCTCGTGCATGTTCACATACACAAGACTTCTCTATAGAGGCGTGTTTATACACGCACACACACACACACACACATGCAGAGTACACACACGCTCCTGCTGACTCACGCAACTAAACACATATGCCCTGTCTCACACACACACGCCTTGTCCACCCGCTTTCCCATGCTGCTAAAATGCAGGCGTACACCTGCAAACAGGCCGTAGGCGTATCCCAAAACCACATGCACCAGCAGGGCAGGCGGACACGCACATTTCTCTTGGAGCTGTTTGAAAACAACAATCCTAAACTCACGGTAATTCGGCAGTCAGCATAGTCCAGGCCCTGTGCTGGGTTATTTACATGCAGAAGCTCCTGTAACACACCAAGAGTAGACCTGCTGATTTCTCCACCCAACCCATGGGGACCCAAGGCTCTGGGAGTTTAAGTGCTACCCCAGGTCACCCTGCTAGGAAGTGGGAGTTAGGACAGCTAGACTCCTGAGCCTGTACTCAGCTGCCATGGCCACCCCAGAGCCACAGCTGAACTAAATGGTGTTTGTCAAAACCTAGCTTTTGGACCTAACGCAGTTATTAGTTTTAGAATCCAGAAACCCCTTGCCAAACCTCAGGCCCACTGAGTAGTCCTCAGATCAAGGGTCAAGCGCTGGGCTGCCCCTCTTAAAGGGTGAGCAGTTCTTTTCTGAGTGGGAACAATGAACAGATCTTCCTCCCATCTCTGTCTTTAAATATTACAGGTCGTCACCCACCCACCTCTCTGGCTTACCTCTGCACTCCAGTCCCTTTTAGCCTTGGTGCAGAGCCTCTTATGTTTCTTTCTCCTTCCTGCCACGGGACCTTTGCACATGCTGTTCCTGCTAGGCAGAACACCTTCACCTAATGAATTCTTATTCACCCTGCAAATCTTTACCCAAATGTCACCTCCTCAGGAAAGCCTTCCCTGATTTCCCCATCTCTTACTTTAGCATGTCACATATCACTCCTTCAGGGCACCCACCACAGTTGCAATTTTACATCTGTCTTTGGGATGATTTGATTAATGATCATCTACTGTTCTGGGGTAGCCCAGTGTCAGAGAATGTTAAGACAAACAGGCTTAGGGTTCTTTAAATCAACTTATTTTATAAACTTAAAAATATATTTCAATGGGAAATTTTATATCATGACCATGAAAAGTCAGATAGCAGGGAATAAAATATATTAAAACAAACAAACAAACCCACTGCTATTGAATTGATTCTGACTCAAGAAGACCCTATAGGACAGAGTAGAACTGCCCCATAGAGCTTCCAAGGCTGTAAATCTTTATGGAAGCAGACTGCCACATCTTTCTCCCATGGAGTGGCTGGTGGGTTCAAACCACTGAATTTTCAATTAGCAGCCAAGTGCGTTAACCACTGTGTCAACAGGGCTCCTCGTAAAACATATACAGTAAGACAAAGTCGTGTTAGTAAGCCTGGCTGAGGGAGGTTGGCTATGCGTGATTCCAGTCCAAGGACTCTTTTCTCTTTGTTAAAAGGAGTAATGACTAAGGGTCTGAGAGGTGTTCAAGATATACCAGCATTGACCTGAGGCTTTCTCCTTGGTCTAATCAGGAGGAATTGGAAGAGAATTTGAGTAACTTCCTTACTGTGATTTCACATCAAGCCCATGTCCACCCAAAATCATCTTGTAAGACACCTGTGATTTCATCCCATGCTTTGAGAAAAACTGGTTGAGTCCAATTCAATTCACTCAACATCCCCAAAGCACCTACTGTGTGCCAGGCCCTGTGTAAGGACCTAGAGCTAGAGAGGCATCAGTCCTGGCCCCTAACCTGGGGCTTGCAGTCCCTGGGGAGGACAGGCCCATTCATGGAGAACTCCAGGCTGTACAATGGTCACAGGAGCCGTGGGGATTTGGAAAGGGGCTGTGAAAACAGGCCAGGGTTTTAACCCTTTGTCTGTGTTCAACCGTGTTGAGTTTTTGTGGGTTTTTCCTCTCGTGCATGTTCACATACAGAAGACTTTTCTATAGAGGTGTGTTTATACACACACACACACACACACACATACATGCAGAGTATGCCTGGAAGCGCAGGTGTCATGAAAAGCTCAAGAGAGGCAGGGTGAGCAAGGCCCTGAAGTGGGGAAGGAGCCAGCCTAGCCCAGGGAGGGGCACAGTGTGAGCAGAGACCAGGGGTGTGTCAGTGGGCAGCACTTCCCAAAGTGGGGCACCCTCCCTGGGTGCTGGGAGGGGAGCATTTAGATAGCACTTAGATGCATGCTTTTTATTTTATAGCTTTTCATCTTAATCAGTAAGGAAGTGGTTTAAACAGCACAAACCTATGATAATAAACATAAGTAAATTTATTTAAGTTAAAACGAATTGACAAAAAGACGAACATTAAGTAAATAATAATACACATTAAGTAAGTAATAAATTAGGCTACGTGAACATAGCATGAAAACATCATGAGTGTGGTACACGGATGATTAGGAAATCCTGGGCTAGAATGTTAAATGTGTTAGAAGAAGTAGGAAAGGTAAGCTGGGAGCAGACTGATGGGCTGTGCATGCCAGGCCGATCAGTTGCTAAGGCAATGCGGAGCCAGTGGAGGTTGTTGAGCAG
>NW_004443944.1:25970095-25973306 GCF_000243295.1 Trichechus manatus latirostris
CTTTTCAAATGTTCTCATCAACTGAGGATTAACTCCCATTTAGAAATTGCATCCTAGCTCCAAACCTTCCTGAACCTAATTATACTTAGAATTCTAGAATGCCCCACCTAGAAGGGCCCTTGCACATAGACAAGCACAACGCCCCCATTTTGCAGATGGGGAAACTGAGTGAGTCAGGAACAGAATCTCACACTCCCTAAGCATTTCTGCCACAGAAAGCAGGGCTTGAAGGCAGACCTAGGACACCACCCACCTTAGCTCTCTCAATCCTCCCTCTTCCCAAGCAAGTAGATGGCAGGTGCTGAGTGATACTAGAACCGTTCCCTGTTGGAGTACATGGATGAATCTGGGCCTTTAAGGAAATTCAGCCCACATCTCAGAAGGTCTAACTAACAACCTCTGGTGAGACCATTTAAAAGGGGAACCAACCTTCAAAACACACACAATCTCGCTTTTATTATTTTCCCTCAATTATAGAAGCTATAACACAAGCTGGTTCTCGAACGTTTGCAAAATCCAGCAAACTATGAAGCAAACTGAAACGGTGCCTAACAACCCCGTTGCCCCTTACAGCCCTGAGGGCTAACTGCAGTTAATACCATATTTAACGTTCTCTGGCTTTTGTCGAGGTTTACACACGTTTTTACACAGTGGAGATCATTCTGTATAGGAATTTTTTCTTTAAAAAATTATAATAGTCAGAAGAGTAATTCCCCCTAGGGTGGAGGTTTTGACCGGGAGAGGGCCAAGAGAACTTTCTAGAGTGGTAGAAATCTTTTGTGTATTGATCTGGGTGGTGGTTATAGAGGTACAAACATAGGTGTACTCTTTGTTTACTTTACTTTACATAAATAATACCTAAAAAAACAAAACCCAGTTGCCATTGAGTCATTTCCGACTCATGGTGACCCCATGTGTGTCAGAGTAGAACTGCTCCCTAGGGTTTTCAATGGTTGTGAGCTTTCGGAAGTAGATCGCCAGGCCTTTCTTTCAAGTTGCCTCTGGGTGGGTTTGAACCGCCAACCTTTTGGTTAGTAGCTGAGTACTTAACCGATTGCACCAGCCAGGGAGTCCAAATAATATCTGAAATTATAATAATAATAGAGGCTCATTGCAAAGACATTGAACTGGAAGTATAACATCATCCTTACTCTCTCCTTGACTTTCCAGTGTAACCGCTATGAACAGATAATGTTCTGTGCCCCTCGGCACTATACAAGTTTTCCTGTGTCAGTCCAAAGGGACTATGAGCATTGATTGATTGTACAGGGGCCCCGCGATGAGGGCTGGGTTCTGCTCGCCCCGCCTTGGTGAGCTCCTTCTCTGGCGCTGGGTTGCAGGGAAGAGGGCTGGAGACTGGCTCTTGCTCATCTCACCTTCTTCCCTTTCAGCCTCACAACCCCTGCTCTGCCTTTGGCTCCCTCCGAGGAACAGTTAAAGGCCCAGCCGGGCTACGCTCACTGGGAAGGAATGGAAACATGTCTATTAAGTTACACATTTTGAGGGGCCCGCGTCTGGCCCACAGCACTTGAGTTCCTGTGGTCCCAGACTGGGCTGCCTGGTTGATTCGGGGTGAAGAGTGGCCAGCGTTCCTTCCTGCAGCCGCCTGAGCCCCCTTCACAGTGTGTTTTCCCGAATACTTGGCCAGCTTAGGAGCCCGTGGGGTTCAGGGCTGTGGCAGGTAATGCTCTGGCCAAGAGCTTGGAGTCCTGTTGGAACAGTCTCCCAGTTTACTGGCTGTCCTTTAAAACGGTTACAGTGGGCGGCACACTGAGCCAATCTGTGAAAGCCGAAGGCTTCCGAGTCTGTGAGCCTCAATCTGCCAGAGGTAAACAGCTTCTTTGGGCCTCACTGGAAACAGTAAAGGACAGGCATCTGGGAAGGCCACCTCAGAGGCCGGTGGCTTCTGGTGGCCCCGAGGCAGACGAGGCTACAGGGATAGGGAAAGAGGGTGGACTTGGCCGACCCAGACCTGGGTTGGATCCTGGCTCTGTCTTTCTTCTCCTCTCTGTGATCTTGGGCAAGATCAGCCTCAGTTTTTTTCCTGTAAAATGAGGTGTTCCTACTTAGCCCCTAGGAATGTTGTGTGGACTAAGCAAGAGAATGTGAGTAGAGGGCCTGGCGCACAGTAGGTGCCTGGAAACTATTATTATTGGGATGACAGTAGTAGATTCAGGATGAGACTGGGGGCTGGATTTGCCTCCCAAATCTCGGTAGGCAAGAGATCAAGGTCAGAGAGGACATAAGTGAGGACCAGGAGAGGGAAGATGTTTTCACACAGAGGGTGGGACTTGAGCTTTGTTTGACAGGATGAGTAGAAATAAATAACAATTTATAACGACAACAGCGGCCACACCTAGTTTTCCCAAGATCCTCTACCTCCATTATCGTCTTGTGTCTCCACAGCAATCCTTTCAGTGAGGCAGGATTGGAACTAGAATCCTCGTTTGCATAAGACATGTCATGAAATAGAGAGTTTAGCTCATTGTTTCCCAGAGGTTAAGCTGTGGACCACAATTAGGGCAGATGGCATGTCACAGACTGGAATTAAATAACATTGACCCATGTGGTGAGAGAGTCAGTCCCCTTTGACTTCTCTGATCTTCCGATGATTCAAGGAGAAAGACTCCATTTGGTGACAGGCTGTCTTCACCGCCTTTCTAATGGTTGACAATCTCGCTTTGGAAAAAAGAGAAAGAGAAAAACGACTGTCCCTAGAATTTAATGACAGTATTTGTTTTCATTGTTTACTTTTTTTCTTTTAAAAGACAGTTTATTTTTATAGAAATGTTGCTGTTATTAGGTGCCACCCAGTCGGTTCCAACTCATAGTGACCCTATACAACAGAATGAAATAAGCAAGAGGGCTCTAAAGGGTCCAGCTAAAATCTTAGAAAGAAAAGGACTAGAATCCCCTGAAGTCTTCTTTAAATCACGCTTGTTTAATGTCGTTGTTGTTAGGTGTCATCACGTTGGTTCTGACTCATAGCGACCCTATGTACGACTGAACGAAACCCTGCCTGGTCCTTCGCCATCCTCACAATTGTTGCTGTGTCTGAGCCCATTGTTGTAGCCACTGGGTCAATCCAGCTCATCCAGGGTCTTCCTCTTTTTCACCTACCCTCTACTTTACCAAGCGTGATGTCCTTCTCCAGGGACTGGTCCCTCCTGATAACACGTCCAAAGTATGTGAGGTGAAGCTTCCATCCTTG
>NW_004443944.1:25973406-26024103 GCF_000243295.1 Trichechus manatus latirostris
TTGTTCGTTCTTCTGGCAGTCCATGGCATATTCAATATTCTTTGCCAGCACCATAATTCAAAGGCATCAACTCTGCTTTGGTCTTCCTTATTCATTGTCCTGCTTCTGCATGCATATGAGGCAATTGAAAATACCATGGCATGGGTCAGGCGTACTTTAGCCCTCAAAGTGACATCTTTGCTTTTGAACACTTTAGAGAGGTCTTTTGCAGCAGATTTGCCCAATGCAATGTGTTGTTTGATTTCTTGACTGCTGCTTCCATGGGCGTCGATAGTGAATCCAAGAAAAATGAAATCCTTGTCAACTTTAATATTTTCTCTGTTTATCCTGATGTTGCTTATTGGTCCACTTGTGAGGATTTTGTTTTCTTTATGTTGAGGTGTAATCCGTACTGAAGGCTGTAGTCTTTTATCTTCATCAGTAAGTGCTTCAAGTTCTCTTCACTTTCAGCAAGCAAGGCTGTGTCATCTGCATATCACAGGTTATTAATGAGTCTTCTTCCAATCCTGATGCCTTGTTCTTCATATAGTCCAACTTCTTGGATTATTTGCATATTTATAGAAATAGAATAGTAAAAATAAATATATTTTATATTATATAATAAATGTACTTTATTATATTTATATATTATTCATATATTTATCATATTATATATGACTATTATAGTAATAAACATATATTAAGTCTATTTATTAAGTGTATTATATTAAGGAGCTCTGGTAGTGCAATGTTAAGCACTCAGCTGCTAAGCAAAAGGCTGGTGGTTCAAACACACCCAGCAACTCCATGGGAGAAAGACCTGGAGATCAGCTCCTGTAAAGATAAAAGTCAAGAAAACCCTATTGGGCGGTTCTACTCTGCCACATGGGGTCGCCATGAGTCTGAACTGACTTGACGGCACCTAAGAACAACAACATAAGTATATTTATATAAATAAAATAATATAAATACCACGACCATATCATTGGTTTATTTTTGCAGTTACATCCTATTTATGCCAATTGATACTGATTTTTCCATTTAGAGTGATGATGTAATATTAACTATAATATAATAACTACCACAAAATGTCAGTGATGGCTGTTGTTAATGAGCACCTACTAAGTGCTAGTCCTATGTAGAGCACCTTATGTGTGTTATCTCATTCAGTATCACTCAACCCTTTAAGGCAGGCATGATTATAATGTCCAGTTTTACAGATGAGGAAACTGAGGCACAGAGAGTTAAGTAACTTGCCAGGTCCAACCAAAAAACCAAACCCAATGCTATGGAGTCAACTGCCAGGTCACACAACCAGTAAGTGGCAGAACCAGAATTTGAACCTGGGCAGTCTTGCTCCATTCCTTAACTCTATGCCATATAGAGTCTCCATTGAAAATACAGTTAAGTAAGTGGGGCCATCACTGACAAGGGGACAAAGAGGGAGGAGCAGGTTTGGGAAGATGCTGAGTTGGATTTGATATGCTGATGGTCTGTACCTGAGCGACATCTATGGGGAGGCATCCAGGAGGCAGCTGGATAGATGAGTCTGAAGCTCTGGACTTGTATCAGTTAGCTATTGCTGTGTAACAAACCACCCCAGAACTCACTGGTATAAAACAACAATCACTTATGATCACTCACACATCTGCATGTCGACTGGGGATTGTCTAATCTAGGCTGGGCTTCACTGGTGGCTCAGCTTTAAACTGCAGATCTGCAGGTCAACCAGGTGGTGAGATTTGGGGATGCTGACTTCCCCTTTCCCCCTGACCCTGACCTGAATGTCTCTCCCCATTCCTCCACTCCTTCTTGGACCAGCAGGTGACATTTGAGCAAAGACCTGAAGGAAGTGAGGGATTGAGGATGCCTTGAGGAAGAGTACTCTAGGAAGAGGGAACAGCCAGTGCAAAGGCCCTGAGGTGGGATTGTGCCTACTGTGCTCAGGAAACAGTAAAGAAGTCCAATGTGACTGGAGAGGAGTGAGCAAGGGGGAGAGATAACAGTGGAGGTCAGACAGCCCCATAAAACAAAACAAGACTAATGGAGCACAACAGCCCAGGGACAAAGACTAGAAGGCAGGAGGGGACAGGAAAGCTGGTAATAGGGAACCCAGGGTCGAGAAGGGAGAGTGTTGACATGTCATGGGGTTGTTAACCAACGCCATAAAACAATATGTATACTCACTTTTGAATGAGAAACTATTTGCTCCATAAACTTTCATCTAAAGTACAATTTAAAAAAAAGAGTGGAGGTCAGAGTTAGCAGGGGCCTTAGCTCTTCATGGGAAGTGGACACTACCCTTGTAATTGTTGTTACTATTACTTTTTGTCTTCTCCCCCTGTCCTCCACAGGATCCCCAATCCCTGGACGCAGCCATCCAGCATGCCCTGGCAGGCCTCTATCCCCCATTTGAGGCCACAGCGCCTACTGTCCTGGGTCAAGTGTTCCGTCTCCTGGATTCCGACTTCCAGGGGGACGGGCTGAACTTCCTCCTGGATTTCCTGATCCCTGCCAAGCGCCTGTGTGAGCAAGTGCGCGAAGCAGCCTGCGTAAGTTGAAAAGGGATGCAGGGCTTGGGGATAAGCTCTCCCAGAGGGCCATGGGGCTGGAGGTGAGCAGAGTAGGAAGGGGGCTGGTGTGTGTCTTGCCTCAGAGGAAGAATTGAAGTTGTGGGATGGTTTTCCTAGTATCATTGTTTGCCCAGAGGGAGACCAGCCCTGCAAATGGAGCATGAGGATCTCCTGAGCCTTTACTCTCTGATATCTGAGAGTCAAGCATGTTTGTACTGTGACTAACAGGAAGAAAGACCTGGATAAAAGGCATCCTTGGGGTTTCCGGGCTCCCCGGAGCCTGTCCTGGGGCTGGCAATGAGGGCATTGCCAGGCTGCCTTGACTGAACTGGGGCAGCTTCAATGGAAACAGCTGAGAATGTTCCAGAGCTTCCCTGGGGCCCCTAAGGCATCAGGACTCTCTCTGTCTTCCCCGTTAAACCCAGATTTGGGGGAGGCCTCTCCCTGAGGCAAAGTGGCAGGAAAAGTATTTTAAGCAGGGCTTGTTGACTGCAAATGACAAAATTCTTACTCAGACCAGGCCAGGGTGCATTAGGCCTCAGGCACCAGTTGATCCAGGGACCAAACCCCTTGAGGACTCTTTCTGTCTCTTTTCTGCTTCTCCCTGCTTCCAGCATCACTCGTATGGATTAGGTGTTCCCACAAGGCTGGAGCCTAGGTACACTCTGGAATTATCTCTGGATTACCCCTGAAGAGAAAAATGAACTCTTCCCCATAACTACAGATAGAAAAATCTCAAGGAAGGCCCCTGATTGGCCAGGTTGGGTCACATTCCCAATCCTGGACCAATCACTATGGCTAGAGGAATGGGACCAGGATTGGCCAGGCTTGGGTCATGCACCCACACCTATGGTCACAGGTTGGAGGCTACAAAGAGGTTCTTAAGGCCCCACCAGTCTTTCTTGAGTTGCTCGCTGCCTGTCAGGGGCACGGCACATCAAGAGCAAAAGGTAAGGATAGGGACCACGTGTGTCACTTCAGTAGTAGAAAGAAAGTGAATGGTGAATGTGGTGGCTAAAAGTTTAGGCTTGGAAGTCAGAATTGGAGATGATTGGAACCAGAAGGAAACCAATCATTCATTTAACGTGCTTAGTACAGTGCCTGGCATATAGAAATAGCCCACAACACAGTAATTGTTAAGGCAGCAGAAGGAAGCTTCTTATTAAAGCATTTGTAGCCAACTGCCACATTTCCACATGGATATGATTTCATGCAGCTCCTTCCCCATCCTTATTTCTTCTCCCTGATTAGTTAACCACCCACTTCCTTTATTTGACCATTGAAACCGCATCCACAACGTCCCTTTCTTCATTTCTCCCAGAGACAACGTTCACAACGTTTCCACCTCTTTATTTTTCTTGTTGTAGTTATAGGCGAGTTTGTGTCACCTGCAAGCAGGGATTAACAGTATGGCCCCAGGTCAAATTTGGGTTCCATCACTGTGAACTCGGGGAAGCCTTGTCACCTCCCTGAGCTTCAGTTTCTTTATGTGTGAGCTTCAGTTTCCTTATGCTAATAACATAGTATTTGCCCTACCCGTTGCCATTGAGTCAATTCCAACTCATAGCAACCCTGTAGGACAGAGTAGACTTCCTTCCCCATAGGGTTTCCAAGCAGTGGCTAGTGGATTCGAACTGCTGACCTTTTGGTTAGCAGCTGTAGCTCTTAACTGCTGTGCCACCAGGGCTCCATTTGCCTTACAGCAATGATATGTACAACTTAGCACAGAGCCTGGCACACAGTAAGTGCTCAGTAACTGTGGGGTATTATTACCCCACTTCCTTATGTCTCCCTCTGAAATAAGGACATGCCAGCCTCAATCTGTCTTTCAACCACCAGCACCCAGAGGCAGCCACTCTCAGACGAAATCTAGTGGAGCTTGGGTCAGCCTTTAGACTCCAAATATGGAGGCCTAGCACAAGTCCTACTTTTGCCACTTATAAGCAGCGTGACTATGTGCCAATTATTTCACCTCTCTAAGCCTCAGTTTCCTCACCTGTAAAGAGAGAATAATAATGGCTGAGCTGCCTACTCCACTGAGTTGCTGTGAGAGTCAAACAAGATGATTATAACTGCCATCTCTCTGGTGCTCTGCTGTTTGCAAAATACCACTGGGCTGTTGTGCCACATTCAATGAGATGGTGAGCGAAAGCATAGAAGGCTAAATGAAGAGCGAAATAACTCACAAAGCCATGAGGGTTTATAGGTATGAAGGTTCTCTGAAGCAGTCAGGTCTACAGTGTAATTGATATGACCTAATTTATCAATTTGGGGTACAATATGGTAAGGTCTTTATTATTTCTCCAATTAATAATTCCAGGAAACACCTGCTTAATTAGCAGGAAGTTCAGTGTCACTCTCTGAAGGCCTCCCACACACACATCCAAATTATATGATTGTTCGAGACTTCCTTGATGCACAAAAGTCAGACTCTTTTTCCAAAGGCCAAGTAGAGAGAGACCTATTCAATCCATTGGAGCCGTTGTTTCTGTTGTTGCCACATGGTGTCATTGTTGAACATGGGTCCCGCATAGCCCTAAGGAAAGACTCAACCAAGAGGGATCGTTCCTGTCAAGGTCTGCTCCAAGATGACGTGCTGTGTCTACCTATGCATAGAATGGATGGAAGGAAGGATGGATGGACGGATGGATGGATGGATGGATGGATGGATGGATGGATATTCAGGCTCAGAATAGTGGAATCTTTTTCAAGAGCATCCAGAAAGTTAGTGGTGGGGTCAGATTTCCCGATTTCTCATTTGGTGTTGCTTCTACTTCTTAGAACCAGCAGTTGGTCTTGTTAACTCTTTCAATTGTTTTTCTGTTTTCTATTCATTTAATTCTGCTCTAACTTTTATTATTTGCTTTCTTCTGGTGCCTGAGAGTTCTTTTGCTGCTCTCTTTCTATTTGTTCGAGTTGTAGGGTTAATGTTTTGATTTTGGCCCTCTCTTCTTATTGGATGTGTGCATTTATTACTATAAATTGACCTCTGAGCACTGCTTTTGCTGTGTCCCAAATGTTCTGGTAGGATGTGTTTTCATTCTCATTTGATTCTGTGAATTTATTTCATCCTTAATTTCTTCTATAACCTGTAGTTTTTGAGCAAGGTGTTGTTCAGTTTCCATGTGTTTGATTTTTTTTCCTTGCTTTTTCTGTTATTGATTTCCACTTTTATGGCTTTATGGTCAGAAAAGATGCTTGTAATATTTTGATGCTTTGGATTCTGTTAAGGCTTGCTTTATGGCCTAATATGTGGTCTATTCTGGAGAATGTTCCATGTGCATTGGAAAAGAAAGTATACCTGGCTGCTGTTGGGTGGAGTGTTCTGTATATGTCTATGAGATCAAGTTGGTCGATTGCGGCATTTAGATCTTCCGTGTCTTTATTGAGCTTCTTTCTGGATGTTCTGTCCTTCACCAAAAGTGGTGTGTTGAAGTCTCCTACTATTATTGCAGAGCTGTCTATCTCTGTTTTCAATGCTGTTAGAGTTTGTTTTATGTATTTTGGAGCCCTGTTTTTGGGTGCACAAATATTTATTATAGTTACATCCTCCTGGTGTACTGACCCTTTAATCATTATATAGTGTCCTTCGTTATCCTTTGTGGTGGATTTTCCTTTAAAGTCTATTTTGTCAGAGATTAATATTGCCATTCCTGCTCTTTTTTCATTGTTATTTGCTGATCTATTTTTTTTCCCATCCTTTGAGTTTTAGTTTGTTTGTGTCTTTAAGTCTAAGGTGTGTCTCTTGTAGGCAGCATACAGATGGATCGTGTTTTTTTGTTTTTTTTTTTTTTTTATCCATTCTGCTACTCTCTGTCTCTTTATTGGTATATTTAGTCCATTTACATTCAGTGTAATTATTCATAGGTATGAGTTTAGTGCTGTAATTTTGATGTCTTTTTTTGTGTGTTGTTGACAGTTTCTATGTTCCACTTAATTTTCTGTGCTGAGTCATTTTTCTTTATGTATTTTCTTTTCATCTTTTTCATTGTTGATTTTGTATTTGCTGAGTCTTCATGTTTTTCTTGTTTTTTATTTTGATATGTAGGATTGTTAGTTCCCTTGTGGTTGCCTTAATATTTACCCCTATTTTTCTAAGTTTAAACCAACCTTTTATTTCTTTATATTGCCTTGACTTCCTCTCCATATGAAAGATCTATGACTACATTTTTTAGTCCCTCTTTTTTGTTTTATGTTGTCATCTTTTACATATTGGCATCTCTGTTTCCCTATTTTCAGCATTTTAGCTTTGATTTATTTTCATGACTTCCCTATCTGGGTTTATATCTGGTTGCTCTGTCCTGTGCTCTAGTCTGGGGTTGTTATCTGATGTTATTGATTTTCTAATCAGAGGACTCCCTTTAGTATTTCTTGTGATTTTAATTTGGTTTTTACAAATTCCCTAAGCTTCTGTTTATCTGGAAATGCCCTAATTTCACCATCATATTTGAGAGACAGTTTTGCTGGATATATAATTCTGGCTGGCAATTTTTTCCTTCAAGGCTTTCTATATGTCATCCCATTGCCTTCTTGCCTGCATGGTTTCTGCTGAGTAGTCGGAGCTTATTCTTATTGACTTTCCTTTGTAGATGACTTTTCATTTATCCTTAGCTGCTCTTAAAATTCTCTATCTTTGGTTTTGGCAAGTTTGATTATAATATGTCTTCGTGACTTTCTTTTGGGATCTACCATGTGTGGGGTTTGATGAGCATCTTGGATAGATATCTTCTCATATTTCACCATATCAGGGAAGTTTTCTGCCAACAAATCTTCAACAATTCTCTCTGTATTTTCTGTTATCCCCCCTTGTTCTGGTACCCCAATCACTCATAGGTTATTCCTCTTGATACAGTCCCACATAATTCTTAGGGTTTCTTCATTTTTAAAAATTCTTTCATCTGAGTTTTCCTCAAATAAGTTGGTGTCAAGTGCTTTATCTCCAGTCTCACTAATTCTGACTTCCATTGTCTCAGTTCTGCTCCTATGACTTTCTATTGAGTTGTCTAATTCTGAAATTTTATTGTTAATCTTCTGGATTTCTGTTTGCTGTCTCTCTATGGATTCTTGCAGCCTGTTAAATTTGTCATTGTGCTCTTCTATAATCTTCTTAAGTTCCTCTATTACTTTGTCTGTGTGTTCCTTGGCTTGTTCTTTGTTTTGCCTGATCTCCTTCCTGATCTCTTGGAAGTGTTCTATATATTAATCTTTTGTCTTCTACCTCTGGTAATTTCAAGAAGTTCTCTTCCTCCAGAAGATTTCTTGATTCTTTGTCTTAGTAGCTTGCTGAAGCCATCATGGTCTGCCTCTTTATGTGATTTGATATCGACTGTTGTCTCTAAGCCATCAATAAGTTATTATATTTATTTATTTTATGTTTGTTTACTGTGTCCTAGCATCTTGTTTTGTTTTGTTTTAATATGCCCAAGTAGGCCGCTTATATGAGCTAGTCTAATTATTGGCACCTTTGAAGCTCTAACATCCTGTTACCAGGTGGTTAGATCTGTTACTAGGTATGTGAGCCCAGGAGTCCATTTACTTTTCTTGTATGGATTCAGCTCAGGTGTCCAGATAGTTGGTCACCAAGTGTGTGGTGCAGGCTCTCACCTACAGTCCTAGGTGGGCAGGGGTGATTGCAGTAGGCACAGGTATCTGGCTGCAGTAGGTGCTCATGTGCTGAGCAAGGCAGGGGCTGACGGCTGTCCCGGAGTGTCTGGGAGGAAAGCATGTCCCTGTTCCCTAGAGTGTGTAGGTGGGTGGGTTTTGCAGCCAGACTTTGGGCACCCAGTGCTGTTGGCTGTAAGGACTGGGAGGCACCACTTATTCTTGGACCCCGTCACAGGTGGCCTCAGTCCTCAGGCACCTGATGTGGGTAGGTGAGGACCCTGCTTAATGGGCAAAGCAGTATCAAATATCACGAACCTGCCAGTCCACCACATACCTGATACAGTGAAGTTAGGCTTCAGGTATATACCCTGTTGTATTGTGCTAATGAGGACCTATGCTGTTGAAATAGGCCCACACAGGTCTATGCAGGGGTGAACGGCATTCAAAGTCTGTGGACCCCTTACACCTGTGCCTAGGCAAAGGAGCTGTGCCTGTCCTGAATTCCCAGCTTAGGGGAGCTGGCAGATTATTTTTTCCTGCTTGTTAATTCGTTCTTTCTCCAAGGCTGGCAGAATGGCCCAGGGTGCATGACAGGTCATACTTCTGGCCCAGGGGACACAGCAATCACTGAAGCTGGCCTGGGACCTGGTGCAGAGTGGGGAGGGAGATGGAAGAGAGGTTCTTCCCAAATGGGGTGGTTTTTGATCTGTGTGGTAGATTAAACACATGTACTTACCTTTTGCCAATTGAACGCCACTTTTCACTGGCTCTGGAGGCCTGAGCAGGCTCTCCACCACTCGGTCTCTCCCGACGTGGAAAGCGCATCCTGAACGCCACCGCCTGCCTCACTACACATGCCAGCCGATCCAGCCTGCAGGGCACCAGCTCCAGCCGGCTCAGGTCTGGCAACTCCTTGATGCTTCTGAGCCGTCTCTCCCTCCCCCTGCCACTCAGTCCAAGTCCTCAACTTTGCCTTTGTTGTTCAGGGCCCCTAGATTGTTATATATAATCAATTCACGTGTTTTTTTGGGTCTTTGTTGTAAAAGGGACCACCAGAAGCTCTGACTACTCCACCATCTTGGCTCCACCTCCTTGTTTCTACCTCTTTATGTAAATCCTTTCCTTAAAAATTAGAGAATGGTATAAAAGCAGTAAATGTCCTTTTTTTAAAAATGAAAATCTCCGCAATTATTCAAAGGGTAAATGTCAAAGAGAGAGGGAATCAATATTTATTCAATACTTACTGAACATCTACTATATGCCATGCATTTATGGGGTATTTTAAATTCATATTATCTCATTTGAGTCTCATACCAACCAAATAATACAATAGGTATTACTCTTATTTACAGATAGCTCCAATCTGTTCCTATTGAGGTTCAATGCAGGTAAGTAGTTAGCACAAATTAGTGAGTCGGACCTCTGAATCCATGTCTCTCTGGCTCTAAAGTGGAGAGATGGGGCTTGAGCTGGGTTGAGAGAAGTTTAGGATAGATGTAGAGGAGAAAGGAGCATGAGCCAAGCAAGGAAATCATCATGGAAAAGGTGCTTGCTAACTGGTCATGGGCAGGACTAGGGTGAGGCAAGAGAGGCATCTAGGGTACCAAATTTAAGGAGGCCCTCACTCTCAGGGTTTTGCAAGTGCAAGATCAGTGCTTAGACGACCCTGAGAATAGGGGCCTCTTTAAATTTCTTTTTAAGACTCTCTTGCCTCACTCTAGTTCCTGTCCTATTCTAGATTCCATTTTGGAGATGAGAGGAAACAGACCCGAGGGTGGGGTCTTTCAGGACCAGATTTTCTGATGCCAGCCCCTTCTCTCTGCAGGCCCCCTACTCACACTGCCTCTTCCTGCATGAGGGCTGGCCACTCTGTTTGCGGAATGAGGTTGTGGTCCACCTGGCACCCCTCAATCCACTCTTATTGCGCCAGGGTGACTTCTACCTCCAAGTTGAGTCCCAGGAGGAGCAGTCCGTCTGCATCATGATCAAGTGCCTCTCTTTGGACCTCCGCACAGTAGACAAGAAACCTGTTCCTGAGTCATCCTACCCTGTACTTTTCACCCAAGAATGGCTGGAGGCCATCAATAGCGACTTTGAGGGAAGTCCCCTACACAGCTGCCTGGTAGCTTCAGAAAATGGAATTTCCCTCATGCCTTGGACGAAGATAACTAGCCCAGAGTTTGTGGATGACAGACCCCAAGCAGTGAATGTTCTCTCCCCCACCTGGAGGTCCCTTCAATTAGAGGCACTCGATTTGAGCAGCCCCCAAGAGCTGCACCAGGCCAGGTCCCCAGGCAGCCAGGAGTTTCTTGCCCAGAGTTTGGCCAAGGGTATGAGCAGGACTAATGGGAACAAGTATCCAGGACTGATCAAGGTGAAGCAAGCCAGGCCTGGGGAGGTGGCCTTCAAGATGGAGGATGTGGTCAGCCAGAACGTGGAGGGAGACTATGTGGCTCTTCTGGACTTTTCCCAAGAGAGCAGTGGAGGGTCTCCTAGTAGAGAGGCAGAGACTTCCAGTGGGTGTTCTTATGGGGCACTGGAAGAGCTATCCCGAACTAAGGAAACTGCTCTCTCTCAAAGGAAGCTGCCTTCCTCAGGGGCCAGTGGGGGATCTTCCTTGGAAAAATGGACTTGTGCAAAGTCAGCAAGCTTGGAGGAGGAACCCTGCATTTTGGGCTTGAGCAGAAAGGTCAGCCACGAAGCATGCATTCTCAACTCAGAATGCCCACCCCAAGAACCCTACCTCAGTGTCCTGGAGAACCCACTGGACTGTGCCTCTGGCCTCAGGGCAGGTGTCTCAGAAGAGCCAGCTGCCTCCAAGAGCCAGGGATCTCTGGGAAACCCAGAGAATATGTCCCATCTCAGGCTAGGTCCAACACAAGCTTCCTCTCCCCGCCTGTCCCCAGTTTCTGCTCCAGCTCCTGAAATAAAGATGGAGGAGAGGACCACACAGGGACATGGGAGACTGCCCAAGCCTATGACCAGCCCTAGCCAAAGTACCTCCTTTTCTGGTTCCTCCACTAATGGACTCAAGTTCTCGTTCTTGAAAGGGCAGAGGCTATCTCCTGCTTCTCCTGAGAAAGCCTCTCTCCAGCACGATGGGCCCTGGAAAGTTCTGTGCTCTCTCTACTCTCCCAAATTCAACCGAGCCAAGTCCTCAGAGAAAGGTAAGGTGCCCACTCACTTGGATGGACAAGGAAACTATTCTCCTGGATGTGATCTGGTTACAAGGTGGCTCTGGTTGTAAGGGACAGAGACCCACCTAGGCCAGCTTTATTTAGGGGTTTAGTGCATGGGGTGGCATGTTAAGAGAATTGAAGTCTCATGGGTCTGGAATTGAGCAAGGCTCTGTGATTTTATCAAGACTGCCTAAGATCACAACCCAGCTTTGTCATGCATGGCTGTGTGACCTCTTGGTCAAGTACCTAACCAGGTTTCTCTGTGAAATAAGGATCTTATCTACTTCACAGAGTCATTTTCAAAAAGATGCCAGAAGAAAAGAGCTTAGCACAATGCCTGGCACACAGAAGGAGATCAGTATTTGTCAACTATTAGTGTTAGAAGATGAAAGAGAAAACATTTTCCCCTTGGGAAATCCATCTTCTGCTAACATTGTTTTCTTTGTTGTTGCTTTCCCTCAGCTGGAACAACCCAGACCAAAACATCTGGCCTGGCCGCTGACTCAGGCCGATTGACTGGTGCTGGTTTCCCAGAAGCTTCTGCAGGCCCTCCAGAAAGAGGCCCCACCCTGGACGAGGCACCCCCAGGGCCTGAGCCCAGGATTGGGGCTCTGAGTGTTGAGATCTGCCACTCCAGGATAGCATGCCTGCCAGGTCCTAGGGGATTCTAGGGGAAAGTGGAGAGAGAGTGGGGGGTGGGGAGGGGGAGAAACTTGTGGAGGGGTACTCCCTGAGCATCCTCAGATGCTAGTAAGTGCAGAGGAGGCAGAGAAAGCCCTAGAGGCCTGGGTTCTGGACCAAGCCTCCCTCAGCCTCAGTTTCCTTATCTGTCCAAAGAAGGAGTTGGATTAAGTGAAAGCCATTTCTAGGTATCCATCCATCCATCCATCCATCCATCCATCCATCCATCCATCCATCCAGAATTCAGTGAGGCAGCCAAGGTGTGTGTCTTAGGTCAGCTTCCCTAGAAACAGAGCCTGCAAAAGGGATTCTTGGGAAAGTGACTTATCTAGGGAGTGCTCTCAGGAGAAAGGAGTGAGGGCAGCCGGATAGGACAGAGAAGGAGCTGAGCAAGGAGCTGGTCCCAGCTGGTGGCCTGTTTCAGCCTGATCCCACAGAGACCTCTGGAGTATGAATGACACCACAGAGCTAGCTCCACCTTAAGGCACAGAGGCCAGCCGTTTGTACCCCTGTGTCTGTCAGCCATTACCTGAGGACTGATCCTGCAGTTTCCTTACCTTTTTCAGTTTCTAGTGGCCACCTGCATTCCTTGGCTTGTGGTCTCTTTCTTTATCTTCAAAGCCAGCAACGTTGCATCTCTCTGACCCTCCTTCCATCTTGGCCCTCCTTCCATCTTTGTCTCACTGACCAAAGCCTGCAAAAGTTCTCTACTTAGGGGGTCACTATGAGTCAGAATCCACTCGACTTCATGGCAGCTAGGGTTTTTTGTTTTGTTTTGTTTTGTTTATTAAGAAGTCATGTGATCAGACTGAGCCCACCTGGGTAATCCAGGAGAATCTCCCCACCTCAAGGTCCATACCCGTAATCACATCTGCAGATTCCCTTCTACCAGACAATGTAACATAGTCACAGGTTTGGGGATTAGGCTGTGGACATGTTTGGGGCCATTAGTCTGCCTACAACAGGCACAAAAGCCTTCGGAGACGGCTTCTGAGACTTTTCACTGGAAACCCCTAACGCAGAAGAGAGTGAACTGGACTCCAGGGGTTGAGACCTCCCCTTGAGCTCATTGCTCCGTAACATACCTTTGAAATATTTTTTTGTCCTTAAAATGTCTATACATTTTGTATTTTATTTAGGAATACATTCACACTTGTTTCTATATGAAAATGCTTCAATTTGCTTGCCAGTTAAATTACCATTTCCCCCCAAGCTGAGAGTGAATCTAATGTCACAGGAAGGTACAACGAGTTTTTCTGTGGTTTTGGGTGCCCCCCACCCACCACCTTCCAACTTGCTGTCCTACTTCCATATGAGACTCATAACCCGATTTGAACAGCACAGCTTCAAGCCAGGGGCCTGAAGTGCTACTGATGATATTTCTGACACCAGCTGTTGGATGAGGGTGCCATTTGAGGCAGAGGGACGACCCAGCTGATGGCAAATCAGGGACAGTTGCCAGTCACTCTAATGGACTGAACCAGCATTTATGTATTCAGCCAGCGCCGAGGTTGGGTGGGTTTGAACCGCTGACCTTTCGGTTGGCAGCTGAATGCTTAATCATTGTACCAGGGCTCCTCCCTCTCTCTCTCTTTCCGTTCCTCCCCACCTCTCTCCCTCGCCCTCTCTCTCTCTCTCTTTCTCTCTCTCTCTCTCTATATATATATACATATATATATATACACACAAGTCCTTGCTGGTGCAAACGGCTAACACACTCAACTGCTAATCAAAAGGTTGGAGGCTCAAGTCCACCCACAGGCACCTCGGAAGAAAGGCCTGGCAATTTACTTCTGAAAAATCAGTCATAGAAGACTATGAAGCACAGTTCTACTCGGACACACATGAGTTGCCCCCCTCATGTGTGTGGCACACAGACACATTTATAAATTAAAAAATTTTTTAATTATGTCAAATTTTAAAACCTATATGAAAGAAAGAACGTTCCAGGTGGCTTGACCCCTGTGTAAGGCTGTGCTTGTGAAGATGGTCAAGTTTGTCTGAGGCGTTATAGGCTGTGAAGGGCCTTGCACACTGTAGAGGGTTGTGTCCACATGGGGTGGGTGGTGGTGATTGCAGGGCAGCCCTGGGGGAGGTGGCTCTGGGGGTGACTCTGAGCCCGGGATGCAGGACAGGCCAGTTCCCAGAGGCCTGGGCTTCTTTCCCCCTGCTGATGCCCCCACCCCCACCAAGGCAATGGGCTGTGCTGACTCCTTGTGCCTCAGCCTCATGACCCCTGTGGGGAGTGTGGGGCACCCAGCCCAGATTCCTGGGAACAGGAAATAGCCTGTGGAGACTCCATGGCTGAAAGACTGCAAGAATAAACAGTGAGCTGGCGGCCATGGAGCTGCACACTCCCACACCATGGGCTGGGGACAGAGGTGATGATTATAACAACTGCTGTTTGTTGAGTCCTTGCTGTGTGTTAAGTACTTCTCAGAACTGTCTCATTTAACCCTCAGAATAACCTAAGAAACTCAGTACTTTTATTTACCTTATTTGACAGGTGAGGAAACTGAGGCTAGAGATGCCCAAGGACACACAGCGAGTCAGTGCAGACCCGGGACTTGAACCCCTGTCTGTGTGACCCCAAAAGTCATTCCACGAGCTTTGCCTCCCAGGCTGCCTAGTACAGAGGGAGTCCAGAGGAAGTCCTCTGCGTGGAGGAGAGGTTCAGGGAAGACTTCTCTGAGGAAGTGACTTTTGAGCTGGGTCTTAAAGGATGAATAAGAGTTCAGAGTTCACAGGAGAAGGAGAGAAAGGGCATTCCAGGCAAAGGGACCAGTATGAGCAAAAGCCTGGAGATCACAGAGCAGGCTCACATAGAGGATTCCACAAAGTTCTCACTGCACGTGTGTGTCCTCTCTCCGCCAGGTGGTCGGGACAGGGCAGGGCGGCCCCTGCTTCTGGTGTCAACCAACGAGGGGCCCTGGGAGGCGCCATGGTGCTCAGCCTCAGAGGTCACCAAGTTGCTCTCCTACCTGTGCACTGTCCCCAGGTAAGGGGTTGGGCCACCCTGGCCACTCTGCCTCTACCTCAGCCCTGCCGCACCAGAGCCCTGGACCAGGCACCGAGTGGGTGGACACCATGTCCTTCCATCCAGTCGTCTGCTCACAGAGCCAGCCCCAGGCCAGGTGCCAGGATGCAGTGGGGAAAAGGACAGACTCAGTCCCTGCCCTCAGGGATTCCCAGACAGGTGGGGATGAGGAGGACAAATAGTTCGCAAGAAACAAACCAAGGACAAGCAGTTTTCAGGACTGTTAGTGTGTTAAAGAAAACAGAAGAATGTTGTAAGTCAGTGGTTCCCAAATTCAAGCATCAGAATCATTGGGAGGGTGTGTTAAAACAGACGGCTGGGCCCCACCCCCAGGGTTTCTGATTCGGTAGGTCTGGGGTGGGGGCCTGAGGACCTGAGAATTTGCATGGGTAACAAGTTTCCGAAGGAGCCCTGGTAGCACAGTGGTTAAGCACTCAGCTGCTAACCAAAAGGTGGGCCGTTGGAATCTACCAGCCACTCCGACGGAGAAAGATGTGGCAATCTTCTTCCGTAAAGATTACCAAAAAAAAAAAAAAAAAAAAACCGTTGCTGTGGAGTCAATTCTGACTTATAGTGACCCTATAGGACAGAGTAGAACTGTCCCATAAGGTTTCCAAGGCTGTAATCTTTGTGGACTCAGACCACCACATCGTTCTCCCACTGAGTGGCTGGTGTGTTCAAACTGCTGACCCTTTGGTTAGCAGCCGAGCACTTAACCACTGCACCACCAGGGCTCGCCATAGAGATTACAGCCTTGGAAACCCTATGGGGCAGCTCTACTCTGTCCTACAGGGTCACTATGAGTCGGAATTGACTTGACAGCAACAGGCAATGAGTACCAAGTTTCTAGGTGATGCTGCTGCTGCTGGTCTGGGATAGACACTCTGAGAACCACCATTTTACAGTGAGAAGGGTGAGATGGCTAATTTCTGTTGGGAAATGAGGGAAGGCTTCCCTGAGGAGGTGATAATTGAGCTGGTATCTGAATTAAAAATATTTGTTGAATAAATGAAGGAAAGAATGGATGAGTGAATGAATAAGTGAGTGGGAAAGTGAGTGAAGAGTGACCCAGACTGATTTCTAACACCCTCAACCTCCGCCATCACCCCCACCCCCACCCCCACCCCCCAAACTTGACACTGGACTGGCTGAGGGAGAGGTACCATCCTTGCATGTGAGTCCCAGCCCCCAGCCGGGGCAGTCTCAGAGGGGGACATTTGCTCAGGATGGTGGCTATAGCCTCCAACCCAACCTAGAGGTTGTGCTGCTGGGGCTGGGGGTGGAGGGTCTGATGAAACCCTTTGGAAGCATTCCCATGCACCTCACCTTCCACTGGCCCCGCAGAAGCCATCACTGCCACCTGCTGGCCACTGAGATTTCTCTTCCTCCTGTGCAAGGTGAGTGGCTTTTCTGGGCTGTTGCGGGGATGGGACCCCCTTTTCTGAACTGAGAAGCAGTTGGAGTGGTAGACAGAGCCCTGGAATCCCACCAACTTGCTGTGAGATCTTGGGGCTGTCACTTTTTCACAGGAGGGCTCTGAGGACCCAGTGGGTTCACAAACGTGTGTGTGGTGGGGGGTGATGAGAGGAATGTGCGGTGCTTTGTGATGCTTTGTAAACTGTGGAGTGCAATGCTTGTTTTTCCAGTCATGCTTTGAACAAACATTGCTTGGCACCTGCTCTGAGCCCAGCTTCATGCTGGGTAATGCTGGGGACCCAGAGAGACATCATGTGGGACCCTGCCTTCCAGGCTGGTGATGGCGATGGGACTGGAAACAAATCAGTATTCCAGCAGAGGCACAGCCAGAGGCAGCCAGGAGTGGAACATCAAGTCAAAGACCTCCTTTCACTGTCTGCCACTCCCCCTCTCTGTGCCTCAGTTTCCCCTTCTAGGACGATAATGATAGCGAACACTTACATCCCTCTTAGGTTACTGAGGAATCCCTGGGTGACACAAATGGTTAAGTGCTCAGCTACTAACTGAAAGGTTGGCGGTTCAAATCTACCCAGAGTCATCTCGGAAGAAAGGCCTGGCAATCGACTTCCAAAAATCATAGCCATTGAAAACCCTATGGAGCAGAGTTCTATTGTGAAACACATGGGGTCATTATGAGTTGGAATCAACTCAACAGCAACCGGTTTGGTTTTAGTTTTTACACAAATGAACTCAGTCAGTCCTCACCACAGCCCTATGAGGATGGTACCCCTATTGAACTCATTTTACAAATGGGGAACTTGACTCTCAGAAAGATGAAATAATTTGCGCAAATCACCAGATACTCATGGCAATGCCACAGCTCCACCCCCGACCCCCCACCCCTCCACTGAGCCACTTCTCGTTTTATCTGTGAAATGGGTGATTATAAGGCTTGAAGGCAGTTGGGGGTTATTTTCCAAACCTATCTGATCATCGGAATGGCCAAAGGCACTTGTGACCACACAGACTCCCTGGCCCCACCCCAGACCTGCTGGTCAGATGTCCAGGGAAAGGGGTGGGGTCGGGGAGTCGACATTTTAACAAGTTCTAATACCTGGGCCAATTTCAGACATCTTAAGGTAGTCACTGAAAATGGCCCAAGTGAGCTCAGTGCAATGTGGCTGAGGTGTTCTGGCTGCAGGGAGGGCGTCTTGGCTGCAAGTAGCAGAAATTCCAATTCAAAATGTCTTAGCTGGTAAGGAAATTTATCATCCTGTATCTCCACCTTAAGGAGCCCTAGTGGCGCAATGGTTAAGCACTCAGCTGCTAACCAAAAGGTCTTGCAGTTCAAATTCATCAGCAGCTCTGTGGCAGAAAAGACCTGACAGTCTGCTCCCATAAAGATTACAGCGTAGAAAACCCTATGGGGCAGTTCTGCTCTGCTATAAGGGTCACTATGAGTCGGAATTGACTCCACCACACACAACATCTCTGCCTTACATCTCTTTATAAGAACTCGTTAAAGGAGAGGACGTCTTTCCCAGAAGTCTCCCAACAAACTTTCCTTCACATCTCATTGGCCAGAACTATGTCACATGACCACATCTAAACCAATCATTGACCAGGGGAATGGGGCCACTATTAGCCTCAACCAATTAGAAACCAGCTCCTGGGGGACACGGCTGTATGGAAAGAGTTGGCTTCTTAGACAAAATGGACGCTCTGCCCACAAAAGTAGTGAATGAATGCCAGGTGACTCACTCTCCATAATGAGGACAAGTGGCTATAGTTACGCTTACTAGGGCTGTAAAAGAAGCTGTGCAAGGTACTATGGAAGCACCAGGAGGGAGTAGTGGACTCTGACTGGAGAAGAATCATGGACAGCTTCCTGGAGGGGGGTGGGCATTGGAACTTGGTCTTCCAGGATGAAGAGCTCACCAATAAATCAAGATTTTCTGGCGGCTGGTCTCCCTCACCTTCCCCTAAGTCCTTCTGCTAGAGAGCCCCCAGTCCACCATACAAGACTGCCAATTCTGTTTTCCACCCACAGGTCTGAAGCTAAAACCAAGGGGCTGGCAGTTGTGATTGATGCCAGGAAACAGCTCCCACACCCGAGTCTGGTCAGTGCCCTGCAGGCCACCCAGGTGAGTGGGAGGGGGAGAGCCTCAACCTAGTAAGTCTTAGGGGCCACAAGCAGCCTCCTGACATTCATAGAGATGGGGGGCTCAGAGCTGGAACCAGGACCCCCAGAAACCTGGTCAGTACCTAGCTGGGACTCTTAGTAGCAGCTAACAGAAAACTGAGTCCAAACAGGCTTAAAGACAAAGGGAGTTCATTGGTTCATGTAACTGAACAGGCCAGGAGTTGAAATGGCTTCAAGTATGGCTTGATCCAGAGGCTCAGACATTGTCACCAGGACCTGGTTCCTCTCTGTCCATTTCTGGCCCTGTTCCCCTAGGAGGGTGCTGTTCTCAGCCAGACCCCCACTTGGTGGTGGCAGTGTGGCCCCCAGCAGCTCCAGCTTCCCACAGTCTCTCATTTAAGTCCAGCAGGAAAGAGTATGAGATTCTTTTCCCAGAGGACCCAGCAAAAGTTTCTTGTGTCTCGTTCACAGTCATTTCTTTTTTTTTTTTCATACAAAAATTTATACATGTATTGTTATGTGACTCTAATTGCTCTCCCCATACTGTGACAGCACACTCCTCTTTTCCACCCTGGATTTTCCGTGTCCATTCAACCAGCTCCTAACCCTCTCTGCCTTTCCATCTCAACTCTGGACAGAAGCTACCCATTTAGTCTCTTGTATCTACTTGACCTAAGAGACACACTCCTCACAAGTATCACTCTATGTCCTACAGTCCAGTCCAATCCCTGTCTGAAGAGTTGGCCTCAGAAATTATTTTAGTTCTGGGCTGATAGAGAATCCAGGGGCCCTGCTTTCTGGGGTTCCTCCAGTCTCAGTCAGACCATTAAGTCCAGTCTTCTTAATAGAATTTGAGTTCTGCACCCCACCTTTCTCCTGCTCCATCAGGGACTCTCTGTTGTGTTCCCTGTCAAGGTGGTCATTGGTGGTAGCTGGGCACCATCTAGTTCTTCTGGTCTCAGGCTGATGGTTTGTGTGGCCCTTTCTGTCTCTGGGGCTAATGCTTTCCTTGTGTTTTGGTGTTCTTCATTCTCCTTTACTCCAGGTGGTTGGGACCAACTGATGCATCTTAGATGGCTGCTTGCAAGCTTTTAAGACGCCACTCACCAAAGTAGGATGCAGAACATTTTCTTACTAAGCTTTGTTATGCCAATTGACGTAGATGTCCCCTGAAAGCATGGTCCCCAGACCCCTACCCCTGCTACACTGTCCCTCAGAGTGTTTGATTGTATTCAGGAAACTTCTTAGCTTTGTCATTCATCATCATTTCTATCCTTCAAACTATCCTGTGGCCCAGGGAATGCAACATACTCATTGGCTTAGACCTAGGTCACATGAACCTCAGGGACTGAGAATGGGGGAGGTGAGAGATTCCTACCAAGCTGTTATGGGCAGCAGAGTCAATGGAGGGTTGGCATATGCTTGCCTCATGGCCTGACCTCCTGGCTTTATAGATGGGGAAACTGAGGCATGGGGGAGTACCATATAGGAAGCTTGCAACACAGCTTGGACCCACTGCTCTCTTGCCTTCCAATGATTCACCCTCCAAACATGTCACGCAAAGGGCCCAGCAGTGGAGAACCCCACCCTGCCCCTGTGGCCCATTTGCCTGTTTCTTAGGGAGGATGGAGGAGGAAATCAAGGGGTGGGGAGGCTCAGTGAAGGCTTGGTCAGAGCAACTCAGAAATGGTTCTCCCTGGCAGGTGTTGGTCCCAGCCTCCATCCAGGCTTTGTTCTTCCTGGGGGAGAAAGATGCTGCTCTCCAGCTGGAGACATTACCTGACGTCCAGGTGAGGTGTGGGGTGGAGGGCAACATCCACAGCTGAGGAGAGGGGTTGTTGGACTTGAGCTGAGCTGTAGTGAAGGGGATGGAGGATTGCAGAATTCACAAGCTAGAAGAGGACTTCAGATAACCTTGTGTGGGTCAATAAATTCAGGGCCTGGTGCTCCAGCTCTCCAGGCCTGCCCCCGTGGCAGGCATCACCCAGTCAACCACAGAAGCATTTCTCCCTGGCAATCCTCATCAACTCCTTCCTGCTGGGCACTCCCACGAAATTGAGAGTTGCACATGGCATGAAGCCTATTTAGCAAGCTTCATGTGGTCAAATGCCCCCCCCCCTTACTTTTCAGACAGGGAAACTGAGGCCCAAGGCCACACAGCAAGCTAGAGGCAGAGCTGGAGTCTCCGGACTCACAGCCCAGAGCCTTTTCCACACTGCAGCCCTGCTCTTCCTGTATTTCTCTCCCTAATTAATACAGATGCTGCATTGATTCAGGACTTTGCAGGCAAGAGCCCTGCAGCAACTTGTAATTAGTGCCATATACCACAATAATGAGTGTGGGCACCCAGCCCTCTGCCTTGCTTCCGGAGGTGATTTAAAAGGTTTCCGTCTTCCTTTGGTTAGTAAAGGGGCACGGTGAGCTAGACATGTGCTTCTCAAGCTTTGATGTGCCTGCCTACCAATCACTTTGGGGAGCTCATTAAAGTGCAAGTTCTGGATGGTGCCTGGGATCCTGCATTTCTGACAAGCTCTAGGCTCTTGGTGATGCTGATGCTACTGGTCCATGGACCACATTTTGAGTAGCAGGGATTGAAGACGAGTTCAAAAAACCCACAGATTCCACCCAACCTCATGCTTAGATACTGGAGCTGTTCTCAGCATGAATCTCAAACTTCACTGCCTGCAAGAGACAGTCACTCAGTCCAGGTCTTAGGGAACACTCTTAGGATTTAGTGACCTCTCCTATCAGCCCCAAGAAAGAGACGGCACTTTGGTGGGTCACCAGAGAACAGTGCAAGGATGGCAAAGAGGTTTCATCACAAGGGCCAGCTTCAATCAACTTGTGTGATTACCTGGAGAGCTGTTCTGGGAAAGAGCCGAGCTCAGAGGGAACAAGTGCTGTGATTGATTAATGATGTCTGCCTTGGACACAGGTTAGGAAAGCTGCAGTATGAGTGCTGTTTATTTGAGATTCCTTAACCAGGATCTGGCTCTGAATTTTTATTTGTCAGGGCTTCTAGAGAAGCTAGATTGCCCAGAAACCAACTCTTAAAGCCGAGGACCGGCCTCAGCTGTGGGGGTGGAACGGTGCTAGGGCAGGGATCTGGGCGGGGCTTCTAAATGTCTGTCCACACACGGAGTCTCCAAACTCTCCTGACTCACCTCTTCTGTCTGCAGGTGGAGGTGCTTACCTCATTGAAGGCCCTCAGCCACCATGTGGACCCCAGCCAGCTGCCCACAACCCTGGAAGGCCCCTTCCCCTACTGCCACAGCGAGTGGGTGCAATTTTTCCAGGTGTCTACCATCACAGCCTTTAACCCCCAACCCTCACCCCTTCTCTTTTTTCCTTCACTATCCTGCCCCATGGACCCCTTGACTCTGTCAAGTTCAAAACCAAACAGTCGTTCAATAGACATTTACAATGAGGGTGCAGAGTGGAGTGACTAAGAGCTCAGGTTCTGGGGCCAGACTGCCCAGGTTCCAATCTGAGGTCTGCTGTGTGACCATGGGCAAGTTACTTACTTTCTCTGAGCCCTGGTTTCCTCATCTGCAAAATGGGGGTAATAATAGTACCTCCTTATGGGATTGCTGTGAGGATGAATTGAGTTAATGTAGGTAAAGAGTTTAGCAGAGTGTCTGGCACATGCATGCTAAGAGCTATGTCAGTGTTAATGGATATAAATTTCCAGGCATCTGCCCTGTGGACCACACCACTCAGGGAGCTCAGGGTCTGGTGGGGGAGGCAGATGTGTTCCCTCCTGTATGAGAGAGGAAATAAGGAAAGTGCCAGCGCAGGGCTCCTTCCCTGCGTGATCTCCATCCCTCCTTCCTGCAGCCCTGTGAAGGGGCATTTCATGCCCAGTTTCATACCCGAGGACACACAGGGTGGGGATGACTTGCACAATAGCTCACGGAGGATTATAGGCTTAAACCAGGCTGAACCCAGTGTCCATCTGCCCACCCAGGGCTGTCTCTATACCAGGGGTGCCCAACCTCAGCACCACCACATTCTGGGCCAGATGATGCTTTTGTTTGGGAGGCTGTCTTGTGCACTGTAGCATGTTTAACAGTATCCCGGGCCTCTACCCACTCTATGACAGCAGCTCCCCCAAGGTGTGACAACCCAAAATGACATTTGACACAGCCAGAAGCCCCCCACGGAGAAACACCGGCCTGAAGCACGGTGGTTTGTTGATTTGTTTTTGCTTCGATGGACTTTTTTAGATTGTGTCTGTTTTGAATACGCAGTATTTTCCAAAATGAAATGGTACAAAAGTGTTTATAGCAAAAAATCTCCTTTCCTTCTTGTCCCCCAACACTCTAGGTCCTCTCTCCAGACGCATTCAATTAATCTCGCGGCTTTTGAACGATATTTTAGCTTCAAACCCCTTCCTTCAAATGAAATCTTACCTATAGACCCAGAACATAAAGCTGGTAGTGATGGTTACCAACACCATGAGCTGGGCACTGTTCGGAGTGCTTTACACAGATTAATCCGTCCAATCCTCACATGACCCTGTAAGACAGGAACTACTATGAGTCCCATTTTATGGAGGAGGAAGAGGAGGCACAGAGAGGTTAAGTTATTCTCCTAAGGTCTCACAGCTAGGAAGTAGTGGAGCTGGGCTGAACTGGGGCCCAGCAAAGAATGTCCCCTAACTCTGCTCTCTCACCCCGTTCTTTCCGCTCTACAAAGTGTCCTTGCTAACCTGGGAGCAGCTCACACCTGTCTTCTTCCTCCCTCTCCATTCCCAACACCAGTGGTTCTACAGCAGCAACAGTATCACCTGGGAACTTGCTAGAAACACAGGTTCTCAGGCCCTACCCTAGCAGTACTGAATCAGACACTCAGTAGTGGGGCCCAGCAAGCTGTGTGTTAACCAGCCCTCCAGGTGATTCTGATGCAGCTAAAGTTTGAGAACTACCGCCTAATACCTCCCTTGTGTCCTCCTGGGGTGGAGGAGGCATCGTCCCACTGGTCCAGGCTGACACCCCCTTCTCTGGCCCTCTGTCCTGCAGAAGCTGGACCCTTTCCTTGCTGATCTCCGCCAGGCTTCCTCCTTGCTACAGGCTTCCATAGAGGAGTTCGAGAAGGGTGACCCCCCTGGGGGGGTGCAGGTGAGCCTGGAGCATAGGGTGGGGACATCACATCGCACCCCAGACTCCATGGACCAAGGGCTCATGAAGGGGACATCCAGGGTGGACATTATCATCCCTGTTTTTCATTCATTCATTCGACTAGTATTTATTGGGTCTCCCACTGGAAACCCAGCCTGGGGCAGTCAGACTTGCACCTGTCCTCCTGGCGCTCATGGTGCAGTGGCAGAGGCAGTCATTTGAAAATTAAACAAAGAAAGGAATATGTAATTGCAAATTGTGCCATGAAAGTAATATTGAGAATAATGGGGGAGGGGATCCAATTCAGGTGGCCAAGGAGAGCTGTAGCATTTGAGGCTGAAGGACAAGAAGGAGGTTGCCACAGCAGTAGGCAGAGGGCAAGCGTGCAAACTCGTGCAAAGGCCCTGAGGCGGGTTTATGCTTGGCGTGTTCAGGAATAGCAAAGGAGACAAGTGTGGAGCAAATTGAAGGGGATGGGGGCGAAGAAGAGAAGAACAGAAAGGTTGTCAGGGGCAGTAGTAAGGAAGAGTTGGGTTAGGATTTGACTCTAAAGCAGCAGGGAAGCCACTGGAGGGCTTTAAGCAGGGGAATAATGAGATCAGATTTGCACTTTGAGATTCTGCCAGCTGTTGTGTGGCGAGAAGACTGTAGGGGGAGCCAGAGTGCAACAGGGAGGTCAGCGAGGAGCTTGGACCACAGAGGTTGCCATGGTGATGAGAGGGGGTGTGGCTTGAGGAGATGTTTTAGAGATAGCAAGAACAGTTTCTGAAGGCTTTGAATACCACACTGGGGAAGTCAGGCTTGATCTGGGTGTGGGGAGCCCTGGAGGGTTGTTGAAGGAGGGTGGTGATTGGGCCTCAGGCTACCTCCCTACCCTGGCAGGAGGCTGCCAGATGCCTGAGCAAGTCAAAGGAGCTGATGGAGGCCGTGCTGAGGGACCCAGGCCTGCTGGGCCTCCAGCGGGAAGGTGGAGCCACCCTGGCCAGGCTGCGGCGGGAGGCCAGCAGGCTGGACTTCAACCCCGACGTCAGGTATGGACACCCGGGCCTCTCCTCCCCTGCCCTACCTCCACCCTGTTCTGCAGGGTGCTCCGAGCTGGGGCCACCCTGCCAGAGGGACACACAGGGTGGTCCCTGCGGATGCCCAGGATTGGGGCGTTTGCAGGACATGTCTCCGGGACAGAGGCCTGGTCACAGGCCCCACCTGGGCCTTGGCAAGTTCCTTGTCCCTTCTCTGCCGCCCCTCCCTCAGTCCTAGCCATCTGCAGCCGGGAGTGGGCCTCAAGGACAGCTCCTGCCCATTTCTGGTCCCCCTTATGTACCAAGCACTTTCTCTGGCTCAGAGTGGGCCGAGTCCTTCCAAGGCCCACCTCATTTATTCCTCACAAGAGCCCTGTGAGGCCAGCCACCATTGTCAACGCTTGGCTAATGGGTAGCTGAGGTGCAGTGAAGTGGAATAACAGCTAGGTAATGGCTGAGCGGGGATTTGAAGCCAGGCCATCTGAGCACTTAACCCTCACGCTGCCCTGCTTCCTCAGGCGCTTCTCAGCTGGGCTGGGGGAACCTCCTGGCATCTTGGGGACCTTGGAGCCACAGAATAAATAATTTGCATTCCTGGGAAGTAACAACTTTCTTAAATTTAGAGGGTGGGAGGAAGGTAGTAATTAAACTGGTGAGTAATTGGAACTATTTTTGCTTCTATTAGAACAAACTCTGTTATTTATATTCAGGAATCAAGCGAAAGTTTGCATAAGCTTTTAAGAACAATTTGTTGATTTAACCAACACCTACATAGCACCTAGTATGTGCAATGCTAATGTCCCTGGGTGGTACAAGCAGTTAAATGCTCTACTGCTAACCTAAAGGTTGGAGGTTCGAGTCTACCCAGAGGCACCTTGGAAGAAAGGCCTGATAATCTGCTTCCAAAAGATCACAGCCCTGAAAACCCTACGGAGCACAGTTCTGCTCTGCAACACATGGGGTTGCCATGAGTCGGAATCAACTTAATGGCAACTGTTTGTTTTTTTGTTCGTCTGTTTGTTTTAATGCGCAATGCATTGTTCTACAGGCTTTACAAACAGTAACTTGTTTAATTCCCACCCATAAGGTAGAGCCTAGCATTATCTTCATTTCACAGTGGGAAATCCTGAGGCTCAGCAAGAGGCTAAATGACTTGCCCAAGTTCAAACAGTTGGGATGGGACAGAGCCAGGACTTGAACCCAGGCAGCCCGACTCCAGAATCTTGAACATTCCACCCTGAGCTGAGTCCCCAGTTTAACTCAGTTGGGAGTTGGAGAGCTGTGGGTCCAGGTGCTGGGTATGAGGTCATGTCCCTTTCCCTCACACGGCCTGATGGGGTTAGCGCTGTCTTTCCCAGCATGCTCCAGCTTCACAGGCTTGGCCCAGGCCCCTCCTGTCCACCTTAGGCCCCTCCAGGCCTTTGGTTGCCGGAAGTTCCACCAGGGGGCACTGTGTTCTCACATGCGCCACTGCATCTGTATTCTGCAGAAGGTTCCCTGTAGCTCCTGCCCCTCCAGTCCCCTTCCTCCCTCCCTCTGCCAGGTGGGCTGGCATTTTCCATCCTGTTCACACACCCTAGGGCCTCACCCTGTCTCTGGAAGGGTGATGGCCCTGATCAGATGGGAAGCTCCGACTAGATGACGAGGCTCCCTCCAGGAAAGCAGACTTTCCTTCCATCTCCTCTTTTCCCAAAGAGAGTGGGATGGGATCTGAGGGGCCTTGGGGAAGCCCCTAGATTCCACCGTTCACCCGATATCACCACGGTGAAAATCCCCCGTCAGCAGGTCACCCCTTATGTTTTGTTGGCTTTGACCATTTCAAAAAATTACTTGGAGAAGAAGCCCTGGACTGGGTTCTAATTCAGACTCTACCATGTGTGAGAGTCACTTCCCCTCTCTAGACCTCAGTTTTCCCATCTGTAAAATGGAGGCCAAGGTGGAGGGGCGTGTTGCAGCTACTCCACATCATTACAATAGAAATAATAAGCGCTAACAAACATTGTGCACTTCCTGTGTGCTGGGCACTGTGCTAAGGGTTTTGTATGCAGGAGGGCTGGTTCTCAACCCTGGCTGCACCCTGGAACTCTGCAAGGAGCTTTAGAAAGTGCTGATATCCAGGTTGCACTCCCAGAGAGTCAGACTTTGTTGGTCTGGGTGGGGTCTGGGCATCAAGATTTTGAAAAGCTCCCTGGAGAATTCTAATGTGCAGTCAGGGTTGGGAGCTAAGGCATGAGACCATTTAATCCTCAAAACCACTCTGTGAAGTGGGCTCTGTTATCATCCCATTTTACAAATGAAAAAACAGAGTCAGGAAGGTTGAGAAATTTGTATGAGTTCCCATTCCTAGAAAGTGGCAGGGCTGGGATTTAAACCCAGATTTGTCCACCTCCATTTGTACCCTCCTAGGGAAGGGAGAGGGTCATTTCATTTCCTGCTATGTCCTCTGGTCCTCCCAGTCCCATAGGAGGCTGAGGTCCAGAGAGGGATAGGGACCTCCCCGAGGTCACACAGCAAGTTGGCAGCTGAAATACCCAGGCTGGAGCCCCACAGTTGGTGGCAGTTGGTGGGGGCAGTCTATGCTGAGCAAAAGTACTGTGGGAGGTGGGCTCCTGGGTCTTCCTCACCCTCCTCTGCCTTCCAGGAGCCATCTGGCTGAAGCTGCCACCCTGTATGGCCTTGTAGATGAGCAGCTGCATGTCCTGGTCACCGTGTCCAACCACCTCCTGGGGAAGCTGGAGCTCCGAGTCCGCCTGGGCCGCCTGGAGGCCTCCATCCATCAGGTGAGCGGGGAGGCTGGTGAGGTGGGAGGAGGTATAGGGAGGTCTGCCTGGCTGCCTTCCACAGGGATGGCACTACTCCAGGCCCTGCCCCAGCCAGGGGCTTTGCTCTGGTGCAAGGACACAGGGCTGGGATTCCTACAAGGACCAGGCAGTCATCCTTGGGGTGTGGCACATGATGTGGCACTCATTAAGTGCTTATTGGGTAAAGACATAGCCCCAAGAGTTGCACTTATTGAGCACTAACTGTGTACCAGGCTCTGGGTAGGAGCCTTTGTGTATATCAATGCTTTCTGACTTCATCCCCTATCAGTGATGTGGGGACAAGTGTTAAGATTTCACCCACTGCATAGATGAGGAAATCAAGGCTGGGAGACATTACATCACCTGCCTGGTTGCACACGTGGGGGTCTGACCCTGAAGCCCACACTTGGCACCACTTGGTCCATATGCCGCTGCCTAGAACCAACACTTCCCTTAATGCCTGGGGCAGTGGAGCACAGCGGTCACATGCACACGGGCTCTGGAGCCCAACAGCCGAGGTTCCAACCCTGGCTCTGCCACTTACTAGTAGCGTGACTCTAGAGAAGTTATTTAACTATTCAGTGCCTCAGCTTCCTCATCTGTAAAATGAGGATGATACCAGTACCTGCTACATTGGGTCCTGTGAGGAAACATGATTTAATAGTGGTCTTTAAGACACCCCAGAGTCAGAAGGGGACTTCTGCGCATGGAGTCAAGCACCATTTTATGCCCTTTGTTCCTCACTGAATCCTCATGTCTACCCTCATTTTACCACTGAATAAATTAAGCCCCAGAAGGGGAAATGATTTGCCCAGTTCACACAGCGAGTTTTCGGCAGGCTCATACATGTTCCTCTACAGCAGAAAGCTTTCCTCCCGGTGTTGTTTGCATACCCCCAGGGACGGGTAGCTCCTCGCCCCTGAGCCAGTCCCTTTTATGATTGGGCAGCACTGAATGGTTAGAGTAAGCTGAAATTTGCCATCCTGTGACTTGATTCAGGCAAGCGTGCACCGAGTGCCTGCTATGTGCAGGCACTGGGTCAGCCCCTGAATGACCGAGAACAAGAAGACCTCAGCCTCCAAGGAAGTCGGGGAGCTGGGCATCTCCCCAGCAGCCCCTCATGCCCAAGCCTCCCTCCCCTGCCCCAGGTCAGCGACTGGATGGAGGAGGAAGGAAGCCGGTACCTGCAAGTACGGACCCCCAAGGATGGAAGCTTGGAGACAGTGGAGAAAGCCCACACAGAATTCGAGGAATTCTTCCTTCAAGCGGCAGTGCGTTTCAAAAAGCTGTGCAACAGGACTGGAGCAGACGGAGAGGGCGTGGGGGCAGGGTGGCGAGAGCACAGCTCAGGCAGAGGCGTGGAGGTGGGAAAGTGCAAGAAAACTTCCAGAGACGGGGAGGAAACCGGCTTCCACCACAGAGGGTTCAGCTTAGATGTTCTCTCCTCCAGGAAGCCTTCCTGGACTGCCAAGTCCAAAGATAACCTATCTCAGAATACCCTAGAGGGTTTCTTAAAATGCAGACTCCACGGCCCTACCCTAGACCTGGAGTCCCTGGGTGGCACAAATGGTTAAGCACTCAACTAGTCAAAAGGTTGGCTTTTCAAATCCACCCAGAGGTACCTCAGAAGAAAGGCCTGGCGATCTACTTCTGAAAGGTCACAGCCTTGAAAACCCTATGGAGCACAGTTCTACTCTGCACACATGGGGCTGCCATTAGTCAAATCAACTTGACAGCAACTAACAAAACCCTAGACCTACTAAGCCTCAGAGAGCAGGGGTGGGAATCTGCATCTTTGATGTGTTGGGCCCTGGGGCACAGGCTGATTCAGCCTCTGTCTCAGCCCTCAGGGAACTCTCAGGCCAGTGGGGGAGACCAACCAACCAGTTGCCATCAAGTCGATTCCAACTCATGGCGACCCCATGTGTGTCAAGAGTAGAACCATGCTCCACAGGGTTTTCAGTGGCCGATTTTCAGAAGCAGGCCTTTCTTCCGAGCCACCTCTAGGTGGACTCAAACCACCCAAGTGAGCATGTGCTAAGCCCTGTGAGGTGGATACTCTTAGGGTCCCCATCTTACAGATGAGGACACTGAGGCTCAGGAAGTCTCATCGCTCAGCAACGGGCAGCGGGAGGTTACTGACCTCTGAGGGAGGCTCGACCTAGGCGGGAGTTGAATGGCCAGCTTCTTCTCTCGCGCAGGCGCAGTACTGCCGCGGCCTCGCGCTGTCCAAGCAGGCGGCTCAGCTGGGAGCTGCCGCTGGAAGGGCTGGCGAGGCGGGCGGAGCAGGGTTCCCGGAGATGGCGGCCTTCGCCGCCACCCAGCGGGCCTTCCAGGCGAAGCTGACCCACTTCTACATGGCGGCCGAGCGGCAACGCACAGACCTGGAGACGCTGCTCCATCTACATCGCTTCTGCAGGAAGGTGAGCCCTGCAACGCACGCACACAGATGACCGGCTAGGTGGGGCAGGAGCAGGGGAGGGCCTCGACTCAGCGCTAGGCTCTGGGCGTGATTCATTCCTTTAACCCACAGTCCCGTGAGGGGGAAGAGCATTATCCACTCTTACCAGAAGGGAAAACAAGGCCTGAGAGATTGTCACCTTCCTAAACCAGGCCCGGCTGACCCCTGACTCCAGCTTGCCCCACTACACCAGGCAGCCTCTCAGTGACCAGAGGGTAGCTCTTAAAAGACCCTCAGGTATCACCTGCTTCCTATACTTGGGATCAGGGTGGTGGCCGGGGCCCTTCCAAGAATCCCATCAAAGCCATGGCGTTCTCCACACACATAGATCTCTGCAGGCAACTTCAGGGGGTCAGGACCACCCAGAAGGTCCCAGGCTAAGAACTTGGATCTCATCCTGCCCCTTTCTTGCAGAGTTAGGAAAACAGGATCAGAGAGGGGCCCACACTAAGTCAAGGTCACAGAGCAAGCCAGTGGCAGACTCCAATTCCAGTGCTCTTTCCACTGCCTCCTTGTGCCCTATGAGGCAGGTACTGTTATTACCCCCATTTTACACATGAGGGAACACAGAGAGGTCAAGTAACTCACTCGAGGTCACACAGCCAGGAGGTGGCAGAGCTGAAACTCAAACCTAGACCATCTGGCTCTAGTACTAGCCTAGCCAGGTAGCGAGAGAATTAAATTTAAGTAACCCCCAGCACAGGGCTTTGCTCAAATTTGAAATTATTATTATTATTAACATCAATATTATTATCATTAGTAGTAGTAGTAATGCCTGAAGGGTTAAGGGCATCTGGAAGCATGTCTCCCTTGCTTGCTAATTTCAGCCAATATCCCCCTGTCCCCTGGCTTGGCTCAAACTTGGAATTATTATTATTAACATTGACATTCTTTTTAAAATAATACTGTATTTTGGTGGAAGTGTATGCAGCAAAACAAGTTCCCGTTTGACAATTTCTACACATATTTTTCAGTGATATTGTTTACATTCTTTGTTTTGTTTTGTTTTATTATGGCACGGGGTTTATTTTTTTTACAAAAGTAGAATAACTATAACAACAACAATGCTAATCTACTGTGGCTGATGTGGTCAGTGCCCCATCCATGTTTCCTGGGATCTCAGTATCATTTTTGTTGTTGTCGTTGGGAATATATTCAGCAAAATATGCACCAACTCAACCATTTCTGCATGTACGAGTCAGTAACATTGATTACATTCTTCGAGTTGTGCAGCCATTCTCACCCTCCTTTTCTGAGTTGTTCCTACCCCGTTAACTTAAACTCACTGCCCCCTAAGGTTCCTGTGTAATGTTCGAGTTGCTCTTGTCGCTTTGATCCCATATAGATAGTTCTTAAAAGAGCATAAAGCTCAAGGCAGATTTTTTTTTACTAGTTAAGCTAAACTCTTGCTTGGTTTTAAGAAGACTTTAGAAGATGTTTTTGGGTGTAAGGTTTACAGATTATCTCAGGGCAATCGTTTCAGGGCTTCTTCCAGCCCCCATGGCTCTAGTAAGTCCAGAGTCTGTGAGAATTTGAAATTCTGTTATGCATTTTCTCCCTTTTGATCAGGATTCTTCTGTAGACTCTGATCAAAAAGTTCAGTAATGGTAGCCGGGCACCATCCAGTTCTGATCTCATGGCAAAGAAGGCAGTTGTTTACGGAGGCAATTAGCTGCACATTCCATTTCCACCTGCTGCTCCTGACTCTCGTTCTTCCTCTGTTGCTCCAGGTGAATAGAGACTAATTGTTGTGCCTTGGATGGCTGCTTGCAAGCTTTTAAGACCCCAGGCACTGCGAAACAAACTAGGAGGTAGAACGGAAGCACTAAACACATCATTAGGCCAATTAACTGGGATGTCCCATGAAACCATGACCCTAAACCTCCAAAACAAGGAACCGAGTCCCGTGAGTTTTTGGTTTACATAAGCAGCCTCAGCAGCTACTTTTTTGTTGTTGTTGTAAATATGTCTATCACACATCTTTTGCCAGTTCAGCTTTTTACAGGTGTACAACTTATTGACAGCAATTACAATAATCAACTGTGCAACCCTACCCTTAATCAACGCAGTCTTTTCCAATGCCATTAACCACTCCCCCATCCCCCTGCCCTCCTACCCCTGGTAACCACTAATAAACTTTGGTCTCTGTACATTTGCTTTTTCTTGTCTTTTCATATGAGTGAGGTCATACAGTATTTGACTTTTGTGATTAACTTATTTCACTCAGGAAACTGTCTTCAAGCTCCATCTATATTGTCGCATGTATCATTTCTCTTTCTGTTTGGGTAGGATTCCATTGTATGTATGTACCACATTTTGTTTATCCATTCATTTGTTGATGGGCATTTAGATTGTTTCCATCTTTTGGCTATTGGCAATCGTGCTGCAGTGAACATTGGTGTACAAGTCTCTGTTTGAGTCTCTGCTTTCAAGTCTTCTGGGCATATACCTAGGAGTGGAATTGCTAGGTCATATGGTAGTTCGAGTGGAATTGCTGAGTCATGTGGGAGTTCTAGGAGGGACCAGTCCCTGGAGAAGAACATCATACTTGGTAAAAGGGAAGACCCTCAAGATGGATTGACACAGTGGCTGCAACAATGGGCTCAAGAATAACAACGATCATGAGGATGGTGCAGACATTTGCCAACATTTGTTATTTTCTGTTTCACTTTTTTTTTTTAATCTTAGCCACACTAGTGGAAGAGAAATGGTATCTCATTGTGTTTTTGATTTACATCTCTCTGGTAGCTAATGATACTGAGGATCTTTTCATGTGTTTAGTGACCATTTGAATGTCCTGTTTGGTGAAGTGTCTATTCAAGTCCTTTGTCCATTTTATGATTGGGTTATTTGTGTTTTTGTTGTTAAGTTGTCATTTAATATATTTTTTGGTTATTAGATTCTTATTGGATATATGAGTTCTGAAGATATTCTCCCAGTTGGTAGCTTATCTTTTCACTTTTTTGGTAAAGTCTTTTGATGAACAAGGGTCTTTAATTTTTATGAGGTCTCAATTATTTATTTTGTCTTTTGCTGTTTGTGCTTTTGTTATTATATTAGACAATCCGTTGTTAACAGCTAGGCCCAACAGCTTTGCCCCTGAATTTTCTTCTGAAGCATTTTATGGTTTTAATTTGCATTTTTAGGTCCTTAATCCACTTTCAATTTGTTTTTGTGTGTGGTGTGAGGCATGGATCCTGTTTCATTTTTCTACATGTGGAAATCCCAACACCATTTATTGAAGAGAGATGTAATTATTATTAATAGTAGTAGTTGTAATAATGCCTCAGAGTTAAGAGCATCTCGAAGCTTCTCCCTTACTCCAGGTTTCAGCCAATTTCTTCCCCACTGATCTCACCTGGATAAACCAAGTTTGTTCCAGCCCTGAGGCCTTTGCGTGTGCTATTCGCTCAGCCTGGACTGCTCTTCCCCTCAACTGGCTGGTTTCTTGTCTTTCTTCAGCTGTCAGCTCACAGATCCCCTCCTTAGACTGGTCCTTCCAACCTACGCCACCCCCCCTCCACAAAGCAGCCACCCGCTCCCCACTCTTTCTTACCACCCTTTTTTTTATCCCTTGGTGGTGCTCATTGTGATCGGAAATTATCCTGTTGCTTTATCGCCTGCTTGTTTCTTGTCCCTCTCCCTGTGAGGTGGGCTCCCTGAGGGAGGGGGCGGTACAGCTTGTTCCCACCTCTAACCCCAGTGTCCAGCTCAGGGTCAGCACACAGTAAACACTGTGTTGCTCAGTAAACCCTGTGGGTAACTGAGGAGGGGGTGGAGGAGGAACAAGGAGTAGGCAGAGGAGAGGGCCTGGGACGGCATGTGGGAAGGCTTTGAAAGCAAACAGTGGGAAGTGGCAACCCAGAATGTGAGTCCCCCTCTGCCAGCCAGCAGGCCCTTGGTCAGGCCCCTGACCCTCTATGGCTCTAAATTTAATCTGTACAAGGGGTGGGGCAAAATCGTTTCTGAGGAGCCTCCCATCACTGGCCAGCTTGGCCTGGAAGGTCGAGTCACAGAGACAGGACAGCCCAGCCCAGTCTGGCTCAGCCTGGGTGGACCGCTAACAGAGATTTATGGGGCCCTTTCCCGGCCATGAGCTCCATGTGCTTCTGAGAATATGAAGCCGTTTATCTAAAGACAAATTCCCTTAATCCGCAGAAAGATGGTCTCAGAGAAAATGGTTCTCCAATCCCCACAGCCTAACAGCTCGATGTCGGGTTCTAAATTAATGGAGAGAGAGATTATGTTTTTCATAAGCGGCTGGGACACGGCTGGCTCCTTTGCAGTCTGCAGACATTTTGTGGGTGAATCAGAGAAGGTGGAATCACAAAATGGGGGCAGAAGAGTGTGGGAGCTGACTGCCTCCCTATGGGACTGGAGGGCACGCCTCCTGCCTTCATGAGGTTCTCCTGTGAAAGGAGGTGCTTGGGAGATACCATCTCGAAGGCCAAACAGATTCTGAGTTCAAGTACCAGCTCATCCCTGACTTGCTGTGTGACCTGGGGCAAGTGGCTTCACTTCTCTGAGCCTCAGTTTCTTCTTCTGCAAGATGGGCTGCTGGTACATAAGATGCACATGTCCTGGCACACAGTCGATGCTCAATAAACATTAGCCAGACTCCCCCTGAACCTCACTCATAAAGGTAATACAATCCCAGATTTCAAATTCTCAGCTCTCAAAAGGCTTTTCATGATCATATTGTTCCACCTCCCATTTTACAGAAGGAAAAACTAAGTTCCAGGGAGGGGTAAGTCCTTGCTGGTGCTCATATCTCTTAGAAGGTACTGGAAGATCCTGAGGGTGCTAGGGGCTGCATGTTTACCCCAGGGAAGGGAGAGAAACCATTGTTATCATTGTCATCAGAGCAAATCATGGCCAAGCTGAAGAAGATCCTAACATTAATTGGTCACTTATTATTAAGTCAGTCAGGCAATAATTGTCAAATTCCCTCTCTGCTCAGAGAGGCACATTGTTGCCCTCACAGATTCCCCCAGGGTCCTGTGCCTAACCTGAGCCCCACTTCTCTCTCTTCTCTTGTCCCCAGATGACATGGTTCCACATGGACTGTCAGGACCTGATGACCCAGCTCAGGCTGAGCAAGACCCAAGGGGCCAGCCCTGGAGACCAGCGCCGCCTCCACCGCTACCTGCAGCGGCTGGCCTCTGAGTTCCCTGCTGAGAAGCTCACAGCCATGGAGCTGCAGGTGGCCTCCCTGAGCTGGGCAGGCCTAGGCCAGGACGTGTGGGAGGAGGCCAGGAGCCGACATGAGGAGATCCAGACCCTTCTGAAGAAGGCGTTGGCCCACTGTCCTCATCCGGCAACTCCCACTGCCCACTCTGCACACCCAGAACTGGGAGGGGCAGCTGCCAAGGTCCAGGCTCTGAATGGAGACGTCTCTTCCAGGCGAAGGCAGGACCCGCCCCTGCAGGACTCACTGGGTATGGAGCGTCTGCCAAAATCCTGTTGGCCTCCTCGGGCCACCAGAGGGAGGCAGAACAGAAATTTCCAGCCAGGCCCTCTGCCCCAGGAAGCTGGTCAGGCTGCAGAGGCTGATGAAGGCAGAGGCCCCCGTGAACCCCTGGATCCTGCCCCTGAGCATTCCCCTGCCACCCCCTTCTCCCGACAGCAGCTCCCCAGGCATCTGTGCCTGGACCTTCCCAGGCAGGTCCCCCGCCCAGCTGGGGGCAGCTTCTCCTCAGAGGGAACAGACTCACAGACGTCTCTGGAGGACTCCCCCCAGACAAGTACCCCCGCGTCCCTCTAGCTGGGAGTCCCCGTGAATTGTGGCAGGCTCCCGGTAGCTGGGGTACAGAGGAAGCTGGGGAGCCCCGGCCAGTGCCACCGAGATGTGGTTATTGAGCACTGATTGTATGTTTGGCCCGTGCTGGGAAGGTGAGAACTGTGGCCCTGCTCCCAGCCCTAGGAAACCCAGGAAGACCCAGATCTCACACATTCAGAAGAGTGAGGGTGTGGGTCAGGACCAGGGTGCAGTAAAGCATGCGGTTGGCTGCTTAACTCCGGTCACATTGTGGAACGAGGAGGTGATAGAGACCCTTCCAGAGGTCTCATTTTAGCAGGACAGACACCCACCTGGAGTTCAGGAAAGTACCCAAGCTTTCCCTTTGGCAAGAGGGGCATGGTCGCCCTCCTACCGAATCCACAGGGTGGGAAGGTTTGGGGGTAGCTTCTTGTCTTAGGGTTCCCGTGGAAGCAGACTTTGGGACAAGGATTCAAGTGTGAGTTTATTTGGCAGGGTGCTCATTTCAGGGCTACAGTGACAAAACACCACCCATGGGTGCCTTAAAAGAAGAAAAATGTTACTGTCTCACAGTCTCACAGATTTCATGTGTTAGCAGGGACATGCTGTCTCTGAAGGTTCCAGGGGAAGGCCGTTTCTTGTCTCTCTCCCAGCTTCTGGTAGCCCCTGGCATTCCTTGGCTTGTAGCTGCAGCATAACCCCATTGTCACACGGCCATCTTCCCTCTGCCTAGCTCTGTCTTCTCCTTTAAAGGACACCACTCAGATCGGACTAGGACCCACTACTCCAGTAGGGCCTCATGTTAACTGATAACATCTTCAAAAACCCTGTTTCCAAACAAGCTCACTTTACAGGCACCAGGACTTCAACATACATTTTGGGAGGACACAGTTCAACCTATAATGCAGTTCAACCCAGGGACCCCTGGTGGGGGGTGGGGGAGCGAATCTGGGAAGGGAAGGCAGCCAGAAAAGGGTGTGTTATCCAGCAAGTTACTGCTGTGGGCAGCTGGAGCTCGATCCCACTGGGGACCTCTGGGAGAGAGAGTAGAACATGCCCCAGTTATCCCACCCAAGGGGCAAGGGAGCTGGGATATTTATCTACCAACTCCCATGAGTTATTGGTTGAGGATGACTCCCAGGTAGCATTCATTCCCCAGCACTTCTGGACTGAAGGCAGAGTAGGCTCCATTGGCCACAGAAAGGCCTCAGCAGAGTTGTCCCTGCTGTAGCTGGCAGTTAGTGTGAGCCAAAGGGGTAAGGGCAGGCACCGACAGTATCTGCTGCTCTTCTCTGCTCTATCTTGCTTGGCTTCTCCAGCGGATGTTGGGCCGACATTCTCAAGTTCAGGGAACTTCACAGAATCTTGATCTTGCATTCGGGAGAGAAACGTCTCCCCTCCAATATCCTCTGTCTTGTTCCCCTCCACACCATGTCCTCAGATTCTGCTTCCCCACCCAAGCGCCCAACTCTCTTCAGGCACAGCCTTGGGCCACGTGTCAGCAGGGTTCTGCTGATGGTTGGGCCGGGAGAGGGTGGGGAGCCCCGTCCTCCCGCAGTAGGAGGTGAGGGACAGTGGGAGAGATTTTTACGCCCTCTGATCTCAGGATGGAGTATCTGGAAGACAGCCACACCTTTCACACTGCCCACACTTACCCCTGAACATCATTATGCTGAAAGAGCGTGTGCCTCCTTCTCTGCCTGAGGATGCATTACCGCCCACCGGCTGGTAGCCCAGCCCTGGAAATTTCCTGGCTCTGGGAAGACTGTGGGGGCACATGTTCTCCCACAGATGAGGTGTGGAAGGGGAGGGGCAGGCCCAGGAGGACAAACAGGGCTTCTCAGGAGTTACCTCAGCAAAGAGAGTGTCACACAAACCTCAACACCCAAAAGGCCTTCAGGAATTTTCCAAGACTCAGGATTTCTCCAGGTTTGTCTGGAGCCTGCCTGTCTCAGAACCATGAGCAGAGCTGGTCAAAAGGCAGCTTCCTGGGGAGCCCCATCCCAGACAATTAGAATCTTGGGGCTTATGGGGGTGTGGGGGAGGGCGCTGGAAGCTGCGTTTGTAACAAACTGTGCAGGTGTTTCCTTACGCAACTCAGCAAGTGGGAGCGCTGTTGGGAAACACTTGAGGGCTAGGGGTTGGGGGCTGGGGGCTGGGACTGCCCCCCACCCCCAGCTAGCTCTGCTTCCTGCGTCTGCTCCCCCACCTTTGGTCCAGACTAGCCTGAGAAGGAAGGAGGTATTTGATCAGCCCATCTGCAACCATGCCTGTTGCCTCAGAGGGGGGCCGAAGGCTCTTAAAATGCTGTTGCCATGGCAGCAGCATCCAGCCAGTGGGGGCCAGAGGCAGGGAGCCAGGGAATCTGGGGTGCAAGGATGGAAACTGACTTCTGAGAGACCACAGCTACTGCTGGGGAGGAAGGGGATGAGGTGGTCCAAGAATCCTTGGGTGGGAGGGGTCCCCAAGGTCACCTTGCACATTCCTGTCTCCAGAAAGAACTATACCCCCAACAATGCGTCTGCTTACAACAATCCCTGAGAGAGACAGGGATGCAGAAATGAAATACAATAAAAATAATATAAGGTATAGTAATAATATTAATAGTTACCTTTTATTTTGCCTTTTCTTTGTTCCTAGCTCTGTTCCAAACCTTTTACTGGGCTTTACAGGACTTATTGGATTTTTCACAGTAGCCCTATGAAGCCAGTACTAATTTTACCCCATTTTACTGAGGAGGAAACTGAGACTCAGGTTCGGTGCCTTCCCCAGTGTCACACAGTGGGTGGCAGAGTAGGGACTGATGCTCATCCTTGGCCAAACGTGGGCTGATTGCTGGGCCTGCTGTGGCAATGGGCTTTGTCCCCTCAGCAGTCCTGCTGTGTCTCGCCATTGCTGTGTGCCCAGCGTCCTGGTCTGGGCTTGGCTTGACCCTCAAGGCATTACTAAGAAATCCATGCAGAACTCAAACCCTGGATGGCTACACTGTCTAGATGAGATGAGAGTCTGAAGCCAGCAGCTGCCAAATCTCAAAGGGACTCTCAAACAGAGGGAGACGTCTGGGCCGGCTCCGCTGTGAATGTGCTATGCTTGCTCAGGCTGTTTCCTGGGCTGTGCCTGGGGCCTCACAGGCTGCTGGGCAGCCCTTGCCTCTGGGTTTATCTCGTAGCGCAAGAGACAGTGTGGCGGCAGAGTGGACAGTCACACGGGAGCTGCGGTTGAACTGACCGGGTTCCCGCTGAGCTCCACCACTTACAAGCTTTGAGACCCCGACCAAGTTATACTACCTCACGGTGCCTCAGCTTCCTTACCTGTAAAGTGAGGCTAATAAGACCTCAGAAGCTTGTCATAAGTATTAAATGAATTAATATGCGGAAAGGTCTTAGGAAGGTGCCTGGGATGCCGTAAGTGCCCAGTGAAGGGTATCTACTTTGGCACCAGCCCTGCCAGCCCCTGTTTCATCACCTGACAAATCAAGGAAGAAGTTTCTCCAGAGACTTTTACCTCAATAATGCAGATTGGAGCTGCCTGAGCAATAGTCAGTTCTGAGACGGGTGAAGTGAGCAGCAAGACGTTTATTATATATCGATATATAGGAGACAGAGGGGAATAGATTCCTCCAAAAAACCCATCTCCCCCACTGGAGATCAGCTGAAGGGCTTTTACAGGGACAGAATTGTAGATCTTAGAAGTCTGTGTTAGTTTCCCCTTGAGGTGGTAAAGTCTTAGATGAGTTAACCTTCTACTGGTATTCTTAGAGGTTACCTGGTGACATCCTTGGGGATTATCTGGCGACACCCTGCTTTTTCTTGTCACGAGATGGGTGCTTTGTTTGGTTTGTCATCCTTGGATCATTACCACTTGTTTTCCACCCTCCTGGGAGGAGCATCGGTTCATCTTAAACCTTTTGTAGAGGCTGGAACCCGAGGGAAAAACAAAATCATGAGACAGTGTGGGGTCAGCAATGGGGAGTCAATAACAGTGAGCCGGGCCTGTGCAGCCTCTTCCAAGGCCACAGTAAACTCGCTTATTGACTCCCAAAGAGTTTTTCACTCTTAAGAATCTTGTGGATTTTCTGGAACCCCAGTTGCCTCTTGAAGGCCAAAGGGGCCTAGTTTATTGGCTTTTGCCAAAACTTGCCCATGGTGGGGGGGCGTGGCATGGCCTCCCCCAGGAGATTCCCCACCAGTGATGACATCTCTGAACCAGCAAAGCCTCGGCCTCCAGGAGGCTGCTCCGGGGAGGTGGAGGCTGCAATGTCCCTCTATGGGTTTTTTCAGTTTGCAGTTTGTTCTGATGGAAAGAAGATGAGGTTTACCCCAAGTCTACCAGTGACATCACTTTGAGTCTCCCACTGTGATGGGAACCCTATTTTCAAGCTCAAGGGGCCCTGGGACTCAGAGATCTCATATGCCACTCCTGCCCTTTGCTGACTACCTGGGTGACCCTAGGCAGGTTGCTTCCCCTTTCTGGCCCTCAGTTTACCCCATCTGTTCAATGGGAACAGCAGATGGATAAAGATCTTTTTCATCTTTGGATTCAGAGAGCCCTGCCTTTGAACCCAAGCTTAACCTGTACACTCCAAACAGATGACTGGCCCTCAGTTTCTCCATCTCTTCAATGGGTTTGTTCGTAAGACTGTTGGGCCAGGATAGTAAGATCTCTGGATCCCCCAGCTCTATATCAGACTTCTTCTCCAGAGGAGTGGTTGTCTTGTGAAGGAGCAAAGCCTTGAAAGTCAACTAGGCAGTGACAATGGGGCACAGGTAGGACTGAGCCCAAATAGACTTCTAGACGGTTTACAAAATACTTTCTTGTCCATTCATTTCCTCATCTGATACTCACTATGACCCTGAGGGGTACAGAAGTCATGCTCTAGAATGCCCCCATTTTACAGATGAGTAGACTGAGGCCTAGAGAGGGGAGGTGACATGTCCAAATTCACACAGCCAAGAAAGGGGTTGAGAAGCAGAAACCTCGGGATTTGGACCTCGTTCTGACGGATGCCAAATCCAGGAGAGCATCCTGTCAGCCGCTCTGAGGTGGCCACCCTGTGCCCACGAGTTAACCCAGACCAAGTCGAGGCAGGGCAGTTGGCTGGGGTCAGGGCACAGACTGCCCTCATGAAACAGACATGTTCTGTTCTCTGGGGGCTGTGAACTGGCTTCCCACCCAGGACAAACCCATCTGGCCTGAAACCCCACCCTCCTGGCTGAAAAATAGCTCTCTGAGGCCAAAGCCAGCAAGCCCCCTGGAAAGTCAGTGCTCTGGCTGGATGACAGGACTCTGAGGGTCCTGTCCCCCACTGCCTGGGGCGTGATGGAGGATCTTGAGTGAACCACTTCCTCAGACTTCACTTCTCTTCTGTGAAATGGGGGCGATTGAGCCAGACCAGACCAGGGATGGCAAATGGCTGTTGTCTTGCATGTGGAACCCCTGGTCTGCACTCCCATTTCTGCCTCCCTCTGTCCATCCAGTCACCCAGCCTGGACACCTGGGTATTGTCCTTGAACCTCCCCCAGCCCCCAGGCCCACCCCAATCTCTCTCTAATCCTCTACTTCTCTCTCCCTCCACCTTCCCCACCCTCAGCCCAGCCTCCAGCCTCTCTCCCCTGGACAACTCTAACAGTGTCCTGGATGGTCTTCTTGCAGCCACTCAGACCCCCTCACCTGTCTCCCACACAGAAGCCAGAGGGACCTCTGCAAAACTGTAAAATAATGTCAGTCCCTGCTTGCCACTACCCAATGCCAACCCATGGCTCTTCAATAAAAACCCCAGCCCTCGCTGTGATCAATAAGGCCCTATGTGGCCATGCCTACACCCACCACTTTGTTGTTGCGTTGGTTGCTGTTAAGTTGGCTGCAGCTCATGGTGACCCCACGTACAACAGAATAAAACGTTGCCTGATCCTGCACCATCTTCATGATCATGGGTACGCTCAAGTCCATTGTTGCAGTCACTGTGTATTTTGAGTAACTTCCAACCTAGGGGGCTCATCTTCTAGGACTCTTATCAGACGATAATCTATTGTGATCCACAGGGTTTTCACTGGCTAATTTTTGGAAGTAGGGCACCAAAACGTTCTTCCTAGTCTGTCTTAGTCTGGAAGCTCCACTGGAACCTGTCCACCATGGCTGACCCTACTGGTATTTGAAATACCAGTGGCATTGCTTCCAGTATCATAGCAACCTGCAAGCCACCACAGCGTAACAAACGGACATGCAAGTGGTGGCCCACCACCGTAGCCTCACCTGAGTCCTCCATCTCCATGTTCTCTGAGATACAGCAACACCGACTGCCTTTCAGTTCCTCGGCATGCCAAGCTCTTTCAGGGGTCAGGTTGCCCAGAGGTGGACTTGGTGATGAGGATTCGGGTGCAGGTGATTCACTGAGGAGGCAATCTCGGGAGAAACCAGTAAGGGAAGGGGAAGCCGAACAGGGAAAGGAAGGAAGCCCAGCAACGATGCAATTCAGTCCAAGTCCCATTCTCTGCCTGATAGTGTGGGGAACTCTGAAGCGTAAATTACACCTGCAAGGAACTCCAGGCTGTCTGCAAAAGCGTGCTGCACAGAGCAGGGGCTGGTCGCCTGAGGGCAAGCCTCGGAAGACAGTCACAGGTGTGGACTCTTAGAAGCAGGGCGCACAGAGCCAGAGGAGGGATTTAGGCAACGAAGTCATCACAGGGGGTCTGGGTGCAGCACTGGCAGTGTTTGCTACAGGCTCTTTCTTGTCTCAAGGCCTGGAATGTTCTTAACCCATGTTTTCAACTAGCATGTTGTTGCTATTGTTAGCTGCCATGGAGCTGGTCCCCCCCAACCCCGACTCATGGCAACCCCGTGCACGAAAAACCAAAACACTGCCCAGTCTTGCACCATCCCCATGATCAGTTGGAGAATGGACTGTTGTGATCCATAGGGTTTTCTCTGGCTGATTTTTGGAAGTAGATCAGCAGGCCTTTCTCCCTTGTCCACCTTAGTCTGGAAGCTCTGCTGAAACCTGTTCAGCATCATAGCAACATGCAAGCCTCCACTGACAGACGGGTGGTGGCTGCACATGAGTTGCATTGGCTAGGAATTGAACCCAGGTCTCCTGCATATAAGATGAGAATTCTACCACTGAACCACCAATGCTCTTTTCAACCAGCTAAGCCCTCCTTATTCTTCAGAAATCAGCAACAGGGTCCTGCTCACTCTGAAGGAGTCATAACCTCCTTTTATAAAATCTATGCACTTCTCCTTCATGGCACTGATCTCAATTGCTATTTTGCAATATTTTGTTAATCCCTAAATTCCTTCCTAAACCACAAGCTTCATGAGAGCAGGAACCAAGTTTGCTCTGTTCACTGTATCCCTGGCACAGGGAAGAAACTCACCAAAATTTGTTAGATGAATGAATCAATGAATGAATGAATGGTAACTGATGGATTAGTATGGGCTACCTAAAGCACCTGGTTGGCTCAGTGGGAAAGAATTCTACGACTGATTAATGATGTCTGCAACATGTGCTGCCAGGGATAGAGGTAGCAAGTGTGCTTCGAACTTGCAGTGACTGGACTAGATAGGGCCGTGCCCCAGGGCCCGCCACCAGAGGGCGCTCAGTGCTACCTAGAAATGGAGTCTCACCTCTCCCCAGCTCCCTGGAGGGGAGTTCAGTTGTCGTCCCAGCTGGCCTTGATAATCAATTGCGCAGCCATGCGGTGCCCATTAGGGTTTGTTACTGAGCCACATCCAGGTGCGCTAGGCAGGAACAGGCAGGTTCGTTTGCATCTCATCTGCATGAAATTTACATGTGCCTACACAGCCTGTCTCCTTGCAATTTTCAAGTTAAAATGTTATTACCGCTCCTGTGAAGCCTGTTATTTCTTGATTTCATTCTCCTTGCACTTCTACCCCCACTCCCTGCTACGCCTCCCAGCCTGGGCTGGGAGAGGGAAACAAAGGTTTAAGCTGTGGTTCTGCTGCACATTCACATGTGATTCCCTCTCTGGGCCACGTCTGGGCCACGTCTTTGATGTGGTGAAAAACGTGAAATTGTTCACTACAGACTAGTAAGTAAGCACAAGTAAGCTGGTGCTTATGTTGCTTACTGGGTCATCCACCCCTGTGAGGGACTGTACATTTGAAAAGAGGCTTTGCTTTTGTAGGAAGGTGCTGTTGGGGTTGGGAGAGAGACAGATGTCAGCCATACCTAGAAGCAGAATCTTTGATGTGGTGAAAAAATGTGAAACTGTTCAACACAGATGATCTGGTAAGCAAGGTAAGCACCATGCTTACCTTGTCTATTAGATAATCCGCCCCTGGCTGACACGAACTTAGCCCCTGAGTGTTCGAACAAATTGCCCTGTTCCCTACCTCAAAGCCCTTGCCCATGCTGTGCCCTCCTCCTGGAATAGCCTTCCCCCTTTTCTGCATGTCAAAATATTACACAGCTCTAGAGGATGCACCCAGCCCCCTCCTCCCCACTGTTAAAGCCAAAAAAACCAAGCCAGTAGCTGTCAAGTCTGCTCCAACTCATGGTGACCCATGTGTGTCAGGGTAGAGCTGTGCTCCCTAGGGTTTTCGATGGTAAATTTTTTGGAAGTAGATCGCCAGGCCTTTCTTCTGAGGTGCCTCTGGGTGGACTGAACCTTCAACCTTTCCGTTAGCAGCCGAGAGACTCCCCTCATGAGTTCTCTGTTTATACTATGTGATCCTGCCCCTTGGTCATAGGCTGATTCCATAAGAGATAGACATGTGACCCAAGCAAGCCAGTAAGATTTTTCCCAGGATTTGGACTTGGGAATCAGAGATGCAAGGCAGTTTCTGAACTGGGGATGTATAGACTCAAGAGCTCGGAGGAGCTTGTCCAGCCATAGCCACAGAAAACAGAAAAGCAGTCCTTGATGAGGGAAGACTAAAGCCAACAGGCCCGGAGCCAGACCCCAGAGGCCCTGAGGCAGCAACGACCCTGGCTCTGGGCCCACCCCCTCCCCAGGCCAGGCTGCCCTGCCCATCACTGTTTCCACCTTTCACCACCCCATCTGCCCTCAGTCTCCTCATCCATCCTCCTTTCCTGCTTGAGCAAGCTCTAGGGACTTCTGTTTCTTGCAACCTGGATGAAACAGTAGGACAGTGAAACATGAATGCAGAGACCTCAAAAGGAACTTTCTGAAGAAAAGAATTTGATATCTGACATCTCAAAGTGAGCATCAAAGTTGTCATGAAGATAAAAACTAGAACTTCATTGGGCTTTTTTTTTCTTTTTTTGTACTTATATCTAGAAAAGTCCTTAAAAACTCTTTAGAAATGGGAGCTTCCTAGGGCCTTCATCCTCCAACGACCCTTGACTAAGACCCTGCCCAGATGCCACCTCCTCCAGATGACACCCCATCCAAGTCAGAAAGTCCCTCCATTTCTGAACCCCACAGCACTCCGTCTGTCCTTCATGCCCAACACTTGCTCTCTTAGCCTGGCGTTTGTATTCACAGGACTGTGCATAATCTGAGGGCAGCATGGAATCTGAGGCCTGGAGGTGGGCCCCCCCTCAGTATCTGGCAGAGTTAATCAATATCGATAGAACAAATTTAAAATAATAATAGACTCTCATCTACTGAGCATTTATTCTGTGCCAGCATTGATGTAGGCAGTTTACCTACATTATCTCATTTCATCCTCACATCAGTCCTGCGGAGGTAGGTGGATATATGGATGAGGAAACAGAATCAGAGAGGTTAGGCAACGTGCCTGAGCTCACACAGCTGATAAATGGTAGAACCAAGATGTAAACCCAGGTAGTTGGAACCTCTATACATAGATGTGAATCCCCCTCAGTCAAGTCTCCATCACTTGAGGAGCTCTCCAAACTATACCTGCCCCAGAACTCTTCTGCCCTGACCCATGGCTGGTACCTGAGTGTCTAACATTAGTGCCTCCAAGACTTTGAATTAAGCTATGTCCCATCATAGGATGACCAGACATCCGTGCTGGCCTTGGACAGTACCAGCTAATGCCTACTGTCACTGCATAATTATTAATAGCTCCCCTTTCACTCTCCAAAGTGTCCCATTTTGGACAATAAATTATATGGTCACCCTACCCATCTGGTGCATTTTATCAAAGGTACAAAGCCCCGGGCACTGGGTAGGGGAGGGTGGGTAAGGCTGGTGCCCCCTCACTGCTAAGGAGCAGGGCTGGGGTGAGGGAGGCTGAGGCCAGGGCAGCCCCAGGGCCAAGGGCTGTGGGGATGAGTCATGGGGACTGTCTAATCAGCTGGAGTCCGCAGGGAGGCAGCTGCTGGCCAGTCCCTGCTCCTCCATCATTCCCACACATCCTGCTCACTCTGAGGAAGGAGCAGTGGGCAGATGTCAGCAGGGCCTGGCTGCAGCTTGTGCTCCCCACCCTCAACTCCTCCAGATGAGGGTGGCCTGGTTTCCTCTCCGGGCTCAGTTTGCCCACCTGTTAAATTGGGGACAGTGATCCTGGCTCTAACTGGGATTCTGGGATAAGACAGTGCTGGGGGTGGGATGCATGTGGGGCCCACCTGCTGCCACACACACCCAGGAACCCATATTGACATAGCCACAGCCAGCTGGGGCTCCTGGGGAGTCTAGCTTCCAATGGCCTAGGATAGGAAACTAAGCAAGGGCTGGGAATACCCCTAGAGACCCCCAGAGTTGCCAGGGTGGACCACTTCCCTCTCTGCAAATGAGCCCCTGAGCATGAGTGCCAGGCTCGGAGTCAGCTGTCCATCCCAGCTCACCCACTATTCTCTGTGTAAGTCCCATTGCCTCCACTGTGGAATGGGGTGACAGAAAAAGTCCCTACCCTTCAGGGCTGCTGCGGGGTTGGGTGAGGTAATCACACAAAGCATCATGAAAGGAAGTGGTATTATTATTAATAATTAAACCTATGTACAGGGGGTGACAAGACCCAAGAGGCTTCCACTGGACCCCTCAATTGAAGGAGGCAGGGGCCCAGGTTTGAGTCCCAGGTCAGCCTCTGGCTCACTGGGAGACCCCAGGCAAGCTCCTTCCCCTCTCTGAACCCCAGGTTCCTCCTCCTGCCACCTCCCATTGCTGCAGAGACAATCAGATGGTGGAGGAGGTGGAAGTTTGGAAGGAGCTGGACCAGGGAGTGGTTGTTAATCTAACTGGGGGCCTGGTCTGGCTCTCACATCTCCCCCAAAGTCTTGGCAACTTGATCTGGATGATTCCTTCCACTTTGAAATCTGCTTGTAGCCGTGTGACCCTGGCATGCCCGGACTTTTGGGGGTGGAAGGAGCTTCTTTCAGCCAGCTGCTCTCTGAGGTTCTCTGTTCTGTGGGTCTGGGTCAGGACCCCCACTCCACCCTCCAGCAATAGACTCACATCCTCTGGCCTGAGGAGATGTTTTTCAGATGGTTGTTTTCTCGACATTTCTCCATCTGCTTGGCCAGCCCTCCTGTAGATACTGGGGTCACCACAGCTGACGCATGGGTTGGGGTGTTTGCTTTTGTTTCCTTTGTTGTTTGCAAGAAAAAGGCTTAACAACCCTGATTGTTAATATGTTTCCACTGGAGAGACAGCTCCAGGATTAGCTGGGAAGGAGAGCCAGGATGAAGCATGGCCCAGCTTTGACTAGAAAAGGCTGGACTGGGTCTGCAGGGGAAGAGGGGGGATCTGAGCAGTCTGGGCCTGCAGTCGCCAGGCTGGAGCTGCCTAGAGCCAGTGAAGCAAGATTCTGGGCCCAGACCCCACTTAGGAGCCCTCATACTATGTGCATGTCAGATTGTATTTTCCAACCATGGCCACACCATCTCCCATTCCACATGATCTTCTTACGACCGTGGTGGCCTTGACACTTCTCCCATTGAGAGGTGGGCTCTCTGTTCCCTTCCCTTGAAACTGGGGGGAACTTTGTGACTGCTTTGACCAACAGAGTATGGTGAAAGTGACGCTCTGTGGCTTCCAAATCTAGGTCAGAAAAAAGCACTTCCACTTTGCTCTCTTGGAAGCCAGCTACCATATTGTTAGGAAGCCCAAGCTAGTCCACACAGAGGGGTCACATGTAGGTGTTCTAGCTGGCAGGCCAACTGAAGTCCCAGCTGACAGTCACCGTTAATTGCCAGACCTGCAAATGACAATGCTTCCAGGTGATTCCAGTCCCTGGCCATCTTCCCAGATGACATCATGGGTGAGTACAAAATGTCTCTAATTGTGTCACATCCAAATTCCTGGCCCACAAAAGCCATGAGCATCATAAGATTTTTTTTTTTTAAATACCACAGAATTTTAGGGCAGTTTGCTTTTGTCACCAAACCTCACTGTCTTAGTCATCTAGTGCTGCTATAACAGAAATACCACAAGTGGATGGTTTTAATGAAGAGAAGTTTATTTCCTCATAGTCAAAGTAGGCTAAAAGTCCAAATTCAGGGCATCAGCTCCAGGGGAAGGCTTTTTCTCTCTGTCGGCCTTCTTCTCGTCAGTGTTCCCCTGGACTAGGAGCGTCTCTGCGCAGGGACCCCGGTCCAAAGGACGCAGCCTGCTCCCGGCACTGCTTTTTTGATGGTATGGGGTCCCCAACTCTCTGCTTGCTTCCCTTTCCTTTTATCTCTTGACACAGAAAAGGTGGTGCAGGCCACACCCCAGGGAAGCTCCCTTTACAATGGATCAGGGATGTGACCTGGGTAAAGGTGGTGTTACAATCCCACCCTAATCCTCTTTAACATAAAATTACAATCACAAAATGGAAGCCAACCACACAATTCTGGGAATCATGGCCCAGCCAAATTGTCACACACTTTTTTGGGGGGACACAGTTCAATCCATGATCCTCACCTAGAAGATCTCCCTCATTTTCCAGGTGAGAAAACAAGTTCAGAGGAGCAGGGGAGTTGCCCGAGTTCCCACAGCCTTCAGTAGCTAACCACCCTGGTGCAGGGGAGGCTGTGATTAAATCAGATCTCTTAGAGCAATCAGCAAATAGGGCCCATGGACTGGCCCATTGTTTTTGAAAATAAAGTTTTATTGTAACACACGCATGCCCACGTTCCTTTAAGTATTGCTTGTGGCTGCTTTCACACTACAAGGGAGAATTGAGTATGGCCAATAAAGCCTAAAATATTTACTACCTGGACCTTTACAGAGGAAGTTTGCTGACTCATGCCTTAAAGGCATAAGGAAGCTTCTGACCCTCCTAGAAGCACAAACCTACCCAAGGAACAAGTTGGAAAAATTTCAGCAGAAAGCTCTAAATTTGGCCCCAGGAGATCTGGGTTCTAATTTCTGTCCTGTCTCCTCCCCCCCCTCCCCTCCTCCTTTTTCTCTCCTGCAAAATAGAACAATAACTACTCCTGCTTCTGACAAGTGCTCGGGGGATCCAGGAGGCAAAAAGGGTAAAGCCCCTGTTTGTACAAGCCCTGGCACACAGCAGACCCTCACTCCCGTGAGCTCCTTCTCGCGCCCTTCCCTTCCACTCTAGAGAATACTAGCATTCAAGGGGAGACAGGAAAGGAGCTGGAGCCCCCAGAGAAATTAGCTCTTTGGTGCTGGTTGCTTCACCTCGTGATAGTAATTGAACAAATTTGCATAAGGTGCTCATTGAGGTGTTCTTTTACTTGCACATTTAAATCATTTAATCATCTGTGTTTTTCCCCCTCTTAATCCTGATGATGCCAATGTGGAGATGTGTGTGTGTTTGTGTGTAAGAAAGGAGACTGAGTCTCCAGGTGTATCTAACACACACACACACACACACACTCGTGCACACACATCCAAACACATTGACAAATGCGCACCCCCAAATGTCCATCCCACTCTCCCTCTCCATCACTGGACTCCAGCCACATTCCTTACACATTAAGCACATTCCTGTCTCAGGAACTTGGTACTTACTGTTCCCTCTGCTTGGTACATTCTTTCCCCAGATGTCCACATGGTTTCGTTCCTCACTTCCTTCAGGTCTTTATTCAACCATCACCTCTTTAGAGATTACTTCCTTAACTTCCCTGTCTTATTTAGCAGCTTCTAAGCATTTGGCTGCTAACCAAAAGTTCGAATCCACCAGCTGCTCCTTGGAAACCCAATGGTGCAATTCTACTCTGTCCTGTAGGATTGCTATATTTTTTTAAGTCCCTCTTTTTGTTTTAATGTTATCATCTTTTACATATTGACATCTGTTTCCCTATTTTCAGTGTTTTAACTTTGATTTACTTTTGTGACTTCCCTATCAGGGTTGCTATCTGGTTGCTCTGTCCTGTGTTCTAGTCTTGGGTTGTTGTCTGATGTTACTGATTTTCTAACTGGAAGACTTCCTTTAGTATTTCTTGTAATTTTGGTTTGGTTTTTGCAAATTCCCTAAACTTCTTCTTATCTGGAAATGCCCTAATTTTGCCATCATATATGAGAGACAGTTTTGCTGGATATGTAATTTTTGGCCGGCAGTTTTTTTTCCTTCAAGTCTTTATATATGTCATCCCATTGCCTTCTTGCCTGCATGGTTCCTGCTGAGTAGTCAGAGCTTATTCTTATTGACTCTCATTTGTAGATGACTTTTCATTTTTCCTTAGCCACTCTTAAAATTCTCTATCTTTGGTTTTGGCAAGTTTGATTATAATATGTCTTGGTGACTTTCTTTTGGGACCTACATTATGTGGGGTTTGATGAGCATCTTGGATAGATATCTTCTCATCTTTCACAATAGCAGGGAAGTTTTCTGCCAGCAAATCTTCAGCAATTCTCTCTGTATTTTCTGTTATCCACCCCCTGTTCTGGTACTCCGATCTCTCATAGGTTATTCCTCTTGATAGGGTCCCACATAATTCTTAGGGTTTCTTCATTTTGGTAAATCCTTTTGTCTGATTTTTCCTCAAATAAGTTGGTGTCAAGTGCTTTATCTTCAATCTCACTAATTCTGGCTTCCATTGCCTCAATTCTGCCCCTATGACTTTCTATTGAGTCGTCTAATTCTG
>NW_004443944.1:26024400-26055722 GCF_000243295.1 Trichechus manatus latirostris
TACAGTCCTAGACAGGCATGGGTGATTGGTGTAGGCACAGGCATCTGGCTACAGCAGGGGGACACACTATGAACAAGGCGGGGGGCTGACGGCCACCCCCAAGTGTCCAGGAGGAAGGCATGTCCCTGTTCCCTAGAGAGCATACGTGGGTGGGTTTTGCAGCCAGACTATGAGCACCTAATGCTGTTGGCTGTAAGGACAGGGGGGTGCCTCTTATTCATGGGCCCCTATCGCAGGTGGTTAGGTGGCATGGGTGGAGCCACCAGTCCTCAGGCCTCTGATGTGGGTAGGTGAAGACCCTGCTTAGTGGGCAGAGCAGTGTCAAATGTCAAGAACCTGCCACTTCACAGCTGAAACAGTTGAAGTTAGGCTTCCGGTATATACCCTGCTGTACCGCAGAAATGAGGGCCTATGCTGTTGAGATAGACCCACACAAGTCTATGCAGGCAGAAAGGCACTGAAAGTCCATGGATCCCTCATGCCTGTGCCTAGGCAAAGGAGCTGTGCCTACCCTGGGTTCCTGGCTTAGGGGAGCCGGCAGTTTATTTTTTCCCCTGTTGGTTAATTCGTTCACTCTCCAAGGCAGGGAGAATCGCTCCGGGCGTGTGACGGATCCCACTTCCAGCCCAGGGGACTCGGCAATTGTTGAAGCCGGTCCGGGACCCGGTGCAGAGTAGGGAGTGGGGAGGTAAATGGGAGAGAGGTTTTTCCCTAAGGGAGGTGGTTTTGATCCACGTGGTAGGCCGGATGCAATTACTTATCTTTTGCTGGCTGAGGGACGCTTCTCACTGGTTCTGGGTGGCTGTGTAGACTCTCTGGTGCTGAGTCTCTGCTGGTGCAGAAAACACACCTCCCGAGCACCACCACTTGCCTGCGTCACCGCTTACCCCAGAACGGATCAGGCCTGAAGGGCTCGGGCTCTGCCAGGTCAGGTCTGGCAACTGCTCGCTGCTTCCGAACTGTCTCTCCCTCCCCCTGCCAGTCAGTCTGGTTCCTCAACTCTGCTTTTGATGTTCAGGGCTCCCAGGTTGCCATATAAATTGATTCACTTGTTTTTTCGGGTCTTTGTTGTAAGAGGGTCCACGGGAAGCACCTGACTACTCTGCCATCTCGGCCCCGCCTCACTGTCCTATAGGATTGCTGTGAGTCGTAATCAACTGGACGGCAGTGGGTTTGGTTTTTGGTTTATTCCTCTGCAGAAGGTCCCTGAGTGGCACAAACAGTTTGCACTCAGCAGTTTGGAAGAAAAGCCTGATGATCTGCTTCCATAAAGATTATAGCCAAGAAAACTCTATGGAGCAGTTCTACTCTAAAACACATGGGGTCACTGTGAGTTGGAATTGGCTCAACAGCAACAGGTTTTTTGTTTTAAATTATCTGCATTTTTCTGCAGTCATTGTCATCACCCATCACTGTAGTATATGTTTGTCTGTTGTCTGACTCCCTTAGCAGAATGTAAGGACAAGGTCTTGTTTTGTTTTTGTTGTTTTTTGTTTACCACCATGTCTCCTAGTACCTAGAACAGTGCCTGGCACATAGTAGGTGCTCTGTAAATATTTGCTGAATTAATGATCATGCATTGAAAACCTGAAGGCTCCCAAAGGATAAGGTACGACAGCTCTAAGGTCCTGTGCAAGGACATACACCAAGGCATGTTAGCTCTGAGACCGGGACCCAGGTTTGCTACGAATGAGACCAGGCTTTCTCCAGAAATGGAGTTGTTCCTGGAAGGGCCCTAGAAGCACTGACCCTGGGTCAGCTTCCCCTGGGGGCTGACATTTCCTGAGCAGACATCAGCAGTCTGGGCTGAGGGAGCCTGAGCTGGCAACCTTCTGAGGAATTGAGCAGCCATTTTGCAATTCAGATGTAGATGTGGGAGTGCTTGGGAGCTAGGCTGATAAGCCCACGTGGCTACAGTCTGACTACAGATGCCACAGGGAGGAAGTCTCTGGGGCCACGGGGGCAGAGGTCACTGGGGTTCCTGAGGTGGCTACTGTTCTCATTTTTCCATGGATATTTAGAGCCAAGGGTCAGAGCTGGAAGTCCAAGCTTATTTTGCGCCACTGTACAGATGGGGAAACTGAGGCTCAGAGAAGGGAATCAACCCATCCAAGTCTCCTGAACAAGAAGTGCCTTCTCTTCCCTCCCTCCTTCCCTTCCCTTCCCCCTCACCCCCAGGAACTCCAAGGTAGCCCTGGTCAGGAGGCGCTGGGCAGCTGTTCCTGATGCCTGTGTTGTGCCACTTCCTCTTCCAGATCTCAGCTCCAGCTTCAGCTCCTCAGGGAAGCCCTACGTGACGCCTTCCATTTAGGTCAATTTCCTCTGTTCTCAAAGAAACTTTAGAGCCCACATCACTTCTTGGCAATGATATGAAATCTGTCTCCCCCACCAGACTTGAAGCTCCAGGAGGGCAGGGACCACACCAGGCTGTTCCATTCACATCCTCATTCCAGAGCCTAGCACATGGTGAGCACATTGTAGGGTCTTCATAGCTATGTGTCAAATGTATGTGCACAGCAGGTGCGAAAGTGTGGAGGTGGGACGTGCAAGAAGCATTTCACAGATGACGAGGAGACCACAGGGACTGGCTGGGAGACGCTCTTGGAGGGCTGTGCTCTGCCTGTGCCTTGCCCACACCCTCGAGCCCTCCACCACATCCTGCACACATCTCCCTACGTGTGCTCATTTCCAACAGCCTCTCTGCCTGTGCTCGGGGAGAACTAGAAGTAACTGGAATTTATGTCCCTTCCATCCCCTTGGAGCCCTGGGGGTGCAACGGTTAAGAGCTCGGCTGCTAACCAGAAGGTGGGCAGCTCGAATCCACCAGCCGCTCCTTGGAAACCCTATGGGGCAGTTCTACTCTGTCCCATAGGGTCGCTATGAGTAAGAATTGACTCCATGGCATCAGGTCCAGGTATGATACCGCCCCCTTCATCCAGCCCCTAGTCAACAACTGTGAGTGCAGGGGTGTAAACGCTCCAGCCCTCTGCACCATCTCCCCTGACGGAGGCCATATCTTGCTGGCACACCCCAGCTTGGTCTCCGTCCTTTCCCGTCCTACTTTTCCACACAGCTTCTAGTGTTTCCACCATCAGGGAACACTCCTGAAGAAACCACTTTTACACAAATCCTGCTTAGGATCTGCTTCTGGGAGCCCCACCTAAGACAGCCCCCTCCCACTAAGGACCCCCTTCATACCCGGGTCTAATCCCAAGTCCACTTCTGACTAACTGAGGCACCCTGGGCAATGCCCTCACCTCCCTGGGCTCCTCTGCAAAATGATGTGGCCAGAATTGGGAGGTGTCTGAGCCAGGCCTGGCCCACGGTGGGTGCTCAGTGAGGGGTAAGTATTACTGTCCTATTCTAACTCCAAACCTCCCAGATTCCACCACTCGGAGCCTCAAATGGGGAACGCACGTTTGGAGAAGCAACCTCAGACATGCCAGGAGTTCAGGGGTCTTTTCCAGGAAGTTCCAAAAAAGCTGCTCGACTGTCAGCTTCTCTGTCTCTGCTGAGTCATTGGCCTTGTCCCCTGCGGCCTCCTCCTGACCCGTGTCTGGGTCAGAACAGTTATACTGGGATACTCAATAATCTAGGCTTCAGAACATGAGAGGGGCATAAGAAAACCCGGGTGGGTGGCCCGTACTTCATCGTTCCCCAGGCCTCGATTCAGAACCACTGGCCTCCTTGCAGTTCTTAAAGAAACTGCGCTCTCTTGCTCCTCCAGGCTTTGCAGTGGCTGTTCCCACAGCCTGGAATGCCCTAGCCTGCCTGGCCAACTCCTATACAACCTTCAAAGCACAGCTCTGACATCACCTCATCCTGGAAGCCTTCCCTGATCATGTCCTTCCCCAGGCTGGGTTCAGTGACTTCACTGGGCCCCCACATCTCCTGTTCCTGCCCCATCACACAGCTGGATGTGTGTCTCCAGGAGAATTGCAACTGGTTTGCTCATAGCTAAATCCCCAATGCCCAGCACAGGGCCTGGAACACAGTAAGTGGTCAAATAAATGTTTGGTGAATGAATGAATAAAGACACCAACCCACCCACAGATTTCCCATGAAGTCTGTAGCTCCAGTGTCGAGGGTGGAGTGGGGTGGGTACTACTGCTCATTGTGGGTTTGTCTGTTTTTTTGTTTTGTTTTTACCTTTTCTAAGGAAATGTTTCCAGCTTGGAGGGGCCCTGTCCTAACCCTCTCATTACCAGGAACGTGTGGGCTCTGGCATCATGGGAGGCATCTGACAGGCTGGGGAAGCTGCTGACACCCTCCCTTTTGGGTGGTCCCCAGCACACACTCGTACCCTCCCAGCCTCTTCCCAGCTTCTCTGTGAGGCCGTGCAGTGTGTGGAGAGCTGGACAGAGAATCAGAGATCGGAGTTCAAGTGCCACTTCATTAGCTAACTGGCCTTGGGCAGTGGCATCTCTAGGGGGGTCCGGGGGGTGCAGACCACACTGGGTGACACTATCAGAGAGGATGACACCAAAATGACTTGTCTATAAAATTTTTGTGCAGTGTTTCATCAGAAATTTATTATTTTTTATAAAAATATCCCTGTAGTTATAACAACATTTTTCGTAAGCTCAGCTTACATGTATCAATATACCTACAAGGCTAAAACTCTATGTTAATTTACTTTTTGAACCTTCTAATGTGCTACAGTCAGAGCTGCTATTATTACCCAATTACAATGACGCATTGAATCACGTGGTTTCATCTGCATGCACTACCAGCATGCACTCTCTGTTGTTTTCGTTGCTGTGTGTCCTGATTTTGTCAAAATTTCTGCTGTTTTAGCTGCAATATTGTGGTAATTAGTATGGGGAGGTGACACTATGAGTCACTGCACTGGGTGATACCAACCCTCGTGACGTCACTGGCCTTAGGTAAGTTACTTCCTCGCTTGGTGCCTCAGTCTTCCCAATTGTTAAATGGACAGCTGAGAAGTCTTTGCAGGCATCCTGGGGCTCCTCTCCCTGTCCCTTGCCCTGGTGGGAAGAAAGATCTAGAACATGTGTCCTCGGAGAGAACAGGGGCCTCACTGAGGGGTCCATCCTGTCGAGGAGAGAAGACTGGAGCTCAGGCAGGGCTGGGGCCTCACATTCTGGGGCCAAAAGCTCTGACAAGCCCAGGCTTTGGCCCTCGGTGGGGGGTGATGCTGCCAGCAAAGTCCCCTGCAGGGCTGGGCAGGCTGAGCTGGCAGAGGGAGAAAGCTTGTTTTTCAGGGCCTGGCCTCCCCTGGGGGCAGCCCCTCTTTGACCGGAAGAGCTTAGCCCAGCCCCTGGCACAACCAGGTCTCAGCTAAGGGTGGGGGAACTAGGGGGCAACTCTGGCCTGGCCCCAGTCTCCTGCCTTGATGCCGGCCTGGCCCCACTCTGGCCTTCCCTTCCTTTTAACTCAGGCATACCTTCCCCTGGCTCTCCTGGACTAAGCAGTGGATAGAGCCGAGGGTGCTGCCCACAGTAGTGACCAGGAGTTGACCAGAGCAAGATTTCTGGACAAAATAGCATGATGGTTAAGAGCTTGATGGGTACATATTTGAATCTCATCTCTGCCTCTGCACCTGTCTAGGCCTCGGTTTCTACCAGCCACTGCTTGGAAACCTTATGGTGCAGTTCTCCTCTGTCCTATAGGATCACTATGAGTTGGAATCGACTCGACAGCAATGGGTTTTTGGTTTTTGTAGGCCTCAATTTACTCATCTGTAAAATGGGACTAATAATAGCTTTCACCTCTTGGGGTTGCTAACAGGATTAGATAAGTGATTATTTGCTTGTAACAGTACTTGGCACATAGTAAACCCTCTATAAAATTTGTACGTAGGTCTATGGGCCTGTTGGAGACCAGAAGGCCAGATCCTTCTCTGAAGGTCTAGTTGATGAAGCTCTGAGTAATGCCAAATAGACCGAGAGACAGATGGTTGCAGGACAGATAGAGAGAAGATTCAGAGAGGGAAAAGGGGAGGCTCCTGGGCAAGATGGAACGGGGAAGGGGGGGGGATTCCTGTCTGACTGGGAGGCTGGACTGCTTTAAGTCAAGAGACCCTGAGAGTGTGTGTTTGTGGTAGGGGTGGTGCAGGGGCTGCAGGTGATGCCCTGGACTAGGGCTCAGGAGAACCTGGATCCCAGTCTCTAGCTCAGACCTGCATTCCTGTGTGACACAGGAAAGCCACTGTCCCTTTCTGGGCCTTATCTCCCTCTTCTTGCAGGCCAGGAGCCAGAACCATCTGGTCTTGAGGGGTTGTTTCCAGCACAATGGATGGTTGGGGCTGGACCTCAAAAGACAAGCTTAGGGGCCCATCAGGCCCTGAGCCAATGGCATGGAAGACGCAGGTCTGAACCTCACTCGGATGATCTCTTCCCTTGGGCCCAAGCAAGGACTTTACGCCCATTCTACAGATGAAAAAACAGGCTCCGAGACTAGGTGAGTCACAAGTCCTCATCTTTTAGCAGCAGGAGTGGGCTCCAGAGCCTCCACGTGCTAATAGTCCACTTAAATAAAATAAACTCACTGTCTGTTACCACATCACACAAAAACGACTGGGTGGATTTTTGCCTAAGATAGGGAGTATGTTTGGGCTGATCTGATTTTAAACATTTTAAACATAGGTCACCCTGAGTATTCAGAACTTTCTTTGGGGGTTCCAGGTGCACCCAGAGCATCTCAGAGAGAAAGTGACAATCATCTAGTGGGGCTGCAACTGAGGCACAAGGAGAGGAAGATGGGAGATGAGGCAAGTATTAAGCCAAGCAGGGAGAGAATACAAACCCTGGTCAAATGCAGACGTTTACTTCTGACCAAGCCGCTGTTAGAAAGTCAAGTTCATGCTGGCAAAGCCACGCGCTCCTCGGCAAGAAACAGCGGGGCTTATTTATTTAATGATGAGCTAGTTGACGTTCCCACCTGGATGTTTGGGGAACTCAAACTTAACATGTCCTGAAGTCAACTTCTGCTCGCCCTCCACCAAACCAGCCCCTCTCGCAGCTTTCCACGTCTCAGCCAGGGACGGCTTTCTCTCTGCACAGGTCAAAACCCATCTTTGGCATCTCTCTTTCACACCCACACTCAATCGTTTAGCGAATCCTGTGGACTCCCCATGATTTATCCAGATTCTGACCCTTCCTCGCCGCCTCTCCACTAGCACCGTCATCTTTCGCCTGGGTTATTGCAGCACCTCCTTGCTGGTCCGCCAGCTTCCAGCCTTTCCCCAGTGTGGTCTCCTTCTCACACAGCAATCAGAACATCCATCTAAAACCTAAATCCGATCATTTTTCTCCTCTGCTAAAACCCCTTCAATAGTTCTATCTCAGAGTAAAAGACATCTCTGGAATGCTCTAGAAGCCCTACACAATTTGGTCCTCCTTATTGACTCCTTATAATACCTCTGGGAGGTAAGCAAAGGAGGAAGGATTGCTCCCACTTTACAAATAGGGAAATCAAGGCACAGATGATAGAGATTATGTTTCTGGGTCTGGAGCACAGGTTGCCCATCCAGGACTCTGTCCACCACTCGGTCCTAGATGCCTAAGCGGGCAGCTAATGGTGTCTATAATCAGATGGGGCCGGCTCACCCTACCCTCTCCCCAGAGTGCTGGCTCTCTGCCCAAGCTCTGGAGCCAGACATCAAAATATTCTTGTGGACGCTGTGTACTTGGCTGGGGCCAGCCCCTGGATTCCACCCCTTTTTAGGCCAGATTGGAGCAATGCACGGTCCACTCTGGGCTGTGTAGACACCAGAGGAATCTGAACCCCCAGGGCCTGGAATGGGTCTTCATTAGGGCAGCCTGCTGTGCCCTAGGTCTGACTGATTAATCGAGTGACCTTGGGCAAGTCACTTCTCTTTTCTGAGTTACACTTTTCTTACCTTAGGGCCTGTGGAGTTCTGATGCTTAAGCATTCTAAGAACAAGCTGATGAAAGATGGGCTGCATCCTGTGAGGCAGATAAGTAACCAGAAACCAGAAGCTGCCAGATGTCAGATTACTGTTGGTCTGAAGCAAGGTATAGGACGGAGTGCCACAGGGATGTGTCCCCAGTCCCGCTCTGTTCAACATGTCTATTGATCACTTTAAGGAGGAAGGACGGGCCATTAGAGTGTGGCTGGGAGGAGCAATAAGACATTGGCTATTAGAACCAGGATGCCCAAAGGCCTTGACTAGCAGCACCAATGAGAAGATAAAATGTAATAAGAGTGAATGTCAACCCCTGTACTTGGACTAAAAGCCAACAACTGATTTGGTGATGAGGAGGGTAGGATTGGGATAAAGCAGGTTTAAGTCAGTAGTTCTCAAGGGGCAGGAAAGGGGTACCACCTCCTAGGGGACTTTTACAAATTCATGTAAATTTCAAGGGAGATACATTTTCTGTGTGACTTTGTCACTATCCCGTCCTGTGTCATAAAATAGGGATTGTTTATCTCTACACTCTGAAGCCCATCCCACTTCTGAGAATGCCACATTTCCTCATTCTCTCCACTGGACAGGCTGCAATGTGTCTTGGCATTTTTTTCCTACTTCATTTAAGGTTATTTCCCTCTTTCTCTTATCATACAAATAAGTCTGGTGCGTGATGCCTTGCCCTCACAGCTGTTTGTATTTTAGTTTCCACCCGCACCTCCTGCCCTTTAATCATTTTCCTGCACTTCATGTCTAATGGTGTCTCATCCGCTTATCTCTCTGGAATCCAGACTTATTCATTACGGGTAGATAGGGCGCTGATGTCTTCATTATGTCTTCTCAGACAGTTATGCTCAAGAACATACTGAAGTGCACATGATTTCATTATAAAATACTTCCCCTTTATACCTCTTTCGTGTTACAGATTGGCCATTGTATTGGTATATATGTGTGTCGGTAGATTGTCACCCAAGAATTTCATTTCAGATAATTAAAATGAAAGGGAGCATAAAAATATTTGATATAAAAGGGGGCTCTGGCAACTACACTTTTAGGCTTATATCTGACTAGAATGCGTACACATGTTCACCAAAAGACATGTCAAGAATTTCACAGCAGTGCCATTGGTAATAGTCCCAAACTGGAAGCAACTCAAATATCCATCAACAGCTGAATGGATACATAAACTGAGGTGTCATCACACAATGGAATACTCTGCAGCAAGAAGAAGGAGCCATTTATAACTACACACAATGACACAGATGAATCTCACATGAAAGTGACGATTGAGTGAAGGAAGCCAGGCACAAAGGGGTATGTACTGAATGGCTCCATTTATATAAAGTTCTGATCTATGCTAGTAGAAGTCAAGATAATGGCCACCTCATAGGTTACCTGTCAGTGACTGGATGGAAGCACGAGGAGGACTTCTGGAGTAATGGCCATGTCTTGTTTCTTGACCTGGTGTGTTTAGTTTGTGAAAATTCATCAAGCTGTACACTTATGTGCACTCTTCTGTATACATAATATATCTCAGTAGAAAGTTATTAAAGGGGGTGGAGCCTTTGGGCTGACACAGTTGAGAATCTAATTTAGTTGAAGCTCATAAAGGAACCCACATTATGATTACAGTCACCGAAAAGCCAGTTCTATATTAGGTTATATCAACAGGAGAATTGTAACTAGATCAAGGGAGGTGATGTGCTTTCTCTCTCTGCTGATCAGATCTCACCTGGAGACTTTTGGTCATTTCTGTAGGCTACACCTTCATAGTGACCCAAGCTACCCTGGAATGTGGCCAAGGGAGAATGACCGGCACATTGAAGGGGCTTGAAAACATTCACTATTAGCACAGCAAACCAAAAGCCTTAGAAAAATGGGTGAATCCTCAACCTGATAAAGGGCATCAATGACAAACCCACAGGTAACTTCATACTTACTGGTGAAATACTAGATGTTTTCCCCCCTAAAATCAGGGTCAACATTTTACTGGAGTTTCTAGCCAGAGCAATTAAGCAAGAAAATGAAATTAAAAACATCCAGATTGGAAAGGAAGAAGTAAAACTATCTCTATTTGCAGATGGCATCATCTTGTATACAGAAAATCCTAAGGAATCAACTAGAAAACTATTAGAACTGACAGAGTTCAGCAAGATCACAGGATACAAGACAAATATACAAGAATCAATTTTTTTCTATACACTAGCAATGAATAATATGAAATGAAATTAAGAAAGAATTCCATTTACAATAGCATCAAAAAGAATAAAATACTTAGGAATAAATTTAATGAAAGACGTGCAAGACTTGTATCCTGAAGAGTACAGAACATTGTTGAAAGAAATGAAAGAAGATTGAAATAAATGGAGAGACAGTTCATGTTTATGTCTCCTCCATGTTTCAGAAGACTCAATATTTTAAGATAGAAATGTTACCCAAATTGATCTAAAGATTCAATGCAGTCCCTATAAAAATTTCACTTGGCTTTTTTTTTTTTTTTTCCCCCAGTAATTGACAAGATGATCCTAAAATTCATATTAGTTGCAAGGGATCCCAAATAGCCAAAACAATCTTGAAAAAGCAAAACAAAGTTGGAGGACACTCACACGTCCCAATTTCAAAACTAACGACAAAGCTGCAGTAATAAAGACAGTATGATACTGGCATGAGGATATACCTATAGGTCAATGGAATAGAATTGAGAGTCCAGAAATAAACCCTTACATTTATGATCAATTGATTTTCCACAAAGGTGCCAAGACAATTAAATGGGGAAAAGAGTATCTCTTCAACAAATGGTGCTGGGAAAACTGGCTGTTGTTGTTGTTAGGTGCTGTCAAGTCGATTCTGACTCGTGGCAAGCCCGTGTGACAGAGTAGAAGTGCTCCAAAGGGTTTTCTCGGCTGTAATCTTTACAAAAGCAGACACCAGGTCTTTCCCCTGCAGAGCTGCTGTGTAGGTTTGAACCGCCAACCTTTCAGTTATCAGGCGAGTGCTTAACTGTGTGCCACCAGGGCTCTTGGACTACTGGATATTCACATGTAAAATAGTGAACTTAAATCTGTTACTCACAAACCAAAAACCAAACCCTTTGCCATCGAGTGGATTCCAACTCCCGGAGCCCCCATAAGCTACTCTCTGACACACGAGGTCACCACAAGTTCCTCACACCATACACAAAAATTAACTCAAAATGGATCAAAGACCTAAATGTAAGAGTTAAAACTATAAAAATATTAGAAAAGAACATAGGAGTAAATCTTTGTTGGATTCAGCAAAGCCTTCTTAGATAAAACATAAAAAGCACAAACAGCAAAAAAAATAAATAAATAAATTGGACTTCATCAAAATGAAAAACTATCTGTTGCAAACAATATCAAGAAAGTGAAAAGACAACCCATAGGATGGGAAAAAAATTGCAAATCATATATCTGATAAGGGACTTGTAACCAGAATATATAAAGAATCCTTATAACTTAATAATAAAATGATAAATAATTCAGTTAAAAATTCGACAAAGGATCTGAATAGACATTCCTCCAAAGATGACATACGAATGGTCAATAAGCACATGAAAAGATACTCAGCATCATTAGTCATTAGAGAAATACAAATCAAACCACAATGAGATACCGCTTCATACTCACTAGAATGGCTATAATCAAAAAGAGAGATAGTAACAAGTGTTGGCAAGGATGTCGAGAAATTGGAACCTCATACACTGCCAGTGGGAATGTGAAATGGTACAGTCACTTTGGAAAACAGTTTGGCAATCCCTCAAAAAGTTAAACATAGAGTTACCATACAATCCAGCAATTCCACTTCTAGGTATATACTCAAGAGAAATTAAAGCCTATATCCGCACAAAAATTTGTGCACAAATGTTCACAGCAGCATTATTTGCAATAGCCCAAAGAAGTGGAAACAAACCAAATGTCCATCAACTGATGAATGAATGAATAAAATGTGGTGTATCCATATAATGGAATATTAGTCAGCAACAAAAATGAATGAAATTCTGATATATACTATAATATGGATGAACCTCGAAAACATGCTAAGTTAAAGTGAAAGAAGTCTGTCACAAAAGACCACGTTTTGTATGAATCTATTTATATGAAATGCCCAGAACAGGCAAATCCATAGAGACAGAAAATAGGTTAGTGATTGCCTAGGAAAGGGGTGAGGGGGGAGGAGTAGGGAGTGACTGCCAGTGGGTATGGGGTTTCTTTAAACAGGTGGACTGTATGGTATGTAAACAATATCTCAATAAAACAGTTCTAAAAAACAAACAAAGAGTGACTCTTGACCTATACATTCCATGGTTAGAAATTTATCCTGCGAAAACAATTGCCAAAAGGCTCAGAGGTGTAACTTATATCACTCATGGTTCAATTGCAGGAAACACACCACATTCACTACTTTAAACAGAAAGAGATTTAATAAAGGAGTTGGTTCTTACAAAACCATTGAAAAATTTGGAGGAGTGGGCTGGGTCTCCAGGAATGACTCTTGGAACAACACTACCTAACTGGCCAGAGGAGCTACTGCCTCTGCCACAACTCAGAGGCTTGGGAACCATTGTCTTCAGCCTTGGTCTTGGGATCAGATGCTGCCGATGCCCCCACCACCATCTCTTGAGTCCGTGAGCTGGTGACTGGACACTGAGACATGGTTTCAGAAAATCTCAATGCCTCTGTAACCATGAATGCAAGCAGGAAACAGCCAAAGTAGGAAGAAGACAATCTCCATCTTATTTTTGCCTTCAAATCTCATACAAGTACATTTAATGGGCATAACTTAATTGGTCTCCAATACCCTAGCTGCAAGAGAGTCTGGTAAATGCAATTTTCACACTTCCAGCCCCTGCAGTACAGGAAGGCCCACAGAAGATTGAAATGATGCTGAATGAGTCAACCTACCCACTGAACCAATAGCTACAGGGATGACCTCTTTACAATAGTGAAAAAATGGGAAACAACGTAAATGTGCAGTAAAAGATGTTTGATAAATTAGAGTTCATCCATTTGATAAAGTTCTAGAAAAACCACTAAAAGTGTTGTAGAAATACATGTTGTGACTTGGAAAGACAACATGGAAAAAAGGCAGGTGACAAATAGTACTTACAGGCAACTTCCATGAGGGCAAGAACCATATCTGCCTTGTCTACCTGCATATTCCCACTGCCTGGCACATGCTTGGCTCAGAGCGGGTGCTCAAGAAACATTTATTGGATGATTGGGTAATTCCATTTTTAGAAATTAAAGAAATATTTATGTAAACGTATATGTACATATATACTTAAATAGAATATAGCGACACTGAAATGAAATACAAAACGATGACCACTGTTCTCTATGGTAGTGATATTTGGTGTGACATTTACTTTCTTTTGGTTCTTATGTATTTTATAAATTTTGAGCAGTGAATATGCATTAACATCAGGTAGGGAAACCACAGATATTACGTTGAAGCCACAGAAAGAAGACACGCCCGCCTCATTTCTCAATCTCCCACAGGGCCTGGCACAGGATGGGCCCACAAGGGGCACCAGTCCATGTTTGAGTGCACCTCCATTTGCTGTCTGAGGGATTCCTGGGTCTTTCTCAAGGATTCTGAAAGTTGATTTGAGCTTCTGTGATAATCCTGACTCTAGCACAGTATGCCTCTTCCATCTAAGGTTGGCCAAGTGCCAAAGCCTTGTGACCCTTCCCAAGTGCCAGTCTTGAGTGCCTGGCTGAGGCTTTGCTCAAGGGTCTTTAACAGTTAGGTCAATGTCTTAGCTCTCCCCTTTCTGTACACCCGTCAAGCCCTGGGGCCATTGCTGCTTTGAACTACCCAATCAGCAAGCCAGCTCTGACATCACTGCCACCAGCTGTGCTCAGCCAGACTGGCTCTTTGGGACTGGAGGGGGATTCTGTCCTTCTCCAGGGCTGCCTTGGTGCTGTGAAAAGTCCCTCAGTGGGTGGTTTGTACCACTTTCATTTGCACAGCTCTCATGGTCTTAGGACATGTAAGAGGGACATAGGGACCAGAATGAAGGAAGTGAGAATCCCAATCAGCTCTGTGCCATCCAGAACCACGCTTGGGCTAAGGAGGAAGATTCTTGGCCTCTGTTTCCCCATCTCACCAAGAACCAATTTCTACCTCACACTTTCTGCCAATGGACAGGGCACTTGGTAATGGCTGGTCCTCTTCCTCTCTGGGGCCTTTGAGAGAGTGGGAGGAGACCCCAGAATTCTTGATAACACTAGCCATCACTTCATTTATCATGGCCATTAGCCAGATGGGGAAACTGAAGCTTCCAAGGGGAGGTGACACGGCCAGGGTCACACAGTCAGAAAAGGAATGTGTAAGCGGGGTGTTCCGAAAATCAACTGTGGCTTTGAGACTCCAGGTCAGGAATAGAAGTGGAAAAACAGAGACAGGGGTGTCACAGAGGGATGGGAACTGGTCCTATTGAGGACAGCTTACCTCACAGGACCTACAGACATATCCCAGCCTTAGGCTCAGCCCCAACTAGAGATACCAGGAAGGAGCAAGTGCTTCTGCCCCTGACCAGCTGCAGGTGCCATTTCCCTTCTCTGGTCTCAATTTGCTCATCTTTGGGGCCCAAGGATGATGATAATCACCAAATTCAAGCTCAAAAATCCCATGATTGATGATTCCAGCATTATCTTCCCAAAACTCAGCCCTAACCATGCCACTCCTCTGCTTATAAAACTTCCCATGGCTCCCCATGGCCTAACCTTACCCTGACTGAGTCCTTTGTGGTCTGGGCCCCACTAACCTACTCAGCTTTGACATTTCTCCCAAGTACCCATAATTCCAGCCATGCTGTTTTGACTCTCTCTTCCCATGAATTGTCTATGCTCTTTTTTTACCTGTGGCTTTGCACTGCTATGCACGGATAGGTTCCCTTGCATGGAATGCCCTACTATGCCTTGTCTGCCTGTCCAGCTCCTACTCATCCTGCAAAACCTAGCTTAGGTGGCATCTCCTCCATGAAGCCTGCCCTGATCCACCACATGGAGTATATCCACTCCCACTTGGGTTCCCTGGAGCCCCAAGCCTTCCTCCACTGCAGCCCTGAACACAAGTTATAGGAATTACTGTTTACGTTGTGAGTGCCTCGTGATCTGTCTCCTCCACTGAGCTGAGAGTTCCTTGACAGCAGGTACTGTGTCTTATTTGTGACTCAGCATCGGCTACACAGTAGGTGCTCATTAATTACATTATTCAATAAGTAAATTCATCTAAAAAAAAAAAAAGCCCCACAGCTCAGTCTCCCTTTTTATGGGTCTCTGAACAATGTGAGCCCTCTCTGGGCCTCAGTGTCCCTAACTATAAGAGGACAAGAACCAGATGGCTTCTGGGGGCATGACCTCTCTCTCACCCCAAGCTATGGGACCCAAGTGATGCTGTCAATTCACTTAGAGCTAGTTCAGCTAAAGAGAAAATTGACACACAGAAAAGTTAAGCAACCTCTGAGGTCACATAGCATCTGATGTTTCTGTGTGCCCAAAATTTTCACCCCTTCATCATCCACTTCTCTTTAGGGTCACTGCAGCCTACCATTCAGACACAGCACACACTCCTCAGGCACCCACACCATGCTCAGTCCTATGCCAGGCCTCATGTCAGGGAAGAGCATCCTAAGCAGAGGAAACAGCCAGTGCAAAAGCTCTAAGCTAGGAGCACGCCTGTGTGTTGAAGGAATGGCAGGGAGGCTAGCATAGCTGGAGCTGAGAGTGCAGGGCGAGAGAGGCAGAAGTCGAAGAACAATCGGTCAGACTGTGGAGGCTGGGGAGAACCTTGGCATTTGCCTAGAGTGAATGGGGAGCCATTGCAGGGTCTTGAGCAGAGGAGTAGCATGGTCTGACTTAGGTTTTAAAGGGAACCTTCTGTCTCCTTGTGGGGCACAGACTCGGGGCAAGACCCAAGGAGGAGGTAGGGACACCTAGTCCAGGCAAAAGAAGCTGGTGGTTTGGACCAGGTGGTGGCAGCAGACGTTGTGAGAAGTGGTGGAGATATATTAAAGCTAAAGGCACCAGGATTTTCTGACACATGGCGGATGGGGTTTGAGACACAGAGAGAGAGAGAGAGAGAGAGGAGTCAAGGATGACTCCAAGGTCGGGGCCAAATGGATTGGTGGTGTTGCCATCCACTGAGGTGGAGAGACTGTGGGAAAGTGGGTTAGGTAGGGGATCAGGAGTGTTGAGGAGGCAACAGGCTGCATGAATCTGGAACCCGGGATTGAGGTCTGGGATGGAGACCAAATGTGGAAGCCGACAGCACATAGCTGGTGTCTAAAGCCACTAGCTGGCTGAGCTCCCCGCAGGGTGGACGTGCACAGAGAAGGAGGTGGTGGATATGGAGCACAGGGCCACACACAGTAAGCCTTTAGTGAGAGATGGTGCAGCAGCTGATGAGGTGGCGGTTGTCACTGGGACATGTGACCTTGGGGTTAAGCTGCGAAGGATAAACAAGCCCATGGAACAGCATGAGCAATGGCACAGAGGTGTGAACAGGGTCCCCCACTGCCCTAGCTCCGGCCTCCATCTGCTCCCACCTGGACAAGAGGGCACCCTCCTCCCTGCTCTCCCCTCATCCTCACTCCCACGCCAATGAACAGCTGGCCCCTTGACAGGAAAGGTATTTTGCAAAAAGCACAGGCTTTGGAGGCAGGTGGGCTTGGTCCTGGGCAAGTGTCTCAGACACCTCATGGGTAAAAGGATAGTCATTATGAGGCTTTAACACAAAGCCACTGGGTGGCCAAGCTGGTGTTTGCTGCTCCTTGTGCCCCAATGGATGGCACGTCTGAGTTCCAACAAGGCAATCCTGGTGGGCTTTCCAGAGATGCTGGTCTATCTAGAAAGATGCACTTTCCCCAGGGCTACCTGATGGCAGCGAGAAGGAGCAGGGTTGAGGGATGGGGAGTAGAACTGGCTTATCATATTCAGCTGGGGCAAAGGCAGCTGCTGGCAGGATGTGTCAGAACACGGGACCCTCGAGACCCAAATGGAAGGGACCAGACGGAGCGTGAGCCCAACCTGACAGACCCCAGGCCCATCCCACCTCCGAAACTTCCATCCAGCAACCGTGGGCAAGTCCCTTGCTCTTTCTACACCTCACTCTTCTCATCCGGAAACAGGGTGATGGAGACATTTATCAAACAGACAGACAGCTGCCTGAGAGAATGAAAACTAGGGTGCTTGTGGGGCCAGACGGAGCTGCAAGCAAACAAACAAAAAGCAACAACACACATAAACCTCCAACAGAGGCCGGCACACAGTAGGTGTGCAACAACACTAGCAGCCTCTCTTGCCCACCCCCAGGGCTGACGTGAGGGAGCAAATGGGATTGAGGTCCTCAAAGCCCTCGGAAATAATAACAACAGTAATAAAAATAGCCAGCGTTTGTGCAGCTTTTTCCTGTGCCAAATGTTATCCCATAGGCAAGTGGCATCAGCAAGGCTTTATCCTCAGACAAAGAATTCCTGGGAGAACTATTTGCTCTTAACAACTCTGTGAGGTCAGTGCTTTCCTTACCACCATTACTTGGGCGAGGAAACTGAGGTACACAGACAGGAAAGTACTTGCCCAAAGACGCACAGCTAGGAGGCTGTGGGACCCTGAAACAGTCAGCTCTGCCTCTGAGCTCACTGATAAGCCTGGGTACCGCATGGCGAACACCTGAGGAGGGTGATGACCTGGAAAGAAGATGAAGGTGGGTCCTGATGCAGGACTTTTTCTGATGATGAGACACCCATCACTCCCTCTTCCCACCTTTCCACCTCCCAGTGCATGCCCACAGCCCAACTACTGCTTAGGAAAGGACAGTGTTAATCTGATTTGAGTCGCCAGAACTGCACAGAGTAATCCATTCTATTTAAAAAAGCTTTAAAAAAAAAAAAAAATGCCAACCTGTCAGGTCTTGTTTAGAAATCTGAACATTCTGAAAATATCGGGGAAGGGAAGGGGCTGCATCCGTTAGAAGATTCTCAGCAAGAGGGGTGATGTTAATCCAACGTGACAGCCGTGCTATTTTTTTTAGGCCAGAGAGGCAGGGAGTGCAAATTGCTCTTCCAGGGGTTAGCCAGTCCTGGGTGAAGGCTCAGTGGGCCGTCTGTGGGGGCTGAGGTGGGGTGAGTGATGGGCAACCCCCCTCCCACACACAAATCAGCTCCACTTCCCAGGAACCCTGTATCAAAGGTCAAGGCCTGATGACTCCACTCATGCAGCCACAGCATGTCAACATCACCGACGCGGAGAACCACAAGGGCCATCAGAAATCCATTATGTGGTCCAACCTTATCATTTCGCAATGAGGAAACCAAGACCGAGCGTACAGGAAGGAAGCATCTATGCGCTCAACTGTCGGTCCATAAACATTTGTTAGGACCTTCCCGTGAAGACGCCCACCTCCCACCAAGGTGACTGGGAATTTAGAAAGAGGATTGTAGGGGAGACTTTAGTTTGTGTCTAAGTCCTCGCTATGGGGTCTGGGGCAGCTCATTTAGGCTCTCTGAGCCTTGGTTTCCTTGGTAAAGTGAGGACAATAGCCTCTAAACCCCACAGAGTCTTTGGGAGAATGAAATGCGGGAAACATAGGGGAATCAGCTCAGCTCTTTGGTGGCATGCAACTGGCATGGACTCTGGCCAGCTTAACATGGAAACAAAAAATCAATTGGAATGGCATGGGGGTGGCTTCTAGGTATTTACCCAAGAGAAATGGAAAACATATGTCCACACAAAGACCTGTACATGAATGCTTACAGCAGCTTTGTTCGTAATCTCCCAGAACAATCCAAATATCCGTCAACTTGTGAATGTATAAATAAACGGTGGTATAGTCATTCAATGGAATGCTACTCAGCAAAAAAAAAAAAAAAAAAAAAACAGGAATGAACCGCTGCTACCCACTACCACATGGATGAATCTCGAATTATGTTAAGTGAAGGAAGCCAGACTCAAAAGCCTACATACTATATGATTCCATGCATATGGCATTCTGAAAAAGGCAAAACTGTAGAAACAAAAATCAGATCAGTGGTTACCAGAGGCAGAGGCTGGAGGGAAGGGAATTGCCTATAAAAGGGCACTTGGGGATGATGGAAATGTTCTATATCATGGTTTGTGGTGTTGTTACCTGACTGTCAACTTTGTCAATTCACTGAACCGTGCACCTATAAAAGGTGAATTTTATTCAATTAATTATATCTTAATTATAATATATAAATACATACAAATACAACCCATGATTCATATATAAAATATAGTTAATTATACCTCAATAAGTCTGATTTAAAAAAAATCAAAGCAGACACTAAAAAAGGTGGCTTCAGAAAAGACAAGAACTGAAGTAGTTCTAAAGATGAATCAGTGAGCTTTAATCATTACTTAGAACTTGTGTCTGAGTCACAAAATTCAAAGTCCCAGGAGAGAGTATGATTCACTAGTTTGGAGCCCAGAAACCTGCCCTTAACTGGGGTTGGGAAGGGCAAGTCCCATCAAGATGGACGGTCCCATCAAGCCTGCAGAAAAGGCTAGTTATCCAGAGACAAAACAGTTGACCAGCAGCCTCTTAGAAGAGGGCTCCATCAACTGTTGTTATTGTTAGTAGCCAGCCAGTCAGCTCTGACTCTTGGTGACCTTATGTATAACAGAACAAAATATTGCCTGGTCCTATCCCATCTTCATGATCATAGGTATGTTTGAGTCCATTGTTAAGGCTATTGTGTCAATCCATCTCATTGAGACTCACGGCGACTCCATATAGGTCAGAGTAGAACTGTGCTCCATAGAGTTTTCAATAGCTAATTTTTTGGAAGTAGATTGTCAAGCCTTTCCTTCTGAGGAAGATTTGGGTGGACTTGAACCACTATCTTTTCAGTTAGCAGCCAAGCATATTCACCGTTTGCACCACGCAGGGACTCCACATCCACTGTAGAGGTCTGTACACGTTGGGGTTTATCATCCTGGAGATGTGGGCACTGACCTTCCAGGAATGAGGCCAAACCTCCATCTCCTGTGACAAGAAGACATGGTGACTACAGCTCCCCCTCAGATGTGAAGGTCAGGTTTCAGACTAACTGGGTCAAGCTGGGTATTGATTCAGACCTACAAGCATTTGGTGCAAGCAGCTCCTCTAACAAGCAAGAGAAATGACTGGTCAGTTCAGCCAAACAAGTAGTCAATCTAGCTGGACAAGCTCAGCCACTGCCCTAGAGGGTCAATTTATTTCCATGGAAGAAAGTATGTTTGGCTCTTATTGACTGAACTGGGTGTGTTAGGAAAATGCAACTCATGACTCAACTTTACAGGAGGGAGATGTAGGGGAATGTTGCAGAATTCAGGAGATTGGTCTCTCATGTCTTTGGAGCACCAAATGGCCATAGCTGCTTGGGCAGATACCCACTCCAAGGTCTAACTCCTCTTGTGTGAAATTCTAGTAGTTTCGGTTACAAGCGTGGACTTCAGTGCCCCACTTCTGCCCCTTCCAAGCTATGAGGCCTTGGGCGAGCTACTTCACCTCTCTAAACCTCAGCTTACACAAAGTAAAAGATTTTCAAGCACTTTCTTGGACCTGAGAGGGTGGTGGTGCTTTAGAAGCATTTCAAGGCATAAACAGGGTTGGGGAATAAACAAACTCAGTGTGCATTCACGCGCACACGTTGTGGGTTTGGTTCTGTAAAGTTGGGCCAACATTTACAAAAGGTTTTTAAGGCTTGATTGTGGATTTTTTTTTTGGGGGGGGGGCACGTTAATTTTTGCTTATTTCTGTCTATAGTTTTTTCTACCTATTTGCCAGAATTTCTTTACTTTGGAGTATTTCCATTTTTACGGAAGGAGCCCTGGTGGAGCAGTGGTTAAATGCTCAGCTGTTAACCTAAAGGTTGGCAGCTGGAACCCACCAGCTGCTTCGTGGGAGAAAGATGTGGCAGTCGGATACGTAAAGATTACAGCCTTGGAAACCCTACTCTGTCCCACAGGGTCGCTGCGAGTCGGAATGACTCATTGGCAACAGGTTTGGTTTTTCCATTTGTACAAAAGCTCAATTCTAAATGTAAATGTAAATTAATCTTTAACCTTAGAGGGCAGTGAGTTCATGTTAGTGGGGAGGAACAACTGAGAAAAAGAGGGTGAGAATGGTTGCACAACTCAAAGAATGTAATCAATATCACTGAATTGTACGTGTAGGAACTTGAACTGGTCCTGCGCCATCCTCAGAAGAGTAGGTATGTTTGAGCCCATTGTTGTAGCCACTGCATCAATCCACCTTGTTGAAGGTCCTCCTCTTTTTTGCTGAAGCTCTATTTTACCAAATACCGTGTCCCTCTCTAGCAACAGGTCTCTCCGGGTGACGTGTCCAAAGTAAGTGTGACAAAGTCTTACCATCTCTGCTTCTAAGGAGCATTCTGGCTGTACTGCCTTCAAAACTGATTTGTTCTAATGTGAATGAGTGGGGAAATGTAAAAAAAATCAACTGTGTGTCTCTGATCCAACAGCCTTCTCCATTCGGTTAAGTAGAAAGATCTGTAAACTTACTTTTCATTTCCTGGCTTGTGTTCCTCTTAGTTTGCTCAATTACTACCTTCTCTTTGAAAGCAACATGATTACATTACCGTGAAAAATCACCACCAGATTGAACTCAGATAATCTTTTTTTAAGTCTTTCTCCCTATGCCAAGTGTGGGGGTGGGGGAAGAGTATAAAATGATCATTTAGACTCTTGATATGTTTTTGAAATGTAACGAAGTTTAACATGACTGGTATGAAAATTGATGCTGCAAATGAATAACTCTCTTCATATAAAATTGAATCTTATGTGGATTAAAAAATTAAAATGAAAAAATAAAAGAAATTTGAATTGGTATATGCTTTTGCTGTGTATATTTTCAACAACAAAAACAAAATAAATTATTTAAAAAATTCATCTTTAGTTACCTAAATGATGCATAAATACATTTTCACACTTAAAAATTTACCACCTTCCAGAGAAGGATGAAATCACCTTTGTTCACCACTACCCTGCGTGGTGTAAACAGTTAGCACGCTCAGCAGCTAACCAAAAGGTTGAAAGTTTCAGTGCACCAGAGGTGCCTCAGAAGAAAAGCCTGGCAATCTACTTCCAAAAAATCAGCCATTGAAAACCCTATGGAGCACAGTTCTACTCTGACACACATGGGGTTGCCATGAGTCAGAGTCAACTCAACAGCAACTGGTTTTACCCTGTCGCCCAACCGTGGCCCCTAATATCCCTCCCAAGCATTGTAAGTAATTTGGAATGGGTTTTTCCAAACCTTCTTCTATACACCTACATTTGTCTGTTTTACGTATATTTACTTATCAATTTCCATAGAAAATAAATAATCTTGTAAAGTCACACCCCACATAACGTCCTGCGATTTGCTTTCTTCGTTCAACATCATGACTGGGACTTCTTTCTGTATCCATATTGCTTCCTTTTTTTTTAACTGCTGCGTAGTATTCCAGAGCGTGGTTTATTGATCCGTTCCCCTCTGCTGGGCACTTAGGTACGGCCAGTTTTCGCCGTAACAAACGATGCTGCAAAGACCACTCCTGCCCCCATCTCCTTGGGCCCACAAGCAAGCGTTTTTTCTCTCGGGTTTTTGTTTCGGTAAATGGACACTATTTGCAAAGGCTTTCAGAGCTTTACTTCTGGATTTTTTATTTTTCCAATCAACCGCCATTTTTTAAAACCATAGGATTGAGATGTAACAAAATCAGCCAATGAAAACTTTATGGATCGAAACAAAACATTATCCAGCTCACTTGCTTTGGCCGTGTTATCAAGAGGGATCAATTGCTTGAGGAGGACATCATGTTTGGTGGAGTAGAGGGCCAGTGAGGGTGAGGGAGACCCTCGGTGAGATGCATTGGCACGATAGCTACAATGATGGACTCGAACATGCTGACAATTTTGAGAACGACACAGGACAGGCAACGTTTCCTTCTGTTATATGTACATAAGTTCACCATGAGTCGGAATTGACTCAACTGCAGCTAACGACAACAACAAAGTGGTGTGACAGGATCTGATTCCTGTAGAAATGGATACAATCCATCCATTTAAAGTGTATTTTAGTATATTCACAGAGTTCTGCAACCATCACGACAATCTAATTTTAGAATTTTTTTTTATATCCCCGAAAGAAACTCCACACCCATTAGCAGTCACTCGCCATTTTCTCCTCTCCCCCGTCCCCGACAATCACTAATCTACTTTCCGTCTCCATGAATTTACCTATTCTGGACATTTCATATAAGTGGAATCATATCATACAATATGTGATCTTTTGTGACTGTCTTCTTTTACTTAGCATAATGGTTTTGAGGGTCACTCAAGTTGTGGCATGTATGAATACTTCATTCCTTTTTATTGTCAAATAATCAACCAATATTTTTTGAGTGTTTATGCTCTACACAGGAGCCCTGGTAGCAAAGTTGTTAAAGCGTTCGGCTGTTAACCAAAAGGTTGGTGGTTCGAACCCACCAGCGGCTCCGCAGGAGAAAGATGTGGCAGTCTGCTTCCGTAAAGATTACCGCCTTGAAAACCCTATGGGGCAATTCTACTCTGTCCTATGCGGTCGCTATGAGTTGGAATCAACTCAACAGCAAAGGGTTTACGCTCTACCAGACACAGTGCTAATCCTCACAAAAAGCCCGTGAAGCAGATACTGTTATTATCATCCCTGTTTTACAGATAAGGAAACTCGGCTTCAGGAAGTGCTGTGACCAACCAAGATCAAACAGGAAGGTCAGTGGCAGACTGATTTTGGAGCCTGGTCTGTCGAGTTCCCACGCTTATGGCCTTGTAGCTGACCTGTGTTGTTGCCAGAGGAACCAGGAAGGGTGTATCCGGCGTCTTTGGGCTCAATGTGTAGGTCACAGAGCCCCTTTACTCATAGGGTGGCTCTGGGTCACAACCACGATCACTCCATCCTGTGAGGTGGGACGAAGTAATCAGGACTGTTTACCCTGGTGCCAAATGACCCCAGACATCGCCAATGCCAGAGCCCTTGGGCCTGCCTGTGCAGTTTTTCTGACATCTCCCTTACTCTCTGCACCCCCTGCCTCTGATCCTAATGTCTTAGCTTCTAATCTTTTGGGGTTGTTGCATTGGGTAACCGTCTTTGTTAGGATTGTACGCCAGCTAAGCGATAATTGGCTGTGAGTAAGGGTCTCAGGGCCCTGGTAGCTCAGTTAAGCGCTCAGCTGCTAACTGAAAGGTCAGCAGTTCGAACCCTCCATGGGAGAAAGATGTGGCAGTCTGCTTCCGTAAAGATTACAGCCTAGGAAACCCTATGGGGGCAGTTCTACTCAGTCGTATAGGGTCGTTATGAATCAGAAGCGACTTGACGGCAACGGGTTTGGTTTTGGTTTGTTAAGGGTCTCAAGTGGGCTTTTCTGTGAGTAAAACAAATCTTGGTACCTGAAATGGTCAGGACTCCATTTTCCAAAAATCATGGGACTCCGCATTCCCTGGGGTGTCTGTAGAGTTAGGAACTGAGACCACTTAATGGTGACAACGCAATAGAACCAACTTATTCTCCTTGGGTGGGGCTTTCATTCCTCTTCTGATCGCCTCCTCTGAGCCCAGCGGGCGGGGGATTTGGGTCCTTTGTTACAGAAGAGGAGACTGAGGCTTGAGGCCACTTAGGCAGGAAGAGGGGGGCCAGAGTTGGACCTTGGAGCTGTCAGATACCGTGTTAGCCCCTGCCACATCGACTCACCATCCAAGACTTATCTTCCAGCCCACTCCTGTTAACAATGCAATACCCAACTGCAAATTAAATAAAGACAATTTTTAAAATTTCAGAATTGGAAGTGGAGGTACAAAGCTGGTGCTAACTACTCTGCAATGTTTGGAGGTCCCACCCTGACTCTGTCCTGACTTGCTGTGTGACCTAGGGGAAGTAGTTTGCCCTCTCTGCGGCTCAGCAGTGGGTCTCTGCTACCCAAACATCTCCAGACTCAGATCTGCCCTTGCTTCATCTGCAAGTTGCTGTCCTGGGATTGTAGGAGATGTGATTGGAGGGTAAGTTGGTCCCAAATCTCTCATCTCTGATGGTGGCAACAAGGGTTGAGAGTGGCACCAACACCAAGCCCTGGCTCCTGGTCCTGCCGGGGGCATACACCACACAAATTCTGCCAAACAAGCATCTGGCCCAGGCTTGGGCAAATCCCAGTCTCTCTCTCTTCACTCTCTCCCAGCTGCAGGTCACTTTTTCATTCAAAAATATTTGTTGAGTAGCCACTTAGAGCCAGGTGAATGGGAAGGACACTGTGACTGTGTCCCGTAGGTGCTGGTGACGAGGAGAGTGGCTAGAGGGGTCAAGAGGGAAGTCCTGCTCTGGGTGAAGTCCTGGAAGAGGTGGCTTTTAGATGGGGCTAAAGCTTGGATAAAACTTTGATAGATGAAGAGGGGAGAGCATCCCAGGTAGAGGGCCCAGCCTGAGCAAAAGCCTGGAGGTGGACAATTGCAGGGTGCGTCCAGGGGCAAGAAGAGTGTCTGGTGAGGCTGGAGGGTACGCCTGTGGAGGATGCAATTGGAGGATAAGTTGGGTCAGATGCGCAGAACCTCCAACGCCAAGCAGAAGACCTCATACTTTCTCCTGAAGCGAGGGGACTTCAGCAGGGGAGGGCCCAGCTCAGCCTGTATGTCAGAAGGCTTTTTTCATTTTCACACCAGCCCCAGGAGGACTGGTACATGATTCCATATTACAGAAATGAAAACGGAGGCCTTTGAAAGGTGAACAAGAGTGCCTGCCAGTCACAGAGCTCAAATGGCACAGCCAGCACTGAAATTTTGATCAGTTGACCCCTCTACCGGGCGCAGGGGCAGTGGGGGGAGGGGTTGAGGATGGACTGCACTTGGGGGGTGACACGTTGTGGAAAGGAACTGAAGACAGGGCCAGGTCTGAGCTGAAGGCGGTGGCTGCGAATGGGTACAAGATGAACAGATCAGTTTCTCCATTTGCAAAATGGCCACATCAGGCAGACCCTCCCCAATCAGATGTCCTGTTCTCTGACCCCTCACAGGCTGGGATTCCAGGATCCTGTCCCTACTGGCCAGGCCGCCAGCCACACTCCCTCTAAAAGGACCTGAAAGGCCACACCTGGCCCTTGACATTTTCCCTCAGTCACTTGTCCTAACATCCCTACCCCACCCCATCCCAACTCAGGGGAGTCTGGTTCCACCCTCCGTGGACTTCCTCTCCCAGATGCTGCTCATCCCCCATTAGTCACCGTTGGTTGAAAAGCAGAGGCCTTCAAATGTCCCATCATGGTCCACCTACTACTGCCCCCACCCTCCTTCCCTTCTCAGCTCAGCCGTCCAGGGCCATCTCCTGCCTGGGGGCTCTTTGTCCCTGGGGAATGGCTTAGGCATGCTGTGTGACCTCAAACAGTTTCCCCCAACCTCTCTGAACCTTAATCCATATCTTCTTTCTTTTCCTCCTTTCTTTCCTTCCTTTCAGTCTCTCCTCAGCTCTCTCCAAGTCATCCCTCCCCCTCCTGTGCCAACAATTACCTTATTGAGCTTCCACTGGACACCAGACACCATGGGTCAGAAGCATGGACCACAGTCCTTGGAAGCCTCACGTACCAAGGGCTGGAATGGACATGACCCAGGCCCCTGAGGCCCCCCACCCCATTCCAGGGAGGGGCAGTCTTTAGAGGCAGCCCCAGGTTCTGCTTCCCTATTTCCTGGCTGTGTGATCCTAGAAAAGTCACTTCACCTCTCTGAGCCCAGTTCCTCATTTAACAAATGACAAAATCATACTTTGAGATTTAAATGGGACACCTGACTGGTAATGGGTTATTTAAAAGATTCTAAAAATTCACCTTTGTCTCCATCTTGGGACCTGGAAATCCTTGTGGAAGTCAAGCAGGAAATCTCTCAAATGGTGGGATTCTAAGCATCAGTGAGACTTACTGGGGAGGCAAGGAGTCCTTCTTCTGAGCCTCCCCAAAATATTCTACATCATCTTCAGCTGGTTTCGCTACACATAGGAACATTTCTTTCTGGAGGGAGAAGCCCTAACTCTGATGTCATCATTATTGTCATAAAAAAGTATTAGACAACATTTACTAAGTACTTCCTTAATGTCAGGCACTGTTCAGACAGTCAGATTCTCAGAGGTGGGGACTATTATTAAACCAGTTTTATAGAGAAGGAAACTCAAGCATGGAAAGGCCAAGTAACTTGCCCAGGACCACACAGCCAACAGTGATCTCAGAGCCTGCTCTAACCATTGCACAGCACTTCCTCTGCATGGGATGGCACTGGACCCAGAGTTGGAGAGGTCCCTGCCTGCACTGCCTGAAGACCTTGAGCCACTCTCTGGGCCTCAGTTTTCACCTCAGTAAAATGGGGTTTTGAATCCTTACTTGACCAGTGAGGTAAGATAAGGCACGACACATTTCTTCATTGCTGGTGTTGCTTGTTCTGGCCTCTTCTGGTTTCTTCCCTGCCTCTCACCTCCTCCCCCTCTTTACCTCAAACACCTGACTCCTTGTGCCATCTTTGCTTCTTCTTGACAGTCTATGAAGTGCCACTCATCTGGGGAACTGCCTCCCTGGACTGAGCGGCCACACTGGTGGGAACACTGGGGGCTTTTGTTGTTGTTGTTGTTTGTTTGCTTTCTCTTTCTATTTTCCCTTTTATTCTGCTTTGTTTCTTGGTTTCTCGTCTCTTTCTGCTTTCCTTCTTTTCCTGTCCCCTGAATAACTGGCAAAGTGTATCAACTCCAGCCCTTCTAGCCCAGCTGTACTGAGCGACTTGGGAGCTACTTCCCTGGTCTGTTCAGTTGTGCCTGTGGGATCCCTGGGGGCTTTTTTTATTATTTTTTTTCTTTTTGTTTTTCTTCATTTCTTGGTTTCTCATCTCTCCACTCCAACAGCAGGCTCCCTCACCAATTTTTTTTTGCCCCTGTTTCTCTCTCCTCTCTCTCTTCTTTCACATACCCAATCTAGCTCCACACATCACAACCTCCCCTTTCCCCTCTCTCCTGCCTATCTGCACTGTATGCTGAACATTACACTCCTGAGCAGCACAGGCACGGCTTAACAGAACCTGCCCTGCACTGACCCCTGGCTCACCTTGTCAGCCCCAGTACATGCCACAAACAACCCATCCCAGCCCCTCCACTTCAGCTGGACATGCCCTTCTGCACCACAGATGAGCAACTGGCCCTGCCCATTGAACAAGGAGGTAAAAAATATTGTGTCCACAGAAGAGCAAACAACAAAGAACACACAGCATGCCTACTCAGACATAACTAAATAAAACAAAAAAGCAGGATGAAACAAACAAATCTACAATCAGTAAATGAAGAAAATAACTACTGAATGTCCTGAAGACAGCAGACAATATCAAAACATATGTTAAAAAAAAGGACAAGATGGTTCCAGTAGGCATCCAAAATAAAACACCAGATGACTTTCCAGTAGAAGAAAAGGCACTAGAACTACCTGACAGGGAATTCAAATCTCTAGCATTCAGAGCTATACAAGAGTTGAAGCAAAAAGCAGACCAAAAAATGAGGAAAAAATAGACAAATTCATGGAAAATAAAGACAAAACAATAGAAGAATTCAGGAAAATAATACAAGAACAAAATGCCAAAATAAATTCACAACTAGAAATCATACAAAAACAATCATTAGAAATACAAAAGATAGACAACAAGATTTCAGAAATGGACAGTGTCATAGAAGGGCTGAGAAGCAGTTTTGACACAATGGAAGACAGAATCAGTGAAATCGAATACAAACGCTTGGATACAACTTTGAGGGAAAAATCAGAAAAAAGAACAAAGAAAAATGAAGAAACCCTGAGAATTATGTGGGATACTATCAAGGCAAAAATTTGTGAGTGATCAGAGTTCCAGAACAGGGGGAGAAAATGGAAAACACAGAAAGGATCATTGAAGAATTGCTGACAGAAAATTTCCCCAATATCATGGAAGAGGAAAAGCTGACCATCCAAGAAGCTCAACTAACCCCATATAGGATAGATCCCAAAAGAAAATCACCAAGGCATATCATAATCACACTCGCTATAACCAAAGACAAAGAAAGAATCCTGAGAGCAGCTTGAGAAAAACAAAACGTCACATACAGAGGGGAAACAATAAGACTAAGCTCTGATTACTCAGCAGAAACCATGCAGGCAAGAAGCCAATGGGATGACATACATAAAACCTTGAAAGAAAAAAATTGCCAACCAAGAATAATATATCCTGCAACACTCTCCTTCAAATATGATGGTGTAATTAACACGTTTCCAGATACACAGAAATGAAGGGAGTATGCAAAACCAACCAAACTTACAAGAAGTATTAAAGGGAGTTCTTAGGTTTGAGAACTAACAACATCAGATGAAAGCCTGTATCTAGGATGCAAGGTCATACTAGCCAGATACCTACCTAGGAAATGAACTCTCAAGGACTATTCAAAACCAAAAGATTTACAACAGGGAACCAGAAGGGTTAATCTGTAAATAACAACAATGTCAGAACTATAAAAGAGGGAATAAACGGTGTAGGTATAGAACTTTCTAATGGTGAGGAAGGTAAGGCGATACCAAGTAATAATAAACCAGTTTAAACCTAGGAAGATATGGGTAAATTTCAAGGTAACCACAAAGAAAGTTAACAAACTCACTCATCAAAATAAAGAAAAACATAAAGTCTCAGTAAAAACAAAATCTACAAAAAGAAAAGAAAAGAAAAAAAATCCACAAACAAAAGAAATTCAGCAGAGGACAGTAAGAGGAACAAAGAAATTTTCAGCACCACAAAAAAAAAAAAAAGCATTACAAAATGACAGCAATAAACTCACACCTATCAATAATTATACTGAATATAAATGGCCTAAATGCACCCATAGAAGGACAGGGAGTGACAGAATGGGTAAAAAACAGGATCCATCAATATGCTGTCTACAAGAGACACACCTTAGAAACAAAGACATAAATTTATTAAAAATCAAAGGATGGAAAAAATATATCAAGCCAACAGCTACCAAAAAAGAGCAGGAGTAGCAATACTAACCTCAGATAAAATAGACTTTAAAACAAAATCCACCATAAAAGACAAAGAAGGGCACTATATCATGATTAAAGGGATGATCCATCATGATGACATAACCATAATAATTATCTACACACCCAATGACAGGACTCCAAGATACATAAAACAAACTAACAGCACTGAAAAGAGAAATCGACAGTTCCACTATGATAGTAGGAGACTTCAACACACTACTCTCAATAAAGGACAGAACATCTAGAAAGAAACTCAACAAAGATACAGAAGATCTAAAGGCCACAATCAGCCAACTTGAACTCATAGACATATATAGAACACTACACCAAACAGCAGCAAAGTACACATTCTTTTCCAGTGCACATGGAATATTCTCCAGAATAGACCACATCTTAGGCCACAAAGCAACCCTCAACAAAACCCAAAATATTGAGATAATACAAAGTAACTTCTCTGATCACAACCCCATCAAAGTAGAAATTAACAACAGGACGAGCAAGGAAAAAAATCAATTACATGGAAACTAAATAACACCCTGCTTAAAAACCACTGGGTAATAGAAGAAATTAAAGATGGAATAAAAAAAATTCCTAGAATCAAATGAGAATAAAAACACATCATACAAAACCTTTGGGACACAGCAAAGGCAGTACTCAGAGGTCAATTTATAGCAATAGATGCACACATCAAAAAATAAGAACGGGACAAAATAAAAACATTAACTACACAACTCGAACAAATAGAGAACAGCAAAAGAAGCCTACAGCCACCAGAAGAAAGGAAATAATAAAGATCAGAGCAGAAATAAATGAAACAGAGAATAGAAAAACAATAGAAAGAATCAACAAAACCAAAAGTTGGTTCTTTGAAAGGATCAACAAAATCGACAAACCACTAGCCAAACTGACAAAAAAAAAAACAGGACAGGACGCAAATAACCCACATAAGAAATGAAATGGGGTACATTACAACCAACCCAACTGAAATAAAAAGGATCATAACAGAGTATTATGAAAAACTGTACTCCAACAAATTTGAAAATCTAGAGGAAATGGAAAAATTTTAGAAACACATTACCTACCCAAACTATCACTAATTGATGTTGAAAATCTGAACAGACCCATAACAAGAGATTGAAAAGGTAATTTTTAAAAAACTCCCAACAAAAAAAAAAGCCCTGGCCCAGATGGCTTCACTGGAGAATTCTACCAAACATTCAGAGAAGAGCTTACACCAGTACTACTCAAACTATTACTTCCGAATTCATTTTATGAAGCCAGCATAACCCTGATACCAAAACCAGGCAAAGACACCACAAAAAAAGAAAATTACAGACCAATATGTCTCATGAA
>NW_004443944.1:26055822-26070343 GCF_000243295.1 Trichechus manatus latirostris
AATCACATGATCATCTCAATTGATGCAGAAAAGGCATTCAACAAAGTCTGACATCCATTCCTGATAAAAGCTCTCACTAAAATAGGTAATATAAGGGAAATTCTTCCACATAATAAATGGCATCTGTACAAAACCAACAGCCAAAATAATTCTTAATGGAGAGGGTCTGAAAACTTTCCCCTTGAGAACAGGAACAAGACAAGAACGTCCTTTATTACCACTCTTATTTAACATTGTGCTGGAAGTCCTAACTAGAGCAAAAAGGCATGAAAAAGAAATAAAGGGCATCTAAACTGGTAATGAAGAAGTCAAGCTGTCCCTATTTGCAGATAATATGATAATATATATAGAAAACTCAAAAGACTGTATGAGAAAACTACTGGAACTCTATAGAAAGATTCAACAGAGTAGCAGGATATAAGATAAACGTACAAAAATCAGTTGGATTCCTATACACCAATAAAGAGAACGATAAAAAGGAAATCAGGAAAACAATACCACTTGTAATAGCTCCCCAAAAAATAAAATACTTAGGAATAAATCTAACCAGGGATGTAAAAGACCTATACAAAGAAAACTACAAAACACTACTGCAAGAAACCAAAAGAGATCTACATAAATGGAGAAACATACAATGCTTATGGGTAGGTAGACTTGATATTGTGAAAATGACAATTCTACCCAAAGCAGTATACTAATTCAATGCACTCCTAATCCAAATACCAACAACATTCTTTAAAGAGATGGAAAAACTATCATTAACTTTATATGGAAAAGGAAGAAGCCCCAGATAAGTAAAACATTATTGAAGAAGAAGAGGAAAGTAGGAGGACTTGCATGACATGACCTCAAAACCTGCTATACAGCTACAGTAGTCAAAACAGCCTGGTACTGATACGATGACAGATACATTGACCAATGGGACAGAATTGAGAACCCAGATGTAAATCCATCCACCTATAGTCACCTGATCTTCAACAAGGGCCCAAAGTCCATCAAATGGGGGAAAAGACAGTCTTTTTAACAAATGGTGCTGGCAAAACTGGATGTCCATCAGCAAAAAAATGAAACAGGACCCATACCTCACATCATACACAAAAACTAATTCAAAATGGATCAAAGACCTAAATATAAAACCCAAAACTATAAAGATCATAGAAGAAAAAAACAGGATCAACGCCAGAGACCCTAATACATGGCATTAACAGGATACAAACCATAACTAACAACATACAAACTCCAGAAGATAAGCTAGATAACTGGGATCTTCTAAAAATCAAACACTTATGTTCATCAAAAGACTTCACCAAAAGAGTAAAAAGATAACCTATAGACTGGGAAAAAGTTTTTGGCTATGACAAATCCAACAAAGGTCTAATCTCTAAAATCTACGGGAAAATCTAACACCTCTACACCAAAAAGACAAATGATCCAATTAAAAAATAGGCAAAGGAAATGAATGGACTCTTCGCCAAAGAAGACATTCAAGTGGCCAACAGACACATGAAGAAATGCTCACCATCACTAGCCATTAGAGAAATGCAAATCAAAACCACGAGATACCATCTCACCCCGGTATTACTGGCATGAATAAAAAAAAACCGAAAATAACAAATGTTGGAGAGGCTGCGGGGAGATTGGAACTCTTATGCACTGCTGGTGGGAATACAAAATGATGCAACCATTTTGGAAAATGATACGGTGCTTCCTTAGAAAGCTAGAAATAGACATATCATATGGTCCAGCAATCTCACTCCTAGGACTATATCCTAGAGAAATAAGAGCCGTCACAGGAATAGACATATGCACACCCATGTTCACTGCAGCATTGTTCACAATAGCAAAAAGATGGAATCAACCTAGATGCCCATCAACAGATGAATGGATAAATAAACTATGGTACATACACACAATGGAGTACTACGCAACGATAAAGAACAACGATGAATCTGCCAAGTCTCTCACAACATGGATGAATCTGGAGGGCATTATGCTGAGTGAAATAAGTCAATCACAAAAAGACAAATACTGTATGAGACCACTACTATAAAAACTCCTGAAAAGGTTTACACACAAAAAGAAACAATCTTTGATAGTTATGAGGTGGAGAGGGGTGGGGGTGGAAAAACACTAAATAGACAATAGATAAGTGGTAACTTTGGTGAAGGATAAGACAGTACACAATACTGGGGAAGCCAGTACAACTTGTTCAGAATAAGGTCATGGAAGCTCCATGTTCAAATTCAAATTCCCTGAGGGATCGAATTACCAGGCTGAGGGCTGTGGGGACCATGGTCTCAGGCAACATCTAGCTCAATTGGCATAACATAGTTTATAAAGAAAATATTCTACATTCTACTTTGGCGAGTAGCGTCTGGGGTCTTAAAAGCCTGTGAGCAGCCATCTAAGATACTTCACTGGTCTCACCCCTTTGGAAGCAAGGGAAAATGAAGAAAACTAAAGACAGGAAAGATTAGTACGAAGGACTAATGGACCACAACTACCACAGCCTCCCCCAGACTGAGTCCAGCACAACTAGATGATGCCCGGCTACCACCACCGGCTGCCCTGACAGGGATCATAATAGAGGGTCCTGGACAGAACTGGAGAAAAATGTAGAACGAAAGTCTAACTCAGTAAAAGACTAGACTTACTGGCCTGACAGAGACTGGAGAAAGCCTGAGAGTACGGCCCCCAGACACCATTTTAGCTCAGTAATGAAGCCACTCCTGAGGTTCACCTTTTAGCCCAAGATTAGATAGGCCGGTAGGACAAAATGAGACTAAAGGGGCACACCAGCCCAGGGGCTAGGACTAGAAGGCAGGAGGGGACAGGAAAGCTGGTAATAGGGAACCCAAGGTCGAGAAGGGAGAATACTGACACGTCATGGGGTTGTTAACCAATATCATAAAACAATATATGTGCTAACTAATGAGAAGCTAGTTTGTTCTGTAAAGCTTCATCTAAAGTACAAAAAAAAAAAAAAAAAACACACACACAATTAACCAGAAAAAAAAAGATAAGGCAGGACAAATGGGGAAGGCAAGGCCCAGAGAGGGGCAAGGGCCCCTTGGTTACTTGATCTGGAATCAGGTCTCTGGGACAAGCCTGGGCTCTGGCCTCTCTGCCTGCCACCTTCCCAGAAGCCAGCTCTGGCCCTGGCTGGGACATTCTGGGCTTGCCCAAATCATTGCATTACTCAAGTGGTCACAGTTTCCACAGAACGGCAGAGAGGAAGGAAGTGGAGGCAGCTGGCTGGACCCAGAAAGCCTGCGGCTCTGTGCCAAGCCCTGTTCTGGGCACCAGGAATACCTGATGGGTATTCTTCTCACAGTTCGCATTTATTGAGTGCTGAGTGTATGCTGGCCACTGTTCTAAGTATTCTCCATGCATTAGTTCCCTCTGTCTTCACCACACCCTGTGCAGGGGCTACTATTATCGTCCTCGTTTTACAAATGAAGAAACTGAGGCACAGAGAGGTTAAGTGACCTGCCCAAGCCTATGTGTCAAGGAAGCCAGGATTTGAACCCAGACCGTCTGCACACCCACTAGGAGAGATGAATCAAGTCCAGGTCTGGGAGAGGACAGAATAACATGAATAACTATGGGGATGCTGCTGATAAGAATATGGATGATCCTTTGAATGAACCTTTTCCTGGTGCTGGCAGTGAGCCAGGTACTATGCCAGGCACCATGACGACGAAGTGTATAAAGGTTTGAGTGGATTCCTGTCCTCCGGGGAGTCCCAGGCTGGGGGTTATAAAGGCAAATTAATACCAAGTGGAGAAAAACATGTCATTTTCAAATGGAAAAGGATGGACAAAGACAAAATCCATCCTTTAATTTGGGGCAGGGACTGACACTTGTGGGAACATTATAGCTTGTAGCCTTACTTCCGCAAAGCCTGACTGTCCTCTTTGAGGTCCCCGTCCCTCAGGGCTGGGTTCTGGGACACTTGGCACTTCAGCTCAGGGGCTCAGGGACCAAAGTTATCAAGCATCACCAAGTACCAGGTGTCCAACCTCAGCCATCTCAGTTGAGTCTTACTCCAGGCCTGTGAGAGAGGGAATCTCACTCCCATTTTGCAGAGAGAGAAACTGAGGCCTGGAGAGCTGAAATACCTCCCTCTGGCCACACAGCTGGTCAGTGGCAGAGTGAAAACTCGAATCCTGGCCTCTTGACAGACGTTCAACCACACTGCTCCTTCCTCTGAGCTGCAGGGAGCAGCTTCTGCAACAGCATCTGTAAAATGGGGCAATGAAAGTGCCTGCCGCATGGAGCTATTTTACGGTCAGCAGGGGCCCAAGATTGTGTTCATGAGTTCATTCACTAAGGCCTATTTGACCTAGGGACAAATATCCACTAAACAACATGACTTTATTCTCTGTGTTATGAGTCACACAGATTGAAAACTGGGGCGGTTTTATAGCTCAAATCCGTCAATAGATGTGGAACTTTGTTCCAGAAAAGGGACTGGGGGAGGCCCACGGGTCTCTGTCTCTCCAGTGACCCTCCCTGCTCAGGCCCTCACAGTGTGTAAAGGCAGCATAGGAGACTGGGGGACCAAAGGGACAAGGGTGGGAGATGGGGTGCCAAGTTCAAAGGGACAGAGGCTGAGTCCCTAGAAGGTTGACTGTGCTTCCTCCTGGCAAACAGGGGGCCCTCAAGGAAGATCAGTGGATGGATGGGTGGATGGATGAATGATGGGATGGGTGGATTACCCAGGTTTTAGCTCAGGGAAGAGGTGTGGGTGTGTCGGTCTGTCTTTGTGGGCATGTCTGCATGTCCATATGTGAGTGTACACGTGCATGTATATCCATGAATATTTGCATCTTGGTGTGTCTTTTGCGTGTGTGTCCCTCCTCTTCCATTTGAAATGACATGTTTATCTGCATCACATCTGATGGTGTGTGGATGTCTGTGTAGTCTGCCTGTGTGTGTATGTGAGTCCCAGTGCATCTGGACACCTGTCCAAATAAACACTTGTTGCTATGTGTCTCTGTGAAGCTAATTTGATTTTGTGTCCATGTCACTGTGTCTGTGTGTCCAGGTCTGTCTCCTATGTCTGTGTCCAAGTGTGTCTCCACATGTCTCTAATAGTGTCTGTGCCTGCTTCACACGTATCTGTACCTGAGTATGTGTGATCCCAGAGCTGACTGTGGGTCCGTGTCTGTGCACCCAGGCAGGCCTGTGTGTCCTGGCGTAATTGTGTGTCCATGTCTGTGTTTCTCTCTGAGGGTGTTCTGTGTGTCTGAGTGTGTGTGTGTGTGTGTGTGTGTGTGTGTGTGTGTGTGATCCCAGAGCTGACTGACTGTGGGTCCGTGTCTGTGCACCCAAGTGGGCCTGTGTGTCCTGCTCTGTGTGTCCATGTCTGTTTCTGTCTGAAGGTGTTCTGTGTGTCTGTGTGTGTTTCTGTGTCCAGATGTCTCTGTGTCTCTCTTTTCGTCCAGGTATGTCTTCGTGTCCAGGTCTAGTTGTGTGGCTCTGTCCACGCTGTCCCAGCCCCGCACCCCGTGCGCTCCCACAGGGGGCGCCCTTGCGCGGCTGCCGCTGCCTCCCTCCCTCGGGCTCTGCCCCCTGGATGCGCCCCAGCCGCGCGGCGGCGGGCGTGGGTCGCAGACTGGGCAATGGGTGCCTTCGCCAGGCCCCCGCCCTCCCGCGCGGCCCCGCCCCACCCCGCCCCTCCCCAAAGCGGGCTATAGGTTAACGCCGCGCGCCGTTCCCGCAGTGCCCGCCACTAGCGGTCGGTTCGTCAAGGATCTCGCTGCAAGCCAGAGAAACCACTGCCACCGCCTGACCATGGCCGAAGGTGAGTATCGGGGTCAGCGCCGCCGCCGCTCCGGGACCGCAGGCCTGGCCGCGCCACCCTGGTCTCAGTCCCGCCAGTACAGTGGGGACGGGATTCAGCTGGGACTCGATCCATAAGCCCTCAATTTGGAAAGCAACAGGTGTGCTGGGCCGGTGAGCTGTGCCTGGGTTCCAGTCCCAGCGCTGCTTGAGGTCTCAGTTTCTGCATTCCCAGGGCATAATCATTAACCCCTTCCTCCCTGGATCAGATGAGACAGTGGAATGTGAAGTAGTGTTGTAAACTGTAAAGCGCAAAACATAGTCACTTGTCCCCAGTCAGTTAGTGGGGACCTAGTCCCTGCCGTGTGCCAGGTGTCATGAAGCTACAGAGGGAGTGCTGGCCTGACCTCAGAACACTTACCTTGGATTAGTCCCTGCCAGCCTGGAGGGGGTGAGCTTGCCATCCGTGGTGGCATGTAAGCCAAGCCTGACTGATCTCTAGGTCCAGGGGCCAGAGAGGAAGTTCCAGCATACTATGGGGGAGTGGTTTCAGACATGTTTTCTTAGGTCCCTTTCTGCCTTGAAGTTCCGCAACCCTAGTCCTTGATCAATTGATGAGTCTCAGTTTCCTCTCCTGTAAAATGGGGACAATAATGCCAGCCCTGGGCACATCAGTGAGGGATGGGAGGAGTGGAGAAGGGGCTCAGATAGTATCCTTCCCGCCCCCTGCCACACACACAGTGGCAGCACTGTCCTAGGTCCCGAGGGAGGGATTTCTACAATGAAGGATGTCCCTGCACTAACGCTGTTGGACCCAGGCTCCCAGCTGGCCCTTGGGTCAAGTCTGCTACAACTCACAAGAAGGGTAGAGGGAATTTGGAGAGGCATGTGGGGAGGACCAGGCAGGGATGAGCAGAGGGAATTGTGGCCCAGCTCTGCCTAACCTGCTGTGTGGTCTCATGCCGCCCGTCCCTCTCTGGGACCCAGCTCCCCAGAGTGCTGGGAGGGGTCGAAAGCCAGCTCAGGGTGGGGTTCAGTGGGGCTGTGGACCCTGGAGATGCCACTTATGACGAGCCCACTGCCCCATTGCTGCAGTGGTCACTCCCAACAGGGGTCCTGCTGGCCCAGAAGACCTCAGGTCCCTTCTCAGTGCAGAAATCCTGATTGTAGACCCCACTGTTTCTGTGCCTTTGGAACAGCTCATGATTTCCTGAAAATCTTCTTCAGACAATAGCCGGAGAAAGCTTCCTGTCTGCCCCAGATTAGGGGTTGGCCACCTCTGGCCATCTCTCCAGGTCCGGGGGTTCACAGTGGTCACTTCCCTGCTTAAGTTTCTCTGAGGTTGAAGTTCCCAAAAGCATTTCCTCACCCCAGCAGGCCAGCAGGAAGTTCTTCCTTGGGGCCAGCTGAGGTCTCTCCTGCTGTGATGGTAGGGGGGCCGACTTCCCCTATGCTTTGGACGTGCAGAACTGTCTCCTCCCAGGCTGGAGAGCAGCACAGGGCATGGAGAGGAGAGAGGGGAATGAGGGTGGAGGGAGGTAGAGCACAAACTCTGGGAGGAGTGGGTTACCAGTGCAGGCTCCAGAGTTCTACAGTCCTGGATTTAAATCCCAAAGTGGCCACTTACTATGGGACCTGGGGCCACAGTTTCTCCCTCAGTAAAATGGGGCATCGTCTTGATGGTGATGGGTTTTTGTTTTGGTATCAAAATGGGGATAGTGATACCAAAACCAAAACCCATTGCAGTCGAGTCGATCCTGACTCATAGTGACCCTGTAGGACAGAGGAGAACTGCCCCAAAGGGTTTCCAAGGAGCAGCTGGTGGATTTGAACTGCCGACCTTTTGGTTAGCAGCTGAGCTCTTACCCACCGCCACCAGGGCTCCAGGGATAGTGCCAGTACCTGTATAAGTGGAGTTGTTGTGAAGTGTAATTTGAGACAATCTATGGAAAAGCCCTTGCCATGTCACCTAGCACATTATTTGCTGGGATCACTTTTGGGATCTTCCATGGTGGGAGACCTGGGCCATAGTCCCACTGGAAGCACCAACTTGCTGGATGACTTTGGGCAAATCCCTCTCCTGGGCCTCAGTTGGACCACACGCTCTCCAATGGCCCCACAACTCTGCGAGTCTACATTGCTTACTCCCCCAATCCTAAGGTCTTCCTGATATTGACCTTGGCTTTGTTTGTGCTGCCCTCAGGCCCCCACCAAGCTGTCAGCCTTGCCCCTGCCCTTGTTCTCAGCTACCTCTGAAGCTATAAATAGACTTTTCACCTATCAACCTCCTGCCTGGGAGAGGATGTCCTGAACATCCTCTCCTAGACCTCACAGCAGCCCTGGGAGGCTTTAGAGAAAGAAGCACAGAGAGGGAGAGACACTTGTCCAGGGCCACACAGTGGCACAGCAGAACTCAAATCCAAGTCTGAAAGACTCCTGTCTTTTTTTAAATCCTTTTATTATGGAGAATATTGAACATACATAAAAGAGAAAACAGCGTAAGAAATCTCTATGTTCTCATCATCCAACCCCAATCACCACCAACCCATGACCACTCCTGTCCTGTGCACACTTCATCCCTCCACATGTATTATTCTGAAGCAAATTCTAGACGTCATATCATTTCATCTATAAATATTTCATTAAGTGTCTCTAAAGGATTTAAAAAAAAAAATCAAACCCTTTGCCGTCGAGTCGATTCCGACTCATAGCGACCCTCTAGGACAGAGTAGAACTTCAACTTTTTTTTTCCTTGCAATTTATTTGTAGAAGAAACCAGATTCTTTGCCTTGCGTTTCCCAGTGAATGTAAGAATGCTGCTCATTGTGTCCTGGTGGTGTGTTTAACAATTTCCTGTGTTTCCTGTAAATTGAAAATTCAGTCTAGAGGCAAAGCCTATGTAAATAACCTGTACCAAATACTACCCCTATTTGACCTAAGAAAAGTAAACCAAAACCAAACCTGTTACCATCACGTCAATTCTGACTCAAAGTGACCTTATAGGACAGAGTTGAATTGCCCCACAGAGTTTCCAAGAAGCAGCTGGTGGATCTGAACTGTTGACCTTTTGGTTAGCAGCCAAACTCTTAACGACTGTGCCAGCAGGGCTCCTTTTACCCAAGAGAACCCTCTAATAAGGACATGATAATTCCTGTTTATTGAGCATTTATTATATGCCAGGCACGTATTAGTCCATTTAATGCTCACAACAGCCCTGTGAGGTAGGTCTTATTTAGTGTTCTCCACCTGTGACAGATGAGCAGATGAGGAAACTGAGGTCCAGAAGAGTTGAGTTGCCTGAGGTCAAGCAGTTGGGAAGTGGGAGCGCCTTCTCCCAACACACCATAGTGAGCACAGCCTTGTGACTGAAAACATTTGGGAGATCCGGCCCCCACCAGCCCCTGTGTGTGGGGGTCGGGGGCTGGGTGAGCGAGGAGAGGGGGGTAGAGAACAAACCCTAAGAGGAGGGGATTACCCTCCCCAACATCCATCAACTACCAGGGCTGGGAGGGCCCTGAGGACCCCCGCATCCAGGGAGCGTGGGCACATCACTAGGGGTCCTGGCTGGCTGTGTTGCTACAGCTCATGCCCTTCCCACTGTCTCTGTAGAACTGGTCCTGGAGAGATGTGACCTGGAGCTGGAGACCAATGGCCGTGACCACCACACGGCCGACCTGTGCCGGGAGAGGCTGGTGGTGCGGCGGGGCCAGCCCTTCTGGCTGACGCTGCACTTCGAGGGCCGTGCCTACGAGGCCAGTGTGGACAGCCTTACCTTCAGCGTGGTGACCGGTGAGTACCCTACCCTACCTCCTCTTGACTCTGACCTGTCCTGTTCTGTGATTTCATTGTCCCCTGACAGGGAATGGAACAGGTGACCTTCCCCTGGGAGATTCCCACCAGGCCTCACAGCGCCATTAGCCCCATTTTACAGATGAGGGAACTGAGGCCCAGAAAAAGGAGCATTATAACCCCAGGTCAACACAGTAAACAAAACTGTGTCCCTGAACACCTGGGTTCCTCAAAGCCTGGTATCACCAGGACTAGGAGGTCAGCTTCCTGCTTCAAAAGCCATCAAGATCCTGACCTCTCCTTCCACATCAAAACAACTTTCTGACCTCTTATCAACCGCCACTTCCCCAAAGCCACACAACCCAACCATACCTCAGGAATTAGGCCCAAATTAGGTCTGGGTGGCCGGGAGAAAACCCAGCTGGCTCCAGCACTCTGAGTAGGCAGTTTTGTGTCCCAGAGGTTCCTTCTCCCATTCTTGGGAGGATGCTTCAGGCTTGGGGTCTGGAGAGACAGACCTGGGTTCTCGTGTGAGCTGGCCTGCCTACCTGCTGTGTGACCTTGGGCAAGTTGCTTAGCCTCTCTGAGCCTGAGTTTCACCATCTAAAAATCACCCAGGTCAGAGGATTGTTTAGTGAAATGGGCTTGGCATGGGGGTAGTGCCCGTAGACACTAGCAGCTGCTGCTGGTGTCGCTCCACGGGTTACAGGGATGAGTGAAGGAATGTTGCCACCCAGCCACCCCACCCTCAGACGCCCAGTGCCCAATCTTCTTTGTCGTTGGGTCCTGGGAAAGTAGCCTTGAATGCCAAATCAGTTCATTTGGCTTCCAGTGGGAACCACTCCTTGAGGTCAGCAAGGGGCTGCCTGGCTGGGACTCTGGCTCAAGAGTGGGAAAAGTTGGCTCTGAGGTCTCCAAGGGCAGAGAGAGCAGCAAGCAGGAGCTGCAGCTGCCTGGCTGAGGCTCATATTTACCTGGGAGGCTATTTGATAAGGCTTATCACGGTGCCTGCAGGCTAGCCAGGGACATCCCCTCCATCCCTTTCCTCCCTCCCCTTCCCCTCCTGGCAGGAACACACCCACTACCCAGGAAGATCCCCACCCCCCATCACACACACACACACCACTCTTGGACCCCTTTCTAACAGAGCAAAGGAGCCCCAGCAAGTCTCCGCATTTTCAAGCCTGTTTGCACCTCTGTAAAATGGAAGGCTAGAGTACGTGATTAAGGGCTGGATGTGGCTCCCCGGGAAGTCAGGCTTGGGATGGCGAAAATAACAGCCAACATCTATGCAGCGCCTGATTTCTCCCAGCTTGGAAGCATAATGAGCCCCATTTTGCAGATGGGAAAACTGAGGCTCAGAAAGGTCAAGTCACTTGCCCAGGTCACATAGTGAGCTAGGGACAAAGCAGGATTCAAACCCCACGTTGAAGGGTTTTCATTACTGTGACCCCACAGCAGGCACACTTACCTATTCACCCTAAGTGCCTGCCAGGCCTCAGTTTGTTCCTCTGTTAAATGGAATGGTAGATGAGCTACCATTAAGCAGCCTGTGATTTCCCACCGTTTTCCTTCTTTCACTCTCGAGGTGTCTCCTCTCTTCTTTCTCCTCCTCCATTTGTCAGGGAAGCCTGACGTTAGGTTATCAGGGCTCCAAGTTCAGAATTGGGCTGCGGGTGGCAATCGACCTTCCTATCCCAGCAGCTAATCTCTGTTCTCCAGTCTCCACTGACTTATCTCAAACGATAGCCAACCTGACCTGGTCACAGCCCCTGCGGGCGGCCATGGGGGCCCCTGTATCTCTGGGTGGGTGCACATGGCTTCCTGATTCCAGTAACTTCTCGGGGCTGGGGAAGCCAGAGGGACAATACCAGGAAGCCAGGCCCCCACCTCAATCTCTGGCTGGGGGCTGGGACCTGACCTCAAATCTGGGCAAGCCTGGGCTTCCCATGGGGCTGTGGCTCAGCAACCGGCCTGTGCCCGTGAGGCAACATTCTAACTTGTCACCAGCTCAGGGAAACTGAGGCCCAGAGAGGGGAGAGGACAGGCCAAGTTCACTCAGCAAATGGAGTGTGTGACCTGGCCCCACATACCAGCTGCTGTGTACTTTCTCCCAGAAAGGTCGAGACCTAACAGGCTCTGTTACAGAGTACAGACCACACAGCACAGATATCACCCTTGTTGCTAGAATAAAGCTCCGCTTCCCTCCAAGTGAGCCAGGGTTTGGGGTGTGTGTGGAAAGGGAGTGAGGTCAGCCTGAGGGGTGAGAGGAACCCTTAGGAGGCTAATGGAAGGCTTTACTCTGGAAGGTTCCGCTCACCCACCTCATCCTTGCCCCTTGCCACAATGGTCCAAAATTGTGGCCAGGCCCCTCCAGGTCCCCAGGGTCATTTCAACCCAGAATGGTCCCCGTGGCACCCCTGGCCCCACAAAGAGTAGAGCATGGAAACGCAGCCAAGGAATTTGCAAAGCCAGCTTATGTGAGCAGCGGTGGGCCGCGTGGACAGCGCACCCACGTCCCACCCTCCAGCGCCCTGTGGAAGAAAGGGGTGTGTATGTGTGTGTGTGTGCACACCGCTACCACATGACAGAGGAAGAGGGAAATGTGTTTCCTGACCTGTCTTCCAGGGGTGGTATGTCAACAGTGACAGTGGCTATGGGACCTGGCCCAGGCCCGTTACCACAGTGACGAGAAATTTGATTATCCGAACACAGACATTTCTGGGAATGAAAGGGGTGCCATTAAGAATTATGCCAGGGCCACAGGCATAAACTGGGACCATCCTGAGCAAACTGAGATGTGTGGTCACCCCAACTTTACCTCTCTCAGCCTCAGTTTCCAAGTCTGTAAAGTGGAGCAGGCAAACAAGGCAGTCTTTACATTCCATTCTCCAGTCCTCAGAATTCTGATTATTGATGGTCCCTATTGATGACATTGGGGATGGTTCCATTTACTACATAATTACCATGAGCTAGTCACTGTTCTGAAGTCCCTGAGTGACACAAACAGTAAAGTGCTCGACTACGAACCAAAAGGTTGGCGGTTTGCATTCACCCAGTGGTGTTTCGGAAAAAAGGCCTGGTAATCGGCTTCTGAAAGGTCATGGCCTTGAAAACTGTATGGAGTGCAGTTCTACTCTGCAGCGCATGGGGTTGCCATGAGTCAGAATCGATTTGATGGCAACTGGTAGTCACTGTCCTAAATACTTTCTATGGACTCTTTCATGAATCTTCAAAACAGCGCTCAGAGGTGGTGGTGATAATAATAAACCATAGTAGCTATTGTTTACTGAGCACTTACTACTGGCCAGGTGCTGGATGCACAGATGTGCTATATTATAATTGTCCCTTCACTGTCTCCCTAGTTGCTAATGGACATAATAGCTGCTAATGGAGATAATGTAAAGTATGTGCCTTAGCAGGAGATAATTGCCCTCTGAAGAAACTCAGAACTCTGTTAAGCTGTCTTAGTGGGGTAAAGGAGGAAGGGCTATTCTCTGGTGCCAGTAAACCTAGCCCACTCTGAACAGGCACAATAAATGGTGTCCATTGCCTGCAGGGGGCTTTCCACTTTTATTACCTCCTTTCTACCTTTCATTACCTCCCTTTCATTACCCCTTCCCCTACCTGTTCTCTGTACATGCTATTTGACACATAGACATGGCTGCCCGATTAGTATTTAATCTGGGAGAGAGGAATTTAGGCCTTCTTCTCCTAAGATGTAGACTAGGACATGCTTAGATGCGATCTAACATCACCCTGTGGACAGGAGCCTAACTTCAGGGAACCTAGGCTGATGATGATGTGTGCTGTTCTACTCATCCCTGTCCTGTTTATTCTGTAAATAATAAACACGTGCTGATCACACCATTAGAACAGTGTCTGATCTGTGCTCTGCTCCAGATGATCCTCATTAAAACCAAAAACCAAACCTGTTACCGTCGAGTTGATTCTGACTCATAGCGATCCTACAGGACAGAGTAGAACTTCCCCATAGGGTTTCCAAGGAGCGACTGGTGGATTCAAACTGCCGACCTTTTCTTTGTTTGTTTGTATTGTCGTGGTTTAAGTGAAAGTTTATATTTCAAGTTAGTCTTTTATTCAAAAGTTTATACATACATTGCTATGTGACCCTAATTGCTCTCCCTATACTGTGACAGCATACTTACTCCTCCTTTCCACCCCTGATTGCCCATGTCCTTTCAACCAGCTCCTAACCCTCTCTGCCTTCCCGTCTCACCTCTGGACAGAAGCTGCCCATTTAGTTTCATGTGTCTACTTGAGCTAAGAGGCACACTCCTCACGAGTATCATTTTATATCCCACAGTCCAGTCCAATCTTTCTCTGAAGAGCTGGCCTCGGAAATTGTTTTAGTTCTGGGCTGACAGAGAGTCTGGGGGACATGCTTTCTGGAGTTCCTCCAGTCTCAGTCAGACCATTAAGTCTGGTCTTTTCACTAGAATTTGAGTTCTGCACCCCACCTTTCTTCTGCTCCATCCGGGACTCTCTGTTGTGTTCCCTGTCAGGGCGGTCATTGTGGTAGCCAGGCACCATCTAGTTCTTCTGGTCTCAGGCTGATGGAATCTCTGGGTTATGTGACCCTTTCTGTCTCTGGGGCTAATACTTTCCTTGTGTTTTGGTGTTCTTCATTCTCCTTTACTCCAGGTGGGTTGGGACCAGTTGATGCATCTTAGATGGCGGCTTGCAAGCTTTTAAGTCCCCAGACACCACTCACCAAAGTAAAACTGCCGACCTTTTGGTTAGCAGCTGTAGCTCTTAACCACTGCACCACCAGGGCTCCAGTTGATCTTCATTAAGAATTTGTGAATATACACTAACTAGATAATAGACAAGAATTATCTTAGGTGAAGGGAAGGACAGCCCACACTACAGGGGAAGTCAGCACAACTGGACTAAACCAAAGCTAAGAAGTTTCCTGAATACA
>NW_004443944.1:26070506-26095782 GCF_000243295.1 Trichechus manatus latirostris
GAACACAACAGAGAGTCCCTGATGGAGCAGGAGAAAGGTGGGGTGCAGAACTCAAATTCTAGTGAAAAGACCAGACTTAATGGTCTGACTGAGACTAGAGGATCCCCAGAAAGCATGTCCCCCAGACTCTCTGTCAGCCCAGAACTAAAACAATTTCCAAGGCCAATTCTTCAGAGAAAGATTGAACTGGACTGTGGGACATAAAATGATACTCGTGAGGAGTGTGCTTCTTAGCTCAAGGAGATACATGAGACTAAATGGGCAGCTTCTGTCTGGAGGTGAGATGACAGGGCAGAGAGGGTTAGGAGCTGGTTGAATGGACACGGGAAATCAGGGGTGGAAAGGAGGAGTGTGCTGTCACAGTATAGGGAGAGCAGTTAGGTCACAGAACAATGTATGTATAAATTTTTGTATGAGAGACTAACTTGAAATGTAAACTTTCACTTAAAGTACAACAATAAAAAAAGTAACAATAAAAAAAAAAGAATTTGTGAATACAGTGACATTGCACCAGGCACCTTTAAACACATTTTACATGCCTCATCTTCTTTAATCTTCATGACAACCACATGAGGCAGTACTACGACTGACTCCATTTTACAGATAAGGAAACTGAGGCACAAAAAAGCTAAATAACTATTCCAAGTTCACACAGCTGGTACATGACCTGGAATCAGAACTTCCCAACATGTAGGCTTAGCCTATGCCTTCTTTGACAAGAAAACGACAGACCAGAGAGACCTGGTGACTTGTCCCAGGTCACACAGTGCTCAGCGGCAGAGAGAGGATCAGACCTGGGCTGGCTCTTGAGCCCCAAGGCTGTCAGGCTCCATCCTCAAAAACGGACCCTGGAAGTCAGGGATCACTTAAAGGCTTCCTGTCAGCTCCTGGCACCCCGACAGGGCCCCAGAGGCCTGTGTCATGCTTGTTAGTTCATGGTTATATTTGGGCCTGGGTGTGGGGGTTGGGGGTGGGCAGGGAGGAGGGAGCCAGGCGCTGAGAGGGAGCCTCTTGATGAGCAGGGCCTGATATTGTCAGTGGTTGATAGGCAGAGCTGCTGGGAAGGAGATGGAAGAATAAAAATAAACTCTCCTGGGTAGCCACCCAACCAGGCAGAGAAGGTTCTCTGTTTCTCCTCTCTGCCGCCCATGTCCAGAAAGGGTGACCAGCCCTTGCTGCCTTCCCTGTGACTCAGAATTACTTGTCAGGTCCGCCCTGCCCCCCACCTGAAAAAGAAGCCGCATTTGGGGCTGGCTCTCCATGTCCCTGTGCCTTGGAGCCCCCCATTAGGGAGTATCCTCTTTGGGAACGAGAGGCATCGTGGAGGACGTGCAGGGACGAGAGCCTGAAGACCTGGGTTCAGAGGCTAACTTTGCTGCAAACCCCTGGGATATCCTTGGGAAACTCCCTTCTCTCTGAGCCTCAGTTTTCTTGTCTGTACAAAAAAGGGGCTTCAGGGAAGCAGGAAGTGCCAAGGCTTCATAAAGTGGGAAAAGACTTAGGGCAGTGACAGATGGTTAGGACCAGCTGCTCAGAGCTGCCTTTGGAAATATAGAGGCCAGTAGCTGGAGGGGGGCACTGGGAAGGCAAATGGCCAGGGACTATTTGGCCAACACCCTTTGCCAGCCGACAGCAAGGGCGCTCTCAGAGACCAGGTTCTGGCATCAGAGACCAGGGTCCCATCTTAGTCAGAGTCTTGGATTCCTTCCTGCAAAAGAAAGCAGGGTGGTACAGGTAAAGGATTTAGGGGTAAAAAGACCCTTGGGGAGCCCCTTGGCTAGTTCCTGTCCTTGCTACAGATGGACAAAGTGAGTCCATTGAGGGGAGGGCCTTGTCCAAAGTCACACCAGGGCAGAGCAGTGTGACCAAGGCTCTTTGCCCCAGACTGCACATCCTCTCAGTGGCAGAGGACCTGCTTTTCATACATTCCCACAAAACTACCATCCAAGGTTGGAGTTCTGATCCCCACTTTACAGATGAGGAAACGGAGGCTCAGAGAGATGGAACATCTTGCCAAAGTTCCCACAATGGTTAGTGGTGGGACTAGATCTGGAACCCAGGCCTGTGGGACCCAAAGTGTATGCCCTGCCCCTGCCAGCCCGGCCTCCCTCACTCACAGCCACTGCTTCCTCCGTCCACAGGCCCAGCTCCCAGCACTGAGTCTGGGACCAAGGCCCGCTTCCCACTGTCAGATACTATGGAGGAGGGCGCCTGGGCGGCTGCAGTGGTAGACCAGCAGGACAGCGTCCTTACGCTGCAATTCAGTGCCCCAGCCGATGCCCCCATTGGCCTGTACTGCCTCAGCCTGGAGACCTCCACCGGCTACCAGGGCTCCAGCTTCGTGCTGGGCCACTTCATCCTGCTCTTCAACGCCTGGTGTCCAGGTAAGCCGCATCCCATCTACAGTGGGTAGGGAGGTAGGCAGGGCCAGGCCCACCCTTGGAGGCCCCGGGGAGGGGTAATGGAGCAGAAGAGACATCAAAGTGGATTGACTGAGGCCTGCTCTGTGCCAGCCTCACAAAAACCTCACGACCTGAATGCCCTTGTGTCTTAGTTATCTAGGGCTGCTATAACAGAAATGCTGCAAGTGGATGGCTTTAACAAACAGAAATGTATTCTCTCACTGTTGAGGAGGCTAGAAGTCCAAAGTCAGGGTGCCAGCTCTAGGGGAAGGCTTTCTCTCTCTGTGGGCTCTGGGGGAAGGTCCTTGTTCCTGGGCTCCTTGGTGCTCTTCATGTGGCATGATATCTATCTTACCCCATCTCTGCTTGCTCACTTGCTTGTTTAATCTCTTTTATATCTCAAAAGAGATTGACTCAAGACACACCCTACACAAATCCTGCCTCATTAACATAACAAAGACAGCCCGTTCCCAAATGAGATTATAACCACAGGCATAGAGGCTAGGATTTACAATACACATATCTGGGGACACAATTCAATCCATAACATCTTGTTACCCCAATTTACAGATGAAGAAACAGACTCACGGAGGCCAAACCACTCACCCGAGGCCTCACAGCTACCAAGGGATTTCACCCCAGTTTCTTCCGAGTCTGGGGCCCGTGTGTTCCACAGCGCTGTGAACTGAGGCATGGAGGTGTCTTGGGTTCAAAAGCCCCATTCCAGGAATGGGGAGCCCAGCTGTTGCCCAGAGCCACGGTGCTAGGTCCTGGTTCCATTTCACAGGCGCTGTTTTAAATCTCACCAGACTGGCCTGGGGAAGGAAAGCTGAGGAAGTAAAAGGGTGGGGGTGTCCAGGAAGGGTGGGCAGGAACAATCTCATTGCCAAAGTACCTCCTTATACACCATCTCAATTATTCCTCTCAACAGTCCCAATGGGATGATGTCAGCATCCACCTTTCCCAGACTGGAAACTGAGGCTCAAGGGGTTAAGTGGCTTTCAGAAGCTCCTGCCGTAAGTCAGCAAGGCTGGAGAAAGCTAGACAGTCTAAGGGGAGAGCTGGGAAGCGCTGAGGCTGACTCAAGCAGGAGAGAGGAGAAAGGGGCTGCTGTGCCCCCTCCTCGGGCCTCAGTTTCCCTATTTAACTAATGAGGCAGTTGGATCTGACGGTCTCTGTTTCCTTCCTGCTCTGACATAGCAAGGCGGGGAGAGAGACCTCGTGGGCAGGTCCAGCCTGAGAATGGAACATCCCTCCTCAAAGCCTGGGCATGGTGTGGAAATTCTGACTTCCCCAGCATCAGACACCCAGCTTCTTCCTGGGCCACTGCTTTCTGTCGATCTGGAAGCATTTTATAGAACACTTGAGCAGAAAGGTTCTTTTTTTTAATTTTCTATTTTACATATTTTGACTTTTATTGCTAATTCTAACAGTAAGACATGAGGTCATCGTATCCTTTTTATAAAAGATTCAAGCACTGAGAGCCCTACTTGATGTCCCCTTCCTTGGGGGACACCGCTGTTAGCCATTTGGCAGGAGGGCATCTCCTTAGATTCATCATGTGGGGTGTACGTGCCTGGAAAAATTGCTGTATTTTATGGGTCTCTCTCTCTCTTTCTTAAACATGAAAAGGACACACTGCAGGCAGTCCCTGGGTTAAGAACAATCGACTTGCATACAACTCATAGTTACGAACCAACCCCCACAAAGCCTATTAATTAAAAATTCAAGGTACATACAATGGTTTGTAATAATAAATGTGCGCTACTTTGCCGTGTGCATCAAAACGTTATTATTCTTATTACTGTATTATTATGTTAAAGATGTTTTAGTGTATCTGGAAATATTTCCTTAATGATTTTATGCATAGAAACGTACACTATGTACTATATACTAAGACAAACATTTGACTAACTGCCGTTAGATACGAACCATACTTTACTGTACAAATTCGACTTAAAAACAGACTTAGGAATGAAACTCATTTGTAATCCTGGGACTGCTTCTATACGTATACAAGCAAAAAACCAACAAACCCACTGCCTTCAAGCCGATTTCAACTCATTGCAACCCTATAGGACAGAGTAGAACTGCCCCATAGGGTTTCCAAGGAGCAGCTGGTAGATTTGAACTGCTGACCTTCTGGTTAGCAGCTCAGCTCTTAACCACTGTGCCACCAGGGCTCCATACAGTATATATCCACCTAAAAAAAAGAAAAAAGCACCTGTTGCCGTTGAGTTGATTCCAACTCATAGCCACCCTCTGTGTTACAGTGCAACTGTGCTTCAGAGGGTTTTCTTGGCTGTAGTGTTTACGGAAGCAGATCACCAGGCCTTTCTTTCCTGGAGCCGCTGGGTGGGTTTGAGCTACTGGGTGGATTCGAACCACCAACCAACTCGTTTTTTCCGTCTACAACATGTCTTGGGGATATTTCCTCATAAATCCACACCCATCCTCCTCATTCGGTGTGAGAGCCCTAGGTGCCCTGGACATTGCCTGGGGCACACGAGGTCCTCCCCAGGGAGGGTGCTGCAGTGAGCCCTGTTGCCCACGTGTCCAGTGGCCATATGGAATGGTTTCCGGGGACCGATGTGGCCTCCATGGACCCCACTGTGCGTGCGTCTTGAATCGTAGACCACCTGCAGAGGGTTGCAATTAGCTGGCAGCCCTGCCCACTAAGCGAGAATGTGCCATGGTCCCTGCCCTTGCCAGCACCACGGGATTTCAGAGTTCATGGAAGGGGTAGCTCAGTTCTGGGGAATGTCCTCCTCCCTCCTGCTCTGTCCCCTTCCTGTCTGCTGGCGGGTTGAGGTGGCAGTCAGCCAAGCAGCACAGTGACTAAAGTGACCCACACCCCGAAGGTGGGAGCCTTGAGGAGGCAGTGGAACTGGTGGTGTAGAGGCAGAAAGCTGGGCTGGGGTGAGGGCAGGGGGGCGGGGGGAGGAAATTGCTCAGATGGGCGGGAGAGGGCCTGATCTGGCCGTGAGACGGGACTCTCCTGCCCCTGAGCTCCAAGACGAGCATGATCCAGCACCAGTTACGTGCGAGGCTTCTCATCCCCAACACCCCCACCTTCACTAGAGGGAGACCTGCGCTGTGATGATGTCAGAGCCCCGGCTTCCTGGCCAGGGGTGGGGACAGTTTGACTGCATATGGCTTGTGCTGACATTCCCACTGGGATGGTGAAAGCTTGGTTTTTCTTTCTGCTTTGTTCTTTTTCCCATGACCCAGCTGATTCACAGCCATGTCGCTCACTTATAAGGTTCATTTTTATGGCACAGTCTCTGGGCCAAAGAGCAGCTAAGAGGCCATGTTTCCCAGAACACTGAACTCGCCACTTCACATTTGCTTTCCTTGCTGTGATAGGAGTGGGGGGTGCTGGTTACTGCAGATGGTTTGACAGAGCTGAGGGACCCGAGAGGTCTGGGCAGCTGCAATCCACGCCCAGCCCTGCCAGGAACGAATGGGTTTTCCAGGGCTGACTTCTGCGTCAGGCACAGTAGGCACAGAGCCTAGGGCCCCTGACAGTTTCAGGGGCCCACAAAAATTCATTAATTTCTTTTAAAATCGGAAGAAAAAATAAACTTTTAAGTCGAAGAATATGTCTTCATATATAATATTTAATATATTTGGAGTCCCCAGGTGATGTAATGGTTAATGGGCTCAGTTGCTAACCTAAAGGTTGGAGGTTCAAGTCTACTCAGCGGTGCCTCGGAAGAAAGACCTGGTGATCTACTTCTCAAAAATCAGCCATTGAAAACCCCGTAGAGCACAGTTCTGCTGACAGACATAGGGCTGCCATGAGCTGGAGTCAGCTCATCGTCATCGGCAACAACGACAACCTTAATATATTCATCTTTATACAGTGCAGGCATGAACATTTTAAAAATTATTATTATTATTATTATTTTATGGAGGAAAGGGCCCATGAAAGCAAAAATGCCCAGGCCTCATCGATATCCTAATGTGGTTCTGGGTTTCCCCTTTCCATCCTCAGTTTCTTCATCTGTGGAGTGGGGATGGTGAAGGCCAGCCTGACTTTGGGCTCCTGCCATCTAACTTCCTCAGCCCCGTCTCCTGCTCTCACTCTAATCACGGGGAACTGAATGCCCTGCATTCTCCAGCAGTCGTACCTTTGCTCTCTCTGCCTAGAATGCCACCCCTCCAAGTATCCAAACCTTAGTCATTTACCAAGGCAATGTTCAGATGCCACCTCCTCCAGGTAGCCCTCCCTGAGCCCTCCCCAAGTTGGACAGGATCCCACCTCACCTGAGCCATGATAACCCTTTCTTGGCCTTCCCTTCTTGCACTGAACTTTCTCCACCTTGAATTACAACATTCCTGCCTCATGTAGGAGCCCTGGTGGTGCACTGGTAAAGCACTGAGCTGCTGACTGGAAGGTTGGCGGTTTGAACTCAACAGCTGCTCCACGGAAGAAAGATGTGGCAGTCTGCTTCCATAAAGATGTACAATCTTGGAAACCCTATGGAGGCAGGTCTGCTCTGTCCTATAGGGTTGCTATGAGCCAGAATCGACTTGACAACAACAGGTTTGGTTTTTGGGCCTCTTCACGCGGACTCAATGCTTTAGCTTCCAAAGCACTTTACAGATCTGTGATCATGTTTTACTCTCGCGTCAGTACAGCGAGGTGGGTGGAGAGGAGAAGTGCTCTGCCTAGGGTCCCACAGCAAGTGAGGGTCACAGCCAGGGGTTTCCCGACTTCTAATGCAGTGCTCCTGTCTTTTGTTTTGGCATCCATTTTCCCATTAGTAAAATAGTTTTGAGCCTCAGTCTTCCCACCTGCAAAATGGGGCTTACAAGGCTCCCCCCCTCATAGGACCCCTGTGGAGATCAAATGAGTTAACATGTGTCAAGCACTTAGCCCAGGTCCTGGCATGTGGCAAGTGGTGGCTAAATGGCAGCCATCATTGTTACTACCTGATAATACCTTATCTCATTGACATGGGTTTATTAATTAATGATTAGTTTTGCTGATTACAAGAGATAAGGGCCTCGAGACACTGGCCTGGCCAGGGCAGCTGGCACCCAGACTTGGGATCCTGGGCCTTGCCAGACCCAGAGCTAAGGCCCCTTCCTTCCTGCCCACAGCTGACGATGTGTACCTGGACTCGGAGGAGGAGCGGCAGGAGTATGTCCTCACCCAGCAGGGCTTCATCTACCAGGGTTCAGCCAAGTTCATCAACAGCTTGCCTTGGAACTTTGGGCAGGTAGGGCCACACGCTGCCCCCTCAGTGGTCTCAGGCCCTATTGCGTGCTGGCCCTGTGCCTGAGGCAGCTAGAGCCACAAAGGTGTGAGCGTCCCGGGGTTGCCCAGCCCGTGCTGTCAAGGGAAGTGAGGGTCTGAAAATGGCTGGAGGCTCAAAGAGGGCCCAGGCTGGGCCTAAGGTCACAGAGCCTAGGGTTGACTTACTCACCATGGGAGTGGCAGCTCCATATTCAAGGTGGGGAAAGAATCAGGAGAGCGGTTAGGAGATGCGGGAATGGCAGGTATTCACTGGGAGAGGGGCAGTCAAGATCATATAATAAAATAATAGGCAGTACTTGGAGAACACTCACTGTGTGCTAGGCATGTGCTCAGAGAGGGCTTTAAACCATGAACTAAATCAGTGGTTCTCAAACTTAGTGTGCATCAGAATCACTGGGAGAGTATATTAAAACACAGATTGTCGGGCCCTACCCCTAGAGTTTCTGATTCAGTAGGTCTAGCGTGGGACCTGAGAACTTGCATGTCTAGCAAGTTTCCAGGTGATGTTGCTGTTGCTGGTCCAGGGACCACACTTTGAGAACCACCTCTCTGGTTGTATGGGTTAGCTTTGCTGAGTAACAAACAAGGCCCGAAACTTAGATGCTTAAAACAACCACCATTTATTACTTCTTAGAAAGCTAGGAGTCAGCCAAGGGCCAGCTATCTGGGATGGGGAGCAGACGCAGATGGGAGAGCCCCTGAACATGTCAGATGGTGATGAGAAATTAAATAGGGTAGTGCGATGGAAGGTGACAAGGAAGAGATCCTGCTTTTGATAAAAGACATTTGAGTTTCAGCCCCAAGGATGAGGAGGTGGGAGCCCTGCACAGAGTAGTAGGAAGAGCATTCCAGCAGAGGAAACAGGAAGTGCAAAGGCCCTGAAGCAGTGAGCCCGGGGCAGAATGACTATAGTGGTGAAGGATGAGGTCAAAGAGGGAGATGGGGCACAGGTCATGCAGGGCCTTGCAGGCCAAGGTGAGAATCTAGATTTTACTCTGAGTGCAGTGGGAACAGAGCAGTGATGGGACTGAATTTACTGTTATAATCCACCTCAGTTCCAAGTAGGCTCTCAGTGGCTCTGCAGGGTGAGTCAAGCCTTAGGGCAAGTGGGAGATTCAGCAGAGCAGAGAGGCGTAGGCGGCAGTGGCAGGGCCTGAGGTAACTCTGAGGGGAAGGGAAGCCCCGGGGACACTGGGCTCCCCACTCCGTGGGCTCTACCCCAATTTCCCAGGGTGCCTCAGCTGGGCCCTGGATGCAGGTGCAGTCCCCCTTTTTTCACACACTGATGGCCTGCTCAGTCACTGTCTACCCCACTTCCTCCTGGGTCGGGAGATGCTGGCATCACAGAGATGAGGCTGAGCCAGCCTGGGCCCCCGGTCTGCTGTGTAAGATGGAGCAGGGAGGACCTGCAGCTGATGGGGACTTCAAGGCAAGCTTCCTGGAGGAGGTGATTTCTCACCTCCGTCATTCTCCCCCCGTTTCCTCTGACACAGTTTGAAGACGGGATCCTGGACATCTGCCTGAAGCTCCTCGATATCAACCCCAAGTTCCTGAAGAATGCCAACCGCGACTGCTCCCGCCGCAGTAGCCCTGTATACGTGGGCCGGGTGGTGAGCGGCATGGTGAGTGAGTGGGGGTCCACCCCAGGGTCAGGGCCCGTACGTGCCTCACTGGACTCCTCTCTCTCTGTGACAACAGAGGCCATATTCTATGCTGGGCATGGTGGGGGAACCCAGGCAATGAGCACATCTCAGTGAGGAGAGCTTGTGTTTGGGAAGACATGGGTGATGACATGCGATCCCCCAAAGCAGTTCATTCATTCAGCAAACATTTATCAAATACCACTTGTGTCCCAGGTACTGAAGATACAGCCGGGTACGAGATATTTATGGTCTCTAACGTCACAGAGTGTACATTCTGGTGAGCGGAGGGAGACAGACATTAGCCAAAATATCACATGAGTGCACAGTCATAAATTATGATGCAAGTGATCAAGGAACCCAGAGTGTGAAAGCATCTGACCACAGGACCTAACTTCACTGGGGGCTCAGGGAGGGCCTCCCAAAGGTAGAAAACCTAGAACTGATACAGTAACTGGGAGGAGAGGTGCATTCCAGGCAGAGAGCACAGCTTGTGCAAAGGCCCTGAGGAGGGAACGATTTTGGCAGGTTTGGGAAACAGAAGGGAGGCCAGTGTAGCTAGAGTGGAGTGAGCCAGGGCGAACAGGGTGCAAGACAAGCTGCAGAGGTGGGCAGGGGGCCAGACCATGCAGGGCCTCATGGGCCATGTCAAGAGGCTGGATTTTATTCTGGAGGTAATGGTATTTTTTAAGGTTTTAAGGGAGGGAGGAGAGGTGGCAGCACAATCTGATCAGGGGCCAGAGTGGATTTTTGTAAAACTCCAATCATGCCACGTCACTCCCCAGCAGCCCAGTGCTCATAGGACAAATTCACATCTCTGTCCCTGAAACTTCATCATCTTGACCCCTCTTAACCTCCTCTCCTCTGCCTTCTCTCTCCTGCATCCTGGGCTCCAGCCCCCAACCACCTCCAACATACTGCAATCTGTCACACCTTGGTACCTTTGTACCTGCCATTCCCTCATCCTGGAACTCCCTTCCCTGCCTTTTGCCGTGTGCTGAACTCATGCTCACCCTAGTTCAGCTGTCACCCTTTCCCCCAAGCTCGGTCCCCCCATGATGCCCCACTGGTTGCAGGTCAACTGCAATGATGACCAAGGCGTGCTGCTGGGACGCTGGGACAACAACTACAAGGATGGCATCAGCCCCATGTTCTGGATTGGCAGCGTGGACATCCTGCGGCGCTGGAAGAACTATGGCTGCCAGCAAGTTAAGTATGGCCAGTGCTGGGTCTTCGCTGCTGTGGCCTGCACCGGTGAGTTGCATGCCAGGATGTGGGGAGGGCCTGGAACTGCCCTCAGTCTCTTCGGAGCCTGGGAGGGGGCAAAGAGAGCAGTGGAGTGGGAGTCAGGAAATCCTGGTTCTGGTCCTGCCCTTCTACCAACACCACTGTGTGGCCTGGAGCTGGTGGCTGCCCCTCTGTAGCCCTGTTTCCAACAACTACCCCTCAGGTAGTTGTTAGGATCAGGGTACATCATTCAGGATGCAGTGTGAGTTCAGGATTGAGAAGATGAGCTCTGGAGCCAGGCAGACCTGAATTAAAAATCCCTGCTCTGCCATTCACATGTTCTGTGATCTTGATCATATGCCTTCTCCTCTCTGAGCCTCAGTTTCCTCATCTGTAAAATGAGGACAACAGAACTTAACTTCCTAAGATGGTTGTGACATAAAGCTGCTCAGCACAGAACCTGGCCTAGTGTAGCTCTAAGTAAACATTAGCTATTAATTACTTGATAACAACAGTAATGTCATCAATGTCAAGAAAGAGAAAGCATTTTCTAAAATGTAGGTGGTGGGGGTGGGACATAAAGCAGTTTAAAACAAAAAAAAATGATGAAAATTCAAGCCCAGAGATTGTTGAGGATAGTTTCAGGGTTGATGATGGTGCTTATAAGAATTGAATAGCATTTTCTAGTTAAGAATATGAACTATGGAGTCAAGACCTGGGTTCAAATCCCAGCTCTGCTTCTTACCAGCTGTGTGTCTTTGAGAAAAATCACTTAACTCCTCTGAGCCTCAGTTCTGGGATGGTTGTGAGGATTAAATGAGTAAATATGTGTGAAGTGCTTAGAATGATGACAGGCACATAACAGCAAATACTTATATAATGCTGCTGCTTATTATTATTATTAAGATCAGGAAATCTAAGAGGCAGATCTAGGATCTTTGGCTTTTCTGACTCCCAGACCTGTACTCAGGCCCAGAGGGGGCCCTGGGAGCTCCCCAGCGCTGTCCTCCACACTGGCAGACTGGGTGGCGGCCGGCAGCCACGCCTGGGTTCCCAGCTGGGCTGTCCCCGGTCCCTGCCCCTACATCTTCACCCATAACTGCTTGCTCCCTTGTGACCTCTGAATTCCCCTTTCTTGTGGAAACTTCGTCATTCTAGACGCTTCCCTCTGAGATTTCTGAAACACGTCTTCTCAGAAAACCCTGTTTTCCTTGAGAAATCCCACAGAACATAGCCTAGGTCCCCAGACTTTCCCACAGATGCCTTTTTCACCCTGGGCTGTGACCACATGAAGTTTTAGCAGCAAACCTTGGCCCTTGACTGTTGTCTCCACAAGGCCAGTCCTGTGTCAGTGTCCCCCAACCTCCTCCCAGGCCCATGTCAGGATCCCCCAGCCTCCTCCCAGGCCTGGCCTGTAACGGAACCAGGGAAATCTTGGTCAAATGAGGGACCCTCAAATGAGGTGTTTCTGTGGGGAGCCAAATGGGGGATGAGCCCATGGACTCTGGAGCTGAACTGTCAGAGTTTGAATCCCTGCTCTGCCTCTAACCCCTGGGTTGACTTGAGCAAGCAAAGTCTCCAAGCCTAGTTTCCTCACCTATAAAATGGAGACAATGGTGACTGACCTAACTCACAGCTCTTAGGACCCAGGGAAATGTGGCTGAGCAGTCTCTGGCTCAGGTTAAGTTTGGATTTAGAGGTTTCTGAGGGAAGCTGGGACTCCAGCATTCTCAACCAGATTCCCAGGCATTTTCTCAGTGTCCATGGTCGGTCAACACTAACTGAACAGGCGTTTGTTGGTGACAGGCACTATAACACAATTTGCTGCTCCACAGACTCCCCAAGTGCCTCCTCATGCCTACCCTGAGCTGGCCACTGGCCACACAGAGATGGGCAGACGGAGACTCTGCCCACGCCCATCGCCTCGCTGAATCATCACAACATCCCGACAGGCTGATATTATTAGCTCCTCTCACACAGGAGGAAACAGAGGTTCTGAGAGGGGAAGTGACTTGCCAAGGTCACACAGCTGGTGGGTGGCACAGCCAGGTTTGGAACCAGGTGTACACGGATCTGGGACACCTCCTGGCCTTAGGCTGTGACAATGAGGCCTCCCAGGACACTGTTCCTGGGGCAGGAGTTCTGCCTTGCTCCTCTCCAAGCCTCTGGCCTGTACTCTGAGGCCCCCTACATAGTGGGCAAGGCCTGGGTTGGGCGCCAGGCTTCACTAAGTGCGGGGAGGGGATCTGGCCCCTGCCTAGACCTCAGGGCACAGGAACTGGGCAAGAAGTAGAGCCGGAAGGTCACAGCTGCTCCCCGCCTCCCCAGTGCCCGAGAAATTCCTGGCCAGAATCCAGGGCCATCGGGCAGCTCTTATCCTGGCCCATGGGGGGCACATGGCAAAGAGCACAGCCCTGCCCCTCCCCGACCCGGCGGCTCAACCTCAGTCAAAACTAAAAGTAAAACAAAAGTCCTGCAGGTTATGTTTACTAGAGCTTTTTGTTTCACTTCTCCTCTTAGATATTTATTCTTTATCCTATCCTGAGAATCTGTTACTTTTACAACATGCATAAAAAGCACACAAAAAATGAAAGTATAAAAGCACCCATAATTCCATTCATCGGGAGCACCTGCCCTTCCTCCTCCCACCGTTTCCTTACAGAGTTGAGATGGGTCTGTAGAAGCCAGTTGATCTCCTGCCTTTTCTTTACCCACTGCTGCAACATCAGCCCCTTTCCCAGCGCTTCCGTATGAATGCAAGGCCCTTCTCGCCCGCGCTGGCATTCATTCTTCCGAGCAGCTGATACAGTGACCCTGTTTGACAGAGGAAGAAACAACGTCCAGAGAGGTGAAGCGACTTGGCCCAGTTCACAGAGCCCGGAAGCAGCAAAGCTGGGCTTGAGTGGCAGGTCTCCTGACCCCTGTTCCCTCTTCTGCCTGCTTGCCCCTTGCTCTGAATCTCTATCCCAGGCAGATGTGGTCATTCCCTCCCTCTCTCCTTCTTCTCCTCTCTCCTTCAACCCCATTTGACAAAATACTCTGCGCCAGGACTGTGCTGGGCTCTGGGGATAGAAAATAAGACTTCCTTCGGAGGGCCGATTAAAGATACCCCCATGTGCCTATACCATGGGGATGGCGCTATGAGTGCCAATGATGGGGCAATCTAGACCTCATGTGGTGGGCTCCCGAGCAGCGGGAATAGCATGTGCCAATGATGGGGCAATCTAGACCTCATTTTCAGAGCAGAGGGAACAGCATGTGCCAATGCCTTGTGGTTGACAGGAGCATGGAGTGCCGGAGAAGGAGCAAGGAGGCCAGTGTGCCTAGAGAAAATGTGCAAGGAGTGGTCAGGAGCCAGACCCTGCAGGACCAAGAGCCACCACCAGGGTCTGGCCTTGACATCAAAGATCATAGGGAGCCACTGAAGATTTAGCAGGGGAGTGTTGAGGTCAGATTTTCATTTGAGTCTCCCACTGGCAGCTGTGATGAAAGGGACAGAGTGGACAGGGTGACCAGTGAGTTGGGCACCACTGTCCAGGTGAGAGGGGACAGTACACAGTGCTCCTCAGGGTACAGATGAGCATGTCTGGGGCAGATCCAGAGTGGGGCAGATCCCTTCAGGGGTTGGCCCATCCCCTGACCCCTCTGTCCCTTGCCCCCTCCCCAGTGCTTCGGTGCCTTGGCATCCCCACTCGCGTGGTGACCAACTATAACTCGGCCCATGACCAGAACAGCAACCTGCTCATCGAGTACTTCCGCAACAAGTTCGGGGAGATCCAGGGTGACAAGAGCGAGATGATCTGGTGAGATGGGGCCCAGAGGTGGGGGACAGGGCTCAGTAGGGAGGGCACCCTGGAGGGGAAACCTGGGAAGGCTTCCTGGAGGAGATCACACTGGAAGTGGGCCTTAAAAGTTGAGCTGTATCTGGACGGGCGTGGAAACAGAGCTTGGGGAGGGCGCTCCAGGCAGGGCGAACAGCATGAGCAAAGGCCTAGGGGAGAGGAAGTCAGCGAGCAATACATGGAGAGCTTTCAGGAGAATTATGTTGGAAAAGCCGTTGGGAGCCTGGAATGCCAGGTTGGGGAGTCTGGGCTTGATTCCAGAAGCAACAGGCTGGCACTAAAGAGCAGGAGACAGATAGGCTGACGACTGCAGACCAGGAGGTCTGGAGGGGGAGAGACTGGGGGCAGGGGCTGGGTGGGCGATGAGGTCTAAACCAGGGCAAGACCTGTGGGCTGGAAAAGAAGGGGCGGAGCTAAGGAACTAGGATGTCATCCAGCCAGACTGGAGAAGCCACTGAAACCTGAAAGGGGAGGTGAAGTAGGAGGAGTGATCACCTGCCTGGAGGGCGGCTCTGCTGAGAAGGGCCTCATGAGGAAGAGCGGAGCGCAGGGTTGGGAGGAAGTGCTGGTTCAGCTTAGGACAAGGCCCTGGGTGTCTTGGGGAAGTCCAGGGGAGGGGCCAAGGAGGAAGGCTGGGCTGGTGGTGGTCGGCCTGTGGGAGCTGACAGTGAAAGTCTCAAGTTTGAGTTTTGGCCAGTGTTCTGCTTTGTTTCCCCAAAAGGAACTTCCACTGCTGGGTGGAGTCGTGGATGACCAGGCCAGACCTGCAGCCAGGATACGAGGGGTGGCAGGCCCTTGACCCCACGCCGCAGGAAAAGAGTGAAGGTAGGTAGAGTAGACCCGTTACCTAGATGAGGAAACTGAGGCTCGGAATGTTGAAGTGATTCACCCGAGTCCCTCGGCTCAAGAATGGCAGAGCTGGGATTCTAACACAGGTCCGTTTGACTCCGCAGACCATTGACTTGTCACTTATATTTTCCTACTTACATTTTCATAATACGCTTCTTTTATAATTTGAAAATAATTCACATGCATTGTGGAAAAAACTTGGAAAATATGGAGAAGCACACAGGGGAAAAAAATCAAATAGCATCTTTGTCCTCTCCCCCCAAAACAGGCATTGTTAACATTCACACATTGCTTCCAGTAATTTCTAATTATATATTTGTTTGTGTACATGTATGTGTGTATGTCCCTGGGTGGTGCAAATGCTTAAGCGCTCAGCTGCTAACTGAAAGGTTGGAGGTTTGGGTCCACCCAGAGGCACCTTGGAAGAAAGGACTGATGATCTACTTCCAAAAACTCAGCCATTGAAAATCCTATGGAGCACAGTTCCATTCTGACACACATGGGGTTGCCATGAGTTGGAGTTGACTAGATGGCAACTGCTTTATGTGTCATATATTATATGTATATATATGTATTACATGTATATATAATGTATAACATGTAAGTCAGTTGCCGTTATGTGTGGAGCCCTGCCGGCGCAGTGGTTAAGAGCTTGTCTACTAACCAAAATGTCGGCAGTTTGAATCCACCAGCCCCTCCTTGGAAACCCTATGGGGCAGTTCTACTCTGTCCTATAGGGTCGCTATGAGTTGGAATCGACTCAATGGCAACGAGTTTGGGTTTTTTGGGTTTATTATACATGCGTGTATTATATATATTATATATGTGTGTTACATGTCATATCTATCTGTCTATATTAGAGACACAGCGAAAGAAAAAAATGAGCCAATGATAGCTTTGACAAAACTTGGTGAAGCGTATCAAGGCGTTCTCAGACTAGTATTTTAAACTGCATATAATATAACACCTAGGGTTACAAAAGTTATCAAAAGTTTTTAGAAGTTTGTGATATAATAATATCTATGCTTCTTTATATAACAAGATCTAGTGGTAGCATTAAGTTTCCATAATTTCCTGGTAGAAATTAGTGTAAATGGTATTTCCAGTTATCTGGGACAACTATAAGCTGATATGATAATATCTGTGGCTCCTATAGGTGACAAGTCATAGCTACTGCTAAGACTGCTGTGGTTTGTTGTCTGTGTTCATACTTGGAAATGCTATTAAAGACAGTGAAACGAAAGTTGTGATTTCTTTTCCCATCCAAGTTCATAGACCCTTGAATTCTATTACAGCACTGAGGCGGTCCACAGACCCTGGGTTAAGAACTCTGCTGTGCGAAACCTTTTATCCTGGCTCTGTCAGTTCTCAGTATATCATTAACATTTCTCCTTCAGATAGTTTTCTGTGATTTGAATTTTAATTTAATGCTACTGTGTTCCATCAAATGAATGTACTGTAAAATAGCTAGCCAGCCTCTGGTCTTCAATATTTAAGTTTGTGGCCAGTTTGGGATGTTTATAAACCACGCTGAGATAAGCTTCTGGCACTCCCGTTCATTCAGTCAATACACACTGCCCGAGGCCAGCCGCGTGTTGGACCTCGACTTCAGTTTCCGTATGAGCAATAAACAAGATACGTGCGCTCCCTCCTAACATATTGTCTATTGCTTGGCTCTGTAATTTCCTTCAGATGCCTTGGGATGAATTTCTTTTTTATTTATCAAACACTTACATAGCGCTTAGTATATGCTAAGAGCTTTACATATATAACTCATGAATCCTCATTAGGTAAGTACAACTATGATTCCCACATGAAACAGAGGCTTAGACAAGTTAAGTAACTTGTCCGAAGTCACACAGCTCATACGAGGCAGAGCTGGATTTGTACCCTAAAAGTTGTGCTCAAGAGTCCCTGTTCTTAACCTTTACCCTATGCTGCTTCCCTAGAAATGGAGTCATTGGGTCAAAGGGCTGCATGGTCTCAAGATTTTTTGCTACATGTGGTCGGTTTGTGGAGGATACCCTCCCCTTAGCCCAAGCCCATCTCCCTTCCTTTTACCCACAACCAGGGACATACTGCTGTGGCCCGGTTCCAGTTCGTGCCATCAAGGAAGGTGACCTGAGCACCAAGTACGATGCACCTTTCGTCTTTGCCGAAGTCAACGCTGACGTGGTGAACTGGATCCAGCAGGAGGATGGGTCCATGCAGAAGTCTGTCAACAACTCCCTGGTCGTGGGGCTGAAGATCAGCACGAAGAGTGTCGGCCGTGACGAGCGGGAAGACATCACTCACACCTACAAGTACCCAGACGGTAGGTGCCTGCTAGCTGAGACCCCTTAACACTGCCTTGCAGATAAGCATCACACTTTATCAGCCTAGTGGTGTGTGTGTGTGCCTATTTGGCAGCCTGCATAAAACAACGGCCTGTAAGTTACATTCCATTGCTACAAATCCCTTACAAGCAAGTATAAACTTACCAGACACATTAAGGGTTGGCGATAAAAGCTTATTCACTTAGAAACAGAATTCTAGATTCCATAAAAGGATTCAATTCCATTTTAAAGCCTGCCTTTTTGGTTGGTTGAACTCTTAATAAAACTGAAGGGAGTACCTATTATATGGGAGAGGCATGCATCCTAACAGAAAAATCAACAGTGTTCATGCTGTTTATCGTGTTGTTTCTCAACACAGCATTTATTATCAGTAGTGGGGCCTACAACTATAGATGGGCAATTTCATACTTTTTATTCTTTTTCTTTTTGCAACGTATTGTACTAGAGAGAAGGAGCCCTGGTGGTGCAGTGGTTAAGTGCTTGACTGCTAACCCAAAGGCCAGCTGTTTGAACCCATCCGCTGCTCCACGGGAGAAAGATGTGGCAGTCTGCTTCTGTAAAGATTACAGCCTTGGAAACCCTATGGGGGCAGTTCTGCTCTGTCCTATAGGGTCACTATGAGTTGGAATCGACTTGATGGCAGTGAGTTTAGTTTTGGGTACTAGAGAGGCTTGAAAGTGCAGAGTGCCACAGAGGAGAAGTTCCTGGACCTTTGCAGTGTTTATTTTTGCAGTATTTCACATACAGCCGGGGGTATGAGCATTCAGGTAGATGGGGGAGGGTTAAATTAAAGAGAAATGGACCAAGAGAAACTTAAAGGTTATGTGATGGGTTCGGTCAGACACAAATATGAGGCATCTTTCTGCTATTAATATTAAATTAGTAGGAAAAAAAGGACTTGGTTTATTTTTTTAATTGAGTTTGTGTATTGTCCAACAGCCCGCTCAATATGATAGATATTTTCTAAGCATCTACTGTGTGCCAAGCACTGTGGGGCTCACAGAAGTAACTAAAAATACACAGTCCCCGCCCTTGTGTGACCCCCCCCCTCCACTGACTTTCCAGGGCCGACTGGGGATGGGTATTAAGCAACCATGCTCTAGCTAGAAGGGATAAAACGGAAAGAAGAGATGCTTTTCCTGACCTCTGAAAGGTCCAGAGCTGGTGGTTTAATAGAAGACATAGATATGTACCTAACAGCACTGGATTAAAAAATAAAAGGAGTATACCGAACCAGAACACCAACCCTGTTGCCGTTGTGTCGATTCTGACGCCTAGTGACCCTATAGGACAGAGTAGAAGTGCCCCATAGGGTTTCCAAGGAGCAGCTGGTGGATTCGAACTGCCGGTCTTTTGGCTAGCAGCTGAGCTCTAAACCACTGCGTGATCAGGGCTCCAAAAAAGGAGCATAGGAGAGAGTAGATGGAATATAAAGGAGGGGCAGTTGTTGCTGTTGGAGAGCTTGGCAGGTAGAGAAGGGGAGGGAAAGCATTTCAGTAGAAGAAATCCCTGTGCAAATGTTTGGACGTGAGAAAGTTTGCACTGGTTTATCTATTTGGCAAACACGTATTAGTGCCTACTCCTTCCCATTGATCCCTATTCCAGCCGTGATGGGGCTTTACTCCCTGTCCCCACAGGGTCCCCAGAGGAGAGGGACGCCTTCACAAGGGCCAACCACCTGAACAAGCTGGTGGCGAAGGAGGAGACAGGCATGGCCATGCGGATCCGCGTGGGCCAGGGCATGAACATGGGCAGTGACTTTGATGTCTTCGCCCACATCACCAACAACACCTCCGAGGACCACACCTGCCACCTCCTGCTCTGTGCTCGCACCGTCAGCTACAACGGGATCCTGGGGCCCGAGTGCGGCACCACGGAAGTGTTCGATCTTGCCCTGGAGCCCTTCTCCGGTAAGGCCCTGTGTTCCCAGGGCATTTGGTGAGAGACCTGAGCACTTAGCACGGCAATTTACCTTACAGACACTTACATAGTGCTTATTCTGGGTGAAGCCCTGTTCTAAGCACTTTACAAATATCAGCTCACTTACTTAATCCTTATAACCAACGTGGGTGGTTGATTCTATTATTACCTCCATTTTCCAAATGAGGAGACTGAGGCACAGAGAAATTGAGTAACTTACCCAAGGTGACACTCTTAGGAAGTGACAGAACTGAGCTTTGAACCTGTACTCTTAGTAACTATACTATTTGACTTCATCTATCTTCACATGACCCATAAGACCCAATGGTAGAAAGAGCTCAGCAACTAAGGCCCAGAGAGAGAAAGAGAATTTCCCAAGGACACAGAGCAAGTGAGAGGTAAGAATCAGCCTGATCGTCTGACCCGGCTGGGAGTTGGGTGTTATGCAGCCCTGTTCTAGCAGGAAGGGATACAACAGAAGGAGGAGATGATTCCCCTGGCCTCTGAAAGGTCTAGACTCACTTCTCTCCTCTTCTAACTTCTCTCAAAGGGCGAGAGCATTGCTTTACCTTTCCCTGCTGCCTAATCTTTCCTTCAACAGCAAGGACCTGGTGTCTCCTCCCTTTTCCTGCCAGAAGAGGTCCTAGCTCTGTGTATCAGTCAGCTATGGCTGCATAACAAGCCACCCCAAACTCAGTGCCTAAATGCCATCAGCATTACTACTGCTCACGCATATTACTTCTGGCCAGTTCTGCAGAGATGGGCCAAACCTGGCTGATTGCGGCTAAGCCCACCCATGTGTCTGTGGCCAGCCAGTGGTCAGCTGGGTGCTGGCTGGGCTAGGGTGGCCTCACTCGTATGTCTGGTCCTGGCTGAGGCAACCCTTCTTAACCAGGGTTCCATGAGAAAAAGAAGACCACAGAAAATGATCTGGGTGACAGTTTTATTAAATTCCCAATGATGGTACGTACTGCCATTCTAGATGCATAGGAGATAAGTTAATTTATTACAGACAATAGATCTTTATGGCACTGGAGCTTCATTCTCTCCAGGAACCCCAGTTGAGAAGGACTAGGCTGGGATAGTAGAGGTGCCTGGGGGTCTCCGTGGTCTCTTTTACTGCCTGGCTTGGTCACCTTGCTTGGTCATCTTCTAAAAATAAACGTGAGGGCCTGAAAGGGGTCATGGCTGCCTGTGGTCATGTAGCAAAGCAGCACAGAGACAGGACTTGAACCCAGGTCTCCTGCCCCCCAGCACCCCAATCCCATTTTCTTTGGCTTGGAGCTGTGCAGGCATGAAGAGGGCAGAGGGGTCCTGGAGCTGGGAGGGGACCTAGGAGCTGTAGAGAAGGGCATTGGTCTTATGTTGAGGGGCAGCATGACCAAGTAGAACATCTTCCCTGGGGCCTCAGAGAGGAGGGTCCAGCTTACTGTGTGACCTCAGCAAATGGCTGTTCCCTGAACCTCGGTGTCCCCATCAGGCATGTGGGGATCATGATCCTGCAGTGCAGGATTGTCCGGAGGGGTAAGAGTTTGTGCATGCAGTCGGTGCTCAATACACAGTAGAGTCTGATCAGACCTAGAGATGGGGCAAAGCCCAGGGCAGGGACACGTTCTGGGTTTCAGGAGTCTGCATCCCTCCCCTTTTCCCCCCTACTCTTGCCTGTCAAACCAGTAACAGTTTCCTTCCCCTGACTCCACCTGTGGTTTATGAGGCACAGCCTTCGAGTGTGAGTTCCTAGGAAAGCTCAGATCGTGAACAACTGCAGTGTTGGCACAGTGGCTAAGAGCTCGGCTGCTAACCAAAAGGCCAGCGGTTTGAATCCACCAGGCGCTGCTTGGAAACCCTCTGGGGCAGTTCTACTCTGTCTTACAGGGTCGCTGGAGTCGGAATTGACTCGACAGCACACCACAACAACAGTATTGATAGTTGCCACCTCCTGGGTTTTCTGTCTGGAGTTGCCGTGGGAACTCCTGCAGCTACACACCCAGGGCAACCCACCATCAGGGCCAGGCAGAGCCCTAAGCAGGGTCCATGCCCTCAGTGGGCAAAGCCACTTGGCACCAGGGATGGGGCCCAACACGTTCGAAGTACAGATTCTGAAGCTGGCCAGACCGGGCTTTGAACGTTGGGCAAGGTGAACATGCCCTCTGAGCCTTAAACTATTCTCTTCTATTAAGTGGGGCTGCTGAGAGGGCTGAAGGAGAAGATGTGTGCAGAGGGCTGCGTACACAGTGTGGTACATAGTGGGTGCTCAGTAAATATCTGAGCAAAGGGCGAAACGGTGCTGGAACGAGGTGGGACCCTTCATTCCTCACTGAGCAGAAGCACAAAGAGGCACAGGGAGGCCAAGGAGCTCCATGGGCCTCTCCCCAGCATCTACTGTGCCAGGCATCAGTGCTGGGGCCAGGACGAGCACAGATGTGCTGCCCAGCCCTGGCCTCAGTGATCCCTGAGTCCCTGCCAACCTTGATGGCTTGAAAGGGACCCAGGCCTCTGCTCTGCATCTGGGCCCAGAGTCAGGACAGGGGTCCATGCCTACAGATATGTGGGGTGGTCAAGATACCCATGCAGTCATGCCTGCGGTTCAGCCAAGACTGTGGGCTCCTAGGTATTTCTCTTCTCCACTCCGGGTCTCAGGCTCCCCACTTGTGCACTGGCTGCTTCATCTTTTAAGGGCCCTGCCAGCCCTTTTGTCTGAATGCATGTCAGCTCCTTCTCATGCTCAGAACAGCTCCAAGGGAAGGAAGCGTCTCTCCTGGAATTTGAGGCACAAGGTGTCCTCCAGGCCTGAGCCAGAGACGATGCCAGAAGAACTTCCCCCTACACCTCTGTTGAGTCACCCGTTGCCTCCGAGATACGATCAGGCTGCCTGGAGCATTGTTCTGTGGTGGCTTCAGCCAAGCCTGTCAGTTTTTCTCATCATCCTGTGGGGTGTATCCACACAGCATGGGTCCCTCCTGCTGCAGTACCCACAAGGGGCTTGGCCTAGGGGAGAGGGAGGAGAGGGCAGCAGTCCTGTGTGTTGGCCACCACCTGGAAGGTGGAGCTAGTCCAAGATGCCCTGTTGGGGCCTCCAGTGTCAAGTTCATCCTGAGATTGATCCTTTCACGCCTTGGCTGAGTTGCTTGTTATTCTTTGGCGATAAGATGTGGGGGATTTCCATGTGCCAGTGGACAGGAAGACAGGCCCAGAATAGCTGAACAGAATCCAGTTGCCCCCCACCCCTGCCTCCTTGCTCGGCTGCTCTCTCGCTTCCTTTTTCTGCCCTCTCTCTCTCTCTCCTCCTTCACCTCTCTGGGTGGCTTACTGGGAATGTAGCCAGTATGGCTTCAGTGACCATCCCCAGGGAAGCTTCTAGAACAGGGCAAATTGTCTAAGAAATGTTTGAGACAGACTGCACACATTCCTTTTCCCGACCAGTGTCTGACTCAAAGCCAAGGCCATGGTCCATGGCTGTGGATGGCAGCTCTTAAAGGCCCACCCCTGCCCTGGCCTGAGCCTCCTGCAAAAGTCAACAGGGGTCACATCCTCAAAGCTCCTGGAGAGAAATGTTGTCCTTCTTTCCTGGGGAGCTGGTCAGAGTTTCCACTATGCTCCCCCAGGTCCTGATCCATCAGTTTTTACTCCTTTTGTCTGCTTTGGCAGAAGCTTTGGTTTTCTTCCCCCCACAGTATCTAATCAGAGGCTGGGCCAGATCCACTCTGGAAAGGCTAAAGAGCCAGTGGGTTAGTGCGGTATTTTCCAGAGAGTAGGACACGGACCCCCAGTGTGCACAGTTAGGTTCTAACCCTTGAATCACACAGTAAGAACGTGGCTCTCTCCGAAGGTCTTAATCAGGCCTTTAGACAACCTCAGGGAGAAAGGTTCAGCGGGTGCTAATTGGTCTTTAACATCCTGACCCTTGCTGATCTCCCTCTTAACTGTAAATTCAGGTCGAAAGCTCAGAGCCCTCAGGAGACGATGTTACCTAGACAGAACTGAATAACAGACTCTGCTTGTATTTATTTTTACTGGTTACCTTCTGTTTAAGAAGCCCTGGTGGTACAACGGCTAAGTGCTCGGCTGCTAACCAAAAGGTTGACAGTTCAAACCCACCGAGCAGCTTTGTGGGAGAAAGACCTGGCAATCTGCTCCTGTAAAGATTAACCTGACCAAAACCAAACCTGTTGCCATCAAGCCGATCCAACTCAGAGTAGAGCTGCCCCACAGGGTTTCCAAGGAGCAGCTGGTGGATTCAAACTACCAACCTTTTGATTAGCAGCTGTAGCTCTTAACCACTGCACCACCAGGGCTCCCTGTAAAGATTATAGCCTAGGAAATCTTATGGGGCAGTTCTACCCTGTCACACAGGGTCGCTCTGAGTCGAAAATCAGCTTGACGGCACCTAACAACAACCACATTTGTTTATAATAAGTGAGACTGATTTGCTGCAAGTAATGATAAACAGTTTTCCTAAGAAAAATAGTTAAAAAATTGAATCAACATAAAGAAAAACAGTGAGCAAATACTGAGAATATACACAGATGTGCAAAACATCACGTGAATGGCTGGAGTTTGGGAAACGCTGGTCTCATGAGGGGCAGGCACAGAGGCAGAAAATGAGGCAGCATCATCTCCCATCGTGGCCCTGGTCCCTGCCTTCAAAGGGTGACCAGAGGTTGGCTAGGCGCCAGGGAGCCCAAAGAGGCCCCAGGAGAGGAAGGGACTCACCCCAGTTTCTCTGTGAGTGGACAAGCAGGACCTGGGCTCAGGCCTTTGGACTCTCAGTCCAGTGCTCTTTTCACTGCTCCTTCCTGCCTCTTATGAGCAGACCTATGGTATCTTGGACCTCAGTGGGCTGAAAACCACACTTCACTTTTCCGCAATGGGAGAGTTGGCCCTACGGACTTCTTTCTCGTCCCCTCATCACTGTGCAGCTTTTGCTCTGAAAAATAACCTCTGGTCTTAGCTCCGCCCGGCAGGTACTGGGTGTCTCAGGGAACAGAGAGGGCAGGTCATCTGCCCAGGCTCACACAGCCTGCGGGTGACCAAGCAGGGGCAGAGGCCAGGGCTCCCAACCTGAGTGCTTACAGGCAGATGTGTTTCTTCATCTGTGAAATGGGCACAATCCTGCAGCCCTCGCAGGGGCAGTGAGCTCACGTCCCTGAGAGGGACTCTTTGGTGGGTGCAGGTTACGCCATTTCACTCTGAGTCCAGATTATCACTCAAATTCCTGCACAGCTCGTACCAGCTGCCTGGCCTGCAGCAATGCTCTTTCACCCTCCCGAGCCTCAGTGTCCTCATCTGTGAACTGGGCAATAATATAATACAACCCTCTTAGGGTCATTGCGAAGGTGAAGTAGGAGGATGTGTGTCAAACACAGCGCCTGGTATAACAACTCATGTCAGCTCCACTCCTCCCCACAGCGCCGCAGCAGCTGTCATGGAGGGTGTGCCTGACACTTTCCCACTACCCGCTCAGCCAGGGCTCCTGCAGCCCTAGGAATGCCCTCGCCCTGTACTCACCCCGGGTACAGCTCGGTGATATAAGTACCCTCGCCCTGTACTCACCCCGGGTACAGCTCAGTGATATAAGTACCCTTGCCCTGTACTCACCCCGGGTACAGCTCAGCCCCAGGAGTACCTTCACCCTGTACTCACCCCAGCTACAGCTCCGCGCCAGGAGTACCTTCACCCTGTACTCACCCCAGGTACAGATCAGCCCCAGGAGTACCTTCACCCTGTACTCACCCCGGGTACAGCTCAGTGATATAAGTACCCTCACCCTGTACTCACCCCGGGTACAGCTCAG
>NW_004443944.1:26095882-26132932 GCF_000243295.1 Trichechus manatus latirostris
TCACCCTGTACTCACCCCGGGTACAGCTCAGCCCTAGGAGTACCCTCACCCTGTACTCACCCCAGGTACAGCTCAGCCCTAGGAGTGCAGATATGAAAGCTGAAGCCCTGAGAAGTGGAGTGACTTGCCTAGAGTCACCAGCTAGCAAGGGGTAGAGGCAGGATTAGAACCTCGGCCTGTTGGAGCTCGAGTGCTCCTGGCACTGGCTCCTGGCCCTGCCTCCCTTCCCTAACTCCTCGTGGGAGCTCTCAAGCCAGGGCAGGTGTCCAGCCATCCACCCACTGTGTGGTTTCAAACACAGGAGAGGTGAGGGTTGGGGCAATGATTCAGCCGTGCAAACCTCCCCTCTTGCCCTCCTGCAGAGAAAAGCATCCCTCTTCACATCCTCTATGAGAAGTACTGTGACTGCCTGACCCAGTCCAACCTCATCAAGGTGCGCGGCCTCCTCACTGAGCCAGCTGCCAACAGCTACCTGCTGGCCGAGAGGGACATCTACCTGGAGAATCCAGAAATCAAGATAAGGGTAAGGGGTGGGCTGGGCAGGGCGTGGGGCAGGAACTGGGTCCCAGGACAGCCCCCAACGAAAGCACATACTCGCACCCCTGTATCCTCAAGATCTTTGGTGCCTTGAGTCCCCAGATCCTAGTCTCATCATAAGGAAAGTATCATGAAGTCAAAAGAATTTGGGACTCATAACCTCCTAGGAGAGGAACCCTGGTGGTGCAAGGTTAAATGTTCAGCTGTTAACGAAAAGGTCGGCAGTTCAAACCCACCAGCCACTCCATGGGAGAAAAATGTGGCAGTCTGCTTCCGTGAAGATTACAGCCTTGGAAACACTATAGGGGCACTTCTTCTCTGTCCTCCAGGGTTGCTATGAGTCAGAATTGACCCAACGGCAGTGGGTTTTGTTTTTCTGGTTTTTTTTCTTTTTTAGTTAACCTCTAGGAGTGAACCCTAGAATCCTAGAATGGCAGAGTAGTAGAATCATGCATCCTTGGGGCAGGTGAAATAACATTGCCCAAAAAAACCAAACCAAAGAACCCTTGTGTTCAGACATTTCTCTCCCATGAAGAAACCAGGGCTCAGAGAGGGTAGTCACTTCCCCAGGGTCACATAGCGAGGATGGGGCAGAGGCCAGCCTGGCCCCCAAACCTGTGATCTTTCCACTCCAGGCCCTAGAACAAGGGAGGCACTTTATTCAGCCCTGGGTCACGTGGAGCCTCCCTGCAGCACTGTGAAGGAGATCTAGGCAGGTATTATCCACGTTTTGCAGATGAGGACACCAAGGCACAGAAGTGGGGAGTGCTAGTGGCAGCGCTGGGCACAGCTCTGTTTAGCAAACACTGGGCCAGGAAATACAGAGCAACTGTATTAGCAGCAAACTGCAGAAAATACAGAGACAGCCCAGCTGGGCCTTGCCTGCTCCGGAGAAGCTCTGGGCTCTGCACCCTCCCTGCTGCCCCTGACCTCTGCCCCACGCTCTCTTCCAGATCCTGGGAGAGCCCAAGAAGAACCGCAAGCTGGTGGCCGAGGTGTCCCTGAGGAACCCACTCACTGTGCCCCTGTCGGGCTGTGCCTTCACCGTGGAGGGGGCCGGCCTGACTGAGGAGCAGAAGACCGTGGAGATGTAAGTGCTGGAGGAAGAGGGCAGACACTAATGGGGTGGTACTGTCCTCGGGCGTCAACCCCTGGCCAATAACCCCTTCCTTTCTATCTCCCAAAGACACACTTACACACCCGCTAATATATCCCCATGTCCACTCAGACACTGTGGTGCGCAGTTCCCACCCTCCCATCATCGCTCAGCGTCCACAGCACAGTAGCTGCACCCTATGCACGTGTCTTCACAAAGCTGGGCAGTTACGTACCTAGGCATTAAGCACCACCCCTGGGCTCATGGGTCCTCACAAAACACAGACATCTGCATCCCAAATGTCTCCATGCGTGCATGTACGCACACATGAATATGTGGGTGTATCCTCACAGATACATATTTACATACATACATACGAGCATACACTAAGCCTGTTTTTATTGCATTCACTAAAGAGCACAAATCACGCGTGCACAGTCAGTGCAGTTGTACAAATGTGGTCATCTGTGCATTCCCACTCTTACCCCCAAACATGCCATCCACCTCCATGCACACACAGGCACTGACACACGACGGGCCCTCTACATGTTAGGAGGGCACATTGTCCAGGCCCCCAAGGCGGTGAATGGGCCCATTTTATTATTGTCGTCATTATCTGTACGTTCACGGAGGCTTTGTGCCGAGTTCTTGGTATTCGCAGACCATCCTGGCCTGCCCCTGTGGTGGGCGAAGCAGGCCTGGGCCCTCTCCTCACGTCTCTGTCTCTCCCCACAGTCCGGACCCTGTGGAGGCCGGGGAGGAAGTCAAGGTGAGGGTGGACCTGCTGCCGCTCCATGTGGGCCGCCACAAGCTGGTGGTGAACTTCGAGAGTGACAAGCTCAAGGCGGTGAAGGGCTACCGGAATGTCATCATCGGCCCCTCCTAAGGGCCTCCTGAGCCAGCCCCCCTCAGCCTGCTGAAAGCCCTCAGCTTGACCCCCAACCGTTATCCCAAGTGAATGAGCAAGTTTGCCCCCTCTTGGGCCCCAGACTCCACATGCCTACTATGTGGGATTCTCTGGAATGGAATGTGCTGCTGGCCTAACTCACCCCCCTGAGCCTGGTTCCCCACCCCCCTTAACCGTGAGGAATGTTCTTTGTCACCACAGTGGGAGCTGTGGCCTTAGCTGGCTGGGGGAAGAGGGGAGGGGGCGGTCTCATGCCTCCCTGTCCAGCCCAGATGCCACTGAAAAACGGTCAACCGCCTACCATCGTGTGTGGTCCACTCCGTAGACCCCGGGAACAGGAGAGAAAAAAAGAGAGTGTGCCCATTGGCCGTATCAAGGAACTCAACTCCCAGAGTGTGTCCTCTACCCCTTCCCAGACTGTCCCTAAGTCCCCGGGGCCCTGGGAGAGCCAATGCCAGGTGGGGGTGGGGGTGGGGCAGGAGCCCAGGAATAGATCAGGCTCAAGCTCCCCTCCACATCTCAGCATCCCTGGCCCAACAGTCCCCTGCCTATCTCACTACTATGAGGTGCCTACTGTGTGCCAGTTGCTTCCATGCTCAATGGTGGCCACACATGCACTGCACATTTAATCACCATGGAAAACTGCAGAGTAGGAGCTACTTTCTTGATGAGGAAACTGAAGTTGGAAAGGGGAGGTGGCCCACTCTCAACCTGAGGGCCTGTGGCTATTTGCAAGGCTGAGTAATGTGAAGGCCTGGGGATGGAGCTCGGCCAGGCCCTCTGACTCCGAGTTCAGCTCTCTGTTCGTGACGCCAGCCCTGACCTGAAATGGGCAGAGGCCGTCTGGGACCTGATCAAAAAGGCCCCAGTTGGGATGAGGAGATGGCGAGGGGGTTGGAGGGGCTAAGGGTCAGAGCCCTGGGTTCAAGCCCCAAGTCCAGCCATGTGAGCGTAAGCCACTGCCTTCCCCGCTCTGGGCCTCGGTTTCCTCATTGGTCAGAGGGTGACTGAACCAGCTCACCTCCAAGGCCCTCTGCCCTCCGCGCTTCTGATGCCTTCACATTAACCAGCCTTGCCAATAACCAGCAGCCCTGCTCCACAGAGACTTAGGCAACAGGTCCAGGATGCCTCTGAGAATTAAACCATGACCATGGCCACCATCCTGCCCCCAGCCCTGTCCTGGTCCCCAGACCGTGTCCTTCAGAGCCTTCCTTCAGATCCAGTTCTAGGGGCCAAGAGCCCTGGGTGCACCTCCTACCCATGAGCCTTCCCGCCACAATGCCTAGACTTCACACCAGCAGAGCCTTAGCTGTCAGAGCCGGCCATTAGCCAACCAGGCCAGTGCCTGGGCCACTCCCTCTTTTCAGGACCCCTGAGCCCAACCCCTGCCTCTGATAAGCTTGGAGAGCCCATGAGTTGTCGTCTCTGCTTTTGTCCCCAGCTCCCTCCAAGTGACTGGGCCTCCTTTAGACTGGAAGGGGAGGGAGAATTATACACCGGGGGTGGGGTCACAGCCTCCAGGGTCCCCAAAATCCAAGAGAGGGACCTGGGGAAAGTCACGCTGATGCAACTAGAACTTTCTGCTTTGCAGAGAAGAATAACAAAATGAGCCAATGTGTGTATGTTCTATATAAATATAGCTCTATTTCTTTACGGTTTTATATAAGCTTTTGGGCTTCAAGCAGGCAGTAGATGTGCTTCTGAGCCACAAGGAGCCAGCACTGAAATAAAAGAGTTTATTTTTCACTTTCAAACAAGGTCTGGTCAGTCCTTTAGGAGCTTTTGAGGAAGGTGGGTGGATGAGGTCGCTAACATCCGGACCAGCCACATCCTGCCTAAGAGCCTTTCCTGAGCTCCAGCCCCGCCCCCAGGTTTAAACTTACCCTGGCATTCAAGGCCCTACACAATCGGGCTCTGTCTCTGGCCCCTTCCACAAACCACGTTTGGGCTACAGCCTGTGAATCTCAGCCTTTGCACATGCAGTTCCCGAGCCTGGAGTGCCCTTCCTCTCCCTTATCTGTCTTGCAAACTCGTACTCATCCTACAGTACTTAACACCAGAGTCACTTCAGTGAAGCCTTCCCCAATCTCTGCTCGGGACACCTAGATCCCCTAGTGTGTGGACCAACGTGAGCATTTATCACAGTGAATTTTAGTTCCATGTTGGCATATCCGGCTCCCTCCTCAACTTGCCTGAAGTCCTCAAAGGCAGCGGCCAAGTGACTTTAACATGAGACTAGTTACCATCAAGTCGATTCCAACTCATGGAGACCCCATGTGTGTCAGAGTAGAACTGTGCTCCATAGGGTTTTCAATGGCTGTGACCTTTGGAAGTAGATCGAAAGGCCTTCTGCGGTGCCTCTGGTTGAATTTGAACTGCCAACCTTTGGGTTAGTAGCCAAGCACCTGACTGTGCCACCCAGAGACTCTTACATACAAAAAAAAAACAAACCCACTGCCATCAAGTCAATTCCGACTCATAACAACCCTATTGGACAGAGTAGAACTGCCCCATAGGGTTTCCAAGGAGCAGCTGGTGGATTCAAACTGCCGGCCTTTTGATTAGCAGCTGAGCTCTTAACCACTGCGCCCCCAGGACTCCATCTCTTATATAGGTGCTGATAAATGCTGAATTGGTAAATTAATGTGTTCCAAAAGACCAGCAGCTCCAGTTCAGAAATAGAACATGAGTCACAAATGCAATTTAAGATTCTCTAGTGGCCTCACTAAAACACTAAAAAGAAACAGGTAAAATCAGTTTTATTAGTTTTAGTAATGTATTTTATTTAGCCCAGTGCATCCAAAGTATTGTCATTTCAACATGTAATCAGTATAAAAAGTATTGAGCCATTTTATACTCTTATATTCAGACTAAGTCTTTGAAATCCAGTTTGCATTTTATACTTACAGGGCAGCTAGGCTTGGACGAGCTGCATTTCAAGTGTTCAGTTGTCACAGCTGGCTTGTGGTTTCCCTATTGGGCAGCGAGAGCCTAGACTGTGATTCCATGAATGCAGGGACTCGGTCCTTCATCTCGTTTCACACTGACGAGGCACTAATGATTGTTTGTTGAATGAAGAGATGAACAGCCCCTGCCCTCAGGGAACTCATGTTGAAAGACATGACATGCACATAAAAGATAAATCAAATAAAAGAATGACATCACATTTGCTGATTGCTAAATCCTTCTGTTCCCTGAATACTACATGCGAGTTTTGGCTTTGGTGCTTCCGGCACCGGATCGGTTAGTGATCAGCTGGAGAACAGAACGGCTCAGCTATTTCAGGCGGAGGGAGAGTTATTATAGGAAATTGACTCCAAAGAGCCGGAGGAGCAGAAGAAGGGGTGTTACCCGGAAATAGGGAAGCAGCTGCTGCCACGGGAGGCCACGAGCCGCACTCACCACCTGGCTGCTGGAGGTGCTGCCACTGCGTCGCTGGAAACACTGGCAGCTGCTGGAACCTGCAGAGCCCGCAGAAGTGTGCCAGGGCCGGAGCCAGAGGCAGGCCGGCCTCCCCCATCCTCCTGCCTTCTCTTTCTCCACTGGCAGGCGCTAACCAGAAAGAAACCAGCTGGCAAGGGACTCTGGGAAATGTCACTTTCAGGCTCCCCTGAAAAACAGAGATGGCTAGACAAGGATGGGTTGGGTCTGATTAGCTGGTGCCCACGCTGCTCCCTCTGCCAAGAACACACCATCCTCTCCATTTAAGGAACTCTTCGTCAACCTCCAAAGCCCTGCTCCAAGAAGGCCTCCTCTGTAAAGCCTTCCTGGACAGCAACCAACTACTTTGACCTCTGATTCTCCTCTGCATATTATATAAACTCCATTACAGCACTTGGCAGCTTATGTGTCTGTCCCATGTCCGGAACAGTGTTAGGACATGTCTCCAGCATGGGGGTTCAGCAAGCTGGGTTTGGGAATGCCAAGTCTGGCTCCTGGGCCTGGCTGCCTCCCCAACAAAAGCAGGGGCAGTGCCACCCCAGCCAGGTTTGCCAGGGCTGGGCAAACCCTGCAGCTTCTTCTGACCAGCCTCCAAGCCTGCCCCACCCTGGGAGCCCACTCCCCCGGAACTCCAGAAAGAAGAAGGGATGCTGACTCTCCGAGTCACTTAGGCCCATTTTACAAGCAGAGCAAATGAGGTCCTGCTCCCCAAAGCAGATGTGAAGGCTGCAGGGTAGGCCTTTAAAGTACAGTGCTAAGCACTGCTTCCTGGCAGCTCACAGCTTCTGGGCCCCCACTCAAGCTCAGCTCTTATAAGGCGCCTGGGATCTGGGGTCAAAGAGACCCGAGATCAAAGTCTGGCTCTGCCTCGGGTTTGCTGTGGCTTCAGGCAGCTCCTCAGGCTCTCTCTGCCTCTACTTCCTTATCTGTTGAATGTGGATAACATGATGCCTACTCCATGACTAATGTACAGGCTCAATAAAATGGATACATGACAAGTATGCAGCTGGCCCCTGGCACAAAATAATAATAGCCAACATTTACTGTGGTTCAGAAACCTTTATATGCACTGCGTTATTTATTCCTCATATAACCCTGCCAGGTTGTTCCCTCATTTTATAGATGAGAAGACAAGGACAGAGAGGTTAAGCAATTTGCCCATAGTTACACAGCTGGTAAATTGCAGAGCTGGGAGTTAAACTCAGGCATCCTGGCCTGCCCCAGCCCAGAGCAGGCCCTGATTTCTTGCTTACACCTGGAGACCACACCACCACCAGTTCCAGGGCTTATGAGGCAGAGACCCCCACATAATCCCTGACAGCCCTCATGAGATGCAGATCTGATCCAGCTTATCCTCGCACCCCTAAGAGGCCCTCTCTTCTCCAGCTGCTCTTGTTTGCCTAGGATGTCTGCCAGCTTACCCCACAGCCTCAAGCCAAGCAGAATGTTGATGGAGTCCAGGAAGGAGGGCTGAGGGTGGAAGGCCAAGTTGGGGCCTCCTGGAAGCACATTAACCTTGAGGCTGGGTCTTTGTCGGCACGTACTCTCCCTGCTTCCCTCCTAGACAGGCCTAAGCAGATGCACAGAGACATGCCCTTGGGAGACAGTGAACAGCCCAAGATGCAAAGCCCTAAGGGTCCCCAAAAGTAGAAGTGGTGAACAAATGACTGTGCATTCACACAATGGGCTAGCTACCACTTGGGAACAAAGGCTCTATAACTACACACAACACGGGTGAATCGCCCAGACCTAACGCTGAGCACAGAAGCAGACACGAAAGACTACCCACTACATACCCACTCGTCTGAAGGCCACAGACAGGCAGCCCCAACGGGTGGTGTTAGACGTCAGGATCCTGTTTTCCCTGGCGGGGTAGATACTGGGCGGGAGCGTGGGGGGCAGGGGCAGTTTGGGGGACTGGGATTGTTTTGATTCTTTCCATCTGGGTCCTGGGGAAACAAGTATGTTCGGTTTGTGAAAATCTATCAAGCTGTAGACATAGGATGATGCTCTTTTCATGTGTACGGTATGTTGTCAAGTCGGCCCCCAACTCATGGCAAACCCACGCACAATGGAACAAGATGCTGCCTGGTCCTGCGCCACCCCTATAAAAATTTCAAAAAATACACTAGCCGAAAATTCTAAAATAAAGCCAGGAGCGGGGGGGAGGGAAGGGAATCAGCATGTACTAAGCACACTGCCAGGCGCTCTGCTGGGTCCTCGCAGGAGCATGGGGTGCTGGTGAGGGCAGTCTCAGATGAGGTGCCTGGGGCTACTCAGCTCCAGCACTTGCTGGCTGTGGCATCAGCAGAGTTCTGTGCTCTCCATTTCCTCATCTGGGAGATGCGACTCCAGTGGGGTATACCTCCTAGGGGATTGTGAGGCTTCAGTGAGATGCTTCATGTATAAATTCAAGATTGTGTTATTAGGTGCTGTCAGTTTAGACTCATAGTGACCCCATGTGACAAAGTAGAACTGTCCCATAGGGTTTTCTTTGCTGTAATCTTTATGGGAGCAGATCGACAGGTCTTCCTCCCAAGGAGCCATTGGGTGGGTTCGAACCACTAACAGATTAGCAGCTGAGCACTTAATTGTTGTGCCATCAGGGTGCCTTTAAACAAGACGCTTCTTATGTAAATTCAAGACTGTAAGGGCAGGAATTTTGTCTGTTTCCTTTGCTGTGGACAGTGTGTGGCACATCACAGGCCATGTACGTAAGCCATGTTTTATGATCTCAGCTAATTCTCATAACAGACCATCAAGACAGGGCTTGTCATCCCCATTTCCCAGATGGGGAAACTAAGTCTCAGAGATAAAAAAACAGCTCACTCAAGGTCACCCAGTGAGTTGATGGCAGAGCAGGGGTTAGAATCCAGTTGGCTCTCCTGTGGCACCCCACAGAAGGGCCTGGAAAATAGAAGGAAGGACTTGTTCCCCAGACCCTGAATACCAGAAATAGCAAGTTTCTTCCTGTCAGCAACCCCAAGGTCTGAAAAAGTCAGAGTTAGAAGGCTGGGCTCATAAATATAGAGTTGCCATATGACGCAACAATTCTGCTCCTAGGTAAATACCCAATAGAAATGAAAAACTATGTCCACACAAACACTTGTAAACAAATGTTCATAGCAGCTTTATTCATAATAGCCAAAAGATGGAAACAATCCAAATGTTCATCAAATCATCAGTGGGTAAATAAAATGTGGTGTATCTATACAATGGGATATTATCCAGCCACAAAAAGGTGTGAAGGATGAACCTTGAAAACATTACCCTAAGTGAAAGAAGCCAGTCAAAAAGGACCACATTGTATATGATTTCATTGATACAAGATGTCCAGAACAGGCAATTATATAGAGACAGACAGTAGACTGGTGGTTGCCTACGACTTGGGAGATGAGCGGTTTTGAGGGTGATAGCTAAGGAGTATGGCGTTTCTCTTCGGGGTAATGAAAATGTTCTAAAATTGATGGTGGTGATGGTATACAACTCTGTGACTACTAAAAGCCATTGAACTGTATACTTTAAAAGGGTGAATTCTATGGTATGTGAACTGTATCTCGATAAAGCTGTTAAAAAAAAAAAAAAGAATTAATAAGTAGCAAGAAAAACAGAAGGCTGAGCCCACTAGGTTTCTCAGACTTAATTCTGACTTGGGAGGTTTGCCTCAGTGTGCTGGGACCTTGGGTAAACCTCTTTCCTTCTCTGAGTCTTAGAGAGTTGGAGCAGATGGGCTCTGAAATGCTATTGATCTGGGTATGTTGTCACACTTTTCATGACAGTTGTCCATGATCACATCTGCTCCTTGCCTATTCTGTGATGTCAAGAGGTCACCTGGGGGCCAGTAAACCCCTAATTGTCCAGAGGATCTTAGCAGTTACCTCTGGGCTTGCCATGCACAGGACATACATTATCAACATCCTTTAAAAATGACTAAAGACGATGTTATGGATTGAATTATGTCCCCCAAAATATGTGTTGTAAATCCTAACCTCTATGCATGTGGTAATAATCCCATTTGGGAATGGGTTGTCTTTGTTATGTTAATAAGGGAAGCTTAGCGTGGGTCAGTCTCTTCTGAGACATAAAAGAGATTAAACAAGCGAGCAGAGGAGAGATGGGGTGAGATAGATGCCAAGACACATGGAGATCTCCAAGGAACCAGGAAGCACAAGCTGAAGAGACAAGGACCTTCCTCCAGAGCCGATGAAGAGAGAAAGCCTTCCCCTAGAGCCGGCACTTTGTTCGGACTAAAACTTCCTAAACTGTGAGAAGACAAATTTATGTTTGTTAAAGCTGGAACAGGCTGCATAAGCTCAATTACCACCATCACTGAATAACTGATTCCCACCATTACTAATCCCCGCTTTGTCTCCTGGTATTTCTTTCTCCCTCCTCCTATTCCAGTCCCTATAAAAGTTTAACTAAAGTTTCTCCTTGGATGGTGGCAAAACAAACTGATAACCCTCAAAGACTGCCAGTAACAGGATTAACTCATCTGCGACGTGACAATCGTGACTAACGGCGCCAGTAACCTTCAAGGATCGCCAGTAAAAAGTTAGAGCATCTGGGACGTGCAATTCGTGCAAATCATGACCACTGAAAAGAGAAACTATAATCTGGTCCATAGAAAACCTTCAGCCAGTCTCCAGTTGGGGAGAAAGGTCTTCTGGTGGAGTTCGTTCCCCTCTGTCTCCTGTACATCCATATACAATAAAACCCTCTTGCTGCTCACCTCATCCCTGTCTCAGTATTGGCTTTTGCAGCCGATGGCTCAGATCCGAGTTTTGCGGTAACAAAGCCACCCACTTCTGTTATCACGGCACTAGATAACTAAGATAGACGGAATGCAGACTTTCTGGGGCCACGGAGGCTGGATGAAGCCCCGAAACTATTGCCTTGAGATAATCTTTAAACCTCAAACTAAAAATATCCCCTAAAGTCTTCTTAAAACCAAACAATAGTTTAGCCTAACTAGTAAAGAATGTCTGTCTTGAGCATTAGGCTCTTTTAAGATCTCTATCTATATGAGATCAAATTGACAACAGCAATTCCAAAGATTAGATAGGAAGCTTAGGGGGCAGTGAGTATATGCTAATAGGGGAGGAACAACTCAGAAAAGGAGGGTGAGAATGGTTGCACAATTTGAAGAATGTAATCAACGTCACTGAAATGTACACGAAGAAACTTGAATTGGTGTATGTTTTTGCTGTGTATATTCTCAACAACAAAATAAAATAAATTATTTTTTAAAAAAGCATATGATCGATTAAAAAAATGACCAAAGAGATGCCTCTCCAAATATTGCTCTCAGCTGCTGCTCCGTGTCAAGAAGAAAACCAGAGGCACGGAGGAAATTCCAGTTTCTCTCCATGCCCTCAGGTCCCAGCTCCATGTTCCTAATGCCACGTCAGCTTCTTCCAGAGTCAGAGAGACCGAGGAGAAATGCCACTAAGGTCAGTAGAAACAGGGGTCAACCATCACTAAGTTAACTCCATTTACAGATGGGGAAACTGAGGCCCAGGTGGGTCAGGAGTATGCCCCGGGTCCCAGAGCCACGGACTGGACCTAGGCCTGTCTTCTTTGCTCTCATCTGAACAAGCCTAACTATCTAGTGTGTGCTCAGCCTGTGGTGCCCACTGGGAGGGATAAAAGAAGCCCTTGCCCTGGGACCACAGACACGGCAGCCCCACCCTGGGAATCCTGGGCTTGTGCCCCAGCTCTCACCACCCTCTTGCTCGGTGACTTGGAAGAAGCCAATCACCCTCTCCAGGCCTCTGCGTCTTCCTCTGTCACAATGGAGTCCCCAGTTGCATCCCTGTTACCCCACTCTGGGACGAGATCACAGAAAGGAATGGGCATTGTAAACTGTAGAGGGCTGTGGACATGGAAGCCAATGGGAAATCTGGCCACAAGCCAGAGAAAGGCAAGATTAGGTGGGCTGCTGAGGCTATTTATTTATTCAGTGCCTACTTCGGGGAAAGCAGGGAGGAGGTGGCTACTGCTTTCAGGTAAGAGATAGGGGTGGCCTGGACCAGGGTATAGGCTGTGGTCTGGAGAGACATGGGCAGGTTACAGCTATGCAGCGGAGATTCATTCATTTGACAGCTTGGTTTTGCCCCCACTATGTGCCAGGCAGGAGCCCTGGTGGCGCAGAGGTTAAAGCACTTGGCTGAGAACTGAAAGGTCAGCAGTTCGAACCCTCCATGGGAGAAAGATGTGGCAGTCTGTTCCATAAAGATTCTAGCCTTGGAGACAGTATGTGGCATTTCTACTCTGTTCTGTAGGGTCGCTATGAGTAGGAATTGACTCAACAGCAAAGGGTTTAGTTTTGATTTGGATGTGCCTGGAGCTGTATTAGGCCCTGGGTTTACAGCAGTCATCAAGGTAGGCCTATTCTACAGAGCCTTCAAGCGGATCACCAGTGTGATGTGAAATGTGTCAGGTAGGAGAAGACTAAGGCTTGGAATAACGCGGCCATCTAACAATCGTAAGAGGGCTTTCAAGTGCCTCGTGTGCATTAAGTACTGAATCTTCACAACAGCCCTATGTGGTAGGAGCTAGCATTGCCATCCCTACTCTATAGATGAGAAAACTGAGGCATGCAGAGGTTATGTGACATGTCCAGGGTCACACAGCTAGAAAGTAGTGGAGCCAGGACAGGTTGGGTCCACAGTAATTGCTCCTAACCTCCTGCTGTTGTCATCTGTCACATGAGGTGGACTTAACAAAGAGAGGGGCCTCATCTTAGACAAAGAGGTCAGGGAAGGCCTCTCTGAGGAGCTCATTTCAGCTGAGATCTTAGGAAGAGGTGCTAGCCCAGGAAGTGGTTGGGGGTGGGCTGAGTTGTTTGGGAGCTGAGGTTGGAGAAGTGGGCAGGGGTTGGATGTGGCTGAGGGCCAAACAGAGGTGAGTTCTCAGGAAGCTGACGGAGCTTATGTTTCTGGGCCCCTCCCTCGCTTGCGCAGGGCTCTGTACATACCGAGCATCTCAGCTGCTGAGCATTCTAGGCAGGGAGGGAGTCGTGCTGCAATAGCAAACACTTCAATGGAAGCTTTTCTGGGAAACAGCCGCAAACCTTTCAGAAAAAAGGAATCTGAAGCCTGAAAGTCTCCAGCAATTTGTTGTGATTTCTTTCACATTCTTCATAAATATTCACTTTTGTACCAAATTTTATATTCATCATTTTATATTCTTTTTCTTAAAGGTGGTCCCTTAAAATGCAAATCCAAACCACAATGTAATGACACAGCATGTTCACCAGAATGGCCTAAATGAAAACGCAAAAAAAACCCACAAGAGTTGGTGAAGATGCGGAGCAACCAGAATGTCATACGCGGCAAGGGGGAGTGTAAATTGGTACAACAACTTTGAAACACTGTTGGCCGTATCTTCTAAAACTAAAGATGCACTTATGCCTATAATCCAGCAATTCCCCTCCTGGACATATCTCCAACAGAAATGTATCCGTGTCCTCCAAAGACGTGTGCAAGGATGTTTACAGCAGCTTTTTTTTCATAATATACCAAAAGTGGAAACAACCCCAGTGTCTACCACTGGTAGAATAGATATATAAATTGTAGCATAGTCATTCAATGGAATACTACAGGAATGAGAAATAACAAACTGCTGCTACACGCAACAGCTTAGTTGACTCTCACCAACACATTGAAGGAAAGAAGCCAGATGTCAAAGAGATATTACTGAATGATTTTACTCACGTGAAGTTCAAAGCCAGGCAAAACTAATATATGACATTAGAAGTCAGGATAGTGGTTACCTTTAGGAGGTGGGTAGCGACTGGAAGGAGTCCCTGGATGGTACAAACTGTTAACGCCCCGGGTTGCTAACTGAAAGGTTGGAGGTTCGAGTCTACCAGAGGTACCTTGGAAGAATGGCTTGGCAATCCACTTCTGAAAAATCAGCCATTGAAACCCTATGGAGCACAATTCTACCCTGACACACATGGGATTGACATGAGTTGGAGTTGACTCAATGGCAACTGTTCTTTTAGCAACTGGAAAGGGACACCAGGGGGGCTCCTGGGGTGCTGGAAATGGTTTGATTCTTGAGTTGGTGCTGGTTTACATGGGTGTGTTCAGTTTGGGAAAATTTGTCCAGCTTTAGGCTTATGATTTGTGCCTTTTCTGTACGCATGTTATACTTTAATGAATGCCCCTGCCAAGGGTATAAGTTTCAGGTCCCTCAAAACCATGACCTACCCTTGAGACCAGAGAAAGACTTAGGTGTGATTCTAGCACCGTGGTTGCCACTGGAGGGTTATGAGAAGCAGGTGACATGATCCCCTTGAGGCTTTAGGAAGCTCCCTCCAGTGGTCCCAGGGAGGGGATTACAGGGCCAGGGTGGAAGTGGGAGACTTTTGAGGAGCCGTGGGACAGCTGTGGAGTGGCCTGGTGAAGGGGCGATTGGAGGGAGGTCTGGTCTCCAACTCTTTAGCAATGAGCTCTGGTTGCCCCCTGCCCATCTGACCCATAACTGGGTGAGCGCCAGCCCTGCCCAAGCCGAGAACCCTGGCACTGCCAGGCACTGCTCCCCCTGGAAGCCAACTCTCTCAGCCATCTCCCCCTCCTTCCTTCCCAGGCCTGGTCAGCTCTGCTCCAGGAAACTCCACAGGGTCGCCCCACACCCAGCTCTTGGCTGCCACCTAGAGACGGTTCATCTCTCTTCAGCGTAATTCTGATTTTTCTCTTTGCTTTTTCCTGTTTTCTTGATCCAAGCCTTTGTGAGTGCCTTCCTGGGGCAAATTTCAAGCTTGATGATGCCACATCTTGTCTCATTTGAGGCCCTAGTGGCGTTGGTAGGAGCCCTAGCAGTGAAATGGTTAAGTGCTTGGCTGCTAACTGAAAGGTTGGCGGCTCTAACCCATCAGCCACTGTGCAGAAGAAAAGACTTGGCAATCTGTTCCCGTTAAGATAACAGCCTAGGAAACCCTATGGGGCAGTTCTACTCTGTCCTGTAGGGTCACAGTGAGTTGGAATCGACTCGACGGCACAACAACAAGCAACCTTGGTGAAGTGAATGATGCTAACCCATTTTACAGATGAAGCAAGTGAGACTCAAAGAGGCAAACTGATTTGGGGCTGAGATTACCCAACCAATAAGTGGCAGAGCTGGATTTTAACAATATTAATAATAACAACCACCATTTATTAGCACTGTGACCCTGTGCTAAGCATTCGCTCATTCAGTCCTCACAATGACCCGGTGGAGGAAGCTGTAATTATCTTCACCTCCCTTTAAAAAAACTGTTCATTGAAGTATCACACACATGTGCAGAAAAGTACACAAATCCTAACAGCCCAAGCGATAAAAGAAGAGACTGGTATGTTGGACTTCACCAAAATTAAGAGCTTTTGTGCTTCAAAGGATGCCATCAAAGAAGTGAAAAGACAGCCTACAGAATGGGAGAAAATACTTGCAAAGTATATATCTGATAAAGGGCTTGTCGTCAGAATATATAAAGAACTCTTACAACTCAACAATAAGATCATAAATGACCCAATTTAGAAATGGGAAAAGGACTTGAATAGACATTTTTCCAAAGAAGATATACAAATGCCTAATAAGCATCTGAAAAGATGCTCAACATCATTAGCCACTAGGAAATGTAAATCAAAACCACGAGGAGATACTACTTCACACCCACCAAACCAAAAACCAAACCCACGAGTTGATTACAACTCATAGTGACCTGTAGGACAGAGTAGAACTGCCCCCATAGGGTTTCCAAGGCTGTAAATCTTTACAGAAGCAGACTGCCACATCTTTCTCCTGTGGAGCAGCTGGTGGGTTCAAACAAATGCCCTTTCGGTTAGCAGCCGAGCGCTTTAACCACTTCATCATCAGGGCCCCTTTCACATTCACCAGATGGCTATAATCAAGAAGATAAATAATAACAAGGGTGGGTGAAGCTGTGAAGAAATTGAAACCCTTATACACTGCTTGAGGATGTACAATGGTGCAGCTGCTTTGGAAGACAGGCTGCTAGTTCCTCAGAAGTAACCCTTTGCTGACCCGTGGACATACGGTATCCCAACTACTTTTTATGCCTCTGGAGTTCTTTGGGAGTATACTTTTCCCACTGAAAGTATTTGCTGCCCTTTAGTGGGGACTTGCATGATGGCAACCAGGAAGTGTGATGGGGTAAAAATTTTATCTCTTTTGGCTTTTGTGCCTCTAGATAAACCTTGTAAGCGTATTTATGGTTTCCTGTGTGATATTTAGGGCACACTGGTGGGCTTGGTTTTGGGTTTTTTTGTGTGTCATATTTGGAAAACCAGAGGCTCCCCATGTAACCTAATGGAAGGGGCCCCAACATATTTTCAGCAACTAAGGGTTCATTGCGACAGACGGTCACGCCTCAATCAGTAGGCTTGAGAACACAAAAAGTTCAGTGATAACCATGTAGTCCCAGATAATATTTCTCAAAATCCATATTACCAATGAAAAATTGAAACACACCCCATGACTCAGCAAACTTCCATTAATGAAAACACATGGTATCAAAAAAAAAAAAAAAAATTCAAAGCAGGACAGAATAGAATCACCAAACATAGAGTAACCATTTGACCTATCTATTTCACTCCTAAGTGTATATATACACCCAAAAGAACTGAAAACATGTATCTGCAGAAAAACTTGTACATGAATGCACACAGCAGAATTATTCATGATAGCCAAAAAGTAGAAACGACGCAAACGTCCACCAGCTGAGGAATAGACAAATAAAATGTGGCATATCCAGACAATGGAATATTTTCAACACTAAAAAGGAATAAAGGACTGACACGTGGTACAACATGGCTGACCCCTGAAAACATTATGCTAAGTGAAAGAAGCCAGTCACCAAAAATCACACATTGTAGAACTCCATTTATATGAAATATCCAAAACAGGCAAATCCATAGAGAGAGAAAGCAGATTAGTGGTGGTCTAGGGCTGTGGGAGAGGAAGGAATTGGGAATGACTGCTAGTGGGCACAGGGTTTCTTTTGGGGGTGACGAAAAAGTTCTCAACTTAGATGACCGTGATGTTTGCAGAACGATCATGAGGATGGCGCAGGACCGGGCAGTGTTTCTTTCTGATGTACATGGGGTCACTACAGGTCAGAACCAACTTGACAGCGCTAACAACAAGAAATACACTTAAAACCATTGAACTGCACACTTGAAACAGGTGAACTTTGTGGCATGTAAATTATGTCTCAATAAACCCACTGCCTTCAAGTCGATTGTGACTCATAGTGACCCTATAGGACAGAGTAGAACTGCCCCATAGGGTTTCCAAGGAGCACCTGGTAGATTCAAACTGCCAACCTTTTGGTTAGCAGCCATAGCTCTTAACCACTACACTACCAGGGTTTCCAATAAAGCTGTTTAAAAAAAATACTGGGAGATCATGCCTTCACTTACTTCTACCAAACATTAGCTTTTATGACTACTGATTAAAAAGCAATCTGTTAGTTTATTTTCCAAGGCATAAACCTCCTCTCCTAAGGCAACTACTATCCTGACTTCTTTATCACCACAGATAATTTTGCCTGTTTTGGAACTTCAGTTAAATGGAATCATACATCTCAGGGACTTAAAATAACAAAAGTCTCTTTCATTCTCTGGCCCCTGGATGGCACAAATGGTTAAGCGCTGGGCTACTAATAGAAAGGTTGGTTATTCGAACCCATCCAGAGGTGCCTCAAAAGAAAGACCTGGTGATCTGCTTCCTAAAGGTCTCAGCCTTAAAAACACTGTGGAGCACAGTTCCCTGTGCTGGCAGCTCTTACAACTTCTGCTTGTAGTTGACACACAGCACTTCCACTCACAGTCCATTGGCAAAGCATGGCCTAAGGTCTGGCCTTTCATCCATGGGACAAGACGTATACTCCTCCTACCAGGACTCAATAGAGAGAGGAAGCAAATATGTTTAGCCAGTGGCCTCCATGTTGCCAAAGCCAGTGCTCACTTCTCACCTTCATTTTGCCAGACTAAGCAGCAGCATCTGACATAGCTAATCATGCTTGCTTTCTTGCTATATTTTCCACACTTGACAGCCAGGGCACCAGTCTCCTGATTCTCCTCTAACCTCACTGGCCACTTCCCAGTCTCCTTTACTGGCTCTTCCTCTTCTTCATGACCCCTAAATGATGCAGTATTTGAGGGCTCTGTCCTCAGACCTCCTCTCTTCTCTATCTACATGCACATCCTTGGTGATCCCATCTAGTTTTATGGCTTTGAATACCATCCATGTAGTGATGGTCTATCTCAGACTTCTCCACTGATCACCAAACTCAGATCAACCGCCGACTCATATCTCTACTAGAAAGTCCCTGGGAATCTCACAGTTTACATGGACAAAAAAGAAACCCTGATTTTCTTTCCTAATCTGCTTCTTCCTAGATCTACCTAATCTTAGTAAATTGCACCACCATCCATTCAGTTGCTCAAGACAGAAATCTACAAATTATCCTTGATTGCCCTTCCTTCACCTGCGTGTCCAATCCATCAAGTCCTGCTGATTTTACCTCTTAAGTACATCCTGAATCTCTGAACTTCTCACCACCAACAGTCACCACCCTAGTCCAAGCCACCAGCATTTCCAACCTGCACAAATGCAGCAGCCTCCTCACTGGTCTCCTTGTTATTCCTCTGCCACCTACAATCCACTCCCCTCTCAGCAGCCAGAAGGCCTTTTTAAAACATAAACCCAATTACCCATGTCTTTGTCTAAACCATTCAAGGTCTCCTCATTGTCCTTGCCATGATCTGGCACAAGCCTGCTTCTCTGTCTCTCTCCTGGTTGCACCCTACACTCTAGCTAAGCTGGACTTTTTTGGTTTCTCTTTCCCCCTTTAGGTCCTTTGTGTTAAGTTTAGGATACTGGTGTTCCAGTCACTCCAAAAGTTAGTGAATTAAAACAACAATTTATTATAGCTCTGTGGGTTCACTAGCTCCCTCAGTGGTGCAAACAGCTTGCACTCAACTACTAATCTAAAGGTTGGTGGTTTGAACCCACCCACCAGTACCACAGAAGAAAGGCCTGGTAATCTGCTTCCATAAAGATTACAGCCAAGGAAACCCTATGGAGCATTTCTACTCTGTCACGCATGGGGTCACCGTGAGTCAGACATCAACTCCACAGCAACAGGTTTTGATGGGTTGACTGGGCTCAGCTGAGTGGTCTTCCCTTGGGATATCTCCTGCAGTTGCAGTCAGATGGGAGCTAGGGTTGAAGTCATCTGAAGGCTCAACTGGATGTTCAAGATGGCTCACTCAGTGTTGGCTATTGGCTGGGAGCCCTGTCGACTGGAGTGCCCACACGTGGTCTCTCCATGTGGCTTGCTCTTCTCACAGCATGGTATCTGGGTTCCAAGAAGGAGTGGCCCAAGAGCCAGAGTTCCAAGAGACCAGAAGCAAAAGCTGCCAGGCAAGTAAAGGCCACATCCGGAATGACACAGTGTCACTTGTACCATATTCTATTGCCTTTCCATCACTGTGTTAGGGGAACCACTGGGTGCATTCAAACCACCAAACTTTAGGTTAGTTGTTGTTGTTAGGTGCCGTCGAGTTGGTTCCAACTCGTAGCGACCCTATGTACCACAGAACAAAACACTGCCCAGTCCTGTGCCATGCTCACGGTCGTTATCCATGAGCCCATTGTTGCAGCCACTGCATCAATCTATCTCGTTGAGGATCTTCCTCTTTTTCCCTGACCCTGTACTTTACCAAGCATGATGTCCTTCTCCAGGGACTGGTCTGTCCTGACAACATGTTCTAAGGAGTGTTTTAGTTGTGCTTCTTCCAAGATAGATTTGTTCGTTCTTTTGGCAGTCCATGGTATAGTCAATATTCTTCGCCAACACCACAATTCAAAGGCGTCAATTCTTCGGTCTTTCTTATTCATTGTCTAGCTTTCGCATGCATATGATGTGATAGAAAATACCATGGCTTGGGTCAGGGCACCTTAGTCTTCAAGGTGACATATTTACTTTTCAACACTTTAAAGAGGTCTTTTGCAGCAGATTTGCTCAATGCAATGTGTCTTTTGATTTCTTGACTCCTGCTTCCATGGGTGTTGATTGTGGATCCAAGTAAAATGAAATCCTTGACAACTTCAACCTTTTCTCCATTTATCATGATGTTGCTTATTGGTCCAGTTGTGAAGATTTTTGTTTTGTACCACCTACGGACCTAATCAACCCACAGAACGATAATAAATTGTTCTTTTAAGTCACTAACTTTCGGAGTAGTTTGTTCTGCAGCAATAGATAACTGGAAGACCACTATTCTCTTAGTCAGAGCAGTCACAGGCCCTGCCCAGAATCAAGGAGTGTGGAGACAGACTCCATCTCTTGGTGGGGGAGCAGCACATTGCAAAAGAGCTAGTGGGATGGTAGATACTGTTGCAGCCATCTTTGGGCCGTACAATCTGCCATGCTAGTTCCTTCTTGTCACTCACACCTGCACTTCAATGTCTCAGACAGGTCTTCCCTGTCCACTCTATTAAAGGTAGTCACTCTTTGTCACATCACCTGTTTTAATTTTTGTCGGAGCACTCACCATCACCTGACATTACATGATAAAATTGTATAACGTCTGTCTTCTCCCAGTCGATTCTAAGCTCCCTGAGAGCAGGGACTTGGTCTTGCTCACTGCTGTGTCCCTCCCTCCTCAAGAGAGGCCTGGCATGTTGTAGCTGCTCAAACACCTGTTGAGTTATGAATGAAGCTACTTGGGAAGATGTGCACTTGGGGGCCTTGTGGGATTCAGAGATGAGCCTTGTGGGAATGGGCTACTCCATAAGTGAATGAGCTCCCTGTTATTGGAAGGGTCCAAGCAGGGACAGGATGGGTTGCCCCTAGGGGTGCTGGAGAGAGAATTTTGGTTCAGAGTTTAAGGCTGGTCCCTCCCCAGGCAGGGCCTCTACTCTTCTCAAGGTCAGCCCTGGGACAGGCTCCTCTTTCCTTTGGCTTCTCTCAAAGGCAGCTTAATCCCTCTACTAATAAGGGGGAAAGTGATCCAGGATTAATGGCTCTGGGAAATGTTTGTAACAATCCCTTATCTTATCACTCTCCACTCCCGCTCGCCTAGGCTCTGCTTTCAGAGAAAACCCACAACGGTTATTTCTTCTCCCCTTCCCCTTTCCCTGCTCTGCCAGACTTATCTGCCTAGTTTACATTCTCCAGCAGGGTGGTGCTGGGCTGGGGGCTTCTCCACAAGCAGAAATGTGAGGGTGGCCCCTCCTCTGTACAAAGCCCTCAAAGGTTCCCCATTGTCTAGAGTCATGTTTTTTTTCAACACCACACACACACACACACACACACACACACACCCACACACACCCATTGCCGTTGAGTCGATTCCAACTCCTAGTGACCCTACAGCCACAGACTCTCTTTATAAAGACAAATCCTTCCTTGAAAACAGGAACATATAGTGAGTGCTTACTATGCGCCTAGTATTGTGCCAAGGGCTTTACATGTTTAACTTTACTGAATCCCCTTACAGTCTCATGAGGCAGAACTATTATAAGCTCTACTTCGCAGATGTGGAAAGTGAAGATCTGTAATTTAAGTGGTTGAAGCCAAAACAAACCAATCAGTTGCCTTCGAGTCGATTTCCGTTCATGGTAATCCCATGTGTTGCAGAGTAGAACTATGCTCCATAGGGTTTTCAAGGCTGCTGTGACCTTTCAGAAGCAGATCGCCAGGCTTTTCTTCTGAGGTGCCTCTGGGTGGGTTCAAACCACTGACCTTTTGGTTAGTAGTTGAGCGCCTCACCATTTGCGCCACCCAGGCCTAAACCCGTGTCACACAGTAAGTGGGCACTTGAGAGTGGCACCTTCTCATTTCAGACCACACATACTGAAACACCATGCTACCCAGTTTTGTTTTGTTTTTGTAGTTCTGTTTTTCAGATGAAATTTGACATGGTGCCTTAATGGCACCACACAGAACACTGGAGCTGCTATCTCTGGAGCAGGCACGGGAGGCCAGAGTCCTGCCTCCTCAGCTCCCCATCTTACCCCCTGAAGCAGCTCCCCCAAATCACTAAAGCACCAAGTTTGTAATCCTCACCATGGGGAGGCCAAGGAGGCAGAGATGATAAGCACACAGACTTTGGAGTTATGGCTCTGCCGCTTTCCAGCTGCGTGACCTCGGACTTCAGTTTCCTCATCTACAAAATAGGACTAACAAGCACTCCTATGTTCGCAAGATTATTGCGAGGATTAAACAAGATGGTGAATGTAAGGGCCTGGCATCCAGGAGGTTCTCCAGACATGATGGACGGGGTTACTGGCAGTCTCCGGGGGACTCTCAATTTAGCAGACCCAGGACTATGAGCTCAGGGACTGTGAGCTCCAGAAGATGCTGCAACTCAGGAGCTGAGGCAGCCCTGACCCCAGCCGGGTACATGGCTGGTCAGACTCCCTGGCTCCCCTCGCAGCTGGCGCATCATGGGCAGATGGGGGGAGGCAAGGCCGCTAATAAATCTGTCAGTTTCCAGGATGCCCCCTTCCAAAGGCCCTGAGCTGACAGGCACCACAGGAAGGCTGGGGCCCAGCTGGCAGCAGACCCAAATGTTGGCTGAGCTGCTAGATAACTCTGTAATCAACTGTCCCTCAAGCTGGAGGCATTAACCTGCTGCCCTACCCTCCACCCCACTAGGCCTGGGCTCTGAGGTTAACCCTTCCCTACAGAGCCCCAGGGAAGTGGCCATGAGCACAGACTGCGTACGTGGCAGCCGGGGGTGGGGGGGCCTGCATTGATTATTGCTGCATAACAAATTACCCCCAAACTCAGCAGCTAGAAACTACAAATAATTGTAATCTCTCTGTTTCTGTGGGTCAGGTATCTGGGAGCAGGATGGTTCTCACTCACCGTTTTCCGGGAGGTTGCAATCAAGGTATCAGCTGTGGCTGCTGTCATCTCGAGGCTTGACTGGGGTTGGATCTGATCTCAAACTCACGAAGATGTCATCAGGCCTCAGAAGCTCTATTTCCAGGCTCACCACGTGGGCCTCACCACAAGGCTGCCTCATGACATGGCAGAGGCTTCACGGAGTGAGCAGTCTGAGAGAAAATAAGAGAAACCACCTGTCATGGATTGAATTATGTCCTCCCAAACATGTGTGTATCAGTCTGGCTGGGCCACGATTCCCAGTATTGTGTGGTTGTCCTCTATTTTGTGATTGTAATTTTATGTTAAAGAAGATTAGGGTGGGATTGTAACAGGCTTACTAAGGTCACATCCCTGATCCAATGTAAAGGGAATTTCCCTGAGGTTTGGACTGCACCACCTTTTATCTTACAAGAGATAAAAGGAAAGGGAAGCAAGCAAAGAGTTGGGAACCTCATACCACCAAGAAAGAAGCACTGGGAGCAGAGCGCATCCTTTGGATCTGGGGTTCCTGCACAGAGAAACTCCTAGTCCAGGGGAAGATTGACAAGAACGACCTTCCTCCAGAGCCGACAGAGGGAGAAAGCTTTCCCATGGAGCTGACACCCTGAATTTGGACTTGTAACCTACTAGACTGCGAGAGAATAAATTTCTCTTTGTTAAAGGCATCCACTTGTGGTATTTCTGTTATAGCAGCACTGGATGACTAAGACACCACCCAAGATGGAAGCCACTGTCTCTTATGACCTTCACCATCACCTGTGACGTTTTCTACTCGGTTCATGTCTCCTGTTGTAAATCCGTTTCTCTTGATGACAACAGGTTTCCTGGGCACACTGCTCCTGGGTGTGGTTACCTGGTCACTGTCTGACTCCCCCCAGACTGTAAGCACCATGAGGGCAGTGTTGCTAGACTGCATCCTACTGCCTATTGCCAGTGGGAGCTTAAGAAATATCTGTTGAATCAAAAAAAAAAAATTAACCTCCTTGTGCAGGTGATTAAACCACAACTTTGAAAACATAAATTCCTTACAATCCCAGAACTCCAGGCTTCAAAGGGGCCTCAGAAACCAGCCGGCCAGACTCCTTATTTTCAGAAAAGGAAACCAAGGCCCAGATACAGGGAAGGACTCCCCCAGGCTGCAGAGTCAGAATGGAGACCAGCAGCCAGGCCTCTGGGGTGACCCCCTCACCTGCCATTTTCCATCTGTCATGAGCCCCCCGTCTTCTGTCACCACTTAAACTTCACCATTGGCACTTGTCGGATGCTAACGGACTGCCTCTATCCCAATAGCCAGATTGGATTAACTTGAGGCATCTGCTGGCTCTGATCCTGGACTAACAGATTCTTCTTAGAACAACCAATTCCTACTTAGACTGAGCTACACAGATTCCTGCCCCAGGCCCTCAAAGGAGAGTAACTCTCTGCTGTAAAAGCAGCAACCCGGTATTCCAGAAGGATTCAAATTCGTCACCAACGTTTAAGAATTGAGAGACTTTTACATACGAAGCCTGGTTTCCAGCCTCTCTTAGAAAACTCGGACAATCTGACGGCATTGGCCCTGCATTCCGGCACGCCGACAGTTGGCCAACCTGAGTAGTAGCTGTCTGTTTCGACAGTTATACACTTTCCTGTCTGGCCAAATCCCCTCATTTGCACTGCTTTCCAAGCCCATGTAGGCATTTGAGTTTGCAGCCCCCATTCTAGTAGATTTGAAAGCCCCCCTGTAACACATTCCCCAGAAAAGTGGTCTTAGAGCCTCCATTTGATGCCTCCAGAGACAGGAAGTCCTGCTGGTCAAGAGGTGGGAGAAGGGAGGGCATGCTTCTATTTGAACCTTGGCTTATCTGAATTCATGTATAACAGGTCAAGCTATAATGTAATTCCAGAGCCTAATAAACTCTATTTGCCTTATAACCTGAACTCCATGCTTGCTTTGGCCGAGACAGACAAAAAATTAACTATTGGGAAGGACTTCACAGGCTCCCCGGCCATCGAAATGAAATCCAAATGCTGCTACATTCCGGGCAACCAGGGGTCACATCTGGATGGCCCTTTTGAAATTTCAAAGGCAGCCACGGCAGATATCAAAAGAGGGTCTGGAGCTCTGTCTTGGAGTTCTGGAGCTAGGACAGCTTTTGGACAAATAGCCTTTCCATGACAGGCCAGGCGGAGTTCACTCCTGACCTTACCAGGAGCTGTCACCACCACCCATGTTTCATAACCCATTGGGGAGCTTGTAGGAACGTCAGACTGCTGAGCACTTCATCAGAAGTCTGGGCAGGCACACTATATAAAGTCCTTGGCAAGCCTCAGGCCTTGGAGCTTTAAAATAGTGATGGCTTGCTTCCTACCACGCTTATCGGTAGTTAAATCTCAAAGCCAACAGAAGCATGAGAGTCCAGAACTATTGGATCTGGGAGGGGCCTGTTTCATCTAGTCCAAGTCTCTACCTCGATCGCTAAGTCCCTTACAGCACCCCAGACAAGAAGGAACAGCCAGCCCCTGTGGAGGCAACATGTCTTCCTGATAATGGGCCAGAAGATCTCCCCACTAAAACTTCCATCTTCTGCCCCCAGTTTTATCAAGATGACAACTGTTTTTATATTCCATCTTTATCTACAGCTATGAATACTGCCAAACTTGCCCTACCCTCTTCTGCAAGCTAAACTGTTCCAGATCACCCAGCCATCCAATAGAGGACTTAGTTTTGAGGCCTGGCCACCCTCAACTGGCCAGGGTCCCTCTTCAATATCTTCTCAGAATCGTTGTGGACTTCAGCAGAGGACATGATGCTCATTCCGGACCTCAAGGGAAGAAAGGCTGAGTCCAGCTGGGGCATGTCTCAGGCTCACACCCACCAAAGTTTGCACACAGATTGTTCTACACCATCAAACAGCTGTTATTTAACAAAGACTCACACAGCCCAGTTTACTTTAGCAATATTAACTCATTAAATCCCCATAACCTTATTCTAGTATTAGAGTCTATTATTATCTTGCCCGTTGTTCAAATAATGAAACTAAGGTACAGGGAAGTGAAGTAACTTGACCAATGTCCCCATTAAGTGATGAGCCTGGGACTAGAACCCAGACAGTCTGGATCAGGGGCTGATGCTTGGAACCATCGTTGCGCTGCCTCTCTGTGCACTTGTTAACTCTAAGCATGGGAATTAGGGCCTCCAGGAAGATCTGGAAACACTCAAGTCTTCCTGGCAAGTCAGCCCCAGGCTAAGATGTGAAGTGACCTGTGCAAAGTCCATGGTTCTGCAGGGATGGAGCTGGGACTTCAACTGGGTTACAAATTCAGTGCTCTGTGCCCTAGCCTAGAGCATGCTGGGTGCACTAATCTGATTCACTTGACGTGGAAACAAATCTTTCAGGGTGGCAGTGTCACGGAGATCCTATCCAGGGAAGTGAAATACATTCTAGCCTGGCTTTGAGCCCACACGCACAGCATCTGACAGCCGACAATTACACAGCGGGTCCCTGGGTTTTCAGTGGCTGATTTTTCAGAAGTAGATCGCCAGGCCTTTCTTCTAAGGTACCTCTGGGTGCCTTTCAGTTAGCAGCTGAGCTCATTAACTGTTTGAAACACCCAGGGACTCTGAAAACAATTACAGAGAATGAATCATAGATAATGAATGGGCATAGCTGTATGCCAATAAAACTTTATTTACAAAAAACTGGCCAAAGGTAGTTTGCCAACCCCTGCGCTAGTCTATGGAGAAAGCACAGTGCCCAGAACAAGCCAGGCTCTCCCAGATGGCTGAGTCTGGTACTTGAAAGAACTTTTCACACCTGTTTGCCCAAATTGATGGGCATCTCTTAGCTGCTTATTAAATTAAAACACCAGCTAAAAGAGTTCTACGTCTCAGCAATTTTAGCCTGAATCCTCTTGCCATAAAACAATCTCTACACCTGTTCCCATTTGTGGCATCTCTGATCTTACCCGACCTCACCTGCACAGGGAGGTGGGTAAAGTACAACCCTCTCATTGAGAGATGAGGACATGGGGGCACAGCAAGTCGGCAGACACATCCTAGGTTCCAAAGTTGGTTAACAGCAGTTGGCTCTCAAATTCAGGTTTTTTAACTTGTGGAGGTGAATATCCTTTCTACTGCTCAACATTCCTGCCCTCACAACCTCAGGAGTAATAAAATGGTATCTTTTAAAACAGTCTATTGTTTATGTTGGAGCCCTAGTGGTTAGTTGGTTAAGAGCTCAGCTGCTAACCAAAAGGCTGGCAGTTCAAATCCACCAGCTGCTCCTTGGAAACCCTATGGGACAGTTCTACTCTGTCCTATAGAGTTGCGAGGAGTCGAAATCAACTCGATATCGCAATGAGTTTGGTTTGGTTTTTATTGTTTATGTAAACTTTACATTAGATAAGTCCAGATAAGTGAGATTTTATTGCAAAAACAAACAAACCCAAATCTGTTGCCACTGAGTCATTTTAGACTCACAGTGATTCTATAGGACAGAGCAGAACTGCCTGATAGGGTTTCCAAGGAGCGGCTGGTGGATTCGAACTGCTAACCTTTTGTTTAGCAGCCGAGCTCTCAGCCATTTCACCATAGGTTCCCCCTTATTTTGCTATAACAAAGAGCAACAAATCAGGAGACAGGAGACTGCTGCAGGAATTTGGAGAAGTACTTCTTTTCTTTGGACCTCAGTTTCCTCTTGTGTAAAACCAGGGTGCCAGTTTTCTATCACCAGCATTCTCAAACAAGTAATACAATAAATATTGCCATCTTAGCAATATTAAGTCTTCTCATCCATGAACATGGGATGTCTTTCCAATTATTTAGATATTCTTTAATTTCTTTCAACAACGTTTTGTAGTTTTCAGAGTATAAGTTTTGTGCTTGTTTTGTTAAATTTATTCTCAATATTATTCTTTTTGATGTTATTGTAATGGAATTGTTTTCTTAATTTCATTTTCAGATCATTCATTGTTAGTGCATGGAAATATAATTGATTTTTATATATTGATCTTTTACTCTGCAGTCTTATCAAACTCGTTTATTAGTTCTGATCATTTTTTAAAAACAGGCTTTATTTTTTAGAGCAGTTTTAGGTTTACAGAAAAATTGTGCGTAGAGTTCCCATATGCCCCTTCGACCCCTATACACTGTTTCTTCTATTATTAACATCTTGCATTATTCTTGTTGTTACCATTAAGGTGGCTCCTGTCATGGATTGAATTGTGTGCCCCCAAAATATCTGTCAACTTGGCTAGGTCATGATTCCCGGTATTGTATGATTATCTACCATTGTATCATCTGATGTGATTTCCCTATGTGTTGTAAATTCTATCACTATGATGTAATGAGACGGATTAGCGGCAGTTATATTGATGAGGTCTACAAGATTAGGTAGTGTCTTAAGCCAATCTCTCTTGAGATATAAAAGAGACATGGGAACCTCATACCACCAAGAAAGCAGGGCTGAGAGTAGAGAGTGTCCTTTGGACCTGAGTTTCCTGCACAGAGAAGCTCCCAGACCAAGGGAAGATTGATGACACGGACCTTCCTCCAGAGCCGACAGAGAAAGCATTCCCCTGGAGCTGATGCCCTGGATTTGGACTTGTAGCCTACTGGACTGTGAGAGAATAAACTTGTCTTTGTTAAAGCCATCCACTTGTGGTATTTCTGTAATAGAAGCACTAGATGACTAAAACAGCCCCTCAACTCATGGTGACCCCGTGTTACAGAGTAGAACTGTTCCGTTGGGTTTTCTTGGCTATAGTCATTATGGAAGCAGTTCACCAGACCTTTCTTCCACAGAGCCACTGGGTGGGTTCGAACCGCTAACTTTCAGGTTAGCAGCAGATTGCAAACCATTTTTGCTACCCAGGCACCTCTAATATGTTTTTTTAAATAGATTTTCTTTTTAGAGTTGTTTTAAGTTTACGGAAAAATTATGCATAAAGTACAGAGAGTTCCCATATGTCCCCTCTCCCCCTACGTACAGTTTCTCCTATTATTAACATCTTGCATTATTGTGATACATTTGTTACAAATACTGAACCAATACTGATACATTATTATTAAGTGAAGTCCCTAGTTTACATTAGGGTTCACTCTCTGTGTTGGATAGTTACATGGATTTTGATAAATGAAAAATGCCATGTGTCCGCTGTTATAGTATCATACAGAATAGAGTTACTGCCCTTAACATGCCCTGTGCTCCACCTAGTCATCCTTCCCACTCCCCTTTGTACCTGGAAACCACTGCTCTTTTTTTTTCTGTGTCTATAGTTTTGCCTTTTCCAGAATGCCATATAATTGGAATCATACAGTATACTTTTTCAGACTGGCTTCTTTTTCTCAGTAATATACATTTAAGCCTCCTCCTTGTCCTTTTGTTGCATAATTACTCATTCTTTTTATCACTGAAGTATACTCCATTGCATGGATGTACCACAGTTTGTTTATCCATTCACTTATTGAAGGACATCTTGGTTGCTTCCAATTTTTGGCGGTTATGAATAAAGTTGTTCTCAACATTCATGGGCAGGTTTTTGTATGAACATCTTTTCAACTCATTTGTATAAATACCTAGGAGGGCAATTGCTGGATCATATGGTAAGCTTCTTTTTAGCTTTGTAAGAAACTGCCAGACTTTTACAAAATGGCTGTATCATTTTGCCATCCCACCAGCAGTGAATGAGAGTTCCTGTTACTCCACATCTTTGCCAACATTTGGTGTTCTTAGTGTTTGGAATTTTAGCCATTCTAATAGATGTGTACTGATATCTCATTACTGTTTTAAATTGCAATTCACTAATGACATATGACGCTGAGCATATTTTCATATGCTTAATTGCCATCTGTATATCTTCTTCTTCTTCTTCTTTTTTTTTTTTCTTTTCATTCTGTGTATAAACATTTTTCTTTCTTCGTTTTTTTTGTGTGTATCTTCTTTGGTAAGGTGTCCAGATCTCTTGCCCATTTTTAAATAGTGTTGGTGAGTTTTAAAAGTTCTTTGTATATTTTGGATACAAGTCCTTTATCACATGTGTATTTTGCAAATATTTTTGCTGGCATCAGGATTGGAGGAAGACTCATTAACAGCTTGAGATATGCAGATGACACGACCTTGCTTGCCAAGACTACAGCCTTCAGTAAGGATTACATCTGAACATAAAGAAAACAAAAATCCTTACAACTGGACCAATAAACACATCATGGTAAATGCCAAAGAAATTGAAGTTGTCAAGGATTTCACTCTTCTTGTATAAACAATCAATGCCCATGGAAGCAGCAGTCAAGAAATTACATAACATATTGCATTGGGTAAATCTGCTGCAAAAGATCTCTTTAAAGTGTTAAAAAGCAAAGATGTCACTTTGAGGACTAAGGTGTGCCTGACCCAAGTCATGGTATTTTCAATTGCCTCATATTCATGCAAAAGCTGGACAATAAAAAAGGAAGACCAAAGAATTGACGCATTTGAATTGCGGTGTTGGTGAAGAATACTGAATATACTATGGACTGCCAGAAGAATGAACAAATCAGTCTTGGAGGAAGAACAGCCAGAATGTTCCTTAGAAGCGGGGATGGTGAGGCTTTGTCTCCTTACTTTGGACATGTCACCAGGAGGGATCAATCACTGGAGAAAGACATTATGCTTGGTAAAGCACAGGGTCAGTGAAAAAGAGGGATATGGATTGACACAGTGGCTGCAACAACGAGCTCAAACATAACAACTGTGAGGATGGCACAGGACCAGACAGTGTTTCATTCCGTTATACATAAGGTCTCTATGAGTTGGAGCCGACTCAATGGCGCTTAACAACAACAACTCTGTAGCTTTTCTTGTCATCCTCTTAACAGTGTCTTTAGTATAAGTTGTTTATTCTAATGAAGTCCAACTTACTGAGATTTTCTTTCTTAGATTGTGCTTTTGGTGTTGTATCTGAACAGTCATTGCCAAACCCAAGGTCACCTAGATTTTCTTCTATGTTATCTTCTAAAAATTTTACTGTTTTACATTTTACATTTAGGTCTATAAACCATTTTGAGTTAATTTTTATGAAAGGTGTAAGGTCAGTGGCTAGAAGAATTTTTCTGCATGTGTTATGTCCAGTTGTTCTAGCACCATTTGTTGAAAACATTCTTTTCTCCATTAAATTGCTTTTGCTCCTTTGTCAAGGATCAGTTGACTTTATTTGCATGAGTCTATCCCTGGGGTGTCTATTCTGTTCCATTAATCTATTAGTTTATTCATTCACCAATGCTACACTGTCTTGGTCACTGTAGTTTTATATTAAGTCTTGAAGTAGGGTAGTGTCAGTTCTCCAAGTTTGTTCTTCATATAGCGACTGGGTTTTTGGCTTTTTTCTTTTCATTTTTTGCATCTTTAAACGTTCTATCTGATCTTTTCTCACATATCCCATGTCTTTCCACATTAAGTCTGCATTTTCCTTTATATCTTCCAGTATTTATAATATTGATAATAGCTGTCCTAAGGTCTTTGACCGCTAATTCTATCATCTCTGTCATTCTGGATCTATTGATTAATTTTTCTGTGGGTGCTGTGTCATATTGTCCTATCTTTTTGCATGCTTGGTGTGATGGTTAAGGTTGTGTGTCAACTTGGCTGGGCCATGATTCTCAGATTTGGCTGTTATGTAATGATGTAGTTTGGCGGTTGTGTAATGATATAGTTATCCTCCATTTTGTGATACAATGTAATCACCTCCATGATGTGATCAGCAAATCAGTTGTAAGGGATTTTCCTTGGGAGTGTGGCCTGCATCCAACATAGATGGACATTCTGGCAAAGCTCGCTTGCTTTTGCTTGCTCTGGATCCTGCAACTGGCTCATCGTCATCTGACCTCCAGTTCTTGGACTTGAGCCAGTGGCCTGCTGTATTGCCTGCCAATCTTGGGATTCATCAGCCTCTGCAGCCTGTGAGCCAGCAGCCTACTGTCTGATCTGCTGATCCTAGGTTCATCAGCCCCTACAGCTACGTGAGTCAGAAGAAGCCTCCAGCCTGACACCTGACCCATGGGCTTGGGATTTGCCAGCCTCTACAATCGCTTGAGCCATTTCCTTGAGAGAAAGCTGTCTCTGTTTATATATATATATGTATATATATATACACACACACACATATATACATATATATACACACACACATATATATACATACATACATATATATTTTTATGGCAAGTTAAGTACAGCCTTTACTCTAAAAAAAAAAACAAAATCACTGCCATTGAGTTAATCTTGACTCATAGTGACCCTATGGGACAGAGTAGGACTGACTTCCCCATAGGGTTTCCAAGGCTGTAAATCTTTTTTTTTTTCTTTTTTTTTTACTGCACTTTAGAAGAAGGTTTACAGAACAAACTAGCTTCTTATTAAACAGTACACATATTGTTTTATGACATTGGTTAACAACCCCATGACATGTCAAAACACTCTCCCTTCTCAACCATGGCTTCCCTATTACTAACTTTCCTATCCCCTCTTGCCTTCTAATCCTTGCCCCTGGGCTGGTGTGCCCCTTTAGTCTCATTTTGTTTTATAGGCCTGTCTAATCTTTGACTGAAGGGTGAACCTCAAGATGACTTCATTACTGAGCTAAAAGGGTGTCCAGGAGACATACTCTCCAGGTTTCTCCACTCTCTAACAGACCAGTAAGTCTGGTCATTTTTTTTTTTTTTTATTGTACTTTAGGTGAAGGTTTACAGAAAAACTACCTTCTCATTAAACTGTTAGTACACATATTGTTTTATGACATTGGTTAACAACCCCACGACATGTCAACACTCTCCCTTCTCAACCTTGGCTTCCCTATTACTAGCTTTCCTGTCCCCTCCTGGCTTCTAGTCCTTGCCCCTGGGCTGGTGTGCCCCTTTAGTCTTGTTTTGTTTTACGGGCCTGTCTAATCTTTGGCTGAAGGGTGAACCTCAGGAGTGACTTCAGTACTGAGTCAAAAGGGTGTCCAGGGGCCATACTCTCAGGGTGTCTCCAGTTTCTGTCAGACCAGTAAGTCTGGTCTTTTTTTGTAAGTTAGAATTTTGTTCTACATTTTTCTCCAGCTCTGTCCAGGACCCTCTTTTGTGATCCCTGTCAGAGCAGTCGGTGGTGGTAACCAGGCACCATCTTAATTGTACTGGACTCAGTCTGGTGGAGGCCGTGGTAGTTGTGGTCCGTTAGTCCTGGGGACTAATCTTTCCCTTGTATCTTTAGTTTACTTTATTCTCCCTTGCTCCCGAAGGGGTGAGACCAGTGGAGTATCTTAGATGGCCGCTCACAGGCTTTTAAGACTCCAGACACTACTCACCAAAGAAGAATGTAGAACATTTTCTTTATAAACTATGTTATGCCAGTTGAGCTAGATGTTACCCAAGACCATGGTCCCCACAGCCCTCAGCCCAGCAATTTGGTCCTTCTATGGATGTGTCTATAGAGCTTCCATGATCTTGCCTCCAAGGCTGTAAATCATTATGGAATCTTTCTCCCATGGAGTGACTGGTGGGTTTGAACTGCCAACTCTTTCAGTTAGCAGCCAAGCACTTAACCACTGCGCCACCAGGGCCCCTTGACTCTAGCGCTAATTTAATCCCACTATAAAGGCATGACACTTTGGAAGATTCTACCCAGTGCTTTGTGTATTACAAGGTCTTTCCACTCTGGCTAGTGGAAACCTCAACTATTCCCAGACCTGTGTGAGCTCCAGAAATTCTTTGGCTTACTGCTTTCTGTTTGTTCTCTCCCTGGCCTCATGGAGTTTCATCCCATGCATGCACTGATCAAAACTCATCTAAGGGTCAAGGGGCCCCTCTGTGGATCTGAGCTCTCTGTGAAGCTACCTTCTCTGTTACTCCTTCCTGCACATTTGAGGGACCTCAGCCTTCCTGAACTCTGATCTCTGTCTCCTCAGCTCAATGACACCACAGGCCTCTGTTTGGTTCCCCATCTCTGTGCTGTGGACTGGAAGCTCCCTAAGTGAGTATGGTGGGGCAATCATATTGTACTTCCTCTTTGCTTCCCTTCTCTCAGGTAGTCACAGCCCTCTGCTTCCTATTGTCCAAGGAGAAAACAATCATTTTATATATTTTATCTGCTTTTCTAGCTGTTGATGATGGGAGAGCACTCCCCATAGCAGTTAATCCTTCCATGGGTGGAGGTGAAAGCCTCTACTCAAGCTGTTTTCATTATTGGTTTATGCTTCAAAATATCATTTGACTAATAGATGGTGTCTTCATCAAAGGCTGGTAGACCTTTAAGAAAGAAAATTGTTTGGAGTTAGTTCATGAGTATGCTTGAGTGTTACAATTCTATTAGGGAGCCAGGCTCTGTCAATGTTTTTATAAAATGCTGAGCTGGGAAGAGATCTTCAAGGTTAATTTGAATTGATTAAGGCATAACCTATTAGTTAAATTAACTTTTAAATTTGCTTTTTAAAGTGTTTTAAGTATACCCAGAAAGATAATTCACAAATTCACTAATTACCAAACAAATTGAGCTGGTGGAAATGAATTTTCTTTAAAGTAACAAAAATAGAACAGTGAACCAAGAATTAAAGGTCCTAAAATTAATCATCTATGTGCAACCATTATAATAAACAAGCAGGCTTATGGGGCCCCAATCACAAAACAACTTTATTTTTGTCTCCTACTGTCCCTTTAGAGGGAGCCCTGGTGGTGCAGCAGTTAAAGCAATCAATTGCTGACCAAAAGGTCAGCAGTTTGAAACCAGCAGTGGCTCTGTGGGAGAAAGATGTGGCCATCTGCTTCAACAGAGATCTACAGCCTTGGAAACCCTATAGGGTCACTATGAGTCGGAATCAACTCAGTGGCAGTGGGTTTTTTTTTTTTTGTTGTTGTTGTTTTGGTACTGTCCCTTTACTCGGGCAGTGGGGGTTCAGTGGTAGAATTCTTGTCTTCCATGAGGGAGGTCTGGGTTCTATTCCTGGCCAAACACCTCATGTGCAGCCACCACCCATCTGCCAGTGGAGACTGGCATGTTGCTATGATGTTGAACAGGTTTCAGCAGCACTTCCAGACTAAGAAGGTCTAAAAAGAAAAGCCTGGCGGTCTACTTCCAAAAATCAGCCAGTGAAAACCCTGTGGATCCCAACGGTCTGATCCGCAGCCGATCATGGCGATGGCGCAGGACTGGGCATCGTTTCGTTCTGGACAGCGTTTTGTTCGGTTGTGCACAGGGTCACCATGAGTCAGGGGCTGATGCCATAGCAGCTAACAACTGTCAGTTTAAATCCACCTCGTGGGGCTAGTGCTTCTCGTAGCTCTAGAGGAAAACTCAGGTAGGCCCCTACCATTTCTCTAGTCAATCTTTAGTTAGAAACACAACCCATAGTCATAATTAACGTGCAAAACAGCCTCAATTCAGAAATTTAAATGTCCAATCCATTCCATGTTAGGATTAAAACGGTTTACCCAGTTGACTGCTCTGGGCCTGCTGCAGGTGGGAAGCCAGCATCAGAGAAGGGAAGTCCGCCCATGTTTGTTAAGGTTGCTGATTCCTCCAGGGACAGAGCAGCAAGTGAGGAGAAGGCGGCAAAGCCAAGGAAAATCCTTACTTGAGGTGGTGTTGTGGTGACTGGGCACCGGTTTGGCAAGAGTTTACCTTCTTCTCACTCGACTTCCTTGGACACTCATCATCCCCTCTCTCTTCCCAGGTGTCCCATCTTCCTCCCCTATCACCAGGGAGCTCTTTCTGGAAGTAAGCGATGCCCTCCCTCTGGCGTTTTGCTTTCTGTCCTGTCCTCAGCACCGTCTTCAGCCAGCTCTGAGATGGCCCCAGGTCAGTTCTCTCACTGCAGCCCACATCCCATCCTCAGAAGGTAGGCATGCATCCTTGCCCCGGCAAACTCCAGGAGTGGAGGCTGCACCCAACTCAGCCACCTCTCACTTGCTCTGTCATCAAAGCACCTAGCCAGCCACTGACATTCCTCCTTTAGATTTGTCCCAGCAGGAGTCAGTCTAGTCCACCAACCTACAGAGGACACATACAGTGTGCACCCACTGAGGCCTTTCTTCCTGGCCTTGAGGTAAGGGACAAGTGGCATTCACTGTTCCCCCTCGGGAGATTCAAAACACACCAATGGCTTTCTTCAAAGAAATCCTCAACAGAAATCCTCTTCCTTCAACTCTAACTCCTGATTCTTTTATACCTCAATATGGGTGGGGGGAAGGGAGTAATGAGAGTTACAGTTTTTTGACCACCTCCTTTGTAAATTCTGCATATGGTATAGCTATGTGGTATCTGTTGGTGCCTGCCAAAAAGCATCTATTTTAACCTCTTGTTACATGTGCATTTCAATATCTACACTCATACCGACTGTTCTGATCAGGGCCACAACAAATGGACCCTGACAGAATGGGAGAAAAATGTAGAACAGAACTCAAATTCTTAAAAAGTCCAGACTTACTGGACCAGCTGAGAGTAGAGGACTCCCTGAGACTATTGCCCTGAGATACTCTTTAAACTTTGAACCGAAACTATCCCGAGGTCACCTTTTATCAAAAGAACAGATTGGCACACAAAATAAAGGATATTACCTGTGAGTACAGTGCTCCAGTAAAAAAACATCTATATCGGACCAAAAGGTCAACAATCACTCTAAAGCAGAGATGAGCAGATGGGGGTGGGGGACGGGGGGACTAGAATGCTGGACACAGAACAACCAGAATGCAATTAAAGAGAACATTGACACATTGTGAAAAATGCAACTAATGTCGTTGAACAATTTGTGTAGAAATTGTCAAATGGGAACCTAATTTGCTGTGGAAACTTTCACCGAAAATGCGGTATATATATTTTTTTTTATTGTACTTTAGATGAAGGTTTACCAAACAGTTTCTCATTAAACAGTCAGTACACATATTGTTTTACGACATTGGTTAACAACCCCACAACATGTCAACACTCTCCCTTCTCAACCATGGAGGACCCTTTTTTTGGTGAAAATGTACATAACCAAAGTTACACCATTTCAAAAGTTTCTACGTGTACATTTCAGTGACATTGATTACATTCTTTCAGTCGTGCTGCTAGTCTCACTATCCTTTTCCAAATTATTCTATCACCATTATCTTTAATTCACTGCCCCCTAGGCTTCCCATCAAACCTTTTAAGTTGCTGTTGTCAATTTGATCTCACATAGATAATT
>NW_004443944.1:26133032-26147771 GCF_000243295.1 Trichechus manatus latirostris
CATTGTGCTGCTATTCTCACTATCCTTTTCCAAATTATTCCATCACCATTATCTTCAACTCACTGCCCCCTAGGCTTCCCATCAAAGCTTTTGAGTTGCTGTTGTCAATTTGATCTCACATAGATAATTCTTTTCTTTTTTTTTGTACCTTAGATGAAGTTTTGCAGAACAAATAGTTTCTCATTAAACAGTACACATACTGCCCTATGACAATGGTTAAAAATCCCACGATATGTCAACACTGTCCCTTCTCAACCTTGGGTTCCCTATCACCAGCTTTCCTGTCCCCTCCTGCTTTCCAGTCCTTGTCCCTGGATTGCTGTGCCTCATTAGTCCCGTTTTGTTTTATGAGGCTGTCCAATCCCCAGCTGAACGGTGAACTTCGGGAGTGACTTCACCCCTGAGCTAAAAGGGTGTCCGTGGGCCATACTCTCAGGTTTTCTCCAGTCTGTCAGGCCAATAAATCTGGTCTTTTTTGTGTGAGTTAGAATTTTGTTCTACATTCTTTTCCAGCTCTGTCCAGGACCCTCTATTGTGATCCCGGTCAGAGGAGTCAGTGGTGGTAGCCAGGCACCATCTAGCTGTACTGGACTCAGTCTGGTGGAGGCCATGGTAGCTGTGGTCCATTAGTCCTTTGGACTAACCTTCCAAAAACGCAGTATTATTTTTTAAAATCTACATTCATTATTTACTATACTAACAGCTACCATTGAGCTCCTAATTTGTCCCAGATATAGTACTAGGCCCTTTTTGCAAGCATCTCATGAAACATTATTTTTTGGCTTAAAAGAAACTTATTATCTCACAGTTCTGAAGGCCAGAAGTCTGAAATCAAGATGTTAGCAGGGCCATGCTCTCTCTGAAGGCTCTAGGGGAAGATCCTTCCTTGTTTCTCCTAGCTTCTGGTGGTTTCTGGCAATCCTTGGCATTCCTTGGCTTATAGATGCATCACTCCAATCTCTGCCTCTGTCTTCACATGGCCATCTTCTCTGTGTCTTTGTGACTCTTTTCTTTTAAGGACACCGCTAGGATTGGGCACTATTGGATTAGGGGCCATCCTTTTCCGGTATGACCTCATGTTAACTGAGTACATCTGCAGACTATTTCCAAATAAGGTAACATTCACAGTTACCAGGGGTTAGGAAGTGAACATATCTTTTTGGGAGATATTATTCAACCCCTTACAGTGGGTAAGAGTGGAACCCAGGTGGCCCAAATGGTTAAATGCTCAGCTATGAACCAAATGGTTAGCAATTCAGATCTACCCAGAGGCACCTGGTCATGAAACATTATTAATAGTTATGTTTGTAACTACTTTGATTTATCCATTTCATTACTAAAAGTGCATACAGATAACTGGCATTTAAAGAATCTATGGAGGGCATTGTGCAAGTTCTGAGTTCATTAGTAAGATTCTCAGTAGGAAGAAATATTCTGAAAGCTTAGTCATAAACTGGAGAGGACTTTAAGGTTACTTAGTCCACCCCACTCATTTCCTAAAAGCAGCAGCTGAGGTCTCGAAAGGCTGAGTGACTTGCCCAAGGACATCACAGCGAGAGATCAGAAGATGTGGGTTATTGCTTGCCACAGCTGCTTCTTATTCATAAAAAATATTAGATAAATTCTGATTCATACCGCTAATTTCAATATTTATCAAACCAGTGGTAGAAATGAATTTTTATTGCAAAATAACTATTTCAGGGTCTAAAAAATTTCAACAAACTGGACTTTCAACACTACATAAAGCTGTATGAATCGCAATCTACTGTAAGGGGGAATAATGGATTCTTAATCTGTGCCTCTGAGTGGAATAATGATTTTTAAATGGAAAATTCCACACAGGTGGTGATGAGAAATGAGCTTAGCCAGGTGGATTATTCTAGGAGAAAGTAAGAAAGCAAACCCAGGCTAGAAAACAGCTTTTTCTTAAAGATCCCAAATAAACCAAATGCAGATTGCTTGTGCCCAGATGGTGAACCACTGAGTTTACCTCCATCTTCCTAGTCTGGACACTCACCGTCTCTTGTGTTCTGACCCTTATAGACTACGGTGATCTCCAGGGTGTCATATATGCTTTGTAAGTGTATGCAGCACAATAAGATATAAGAATAGATGCATTTGAATTGTGGCGTTGGCCGAGAATATTGATCATGGACTGCCAGAAAAACAAACAAATCAGTCTTAAAATACAACCAAATGCTCCTTAGAAGCAAGGATGGTAAGACTCTTACTTTGGACACATCATCAGGAAGGACCAATTGCTAGAAAAGACATCATGTTTGATAGAGGGTCAGTGAAAACAAGGGGAACCTTCAATGAGATGGACTGACACATTAACTTCAACAATAGGCTCACACATATCAAAGATCATGAAGATGGTGCAGGAGCAGGCATCGTTTTCTTCTGTTACATAAGGTCACCATGCGTCTGAGCTTACTCAATGGCAGCCAACAACATGCAGCATGATGATGATGTGATTTACCTACCCAACAAATATTATTGGGAACTTAGGATATGCCACTCTTGCATTCCTCTTACACAACAATCATAAGCTTTTAGGACTGGCAGGGAGCCTAGAAATAATTTAGTATCACATTTCATAGAAAACTGAGGCCCACGCAGAGAAGTACCTTGCCCAGGAAGTTCACACAGAGTTAATGGCTCTAATCACAAAAATTAGGCATTTTGACAGATTCATGAACTCTTGGTTAACTCCATCTTCATTTCTGAGGACCTCAATAGAATCACACTGTATACCCTGAAGTGCTAATTAAACCAAAGGAATTATGGACTTACTATTTATAGGTAGAAATGAAGAAATTAACTAGGCCATAAAACCTAGGGACATGCAGGAGATCTTGTCTCCTGAGATTCACATATTACATTCAACCTTCATATTTTAAGACAGAACTTGCATAATGCAGTCTTAACCTTTCTAGTTCTGGACTTGAGCTGCTTAGTTTTGATGGCCACATCTACCGCAGTTTTTTACATCACCGGATAAAACGGGTAATCCCTCCTCTTCTGGCAAACGACACCCTCACCCAGTGGAAAGGTTAATTTGCCTCAAAATGACCTATTTCAAACCTGTTTTTCTATTATTTTAAGAGTTATCACCAACAATACTCAGTCAATGTGCTTTTGTTGAATTTTAAAATGAAGAGAAAGGAACAAGGAAATCCACAAAAATGCTTCTAGGAGACATACTACTTGGGTTTCCAATTATCTTGCATTTTTCTTCTTTTTACTGTTCAGAGTAGCTTTCCCTGTATTTCCAAAACCAGACAGTTCTCAGGAGGCCTAGTGGTGTGAACAAAAGCGCTGAAATCAAGGAACTTCCAAGTTTTAATCTGTCAGAGCCTAGTTGTGTGGTTCTGGAGGAAGTCATTTAACCTCTGTCAGTTTCCCGTTTCTGTACAATGAGGATAAAACTATGGAGGTACCTCTCCTGGGTACTGTGTGGATTGGCTAATTAAAGCTAATTAAACCCGTGGAAAGAACCAGAAAATACTATGTACATGCTAAGTATTTATGGGCCACTAACAGTCACAAAAACTCCTAAAGGACAAGATTTTCTGTGCAGACAGCACAATCTCTATTGGTGATTACTAATCACTCGCTGCTTACAAAGAAAGCCTTGAGTTTTCTGTACTGAGGTAGGGAAAAGAAACATCACACAATGTTGTTCAACAACACCATCTTTATTCAAAAATATATATCTATGAGACATTTCAGAATATACTGCTGCCACCAATAGCAGCCTATACTTCTAAATAAAGTCCTAAATCAATATACAAATTTAAGCTTTAAAAATATTCTTTAAGAAAAAAACAAAACAAAACAAAAACAAAGGAGGATTGAAGACTTTCTGAGGAATATGACCTAAAGGAAAGGTCCCTTGAGGCCTATGGATGCCCTAAGAAGAAAAAAAAAAGCAAGAACAAAACCCACCCTGCCCTCCTCAAATCACCTCAGACATGGAAGGAGAAAGATTCATTTAAATTAAACAACTGAAGTAAGCACACTTTGGGAGGATGTGGAGAGAAGAATTAAGATTTTAAAAACAAAAAGCATTTCATTAAAAAAAAAAAAAAAAAAAGCTAACTTCCTCACAGGAAGTCCACTAGTAGTAACAGGTGTTAAGAGACCAACACATTCACTTACATAATTGCTACAATTTCATTTCTTTCTCTTGCTGTAATAACTATGCACCAGTTGCTGGTCAAAGACTCAGATAAAACATAGCAGTGGACTACATCCATTATAACATTTTCATCTAGCTGATTAGAGCAAACATTTATTATACCCTTTCGGTTGGTTTGCGGCTGGTAAAATTTTGCTTCCTTGGGGAAAGCACAGAGAATGTCCAAGATGGGTCTGTTTAGAAACAAGCTTCTATGTAGGAATAAATCAGCACACCATGTAGGGGTGGGGGAACATGTGCAGAAGTAGCAAAGATTAGAATTTATCTTGCAATTTTAGTAAAACCACCTATTGACCTGTGGCCTCTGGGAGAAAAACTTTAGATTCATTATTTAACAGTGATAGAACAGGCAATGTCAGTAAGCACTTCACCGCTATTCAGCCCTACACAAAGTTAAACTGACTACCTGCTATGACTTTTCATTGTTCTCAACTTTATGGCAGGCACAAGTTATGTCTACTTGTTTAATATGTAAAATTACGTGCCAATGGCTTTGGGGTAATCTTGACAACAGCATCTCAAAATTATGCAGATTCTGAAGCGCCTCTCCACTGAATTCCTTTTTATAGCTTGTGTATTTCAGCTATAATTCCTATCACACTATTGGGGTGAACTGTTTTCTGGCCTTTCCAATTTCAAAAATAAGTCTGCCAAATTAGAATGATTTACAGTTAGCAGGCCTAACCTTTACTAAAAGCAAGATAAAAATCCTAATTACATTATATCGTGATAATGTCAGCTGGCATGATACTGGAATTAAAACCCAAAATTAATATTCCCTCCCCCAGCCTCCCCCAATAACATGTGATACAAAGTCCTCCTCCTCAAATAGGTACAAGGCAAGGACACATGCAGTGGCAGGAACTGGCTGGCAGACTAACATGCACAGAGCATCATATTTGCAGGGGAAAAGCTTCAAGTTTAGTCACCAAACTGTGGACAAATGTCTACACAGTGGAGTAAATGTTAGTGTGTGCTCCCCATGCCCCCTCCAAAAAAAGGGTCAAAGCAACACCCATGCAGAGTCCGGCCCCTCAGCATGCTGGTGTGTAGACTCACCACTGAAGTGCCTTCGCAACCAATAGGGGTCAAAGGAGCGTGTTTTTAGGAACGTCCTCTATGACTCAGTGGGTAGGACCCTTGGTAAGTGCAGCCTGGGAAGGTTTATGAAGGAACTTGAAGCAAATAACTTATTTTTAACTCATGCTTGTGATCCCTGTTACTCCATCCCTGACTTCATGTCCCCAGATCAGCTTTGGATCTTACTGATAAATTCCCTAGTCTGCTTACAAAATAAATGTACCTAACCTTCGACTATGCGTCACTAGTAGAAGTAATGGTAAAGGAGGATCAGACGTTTGGCAAACCCTTGATGGCAAAGCTGCTCAGGAGTTGTGCCTCTGACCTTTGGGGGCAGATGGTAGCCGGGAGAGCCAACGGCACCAGAGAGAGCCCCTCAGTGGAGCCTCTACCTAACGTGAACAAGCCCAGCTCAGAGAGGTGAAGCTGCTTTCATGAGGAAATGCTGTCATGAGGGACAAATATTCTTCTGAAAGCTCCAGAGGTACACATGATTTTTATAACTTCTTGGGTGTAAAAACAGAGCTAAAAATGGAAAACCAACAGGGGCATGAAAACATGAAGTGGGAGAGAGAGTTTGTATTCTTTCCACATGTGAATCGGGAGCGGTCCCACTCGCCACTGTTCTGAATTGTGCTCAACGTGAGAGGCCAGAAAGAGTGTTAGGGCTCTGTGGTTCTTTCTTGAGGCTGGGGGGCCGGGTGGAAGCAGGGACAGAACCAGGGGCTAGACGGTTATTTCCAACCATGACTTGAGCCCTCTTCTTTCTGCTGGTACAGATGGGAATCTGGAGCCACATGGTATCTGTCCTAATCAGTTGAAAACAGGTCACCAGCAGAGGGCAGGGGGGCTAAGCCCCCTGTCACGTTGGGCAGCAGTGAGAGATCTGGCAAGCTCTGAATGTGGGACTTCAGTTCCTTGCGGACCTGGGTTACCCGAGCAAGCTTCTGTTTATATTCCTAAGGAGACAAAGAGAAGATAAGGCAGTTCAATCTGTGTGTGCTGGACGGTATGCCTAAGGAGCCAACAGAGCTACTCTCCTCTCGTTCTCCTCACCAGACCACCCCTTCCCTGTTCAGCTACACTACAATGCTAGGGTTCTCAAACTCTCCAAAGGTAAACCTCTACATCAAAGGAAAGCAGAATGCAACACTGGCAACAGTGAATTAAATGGTATTCAGCTTAGTACTTGGTATCTGGAAGTAAAAACCAGTGACATTTACTATTTGCATTCTCTTTTGTTTCTCATCCGTTTCAAAATGCCTTACAAAATACACATATTTAAGCTTTACATTGAAGGCTCCATTTAGATGTGGCTAGAAAAACCACTACAAAGCCATGCTTTCTATGTTAAAGCTTAGAGATTAACTCAGATTTATCATTTTCAGAAAGTTATATTTACAGTAGAATTAATCCATTATTAAATAAAACTGAATAAGCCTCAAATAAGCAAACAAGCACTACAGAAGCTCAAAAGAGCCTGCTGCCACTATCCGTGCTCCAGGACCTCCTCATTCCATGCCTGGGTAACTACAGCGAGTCCCTGATGAGACCTTCTGATAGTTTCCCCACCCTAACCCCCTGAACATGCTACCAGACTCATCTCCCAAAAGCACAACTTTTTGTCAAGTCCCTCCTTAGAGAAAGTGAAGACCGGCACTGCACGATCTCCACGACCACTCAGAGCTCCAGGTCTTCTAAAATCATCTCCTCTCGAATGTATTTCTCACAGCTCCCCAACTCTTTCTGCAGGGGCCACTCTTTAGGATTCCCCCCTCAAGCCTGGAGGGGCCTCTCTCTTCTCCTGGTCCTGGAAAGCCCTCTCCCCACTCCTGCCTGCCCACTGGGCTCCACCGCTCTAAGGAAATACTTCCTTCTCATTCAGGAGACCGTTCCCCATCTCCCCTGCTACACAGCCCTCCTACGCACTGGATGCGTATCTTAGCCCCTAACAGGCTGCTCTTTTTGCCTTCTCTTCATACATGTCAGACTTCTATGTTCCCTAGAAGATGAATTCCCTGATGACAAGAGCTGAGTATATTCTTTTCTCGGCTCCCAGCAGAAAGAAGACTCTTGGTAAATCCACATGGAATAACCGACCTGGACCATGTAAGCATCTGTGCTTTACAAGCCCCTGTGGGCTTGCCTTTTTTCCTCTAGCTGCCTTACCCCCTAGGTGTTTCTGCAAGGAGAAGGAGGTCCCTGAGGCTGGGCCCCTGCTGATTAAAGCATCTCCTGCAGGATTATAGCAGAAAGCACAGGCCTGGGTTCAGCTCTGGCTCTGCTTCTAACTTGCTGTCAGTGTGGACATGTTCCCTCTCTGCTCTTTAGCCTTCACCTTTCTTATCTGAAAATGGGGGAACTGATCACATCACTAAGGTTTTTCTTCAAGTTCTAGATTCCTCAATGTTGGACACCTTACGCATACTTGGGGAGGTAGAGGGTTTGAGGATAAAAGCTTAAGTACCGCTGGGAAGAGTGAGGAGGCAAGAAATAGGCCAAAATAAGAATACTTAGTTCAAGCTCAAAAGCCCAAGTGAGGAGTGGGAGGAGGGAACAGGGTACATGGACAGGGAGCTCTAATCCCCCACATTACTGCAGGTAACCTGTCTTCCACCTGAAATGAGAGCTGCTCATACAGGCCACCAATTGAACCCTCATCCAGGAGACAGGAGTAGAAAGTAAGGTCTCCTAGTGTTCCACTTCTGTCCTTAGATTTTTCACAACTAAAATTAAGCAATGATTTATGTAAATTGTTAATAACCCCTTCCCCCTCCCCATCAGACTGATAAACTCCAGGAGGCAGGGATCAGGCCCATCTGCATCACCCCAGCATCCACCATGCTCAGCAGAGCCCAGTAAACACATTTGCCCAGTGAATGAACAATATCTAAAACAACATTATGCATAAGTAAACCATGTTAAGTAATGTTCCTAGAACCTAGACTTTGGTCAACAGTCACCTTTCAGTCTATTAGTTTTCAAATCTAAGGACGTGAAATGTCAGGGTTTCCTGTCCCTTCCCCTTAAAACCCATTTTCTTCTTTGGCTGTACATGTTCAAGGGAAATAATATAAAGCATAAAAACCAATTCTCTATGCCTGGATGTGAATTCACTTAATAAACTTCTGAATGCTAAGTACAAAGAGGATAAAATAGTTACTGGTTACCCCCTGCTGCCCCCGCCCAAATACTCTGACCAAACATGACAAAAGAAAGCCACCTCAACTTGGAGCCATCCATCCATGGCAGCCACAGAGCACTTCAGCTGAAGTAGCTCCTCCAGAACAGTTTGAAAATCACCGTCTCTAGCGAGCAGAGCTGTGATCAAAATCCTTGGCTCCTCATTCTCGTGGGTGTTCTTCAGACTAACTAGCAAATCTACCCATGGTTAAAAGGGAAGGCAGTTGATCAGAGTTCAAAGAACTCTCTCCTAGGCAATCTTAAAAAAAAAAAAAATCCCATGTGTTGCTGTTTGGAGGAGTGTGTAGACTGATACTAGATTCTAGACATCACCAAAGAAACTGCACTTCAATAAAAGGAAATATGTTCCACACTGAAGCCCTCTCCTCAGGCCACTCTGAAAGCTGAAGGATCCTGCTCACATTTCTTCATGCCACTGGATACACTTTTCAGAGGGATTTCTATCTTAAAAGCGGTACATGAGCTAGGAGGAAGGCATCACTACAGAAAAGGTGAGGTGAGAGTGGGACAGTCATTGAAAAGAATTAAAACCTGTTTAGCCTGATAAACAGAACAAAAAAAGACCCAGGGCCAAAAGGTTTAAACACATCAGTAAGGGTGACTGCATATATACTTTGAATATCCAAATACAGGTAGAGATTGCCTTTAAAACTGCTTAACTGGGATGGTTGAATGACCTAGCTTAACGCCCCGAGGAGGCAGGCAGATCAGAATTCACTGCAAACTCTGATCAGGCCAAAGTGAAGCTATAATAATTTTACAGTCCCCTAAATAGGCTCAGTAGTACTGACTCTATGACCCCCTCCCACTCTCTCTCTTCTTTGAATAGATTCAGGCTTTCCAAATAAAGTCACCTATAAATGTTGCCATGGACCAACAAAAACATTAAGAGTGAATCCAAACAAAACTATCCCTAAATACAACTCCAGCTTTCACTTGCCTCCTATTTCTCCTCCTCCCTCAGGCAGGTCACGGTGCTCCTCCCTCACTAGTTGCCTTTCCAGGCTACCTTCTTTGGTTCTATAAAGGCAGGGGTGAAAGACCTCAGGAAAAATCAAAATCTTTTATCTCAACCTATCAGCCTGCCTTCAGTCAAAAGTGTGGTACACAAGCTCTGCTGTTACTAGGTTCCAAATCGTGCCCTCCCAAGAAATCCAGGCCTCATCTCAATCCCACTAAAACCAACTTCAATGTGACGAGACTCATTCAAACTCTTTAGACTCATGCAAGTGTGCTGCAGCCAGCAATTCTTCAGTATACCAAGTATCACTCAGGTGGAGAAATGGTGTGGCAAAGTGGCCATGCGTCCCATGTTCAAAATACCTCACACTTGTGCGTAATTCAGGACCGAGCCTTTAATCTAGCACTCATGCGACCCTGCCTGGCACAGGAATTGAGAGACCAAGACCCGCACCATCAGCACGACAACAACGGTGCTGCAGTACGTCTGCTCCTCAGTCTTCTCTCCCTACCCGTGATTCTCAGGACAGTTTACATGGCTCTTCCCTGCACTCCACTCCCAGACATTCACCCTTCCTCCTCCAACTTACTCCACTACCAATCATAAACAAGGGAAGACAAGGCACACCTGAATCCTTGCTGCTTTTTCCTTCCTGCTTATGTATAACTTATACTGGGGCAGTCGTAGAGGTGACGGGTTAGGCTGAATCCTGCATTTGGCTGCAAGCACCTAACCCTGCCTCACCCCTGAGGGGCCATGGGAGCCAGGAAATACCAAGAGTCACATCAGACTTGCTGCTACCTTCTGTTTCAGGATCCTCTGAGGAGGGGACGTGGAGAGGTGGCAGGCACCTGTGATAAACTGTCTGGATTTATCTGACTGCCAAGAAATGTTTAAAATGTAGAGTAAGGCCCAAGGTATAGCTCTGATAATGTCAAGGATTTATACTCCTGGCAACGCTCTGGAATCTCACCTCACAGACTCCCCAAACTTGCAGGAGAAAATGTGTCTACCATTCCTCTGCTTCCTGTGGATCCAGTTCACACAGAGCGAACACAGACCATCATGGGCACCAAGATAATTCGCTGAAGGGAGCAGGGCTTACACATTCTTTGCCTTTTTTGGTTAGAGCAGTGAGCCAGACCTGACATACTACAGATGAGCTCTGGGATAAGAGGGTTGGAAATGACAGGGGCTGACATTGCAATGATCTTTCTACAGGAATTTCATTTTCAAAACAAAATTATAAGCATTACCTCTAGCAACTCATGTAAGAAATACTGATCAAAATATAAACATTATCAAATCTGTTTTCTTCCCTGCTAGGAAGTATTTACATAAGAAAAAACTATGTTAGGAAAAAAACACCACAGGCAGGGGCTTGACTTGATGAGACAATACTTTCAGTATCAAGACTCATGTTTTCCTCTATCTTGCCCTGTTGTACTATACGACATATGGTATATAAAAACCACCCGCTGCTCGCTACCCCAATTAAGAGTCATAAAAGGTTATTATGCACAAAGCAGTTTTATGAAGGGCCCTGTTCTAAAGGTGACCTGCCAAACTGAATTTAAGTCGAAGAACTGCTTAACTGCATGATGCTTGAGGGACCCAAGCAGAAAGGGGAAGCTGATCCTCAGTTCAACATTATTTTGTATAACCACGCCCACCCAGCCCTGCTTCGTCAAGCCACGTGGCTTACTCCTCTCCACTAAGGCCCACAGGACCTACACTTAGAAATCATAGGCTTGAGGGAGGTGGGGTCAAGATGGCAGAGTACCCAGACACTTCCAATAGTCCTTCCTACAACAAAGACCCGAAAAAACAAGAGAATTGATTATATATGACAATCTAGGAGCCCGGAACATCAAAGGCAAAGTTGAGGAATCGGACTGAGTGGCAGGGGGAGGGAGAGAAAGTTCGGAAGCAGTGAGGAGTTGCGAGACCTGACCTGGCAGAAGCCAGTGCCCTTCAGGCTGGATCAGCTCACGTGCATGGTGAAGCAAGCAGTGGCGCTCCGGAGGCAACTTCCACATCGAGAGAGATAAAGCAGCCGAGGGTCTACTCAGGCATCCAGAACCAGTGAAAAGCAGCGCCCCATCAGCAAAAGATAAGTATTTGCGTCTGACCTACCGCATAGATCAAAAAACAACCCCTTCGGGAAAAACCTCTCTTCCATTTACCTGCTCCTCCCTGCTCTGCACCAGGTCCCAGGCCTGCTTCAGCGACTGTTGAGTCCCCTGGATGGAGTCCCCTGGATTGGAAGTAGGACCCATCACACACCCTGAGCCATTCTCCCAGCCTTGGAGAGGGAACAAATTAACAAATAGGGAAAAAATAATCTGCTGGCTCCCCTAAGCCAAGAACTCAGGGTAGGCATAGCTCCTATGCCTAAGCACAGGCATAAGGTGTCCACGGACCTTGAATGCCTTTCAGCCCTACACAGACCTGTGTGGGCCCATTTCAACAGTGTAGGCCCTTATTACCACAGTACAACAGGGGATATACCTGAAGTCTAACTTCAACTGTTTCAGCTATATGGCAAAAGGGCAGGTTCGTGACATCTGACACTGCTCTGCCCATTAAGCACCGTCCTCACCTACCCACATAAGGGGCCTGAGGACTGGTGGCTCCACCCACGCCACCTAGCCACCACGACAGGAGTCAAAGAATAAGTGGTGCCTCCCAGTCCTTACAGCCAACAGCACTGGGTGCTCATAGTCCCGCTGCAAAACACATCCACTTATGCGCTCTAGGGAACACGCTTTCCTCCCAGAGACTCAGCGGCAGCCATCAGCCCCCTGCCTTGCTCAGCGCATGATCCACTACTGCAGCCAGATACTTGTGCCTACACAAAACACCCATGCCTGTCTAGGACTGTAGGTGACAGCCTGCACCACACACTTGGTGACCGACTACCTGGACACCTGAGCTGAATTCATACAAGAAAAGTAAACAGACTCCTGGGCTCACATACCTAGTAATAGCTCTAACCACTTGGTGACAGGACATTAGAGCCTGAAAGGTGTCAATTATCAAACTAGCTCACATGAGCAGCCTATTTGGGCATATCAAAAGAAAAGAAGCTAGGACACAGTAAGCAAACACAAAATAAATAAATAAATAACTTACTCATGACTCGAAGACAACAGTCAATATCAAATCACATAAAGAGGCAGACCATTACAGTTTCAGCAAGCTCCCAAAATAAAGAATCAAGAAATTTTCCATAGCAACAGAATTTCTTGGAATTACTAGAGGTAGAATACAATAATTGTACTGAATGTAAATGGACTAAACGCACCAATAGAGAGTGGCAGAATGGATAAAAAAACACAATCTGTCTATATGCTGCCTACAAGAGACACACCTTAGACTTCAAGACACAAACTAAAACTCAAAGGATGGAAAAAAATACATCAAGCAAACAATACAAAAAAGAGCAGGAGTGGCAATACTAATCTCTGACAAAACAGACTTTAAAGTAAAATCCACCACAAAGAATAAGGAAGGACACTATATAATGATTAAAAGATCAAGACACCAGGAAGACATAACTATAATAAATATTTATGCATCCAATGACAGGGCTCCAAAATACATAAAACAAACTCTAATAGCATTGAAAAGACAGACACAACAGCTCCACAATAATTGTAGGAGACTTCAACACACCACTTTCGGTGAAGGACAGAACATCCAGAAAGAAGCCCAATAAAGACATGGAGGATCTAAACGCCACAATCAACCAACTTGATCTCATGGACATATACCGAACACTCCACCCAAAAGCAGCCAAGTATACTTTCTTTTCCAATGCACATGGAACATTCTCTAGAATAGACCACATATGAGGCCATACAGCAAGGCTTAACAGAATCCAAAGCATGGAAATACTACAAAGCATCTTTTCTGACCATAAAGCCATAAAAGTAGAAATCAATAACAGAAAAAGCAAGGAAAAAATAATCAACCATACGGAACTGAACAACATCTTCTTCAAAAACTACCAGGACATATAAGAAATTAAGGATGGAATACAGAAATTCATAGAATAAAATGAGAATGAAAACACATCCTACCAGAACCTTTGGCACACAGCAAAAGCAGTGCTCAGAGGTCAGGTTATAGTAATAAATGCACACATCCAAAAAGAAGAAAGGGCCAAAATCAAAACATTAACCCTACACCTCAAATCCTAGAAAGAGAGTAGCAAGAGAAGCCCTTGGGCACCATAAGAAAGGAAATAATAAGAATTAGAGCAGAACTAAATGAAATAGAGAATAGAAAAACAATTAAAAGAGTTAACAAGACCAAAAGCTGGTTTTTTGAAAAGATCAACAAAATCCATAAACCACTGGCCAAATTGACAAAAGAAAAACAGGAGAGGAAGCAAATAATAAGAAATGAGATGGGTGATAGCACAACAGACCCAACTGAAATTAAAAGAGTCCTAACAGAATACTATGAAAAACTGTACTCTAACAAACTTGAAAACCTAGAGGAAATGGACAAATTTCTAGAAACTCACTACCTACCTAAACTAACACAAACAGAGGTAAAACAACTATATAAACCTGTAACAAAAGAAGAGACTGAAAAGGTAATTAAAAAATTCCCAACAAAAAAAAAACCCTGGCCCTGACGGTTTCACTGGAGAATTCTACCAAACTTTCAGAGAAGAGTTAACACCATTACTACTAAAGGTATTTCACAGCACAGAAAAGAATGGAATACTCCCAAACTCATTCTATGAAGCCAGCATAATCCTGATACAGAAATCACATAAAGACACCACAAAAGAAGAAAATTACAGACCAATATCCCTTGTGAACATTGAGGCAAAAATCCTCAACAAAATTCTAGCCAATAGAATTCAACAACATACCAAAAAAATAATTCACCATGATCAAGTGGGATTCATACCAGGTATGCAGGGATGCTTCAACATTAGAAAAACAATCAATGTAATCCATCACAGAAATACAACAAAAGACAAGAACCACATGATCTTATCAATCGATGCAGAAAAGGCATCTGACAAAGTCCAACACCCATTCACGATAAAAACTCTCAGCAAGATAGAAATAGAAGGGAAATCCCTCAACATAATTAAGGGAATTTATACAAAGCCCACAGCCAACATCATCCTAAATGGAGAGTCTTGGAAAGCATTCCCCTTGAGAATGGGAAGCAGACAAAGATGCCCTTTATCACCACTCTTATTCAACATTGTGCTGTCGGTCCTAGCCAGAGCAATTAGGCTAGAAAAAGAAATAAAGGGCAT
>NW_004443944.1:26148455-26191505 GCF_000243295.1 Trichechus manatus latirostris
CATCTCACCCCAACAAGGCTAGCATTAATCCAAAAAACACAAAATAATAAATGTTGGAGAGGTCGTAGAGAGACTGGAACACTTATACACTCTTGGTGGGAATGTAAAATGGTACAACCACTTTGGAAACCGATTTGGTGTTTCCTTAAAAAGCTCCAAACAGAACTACCATACGATCCAGCAATCCCACTTCTTGGAATATATCCTAGAGAAATAAGAGCTGTCACACGAATAGATATATGCACACCCATGTTCACTGCAGCACTGTTCACAACAGCAAGAAGATGGAAAAAATCTAGGCACCCAGCAACTGACGAATGGATAAACAAATTATGGTATATTCACACAGTGGAATACTACAGAACTATAAAGAACAACGGTGAATCCGTGAAACATAACATGGAGGAATCCGGAAGGCATTATGCTGAGTGAATTTAGTCAATAGCAAAAGGACAAATATTACATAAGACCACTATTGTAAGAACTCAAAGAAAGGTTTAAACACAGAAGAAAACAGTCTTTGATGGTTATGAGGGTGGGGAGGGAGGGAGAGGGGTATTCATTAACTAGATAGTAGGTGAAGGGAAGGACAACACACACTACAGGGAAAGTCAGCACAACTAGACTAAACCAAAGCTAAAAAGTTTCCTGAATTCAACCAAACACTTTGAGGGACAGAGTAGCAGGGACCAGGGTCTGGGGACCATGCTTTCAGGCGACATCTAGGTCAACTGGCATAACAAAGTTTATTAAGAAAATGTTCTGTATCCCACTTTAGTAGTGGCATCTGGTCTTAAAAGCTAGTGAGCAGCCATCTAAGATGCATCAATTGGTCCCAACCCACCTAGAACAAAGGAGAATGAAGAACACCAAAGACACAAGGAAAGTATTAGCCCAAGAGACAGAAAGGGCCACGTAAACCAGAGACTACATCAGCCTGAGACCAGAAGAACTAGATAGCGCCCAGCTACCACCAATGACCACCCTGACAGGGAACACAACAGAGTCCCTGATGGAGCAGGAGAAAAGTGGGGGGCAGAACTCAAATTCTAGTAAAAGACCAGACTTCATGGTTTGACTGAGACTGGAGGGACCCTGGAAGACATGGCTCCCAGACTCTCTGTCAACCCAGCACTAAAACCATTCCTGAGGCCAACTCTTCAGACAAAGATTAGACTGGACTATGGGACATAAAAATGATACTCGTGAAGAATGTGCTTCTTAGCTCAAGTAGATACATGAGACTAAATGGGCAGCTCCTGTCTGGAGGTGAGCTGAGAAGGCAGAGAGGGTCAGGAGCTGGTTGAATGGACACGGGAAATCCAGGGTGGAAAGGAGTGTGCTGTCACAGTATAGGGAGAGCTACTAGGGTCACATAACAATGTACATACAAATTTTTGTATGAGAGACTAACTTGAATTGTAAACTTTCACTTAAAGCACAACAATAAAAAAATTTAAAAAAAGGAAATCACAGCCTCTACTTTAAACCACAATTAATTTATTTATTCACTTACTTTTTTTCCTTAAGGAAAATAACAATACACAAATCTTTGAATTGAACATAAAAATAATCACTTTTTTCTTCAAATATCCCTGTGGGAACAAAAACCATCCCTGACCTGCACCTCTTGCCCAGCCAGCTCCATGCTCCCACATGACTTAGTGGCAGCTGCGACATTTCAAAATAATACATTCTTGGGTGTCACAGCAGGGCTGGAGCTGCAGAGTAAAATGCCAGGGAAGAGACAAGGAAAAGAAGAAATTTTGTCTCTAATTCCACGGCTCAGGCCTCTCAGCTCCACCACTAAAACCAATAATAAAGGTACACACAAAGTATTTCACAAAAGGAAAAATGATCAAATGGCTACAACTAAGGAATGTTCTTAGAGCAATCCAACCATCCATCCAGAGGAGTCAAAAAGAATGGGCTTCTTAAACTTTACCAGAGTGCTTTCAGTGTGCTTCCTTCTCGCCAGAGGACCCTCAGCACAAAAGGTGATAAGGGAGCCTCTACTGCCTCTACAGAGAAAGAGAGCCCAATCTGACAGGGATTTGCAGAAGCAAGGAAAGAACAAAAAGTGAGTGTCTTCATGTAACTAAACTAATAAAAAACGAAACTAACAAAAATAAGATCAATTTTACAACTGTGAAAATTTTCAAACTTTACTGTACTTTTAAGCTAAATACTACAATTCAACAAATGTTCATAAAATGCTTCAAAACTACTTATTTAGGGGACACTGGGCTTCTGTTAAGGATGATGGAAAAATATGGCAATGGTGACAGTTGAACAACATGATGGACATATTTAATGTCATTGAAACTGTACATGTGAAGATTGTTGAAATGGCAAATATTTTGTTAACTATGTATTCACAACCTGAAAAAATTAGATTAACAAAAACAAACAAATCAAACCACAGCTTATTACTCCTGAGACTACGGCCCCCAGACACTCTTTTAACTCAGAACTGAGGCCAATCCCAAAGTTCACTCTTCAGCCAAAGATTAGACAGGTCTATAAAACAAATAATAACACAAGTGAGGAACATGCTTCTTAGTTCAATCATGCATACGAGACCAAAAGGGCAACACCCACCCAAAAGCAATGATGAGAAGGCAGGAATGGACAGGAAAATTGGACTGATGGAAACGGGTAATTGGGGTATGGAAAGGGAGAGTGTTGACATATCACGGGGACTGCAAGTAATGTCACAAAACAATTTGTATATAAAATGTTGGGGAAAAAAACCACGCCTTATTAAAAAATGCACCTGGGTCCTTTAAAATGCTTACATTCATGTATTGGTTCCCATGTTATATAAAACCAGGTAAGGCCAAAATATCTAAGTACAAGAAGAACTACTTTTAATTAAGTCTTTTTTGTTGAAGTTAAACGTCAAACATGCAAGCTTTGTGCAAATAGCAAAGACCCCACAGACTGGCTTCCTTAAGGGCCATTTTAGTGGACAGCCAGGGTACTAGTGTAGAGATAACATCAAAGGTGCAGACTTTTCAATCATCTCCCCTTTATGAGCCAATTACTGGGAGAGCCAAGCATTCCTGGAGGGTAGCTGAGAAGCAAAAGGTAGAAAGGAAAAGGACAGTTTTCATACAAAATGATCTTAAGCACAATGTTTATCATAATTTTAAGTGATAGAAAGTCTGCCTGGGGTGAGGCAGCCTATAGGTTACTGCACTGTGTGGGGATATGGCTCCCTCTACAAGGAATAAAGATCTCAATTCCTTTCCATCAGCAGACAACAAAAGAAAGGAAGCACTTTCCTCCTAGCTCCTCCAAAGGACTAGGGGATAGCACATCCCTACCACGGGAAGAAGGTGGCTGTAGTGGAATAAAAAGGAGTCGGAGTCAGAAAATCCAAGTTCATATCCTACTCTACCACTTGCTTATGCCTACTCCACCACTTGCTTATGGTGTGACACATGACTTCACCTCACTGGGTACAGAACCAAAAAAAAACCTATTGCCATTGAGTCTATTCCGACTTATGGTGACCCCATAGGACAGAGTGGGAGAAGCCCTGGTGGAGCAGCGGTTAAAGCACTCAGCTGCCAACCAAAAAAGGTCAGCGGTTCAAACTCACCAGCCGCTCAAGGGAAAAAGATGTGACAGTCTGCTTCCGTAAAGAGTTACAGCCTTGGAAACTGTATAGGGTAGTTCTACTCTGCCCTATAGGGTCGCTATGAGTTGGAATTGACTTGACAGCAGTGAATTTGTTTTTTTTGGTACAGGACAGAACTGCCCCATAAGGTTTTCAAGCCTGTAAATCTTTAAGGAAGCAGACTGCCACATCTTTATCCTATGGAGCACATGGTAGGTTCGAACCGCTGAACTTTCAGTTAGCAGCCGAACACTTAACTACTCGCTACCCAGGGTTCCTTCACTGGGTTTAGTACCTTACATATAAGAATGGAAATAATGCCTGTACCATGGGGTGGTGTGAGACTTGAATGAGGCCAGGCACTTCCTAAACTGCTGAATATGAATTAATAAATCTGATGGGGAAAAAGAACAATTGCCCCTCTCATGTTCTATTATTTTATAAGCAATACTTATCCTTCCTGATATATATATTAAGAAAACACATGCAAAAAAGAAAAGGAGGATTATTAATGGGCTACTGAATCTTTCCTCCCACCAATCATTCGAATATATACTTAAAAAAATGAGCACATTTACTAGAAGCAGACTTGAAAAAGCGAAAGGACCCTTGACCAAGGGCACCGCTTTTTGTTTAAAGGTCTACCTCTGAGACTGAAAAAAAAAGTCACAGAACTTTCTTTGTAACTAGGTAGCACATAGCCCCATCTCATCCATCTACGGGCCCAAAGACAGGAAGGAATTTGTCTAAGGTCACTACAGTCAGGCATGGTTGAGGAGTAAAGCCTGTATCTCACAGTAACACCCCTAAACTGGAAGTAGCCCCCATCAAAGATACACTTTGATGCAGCCTAGAGATCAGCCCAGCTGTCAATGCGCCCACCACCCTGAGATCAGGACGCTCTGTGCCAAGCATCAGGCTAGCGTTGGACATTCAAGAGTGACAACATGGACAGGATTTTATGGTCTGACGGGAGAAACAATCAAATAATCTGCCAACAGCATGGCACACTCTTCTGTCCTCTGAAGGAAAAGGCAGCCATGATGGTATATATGGGGAGAGTAGGACTTGGATTTATAGGGATGGGGATGGGGTCTCAGAGAAGACTTCCCTGAGGAAATCCTGTTTGACCTGAGATATAAACAATGAACAGGAACTAACTAGGTAACAGCAGCTCGTGGGAGGTGGGAAATGGGAAACAAGAGGAGAAGAGTGTTCCTGGCAGGGGAGACTGCATAAGCAAAGCCTGAGACACAAGAAGGCCAGCATGGACAAAGTGCAATGGAACATGGTGAGAGAGAAGGCTGATGACGTCAGCAGAAGCCAAGTCATGGGGGGGCGGAAGGGCAGGAGGAGGACACAGCATGCAGGATTTGGGACTATATCCTAAGAACAATGAGAAGCCACTTAAATATTTTAGCAGGGGAATGACACGCTCAGAGGTGCATTTTGAAAATATCACAGGGACTGCATGTGAAGAATGGATACAAGGCATAAAAGGCAGATGGATCAGTGATGAGGTTACTGCAAGTGTCCAGATGAGAGATGATGGCAACCTGAACTAAGGTGGTGGAAGTGGTGGCAGAAACTGAAAGAAGGGGCACAGATTCAAGAAAAATTGAGGAGATCAAAGCACAATGGTTTTTTAACTACTTAGATGTGAAAGATGGGGAAATGGGAGGTCAACCTGGCAGAGGCACAGCAGAGGAACTGAGGAGAGTCCAGGACAAGAGGAGGGCAATCTGACAGATGTGTAAGACACTGGGTGAGGACTAGTCTCTAGTCTGAATGAATGGCAATACCATTTTCCAAGACACAGAAAGGAGGGAAAGCAAAGGTCAAAATGAAGAAGACGGCCTGTTTTGACCATTTTAAGTTTGAGGTATCTGTGAAAATAAGTATACGAGTCTGAACTACAAGGAAGGATCTGGGCCAAAGATGTAGATTTAAGCCACCAAGTGTAGTCGAAGCCAGTTTAAGTCACTCAAGGAAAAGGTCCAGAATGAGAAAAAGACTAAAAGAATTGCAACATTTACAGGACAAGGATGGAGAAAAGCTTATGGAAGGTCAAAAAAAGTAGAACCAGAACCAGCGAAGGGTGGTACACAGAAACCAAAGAAGGAAAACACATTAAGGGGTAATAAACAACATTAAATGCTACAGACAGGGACAAAAAGAGAGAGACAAGAGCTGGAAAGACTGTAAAGTATCATTTAGCTTTTGAGATTAGACCAGTACCAGGGATTCTGAAGGCTGCCACTTGAACGGAATGGTAGAGATGCATGCCAAGCTGCAATGGGTCAAGAAGAGGAGGCAGCAAGGGAAAATACGATATGGTGGTAGCTAGAAAGGGGTAGTGGTGTAGAGGGAGTGTTCGTGTGCATAAGATTTTTTCTTTTTTTCTTAAATATTGGAGAGAAGAACACCTTTAACCAGTCTACTGGAAACTTCTTCTGCAGATAGGAAAGTTAAATGGCCCTAAAGGCCCTGTGTGACAAGGAAAGGTTAAGATAGGGTGTTAGAACCTGTTGTCCCTGATAAGGGAGAAATTGTTACTTTATAAATAAAAAAACAAATCAAAGCTAAAAGGCTGCAAGGACTACTGGCCCCAATGGAAAAAGCCAGAAAGAGCCTGGAATGGACATTAGAGATGATCACCAATGAATCATCCCTGAGGTAAATGGTGTCTTTCGGGGAATAACTCCTAGTAAATCTACGCCCCACAGAACAGAAGCACTGTGGGCAAAATGTAAGGACTCTGAAAAGCATATCATACATCATACCAGACATCATGGGAAAAAAGTGCGATGTATCCATTCATAATTACTCTCCAAACCCCAAGAATACTCAGAAGGCTGCTCATAAATTTTTAAATTGAAATTCGCTGATGACTAAATTAAGCAAGAGAGTTAAGCATACTTTTTCCTAAAGATGTTTAAAGATAAAGGACCTGAATTAGGAAGAGAACAAACAGGAGGTTTGCTGATTGGTCTCATCACCGCTTTACATTAAGCACATCATACCTTTGGGGCCTCATGGACTTCGGCTGGGAGGGTTTCATTTTGACCCTCCTAATTTTAACTACTGAATGCCTACAATCAACCATGAAGATTTTTGCCCTAATCACAGAAAAAAACTCTTTTTGATCTTAGTTCAAGTCCTACATTTTATAAAGAGAAAAACAAAGTCAGAGATGTAACTTCCAAGATTGCAAAGCATGTCACAATCCAATTTTACTTTCTGCAAAATCCCAACCTGAAACAGGAGTAGAAGGCCCACCTTCACAGTAGCATGAACATTCATAAAGACTAAAATAGACCTTTGCTCAAAATAACATGCACCCACTAGGTCAAATAGATACTTGGCCACTAAAGCTCAAATTTCTGTAATCTGAACCCCTGCTCTCAAAATTATGTTCATTCAAGTCAATGTTAAAATAAGAAGTAGCTATTTTCCCATAGCTGTTTCAAATGTGAACAAGATAATTTAGAACCCAGAAGAGTGCCCCATTGGTCCAATTAAGCTATTCAATGTTTACTCCTCATAAAGAAGAATACTTAACTTGTGGAAAGTCTTTCTGGAGTACTTATATGCTTTGAAAAAACGCAAGAATTCCTAAGTCAGGAATGCATACTGGTGGCAAAGACTTGAAATGTATATGCTCCAGTGTACTTAAAGACAAATGGACATCTGAACATACACACAATCCATTTCTAGAAATCTACAGGAAACAATTAATACAAATACTGAAAGTTAGTCCAAAGTAAAAAAAAAAGAGAAACATAAATGCCCAATAAAACTAATCACTGAATATCCAAACACAGATATTTAAGCAGTCATTTAAAATGTTTATAAAGTTTTTGTTAACAAGGAAAAACGATCACATTGAGTAAAAAAAGCATGACAGAAAACTGTCTACACATTATGATCAACTATTTTAATTTTAAAATAGGGAGAAAAACAAAAGTAGTTATTCTACTGTATCAAAATTAAAAGCAGTTACTCTCTGAGTAATGAGATTATTTCCTTTATGCTTATTTGACTAAGCTTCCTATGATGTATTACTTTTATAATGGGGGGGGTGAGGCGTGTGAGGGAGAAGAACAGAGTATTACTTGAATAAGAACGGGTATTCTGACAGGCAAGCAGTGACAAGAAACCCAGACGCTGTTTTGACTTAACATGTACGTGCACTTTATGAATATAAAAAGTTAGTGCTACATACATCAGGTGAAATTCAGTGGAGCAGCTCCAGACAGCAAGAGGAACCACCAGAAGTTGGGCTTTAAATATGAAAACACTACTATGGCTAAAAGTATCGCATGCTTGGTTTAAAAAAAAAAGTACAGAGTTCTTGCCAGGACAGCTGTGAAACTGTCATTTTTGCAAAGTCTCAAATGTTGGCAAATCCTGCCTATAGGTCACAAGTATGTGAAGTACATTGTAATGTGGCATTTCTTCCCTGCAGTGAAAAGAGATGCAGAAGTATAAAAGGTTTCACATTGTAACATATGAAGAACAAACATTCCCAAACAAAAGTTCCAGCTGCAAATCTGGCCTGAGCTATAAAATGCATTTAGGAAAAAAAAAAGGCACGTTTAGTCCTGCAGCCTCACAGGGTCAGCAGCGACTGCAATGGGTGGAAGGAATCCAAGGACCCAACATATAGCCTCTGTACTTCAAATCGCTCACAGAACTACACATCATCTCAAGGAAGTCCCCGTGGATTGGGGGGAAGTCTAGGGGAGAAAAAAGTCTCCCATATCAAAACAGGGATGAAAAAACAGTGAGCTGCTGTGTGGGAATGGATCTGAGTGCAAGCCCCCCATGACCACTTGACAGGTGTAAGCAGACTGACTTCCTTCAACAACTGTCCTGACAGCCCATGGTGCTGACAGCTCTGCTAGTCTAGGGAGGAAACAATTACCTGCTAAGCAAGGGCAGTGAGTGTAGAGGGCTGGGTGGGTAGGTCGGGTCAGGCCAGGCAGAGCCACAATGAACAGCTCTAGGCAGGGCCATCCAGGAGAACTCAGTGGATGGAACACTGGCCAGGAGTCAGGAGATCCAGGCTCTCGTCTTCACTGACTTTCTCTGTGATCTTGAATTACTCATGTTAAGCCTGAGCTTTCTTTCTCATCTAAACTGAGGATGAGATCACCTGTTATCACCCGCCCTTACCCTGATGGACAAGATACTGGCTTTGATCATCATGGAGAAGGGAGAGAATACACTACAAAGCTGACAAAAAGGGCTCTCTATCTCCACCTACCGCCTGTCCCATTATGGAAACGAAAGTTTCTAACCATCTGCACCCTGCAGGGAGGTGGGGGATGCTGCCAAAAACAACAGATGGCCCTCAGTTTGGTTTAGCACCCCTCAGCTACAGCCAAAGAATTTCTCAAGTTGTTATAACCAAGTTGCAAACAGAAATATAAAGAGTCACAAAGCAATGTTGGATTCTGGACCACTTCTCCTTTTCCAGCTGTACCATCTGAAATAAAGGCTCTACTCCTGAGTACTCATTACAGCCAAAGGGGAGGTAACAAGTTGGGGAGAAACAGCACAGTTTCAGTGAGAAGGATGCTTAGAACCTTGGTGGCACAGTGGGTTCTCTCAAACTTAGAAAGGCTTTCTCTGAGGTCACTCTGGAATGCTTTCATGCAAGCATTTTACTCCCCCTAAATGAGATATCATCTCTGATATCTTGCAGATCATTCAAGTAACTCAACTGTGGCTACACTTCTGTGTAGGATGTCTCCCTGCTGTTGACCTCACGGATTCAGATTAAAAGAAAGAAAGAAACACAACCTGATGGGAAGTTACCAGACATTTGCCTTGGGTTCTATTCCTGGTCTGTGGCCAACTCCCTCGTCTGGGTCTCAGTTTCTTCAGCAATTTAGAAGTCATATTACAGGATCTCTAAGGTTCTGTCCAGCTCAGTAATCCTGTTAACAACTTTACCTAGACATCCAGGCCTCTATGTGTCACCTTACATTGTAGAGTAAAGCTGATGTCATGACTGTGCCCTGGAGCCACTTTTCAGAGGTGAATGGAGGTTAACGCTGCCTACTGGAAAGGCAACACTACTGCCCTCAATCTGTGGCCCCTGTTACTACAGCACCTAAACAGGGCCTTTGGAATGTCAAATGTATCAGTAAGTAGCATTGTAGGGTGCTTTTTAAAAATCTGCAGCAGAAATTAAAGACCTAAATAAACAGAAAGACATCTCACATTTACAGACTGAAAAACTTAATATTGTTAAGATGGCAATACTCCCCTAAATGATCTACAGATTCAATGCAAACCCTATTAAAATTTTAAGACTATTTTGGCAGAAATGGAAAAGTTGATCCTCAAATTCATACAGAATTGCAAGAGGCCCAGAATAGCCAAAATGATCTTGAAATTCAAAAGAAGAACAAAGTTGGAGGACTCACGTTCCCAATTTCAAAACTTACCACAAAGCTACAGTGATCAAAACGGTGTGATACCGGCAGAGCGATAAACAAATAGACTGATGGAACAGAATTGAGAGTCCAAAAATAAACTCATACATCTATGGTCAACTGATTTTTGACACAGATGCCAAGAACATCCAATGAGGAAAGAATAGTCTCTTCAACAAATGGTACTGGAACAACCAGACATCCACAAGTAAAAGAATGAAGTTGGATCCTTTCCTCATACCATACTTAAAAATTAACTCGAAATGGATCAACGACCTAAATCCAAGAGCTAAAACCATAAAACTCTTAGAAGAAAACTAAGGGTAAATCTTCATGACCTTGGATTTGGCAATGGATACTCAGACACGATACTGAAAGCATGAGCAACAACAACAAAAAAACAGATAAATCAGACTTCCTAAAAATTTAAAAACTTTTGTGCTTCAAAGGATATTATCAAGAAAGTAAAAAGACAACCTACAGGTTGGGAGAAAATATTTGCAAATCATAAAATCAATAAAGGTCTATTATCTGATATAGGACTATACAGGTCTAGGAAAAAAGGCCTGGCAATCTACTTCCAAAACTCAGCCAATGAAAACCCTACGGATCACAACAGTCTGATCTGCTACTGATCAAGGCAATGATGCTGAACTGGGCAGCATGTCATTCCACCGTGCATGGGGTCACCATGAGTTGGGGGCCAACTTGATGGCCACTAACAAATATAACCAACCAATATAAAGAAGCTCCACAATGAGGTACCACTTAACACCCACTTGTATGGCTGTGGAGCCCTGGTGGCACAGTGGTTAAGACTCTGGCTGCTAACCAAAAGGTCAGCAGTTCGAATCCACCAGCCACTCCTTGGAAACCCTATGGGGCAGTTCCGCTCTGGCCTATAGAGTTACTATGAGTCGGAACTGACTTGACGGCAACGGTTTGATTTTTTGATTTTTAGGATGGCTATTAAAAAAAAAAAAAAAAGATGCACAGAAAAATTTTGTGTTGATGAGGATATGGAGAAACTGAGTCCTCACACATTACTGGTTGGAAAGTAAATGGTACAGCCACTGTGGAAAACAGTTTGATGGTTCCTCAAAAAGTTATGACCTAAAAGAACTGAAAACAGATACTCAAATGCTTGTACACAAATGTTCATAGCAGCACTACTCACAAGAGCCAAAGGGTGAAAACAATCCAAATGTCCATGAATGAATGAATAAATAAAACATGGGATATTCATACAATGGAATATTATTCAGCCATAAAAAGGAATGAAGTACTGACACATGCCACAATATGGATGAACCCTGAAAACATTATTTTAAGTGAGATGATCCCATGTGTATATGAAATACCTAGAAAAGGCAAATCCAGAGAGACAGAAAGCAAACTGGTGGTTGCCAGGAACTGGGGGGAGATGGTAATGGGGTGATTGTTTAATGAATATTAGGTTTTCTTCTGGAGTGATGAAAGTATTCTGGAGCTTGGTAGAAGTGGTGGTTGTACAACACTTAATGTGCTAACCACCAGTGAACTGTACACTTTAAAAAGGTTTATGTTATGTTATGTGAATTTCACCTCAATAAAAAAAAAATCTGCAACTAGGAGCACTTCTTCAGAATTCTTCCATGTGTGGCAAACAAGCTCTGTGCTCATCCGTCACGTGTACCACACACAGGACTGTCTCAGTTCTAGATCACTGACAGTCAAATACTATGATCTGAATGAAAATAACTGATATGTTAAGGTGATAAAACTACAGGTACCTGATCCTTTTTCTCTTCAATGTTTTCACATATAGGTTTGTCTCTCTCTCTCACACTCTTCCACATGCTCCGATCACTCTGACAGAACATACCCACATTATGCTTCATTCAAACTGACAAGACAGGAACTTGGTCCAATCCACTCAGACTATTGCTTATGAGCATCTAGCAGTGACTTGGGGTAAGTCACTTCTGTCAACCAGAAACCAGCCTTCCCTTTGTCTAAGAACTGATGTCTGGAGGCTTTTCTGGTATCTTGGGCCTTTATCTTTTAAAAACAACCTTCTTCTATATCCTCCACATTCCTTAACCTCACCTTTGGGCTATTTCTGCTTCCTTCTGCATGCCTTCTTTCCCATTTCTAGGTTTTCCTGTGTACATTACAAACAGATTTCCAACAGCTCTCCTTCTAGGCTGCCACAGTTTAAGGGAAAGGCAGTAGGCCAATGCCAACCGTGATGTCCAGAAGCAAAAACAGATGGTAAAAAAATTAACATCTCAAAATGAATCACGATTCTACTTTAAGGAAAAAAGAAAAGTAGCACAAAGGAGAAAACCCACAGAAGTTTCTATCAAATATCCTGTCACCTTTCTGTACTAACATATTCTTTACAACCAAAATTAAATCAGATTTGTTAAGCTACTTTTAATGTAAACTTAAAAAACTTTTCTTTTATAGAAAAAGGTTACCTCAAGTGATTGATTTCACTCATAGAACAAACATTTATTGAGGAACAAATAGGTTCCTGGTGCTGTAGGAGCACTCAGAGAGCACAAAGTCTAGCTGGCTTTTTGAGAGACCTGCTTGAGGCATCATGGTGTTCAGAAACTGCCTGTGAGTTTGGTAATTCTCTTATAATTTTAATAAATATCTGATGTTATTAGGAGCATTTTTATTTTTTTTCTTGGTCTACTTCAATTTAAACACAATGATTTCAGATATCCCCCTTACTTACAACACTTCTCCCGTTCTATTCTAACTCCTTGATGCTGACGTTTCTCCCCCACTATAGTGTGATCCCTTTGAGGGGAGGGCACGCATTGCTCATCTCTCTCTGTACACCTCCTCACTGGCATAGGTTTTGTTGACGTCTCCACTTGTGGTCTCCAGCACCTCCCTCCCACACCCTCTATCTCTTCGTCTTTCTTCACACACCTGACTGTCTGCTCTAGGCTGGCTGTTCCCCATTTAAAAACACATTTCTCTTCTTCGATTGCAGTCTCCTTTTACCAAAGGCTTTACAGCCTGCCAGGAAGTGTGTGGGCTTTCCTTAATCTACATTATGTACAATTACTTGGTTTGATTTTATGTTCACCTATGCTGTTTATGCTAGAATATGATTTCCTTGAGGGCAGAAACATAATCTCTTTCTATTCCCTAACTCCCTCTTCCTACAACAGTGTAAAGTCTAAATCATCCTGGGTCTGAATTATCACATTTCTTCTCTCAAAGTCCAGGAGCCACTAAAAAATCTAACATAAAATTTTCACATGAAAGAGAAAAAAAGGTATGTATGCTACAAAAAGGAAAATATAAACTAAAAAATAAAAATAAGGATTAACAAATTAAACTACTACTAGAACTTTGGGAAGGAAAGGCTACCAATCAAATACATTTCCAAAAAGTAAGAATTCCACATATTTATACATAGAAGACAATAAAAAACATTTAATCATTCTAACGTGGCAGTTTTAAAACAAGGACTGGCTGTGTTAAAAAAAACGGAATGTTATAAAGGTAGGTATACCTTATGTACTGCCCCCATCAATAACAGACTTATAGAGGATTTGGGGAAAATAATGTAATTTAAAACGACACTTTTTTGTCAGCCCAATTCTTTGATTTTATAAGCAGAAAGGAAAAAATCTCTGTGGGAGAATGGATATGTCTCTGCAAAAATGAGGGGGGAAAAAAAACTATGGGTGGCCTTAGAGTTCATAGTATTAATGCATCTTTCATGTGGCATATACTTAGAAGTTTTACCATCCCCATATAATGGAATAAGACCAGAATAATGTGGGATGTTCAGAGAAACACCTTAGATTCTGGAAGGAAACTGTTCACATTTTAAAAAGGATGGATAAAGCTACCTTTCAACATATTCTCTTGTATCTAGTTGTGTGTTTTAAAATGCAGGAAATTTAGCTCCATTTTTACAATGAATGAATTTGTTCAAGTGGCTGAGAGACATGAATTCGGATGGAGAACCTTTAATTCAGAATCTTCACTTTCCAGTGGTGGGACCTTCCTGTTCTGCTTTGTAAGCAATGAAATTCCAACACCCAGATGAGTTCAGAAATGGAGGCTGGAAAGCTACAGAACAGACCCAAATTTGATTCCTTTCTCTGTCTTAATGATCTTCTGTGGCATCCAACAGACAACTGGTTCCATAGAAACCAGAATGATTCCTCAAGAAACGTACAGAGAGAAGTGTGACTGTGGGGAGGGGAAACAGAGCAAAGAGTTAACCGACTCTATCAGCCCAATCTTCTTCTCAAAGATTCTGTCCTCTATGGTAGCCTGCCACGTTCCACCCAACAGCTGCTCATGATAATCAATGTCTGACAGATCAGAGAAAGCCCTTAATGTGTCGCCAAGGGGCAGTTCAACAGATGGCATGGTGACTTACAACCAGAATCATTAATTACACTGTCTTATTAGTCCCGGGGCACAGTGCTGAAAATGCTTCCTCAGCGAAAGATGAGCATTTCAGATAAATGACCGTCTGGTACTGCCTGTGAAACTCCCTTTAGGATTTCTGGTCAGTGCTGACTTCTAAAGCCACGACATACTATTTTGACAGCCGTTTCCCATCTTCCATATTCAAGCTGGCTAGCAATATGAAGTTCCCACTACCACTACCCATCATGGCTCTCACAACCACTGCAGGTAAGGGTAAAAAGTGCCGATCACTCATTTCCCCCCTCAAGTCAGATGTGTGAAAGGCAAACACAATCTCAGTCACTAGGGCTAGAAGCTCAATTTTTCCTCCCTCTGTGCCAGAGAACGGGTATTTCCATAGTGCAGGGAGGCGGGGGGGACCATACCCCCCCATCTATGCCAAGTGGAATTTAAGAGGTTTTCCTTGTAATGCAATGTGATTGATTCTCCAACTCAAAACTGGCCTCCCTTAACAAAACCAGTGCAGCAAACTCTTTTCCACACCTTTTAAAAAGAGAAGAATAGGCACTCCTGAAAAGGAAGCCTAGCAGCTTAGGGTAAGCAAGGTTTCCCAAAGGCCCGCACTTCTGGCTGTCATCCCAAGGGATGAAGCATTGAGGTTAAACCACGATGTACTTAATTAAGAAGCCAAACAAGTACATAGCAAGGAACTGTTTTCGAACCTCCTCCCAAGGACACTCAGACTAATGTCCTCACTCAGGGTAGAAGGGAGTTCCTTCTCCACAGTTTGAGAACACGGCTCCATAAACATTACTGTGAAATTTTAGAACTGACTACAGACAGAGCTTGGAGACTGCCTACTTACTGGCCTTAGTATGGATACAAGTCAGAAATAAACCTCAATATGACCCAAAGAAAGAAATTTTTAAGCACGTCCCAAATACTACCAAATAAACGTTCTTTGGTTTTGCTTACCTCCTCTATTCTTTCTGTACTTCAATTTATAATTTTTTTAAAAAATTTAAGTTCAAACTAAAGTGATATTTAGATTTTAAATGCTATGATTAAGAGTTCTCTGTTTGTTTCCTGCAATCCAATCTGTTCTTTCCTGGACACATAAAAATGTAACTTCAATTTTCAAGTAGGCTCAAATAATTATGGAGTCTAATAAATGTTCCCATTTCATGAATTTTTAAAAAAGACAAAAATGTGTTAATGAAGGCATTATAAAAATCTCCTAATGTGGGCTACAGGAAGGAAAACTAGGGAACTCTGGGTCTGCCTTGCAAAATACTCACTTCTAGTTTTTTCTCCTTTTCTGACAAAACATCTTTCTGGTTCTGGGTATACTCCACCAACATCCGAGCCAGCTGGCGCCGGTCTTCCAGTTCTGCCGCCAGACGCCCATTATATTCTGCTAGTAACAGACATGCTTCATCCACTGTTTTTGAAAGACGTTCAGCTGCCTCTTTGTCTACGTACAAATGGATCAAAAAAATAGAGACAATATACAAATTACATAGGCACAATTACAAACATTTCTAGGGGAAGGTTAACAGTTTCTCTCCCAGAGTCCAAGAATAAGCCAGAACCTTTGAACAATTGATTGGCTGACTGAGAAATCCAAAGGCACTCGCTCCCATCAACAAGATAGGACATTTCTGAATTACCTGAAGTGAGGCAATTAGACAGGGAGGGGAATCTGGCAAAGGATTTCTAAATGCCTATTCCTGTAAAAGTTTCACAAATAAAACAAGCAGAAAGAGACATTTAAAATCATGCTTGAAATGATTTTTCCTTGCCTCTGAGATTTCCAAAGTGCTTTTGTTTATATAATTTTGTTAAGTGTTCTTTTGCACATTCTTCTTAAGTAAGAAAGGAAGCACTCGTCTCTTAAGTGTGAAAACGCATATGGGTTCGGTATCATTGTTAGCTGAGGAGGTGGGACTCAAAAGCAGGTTTCTAATATGAACGTATAGGACTCCACCTCTTAAACCATAAACCCTGAGCCTGGATGTAATGAGCTCTCTCCTGTATTGTGCAAAACACAGAGTCTGATAAAGACAGAGGCTTTCAAATTCCTTTGAACATGACCCAAAGAAAGAAATACACTTTTTGACACGTATATAAGAAAAAAAGAAACAGAAGTTTCATAAAACAATACCTACCCTTACTATGTGCAAAAGGTTCTAACTACTATCCTATTACATTTTTAAAAAATGTTGGTCATTACCTCCCAGACTGATTTCCTGACCAATTAACAAGTTGCAACTATTGGCTTAGGGAAAAAAAGAAAAAAAAAAAACTATGCTGAAGTCTCTTAGTATGAGAAAGGATATTCTTAGAAGTAGTGAGCAAAGGCTCAACACATTAGGAAGTGAGAGGAAGAAACAAAAGGAAAAAGTAGGAGGATGTGTATTTGTATTTATAAAGAACTGGGTGATGGTGATATTAGAACTTTAAATATATAGATCTCTCTGTTTTTTTTTTAAAGGCCTGTAAAGATCAAAACAGTAGGGTAGTACTTTGAAACAAAGAACACCAGAGACTCCAGTGTCTTATGGAACAACCTAAAAGGGAGTTACATAGTGATGCAGATACACTGGTCCCTACGAATGCAGGTCATCAGAGGTGAGAGACCTCAGCATTTTCATGGGTGACTGGGATTTAAGTATCCCTAACATGGCATCTGTTAGGCAAACATTCTGTCTGGCTTTTAGATGCCTTCTTAATATCAATATTGGGAGATGAACTGTTGAGGGATTCCACACTGGGTCTGATGCCGGAGATGAGGCATTTCAACTCTCCTCAGGGATAAGGAAATAAAAGAATGCTCTTAGTGAAAGAAAGGAGGGAGCAAAACAGAATAAATCCCGTCCCAATGTCCCCAATCTGGTTCTATGACATATATGGAAAAAACAACACACAGAGGAAAGAAAAGAGACAATCTGTCATGGAAGGTAGAAGACAGCAAAATTGATTATTCTAGATTGGTGGTACAGTCTGAACGAGCTATTGGGGCTGTTAGGTTGGTTTTAGCTTTGTCACTGCTTGAGTATATGATCTCTTTTTTTTTTAATGACTAAAATGTTTCACTGTCCAGAGCAAAAATGGCAAGGAAAACACCAAGATATTTAAAAATCAATTCCTACCTCTAAGAACTGTATGATAGTAGACAATTCATTTACACAAATAATTACAATCCAGAAATATAATTTGTAATAGTTTATGAGTTATAGAAATCATGCAGTCAAAACGTAGACATAAGACGCTCACTTCAGGGAAGCTACCCGCAGCTGTACTCCTGCGCTCTGCCCTGCCGGTTATACAAGGTGAGTGGCTGTGTGCCTCTTTCCGCCAGCCTCTGCTTGTGTACTGGCATCCCATTCCCTCTTCCTTACCCAAAAATATTCACTTTCTGCAACTGTCCCCTATCTTTCCCTATGCATCCCCAATTTCTCTCTCTCCCTCTTGGAGTACTACCATCAGCATACAAACATGCTGGTCTATCTTCCGCAGACCACATCACTGTCCAGCTACTGCCCATTTCTTTGCTCCCCTTTACAGCAAAACTCCTCAAGAGTTGTCTATATTCCCTGTATCTACTTCCTCTCCTCCTATTATCCCTTATACTCACTGCAATCAAGCTTTTATACCCACCAATCCTCTGCTCAAAACCTTCCAATTAGCTTAACAAATATTTGAGCTCCTCTGACAATGTTCTAGGCCCTCAGGCAGAGCAGGGAACAATACAGGCAAATAATCTCTGCCCACAAGGAGTTTATATTCTCAAGTAGGAAGAGAAACCATATACTGTATCTTACTTATTTATGAGAACTACAGAGAAAAATAAGGCAGAGGAGAAGGAATGGAAGATGGGGAGTAGGAAGGAGGGAAACTGCAATTCAAATACGGTAGTCAGGGTAGGCCTCACTAAGGCAATAGGTAAACAAAGACATACCTGGGGAAGTTGGATGTAATGGGTCTGACGTTCAAAGGGGAGGTCAAAGCTAGAGATGTAAGTTAGGGAATCATCAGCATATATCAATGGTTATTTAAAGTCATGAGAATACCAAAAAACCATACCCGCTGCCAGAGAATCAATTCCAATTCATAGTCATCAGATTGCATAAGGCCAATTATCAGTGAAACTAGCTGGGGTAGAGGACTAAGTACTCAACATTAAGAGGTCAAGGAGACATGAGGAAACCAGCAAAGAAGCTGAAAAGGCATGGCCAGTGAGAGAGGAGGAGAGTCAGGCTAATGTGGGGTCCTAGCTTTCCACTCTGCTATAACAAATTACCACAGACTTAGTGACTGAAAAATGACACAAATTTATTATCTTATGTTACCGGAGGTCAGAAGTCAGAAATCAGTTTCACTGGGCTAAAATCAAGGTGTTGACAGGCTTGTGTTCCTTCTGGAAACTGCAGGGGAAAGAATTTGTTCCCTTGCCTTTTTTAGCTTCTAGGGGCCTCCTGCATTCCTTGGTTCATGGCCCCTTCCTTAATCTTCAAGCCAGCAGCATAGCATTCTTCAAATATTTCTCTTTTCTCTCTACTGACTTCTGCTTCCATAGTCACATCTCATTCTATGACCCTGGCCATCCTATCTCCCTCTTGCAGAAGACCCTCTAATTATACTGGACCTACCTGGGCAACTGAGAATAACGTCCCCATCTCAAGATCCTTAACTTAATCACATCAGCAGAGTTCCATCTGCCATGCAAGGTAACACATTCACAGGTTCCAGGCATTGGGACGTGGACATCTTAGGGGCAGGGAGGGAAGGGGTCACTGCTCTGTCTACCACACCAAGTAAACACTTTCAGGAAGAGGAAATGATCAACTGGGCCAAATGTAACTGAGGTCAAGTTAAGATGAGGATAGAGACACCACCATTGGACTCAGCAACATTGAAGTCATCAGTAACTTTGACGAAAGCAGTTTCAATGAAGCAGAAGCAAGAGAGAATAGGAGGAAAAGAAGCAGAGACAGATGAGCACAGACAATCCATTGAGGGTGTCATGCTATCAAGAACAGAGAAACAGGACAGTAGCTGGAAGATATAGTCAAGAAAATGTTTCCTATGTGGGAAAAAAATACATGTTTTATGCTATTGAGAATAATCCAGTAGAAGAAAAAGAAGAAGAAGAAAAAAAAAACTGAAGATGCAAGAGAAAGGAGACTTGTTAGAGCAATGTCCTTGGGTAGGTGAGAAGAATCAAGTCGAACACACAAGTAGAGGGCTGGTTTAGAAAACATCACATCCATCCACAGAAACAGGAGGAAAAGCCAGCACACAGCCAAGGTGTGTGACTTGTTTTCCCAGCCACATTTAGCTATGTAGGTACAAGAAAGGAATAGAAAAGAAGTTGGATTTAACCAGTTTGAGGATTCTTCCAGGAGTCTACAATGAAGGAGAAGAGAAAAAGGAAGTTGTCAGGGAGTGACTATAAATATATATCATGGACTCTAAGCTGGGGGAAGAATAAAATGAGGACATAAGGGGAGTGAAGACTAAGAAAACTTAGAGGGATCAGTGGATTGTAGGTACCAGCAGGGTTGAATTGCTGGAGCTGGGGAAGCAGAGGGAGTGAGCGAAAATACTTCTTGTATCACTTAGAAGGTTTCCGTGGTGTTTCTCCAACTAAGCACTCTCCCGCCTAAGGTCTTTACATGGACTGTTCCCTCTGCCTGGGTCGTACTTCCTCCCCCCACCCCACCCCCCACAACAGCCTCACAGCTTGTTTCCTCATTTTCATGGTTAAGAGTTGGGCTACTAACCAAAAAGGTTGGCAGTTCGAATCCACCAGCCACTCCCTGGAAACCCTATGGGGCAGTTCTACTCTGTCCTACAGGGTCACTATGAGTCCGAACCAATTCGACAGCAATCGGTTCTGCTCAAATATTATCTCAACAGAAAGTCCTTCCTTGGTCACATTTAAACAATATCTTCCCCAATCATTCTCTGCGCCCATACTCTGCTTCATCTTTCTTCTTGGCATTTAACTCCTAACCACTGGGGTGGGCCAGGAGTCTGGGTGGGATGCCAACAGCATCTGCCACACAGTGGGCCTTGAATATTTGTTGAATGAAGCAAATATTTCATGACTGACCTTGATTTCCTTTAGATGGATATGGAGGAAGTTAGAGAAGTGGACAAGTCAAGGAACTAAAGGGGAGAAAACGGTGGACCTCGGAAGACAGTGGAAATAAAGTTCTGGGCTTTTATAAGGGAAAGAAGAGTTTTGCAGCCTAGGTTGGAATCCCGAGATCCACTACTCATGTGACCTTGGGTAAGACACCTAACCTCTCAAAGCCTTAATATCTTCCTATGCAAATACGGGGATATACAATTCAGCAATCTCAAAAAATTATCATGAAGAGCAGAAGTACCTAGCACAAAGTATAATCTACAAATATTAGTTCATGGTTCATTCCCTCCTTTCAATTTCCCATGCATAAAGTGGGAATAACATCAACTGCCCTTCCTTGTTAATGGCGGGGGAGGGAGGAAGGGGAGGAGGGACCATCACCATTAATGCAAAATGACAAGACTAACAATACACACCTGGAGTTCCCGGCAGCAGAAGCACTATAATCTACGGGGTGTGGCAGCACACATTGTATAAATCCCATAGCACTGTATCAAACTTTTTTCTTTTAGTAAGAGGGTCATGAGTTAATGCTTCCCCTACCACTCCCCTGCCCCCCAATAATTTACACTATGTTTTCAACAGGCCTTACTTAGAGTGCCATAGGTTGTGGCCTCCCAGCATTTCTGTATTAATTCCTAGAATCACTATTCAAGCTTTGACTATTCCAGCAGCTTCACTGTTCAGCATATGAGCTATGTATACAAATCCCAAGACGGCAGAGCATTTCGCATGGAAAGTCTATGCCTGCAGACATAATCATGTCCTAGGATTTGACACAATAAGAGATACTTTCCTCTTTCCTTATCTTTCATCCAGAATCTACCTTCTCACCTGTTATTTTTTCCAAAAGAGAAACATCTTGCACTTCCTGGGGCAGAGAAGCAATTTTCTGTCGGACAGTAGCATCCCCTGATGCAGCATTTTCCAGATCCTGCAAAGCTTTGATTAGTTCCTCAGTCTGTACAATGAAAACACAAACAACACTATCCATTAAGAGATATGGTGGTTTGAAGAAAATTAGTTGGAGTTAAATGAGGTGGAGACAAATTCTAAATCCTGTCTTTCCTGACATTGAAAAAAACTGTTCTTAGCCCCAGAGCTTACACTGAAGTCAATAATATGAATTCTAAGATAACGTATACAATTAATTTTTCTAAGTCCTTAGGAGAACAAGAATGAAATTCTGTATAATTCTTTTTAAAAAAAAATTTAAAAGAGCATGTCTTTGGCAACTAAGGAAAGAGAGTCTGGTTCATATTGCTTAGTTTCAAATGATGCATGATTTCCAGTACATAACATGAGATGTTTGTCAACTGTATTTTGACTGATTAAATGAAATGTACATACCTACTTCAATTCTTTCTTGGGTTTGCTTTGCAAACAAAGGTGACATTTTCATTTTGGCAGCCACTCCCAAAATTAAATGTGTCAAACTCATTAATTATAAACAAAGGAGCAAAAAACTGAGAAGAGCAAACAAAGAATGTACGGTCTGTGTATATGAAAGAAGGGATTTATTAAATTGTCAGAAAACACAGAATGCTAACAAGTTAAAACCAAAAATCAAACCCGCTGTCGTTGTTGACTCTGACTCATAGCGACGCTACAGAACAGAGTAGAACTGTCCCACAGAGTTTCCAAGGAGCGGCTGGTGAATTCGAACTGCCAACCTTTTTGGGTAGCAGCCAAGCTCTTAACCACTGTGCCTCCAGGGCTCCGCTGACAAGTCAGCCAGTCCATAACAACCTAGTAGTAAATGACTCTGGAGGTGACAGTTAGATTATACTGAAAGTGGATAATTAAGGCTGTTTGAGTTATAGTTTTTAAACCTAAAGATATATGACCTAACAGTGCTATCACTAAGGAGCCCTGGTGGCACAGTGATTAAGCACTCATCTGTTAACCAAAAGGTCAGAGGTTTAAACTCACCAGGCACTCTGTAGGAGAAAGATGCAGCAGTCTGCTTCCGTAAAGATTACAGCCTTGGAAACCCTAAAAAGGGCAGTTCGACTCTGTTCCATAGAGGTCGCTGTGAGTCGAAATTGACTTGATGGCAACGGGTTTGGAGTTTTTGTTTTTTTTTTTTAAATGTAATAAAGTAAAGCTGTTTTGGGCAAAACGAGAGGCAGCATAACCCAATGAAAAGAGAATGGGCTCTGAAGTCAGAGGCCTAGACTCAAATTAAGACACTGGACAAGTTACTCAATCTGCCTCCTTGGGCCTCATTTTCTTTGACTGTAATTAAGTAAATAAATAAAATGAAACAACTGCGCAGAACTCATAAGTTAACTTATATGAAAGGCCTGGCAATAAAAACACATGGTTAAAAACTCAGTAAACGCAACTCCCTGTTTTAATATTTGGAGCCCTGGTGGTGCAGTGATTAAGAGCTCAGCCACTAACCAAAAGGTCGGCAGTTCAAATCCACCAGCCACTCCTTGAAAACCCTATGGGACAGTTCTACTGTGTCCCACAGGGTCACTATAAATTGGAATTGACTTGATAGCAATGGTTTTTTTTTTGGGGGGGGGGTTTGCTTTAATATTTAAATAGGTTACAGTGTAGCAAATTTGCTATTACAACACTGTAACCTTATTGACTGTCCTTATAAACTAACTAGTTGTTTATTTATAAAACAACTGTGCTACTAGAGGCAGGCCCTGACAGAGGATTTTTGAATGTCTTTGTAACATTATCTACCCCTTTCACAAAATTCTATTTTTTAAAAACATTTTTAATTTCTAGGAGTGAAAAAAAAAAAAAAAAACAAGTCCAAGTACTTTAAAAAATAAAGAATCCATCCTAGAGTCAAGGCACACAAAGACAAAGGCAAGCCTGCTGTTTGGCAACCTTCATTGGTGGATCTTGCACCCAGTGCCTCGCGTGCTGCCCTCTGGTGATTCCATACTATTGGCTACTGGCGCCACCTTGTGGCCATCATCTTCAATCAGAAGTCACTTCACTAAGCCAGTCTGCCCTACTCTCTGGGGGTGGTTAAGACATACCAATAGGGGTCCTGCAGAAGGATCTTGTGGGGAGTAACTTCCAGGGTAGTCGTCATCCTCCTCCTCTTGTATCTGCTGAAAAGTTCGCTTCAGAGACTTCTTCTCTTCTGTTACTAGAAGAAAAAAGTGACAAATTAGAGTCATAAATGCTGCAGATAGTCAAAATGTTATGCAAAATGGGCCACATGTTAAAAAAAAAAAGGGCAGAAGGGGTGGGCATTTTCAGAGATGGCTTAACATCAACTTTTATGCCAGGTATTTAAAGTTGGTCGTAGTTCCCCACGCTATTGAAAAGAGTCAAATAGGCTTTGGTCTGTCATCTCTATCTCTGATTGACTCGCTGGAAAAATACTATTTAAACAAGCATCTAAAAGTGAAACTTGCCAAAACCATCACATTTAATTTAAAAATTTGTATCTTAGAAACAAAAAGTTAATAGGAGAAGTAAAATGGTAGAAAACCCATCAGACAATGTAATGAAGCAAGCCAATCTCTGCAAGCGTTCAGAGAACATACTGCATATAAATGTGATATACTTCCCAAGGATTTTAGAAAATGGGAGAAACCCATAAATAAAGTTGTGTCAAAAATTCTAAACACAACTATCTTTTAAATTATCCCTTTATAAACAAAACAAACCTAATTTTACTTTAAAATTAAATATAACCATTAGTAAGAAATATGATTGATAGTATTATTTAAACTGCCATTTTAAAATTAACCACTTTTGGAGCTGACAGGCTACATTTTTTATCATCTGTACTGTATGCTTTTAAATTGTTATGATGGATGTGTTAATTCCAAAACCATTCCTTTTACATCAAACTGGACAATACAAAATAAATACCAGAATAACAAATTCTGGTTTGGCAAGTAAAGAAACTATCGGACACCTAACTGTGGCAGGCACTGCAATAGTTTATTTACACTTAATCCTTCCCACAATTCGAAGACATATTAACCTCATTATATGGGTGAGAAAATAAAGGTCCAGGAAGGTTAAATACCCATATAAAGGAATGACTCCTAAACCTGTGCTCTTTCCATTACAACTCAAATTACTTCTCACCACATAATTACCTTCTCTGTCAAAAAAGGGGGATACCATGCACCTGTCTCCAAACGCACCATAAGTTATAGATAGAATAATGCACACTTCTGCTTAAACATTTTGTTTTGGAATCAAGCATGTAGTCACTGTTCTCTACCTTATACAATAACTGACCAAACTTGTTTGAAGTGAAAGTCAAGTCAATACTGTGGGTTTTATTTTTTAATGTTTTTTGTTTGTCTGTTCTACTAGAAAAAGAAACATCAACATTTGCAATGTAGGCCATCCTTGCTTTGCATGATTCTGATATACACGGATTTCTGTTACCATGGTTTATGGTTTAGTGAAATGACATCAGTCCCCCAACAATATGGTTCGAATTTCAGTTACCATGGCATAATAACTATGAGTAATTGGATAAAGTACAAACTTCGCCGCCAACTCTTTGGTTCACAAATCATTACATAAATCATAGATGTGCATCATGATCAATGACCAATCATGTTGCTTCTTTCAAAGTCTGTCAGCGACCAATCACTGCACATCTGTTATGCAGTTTATGTACAGACAGCCAAGTGTTTAGTTGTGTTGTTTCCTTGTCTCCCAATGATAAAATCCACATGACATTTGAGAAAGATGAATAATTGAAAGAGGGAACTGGTCAACAAAGATGAAAGTGCAGCAAAGAAACTGAAACTAAACGAATGCTGAAAGTGAAATTTGAATGGAACGCACGTGGAGTTACAGCTGGACATGGAAATGCTGACGCTGCCACCATTCTAGACACTCTACACAGACAGTCAGAGGAACTGAGCAAAGGTGAACTTAGCAACATAAATGAAGAAAGCGGCTATGCGAAAAGGATGACAATGTCCCACAGGAATGACGCCAGCAAAAACTTCATATCTAAAGGAACCCTCAGAGCTACTTCATGACACTGAAAGTAGAAAGGATCAAATGTTGGAAGTTGAGTCAAACTTAGAAAGGAGTATGACAATTCACCGAGGCATAGAAAAGATGTTTGCTCCATATCATAAATTACACAATGAGAGGGAGAAGGCAAACGCTGTTATTGATAAGTTTGCTACAAAGTAAACATACTTTCATTCTCAATCTTTATATTTTAAATTACAGCATAGTAAATACTGGTTTCACTATCTTTGTTTCCCTATACATTTATAATCAACAGTAAGATAGTTTTCAACGCTTTGACAAAAAAAGTTTTAAAAGTGTCACAGGACAATCGTAATCTTTCCTACGATGATTACGATAGTTTTGCATGGTCTCAGCTTTCATGGTCATTTTTACAGTCCCACACAACCATGACAAAGTAAAGACTGCTATATTTTTAACATGGAAAATCTATTAGGATATAATTTACATATAAAATATCTAACAGTACTCTGCATGCACTACCTCCCTAATTACACCTACTCCTCACTTACAGGCATGGTCAGGTTCCAAAGACCAGGTCATTGTATGAAAATTGGCATTATGCAAAAATAGAAGATGATCACATAGATCACAAAATGGAGATGACTACACCATTACAAAACTGCCAGATTACATCATCACATAACTGCCAAACCACTGAGAATCATGGCCCAGCCAAGCTGACACATAATCTTAACCATCACAGCTAGTGTTACTCTTGCCTCAAACCCTGGCGTTCGTTACTGCCAGACATATGTCATTAACGCACAAGATAGTCGGATGGTAGATTTTTTGCTATTGTAACTGCAAAATGTCAGGTAAATGAGACAGTTTATAAGTGAAGGGTAGATGCAGAGTGCGGTATGCAGGGCTTCAAACCCAGTTTGGTCCAGTTTGACTCCCTGCTGACAATCTGCATGTCTAACAAGCTCCCTGCTGAGCGAGAATTTGCATTTCCAAAAAGTTCCCAGGAAGTTATACCTAAGAATCACCTGACCAGAGGGTTAAATTGGACCAAACTGGTTCAAAGCACTGGTGGCATGTTGTATGACCAATGCAGACATTAGCTACTGCAGCATCAAAGTGGCCTCGGGTGAAGGGTGGCCACTAGAATGTAAGTACCTCAACAGCAAAAAAGAAAAAAAGTTTTGCTTGCTTCCAAGCACCTGGAAGAGTGCTCAATAATTGTTAAATATGCTAAACCAAAACCAAACCAAACTCGTTGCTGTCAATTCCGACTCATAGCGACCCCATAGGACAGAGTAGAACTGCCCCATAGGGTTTCCAAAGAGTGGCTAGAGGATTTGAACTGCTGACCTTTTGGTTAGCAGCCAAGCTCTTAACCATTCATTGCACCACCACGGCTCCCAAATATGCTAAAGAAGGTGGAAAAGAGTCAAAACTTGAAATCCTTCCATTTTCAAAGTCCCATACAGAAATTACCATATGTAAAAGTCACATATCACTTAATACCTCAGAACATTTAGAATCGCTGAATTTTGGAACTGGAAAGCCTTAGATCAACCCATGTCTGTGCTTTCCCACCTCAATTTTCAGACGAAAATATCAAGGCCCACAGGTTGTGATTTGTACAAAGTCATAGAATTCTTTAAGTCTGGATCCTACAGCCAAAGTCTTCTAATCCAGAATTCTTTTTACCACTTCATGCTGCTACTCAAGACTGAAATCAAACTGATGGAAATAATCATAGGGTCATTTCTGTCCTTTGCCATCCTGATGGAAGAGAGTGTAATTGGAGCTGCTAACCATTACCATCCCACTGTTCCAGTTATCTCCTATCTCCACTTGGAGGACCTACTGGTGCTATAAACCCAAGACTTCTGGAAATGAATTACTCATCAATTCCCCCATAGGGTGCCTCCCTCCCTGAGCTACCTACTTTAGTTATCAGTAATTCCTCTTGCCCCATATTCCAAGTACAAAACCTTAAAGACCACTAGAATCTCTCCCAAAGTCCCATCTTCTAGCAGATTCCATACCTCTCAGGGATCTTACATACCCCCTCTCTGCTCTTTCCTGGTCTCTGATCAGCATTCTGCCTTTCATCATAGTCTAGACCACTGTCCCAACTGGTCTCCCTGCCTCTAGCTGCTCCTTCTCTAACTTAGGCAACACTCAATTATTAATCTTCCTAAAGCTGAGTTCTGACCTTGTCATGTCTCTATTCAAAAACCTAGAATGGCATCTAATGATCTTACAATACCCTAGGTTGAAAGCCTAATGTCATCTCGAGTACTCCTCTTCCTCAGTCATCATCCTTTCCCTCTGAACTCCCACAGTACTTGTTAATTGCTGTCCAGATGGCTCCAACTCATGGCGAGCTTACGTATAATGGAACAAAATGTTGCCTGGTCCTGTGCCATCTTCATGTTGGTCGGTATATCTGAGTTCATTGCAGCGGCTATTGTGTCAATCCATCTCATTTTCGTTCACTCTACCAAACAGGATACCCTTTTCTAGTAATTGGTCTTTCCTGATGATGTGTCCAAAGTAAGTGAGTCAAAGTCTCACCATCCTCACTTTTAAGGCGCATTCTAGTTGTATTTCTTCCAAGACTGATCTGTTTGTTCTTTTGGCAGTCCATGTATAGTCATGGTATATATTCTTTGCCAACACCACAGTTCAAATGCGTCGATTCTTCTTCTGTCTTCCTTTTTCATTGTCCAGCTTGGGACTTCCTTTTTAAGTACGTGGCACTTGCTACTCTGTATGGCTACTGGCAGGCACAGGCCTTTCCTTTCTGATAGAAACGTTGTCTTGTTCCTTTACATTCTTAAAGTACCTAGAAAAGCATCAACAGACCTGAGTTCGAAACCTCTCAAAGGCAGAGGAGGCATGGAGCCTGGAAAGTGCCAGTGTGGTACCACAAATGACTACCATTGCTTCCCTTTACACACACAGACACAGCACTCTGGTAACGCTACCTGGACTAATCTGAGCAGTTAGTAGTTAGGATGCCTAAGATTCTCAATCAAGTCAGACAGCCATTAAAAATAACCTAGGAAAGCTATCAGTCCTGCTGCGAATTTAAGATAAGGCACCCTTTCCACGATCAACTTGACTTCAAATGATGGTACTTAACACTCCCTTTTTCACTCACTCAACCACCTTGTTTACAGGCAAGGCAAACACTACAGTTGGCCGGTGTCCCTCTGTCCTTATATTGCACACCTTCTATTCTATCCTCCAACCTGTCCCTGTGTCTCCAGGGGGCCTTGTGCTCCACTAACCTTCAAGTAATCCAGGTTACCTAAGGGTTTATAGCATGCTTCTTGGAGCCCTGATTACGGTAGAATTGCAGACACTATGGCAGAGCATGAAACTAATTTTAGGACAAAAAACTTGCCTGAAGGTTCCCAAATCACATTACAAAACACAGTTATCTACCAAAGCTGGATCTTCTAAAGGATCCACTTGACATTTTCTGGGATTTAAAAAAAAAAAAAAAAAAAAAAAACCCACAGATCTTGTATTACTTTTACAACCAGAAAAGAATCAGTGAATATTGTTTGCGAAAGCTCCTCACTCTTTGTTCCCCCTAGAACCTAAAGGAAATTGTTTTAAAAGCACCTTAAATTTTACTTGTGGACTTGCAACAAATAAAAGGCTACCACTTGAGGCACAGTTCTAAACGCACTTTACCCTATCATCTCACTGGACTGACCAGCCGAGTCCAGACTTAGACCCAGGGATGCTGGCCCTGGAGTTCGTCCTCTTAAGCCACTATACTCCCCAGGCCTTCACAAACTCTGGGGGACTGAAGATACTAAAAGTCTCCTCCTACTTTTGCTACTGGTTCACATTTAGAAACTCAGAATATTAGTTATTAGAACTGAGGGGGGTGGAGTCACCTCATGGTCCTGCCAACAACAACCTACCTGCATTATCTCAAGTAACCCTCAACAACTCTAGGAGGTATTACTATTAATAACCATATTGTACAGTGAGGAACTTGGGATTCAGAGAGGTCAAATGCCATGCCCAAGGTCACACAGCTCAGAAGTCTGATTCCAGACCCATGTTCTTGATAGGAAAGCTGGGTGACCTGTTCATGAATTCCTATTATAATTCAAAACTACTGAATCCATGTGCTTTTAGGAAAAAGTACACTCTGGGAAGAACATAGTGAGATAGACCTGGATTTGAATTCTCCACTTACCAGCGATATCTCCTAGGACAAAATTACTGTTCCTTTTGGGCCTCAGAACCCTGGTGGCATAGTGGGTAAGAGCTACGGCTGCTAACAAAAAGGCTCGCAGTTCGAATCCACCAAGCGCTCCTTGGAAACCCGACGGGGCAGTTCTACTCTGTCCTACAGGGTTGCTATGAGTCAGAATCGACTCAACGGCAATGGGTTTGGTTTGGTTTTTTTAGTTATCCTCATCTGAAATATGAAAATAATACCAAATTCAGAAAGTAACTGTAAGGATCTAAAAAGAATTAACATGGAAAGCAGCCAGCAGGAAGGCTGACAAGTAAATCAATAAATGCTAGTTCCTTTGTAGCCTTTCCTTTCTAAATCCTTCTACAACTATATGATACTGCATGATTCATGTGTGACTCAAGCAAGTAATAAAGTTCCATTCAGTCAAGGAACACCGTCTGTTCCCAAGAAAAGAAAGACAACTTTTTTTCTCACACCTGGGGAGACAGGTACATAACTTAAATAAAAAACAGTTGCCATCAAGTTGATTCCAATTCATGGAGAACCCATTGGTATCAGAGTAGAACTCTACAGGGTTTTCAAAGGCTGATTGTTTTGGAAGTAGATCACTAGGCCTCTCTTCCAAGGCACCTCTGGGTGGACGCAAACCTCCAACCTTCAGTTGGCAGCCAAGCACGTTAACTGTTTGCACCACCCAGAGACTCCAACTTAAGAAATAGCCAGTTCTAAAACAGAATTCCTAAGCCATTCATTCTCCAATATTATAAGAACTGCCAAAGTTCCATAGAAAAATTTTTATCTCAAAGGTAAACTCTGAAGTTGTCTGCAGACAAAGAATTACCCATGAATCAAAGCTGAAATAGAAAAGGACTATTCAAATTTGGAAATAAACTTCCAGAGAACTCATTAACATTTTAAAGGATTGTGCAAAATATTCTGGTAACTCAGGTCCTAAAAAGACAATGAGAAGATGCAGCACTTAGCTAGGACTAATAAACACAAACACTGGAACTTTTTGATACTTGTTTTCTATCTTTACAGAATAAAGAGAAATTATCTTTATATTAGCTTATCCTCCACCCAGAGAAATACTGCCTATGTTATTGTTAATGTCTAGACTCAAAAAAATCAGAAACCCAACAGAACTATTTTCAAATCTACCACTGCCACAAATTCCCCAATTTGTCTGACTGCTCCCTGAGGGCAGAACTATTTCTCACTCCTCTCTCTCCCTCTCCTACAGCACCTAGCATAGTTATTTACTCAAAGCACACGTGCAGCAAATGCTTACTGAATTGAAATTCAACACTTAGCTTTAAACATCCTCTTCACAAAGCTCTCCTACCTGCCCAAAGGTGGGGGAAAAAAAAAATCAGTACTGTTCACCAATGAACTCTAAGGCAGAATAAAGAATGCTGGATAATTCCCCAACGCTGTACAGAATAGCTTCAAAGGACATAAAACAAACACTACCAGAATCCAAAGTAGAAAACATCTTGCTTTTCAGAAACTACAACCAGAATGACCCCAAAATTGTTTTCCATCAACTCCAAGTACAGCAACAACCTATAGTCAGAAAGCACTTATGTCACCCTTAGAAAGCCTCAAATCTTCAGTTTCATGGAAAAACTACCCCACCTTAAAATGCACATAATCTTGGACCTGGTAGAGCTCATGAGAGGCACTGATTAAAGGGTTGCTGAATGAATGATATTACCACGTATGCCATTCATAGTTAAGTTCTATAACAGAGACAGGTATGAAGTACCAGGGGAAGAAGCAGGGAATGGCTACATCTGTCCAACAAACCACAGGAGATGTAAGAATGAGAATAGCATTCTTGAAGAATGAGTTCATCATACAGGGAAAGGGGCAGGAGGACACTTCAGGCAGAGGTAACAGCAGACAGCAAAAGAAAGGGTACCAACAAAGCATCCCGAGGGGAAACTGCTGGTGATCCAATGGGGCCAAAGAGTATGGTGTACGTAAGGAGATAGCAGGAGAATCTGGAAAAGTAGACTACAGTTCAGATTATAAAGGGTCCAAAATAACACTACGTTAGTGCTTGGATATGATCCTCCAGGCAATGAGTGTGTATGCGATCAGATCAGATCATAGCTTAGAAACATGTCCTGCCAACTAGAGTTAAATCGCAGCTAGCCCAAAGCCAAATAACCACATAGCATTTGACCTTCTTACTCTTCTTTAAAGACAAAATAACATAAGCTCTTATGAAGGACTTGGTAAAATTCACACACATACATGTACATATTTTCTGAGGACGTCCTGGGTTCAGTAAAGACCAAAATCAATTTTAGGAAGCAAGCTAATAACCACAAAAGTATGTTCCAAAAACCACAGTAGTATTTAACAAAGCAAAGTTCTACAAGGGCTAAGGGACTCATCCACGATCCTATAGTAATTAATGGCAGGGCTAGGACAAAATCTTAGTCCAGGGTACTTGCTAGTTCACCACAATCGGGAACAATTTGTTATTCCATTCCTTTCCCTGGGGCAAGGAAAGTCTCTGTAAAGCAGAAGAGAGACAAGGAGAATACAGAACAAAAGTTAAGAGTGTGAGATGATGAATAGCGTGAGTACTAGAACCAGGCTTGCACACTGCGAGCACTACATAAATTCTCACCATCATTCATGATCATCTCTCTGAAGAATCATATAATCGCTGGTGGTTCACAGCAACCCCCACTGCAGCTTTTCATATTTGATTCGAAAGTAGGCAAAGACCAAGAGCTGTAAACATGTGGTGATGTTTCTACCTTTGGGGGGAGGGCTCTTGGAGTCCTCCATAGACAGCTTCAGCTGCTGTATGAACTCGCCGCCATACACACTTCTTTCTTGCCAGATGTTCAGCAATCTTTCTAAAGGTTTTTTACAGCCTTCATCTGCCTCCCTGCCCAGAAAAGATGAAAAGATATATATAAACTTAAGGTTTTTTTGTTTGTTTTTAATTAGGACAGACCTACTTATAAAAAAAAAAAAATCAACAACTGAATGATTTACATTTAAATAACAGAAGGAAAAGTAAGGTACATATTGTGACACTTGGATATCCAACTTGACCAGAAATTATATTCTTCCTGTTGTGGGTCGGAAAGGGAGATTATATTATAGAAGTAATCTTTTTTTCCCCTTTGAAAGACAGAGCAAATAAGGCAAAAAGCCAATGGCTGATTTTTACAGACACAATTATCAAAAATCGATCATAGCAATTGTGATAGCTTGCTTTTTAAGAAGACATTCTGCTGGAAATCAAAGTGAGCCAAAACTTTTAAGGACAGAAAAAATGATTACAATAAACCCAAAAGTTTAAAATGGGGAATAAATTCACTACAACTCATCAATGCTAACACATCAACATCTCTACATGCATAGATAAAATTGTGTACACACAGATATACTAACACTGATCTCAACTCTCTAAATTAACTACCTCATAATTATTTTAATTCTGAACTAGGTCTGTATTCCATATTTATACAAGAGTGTCTAACAGATCATTTTTTAATATACTGAGAATAAGGTAGTCCTTTGTGATTTATATCTGAAAAAAGGTAGTTTTTTTAATTGACATATCACACTTTTCAAACAGAATATTTTTCAACGAGATGACTATAACTAGCACTCAGTGTGAACCAGCTGCCTCCTATAAAACCTCAGACAGCAAGTAGAAGAGTGGGGGAAGACTTTCTAAACGGAAAAAGTCACCATCCACCACACTGTTTTCTGCGGCTGTTTGGATGGCAGTTTAAATTCAGTGTCAATGATCTTATATTCACTGACTTAAACAAGAAGGGACGCCCTACATCCTAGTATAAATCAAATACTTCTTAATAGAAACTTCAAGAAGAAACCACACCAAATTCAACTCACATGGGAATGTTATCTACCTCCAACCCTGACTATTCTAAAGCTTATGTTAACACTCTGAGGTGAGATAAGGTTTCAGCCTAGCCTGGTCCAACTGTATTACTTATGAATTATTAGTGGCTGCTTTCACTGAACTGAGGCCAAAGGACTAAATCAAGGTACACACAAATTCTTTTTTGTTGTTGTTCAATTTTTTTTTTTTTTCAGTCAGGGGTAAGGGTTAAGGGAAAAAAAGGAGAAATTCCCCACTGACAGTTTATACAGCTAAAAGATAGGATCTAATTTATTAATATTTGTGATAAAACACTTTTACTGCACCTTCAAAATATATCTAGAAACAAATTAACTTCTCTCTTCCTCTGCTATCAACCTGGTCCAAGCCACTATCATCTCTTGCCTGGATTTATGGAGACATAAATTTGGGAGTTAACACCATATACACATTATTTATTTATTGTTGTGCCGGGGATTCTTTATTCATTATTGGTCTTCCTGCTTCTACCTTTTGCCCTCCAACAATCTATTTTCAAATTTTAAAAATATAATTCTAGCTACTATTAAGTCAGACCACATCACTCCTTTGCTCAAAACCCGTTTTCTTCTCCCATAGAATAAAAGTGAAAGTACTTACAAAGGCTTAGAGCCTTTCTCAACATAGCCCATTATTTCTCTGGCCTCATCTCCTACCCACTCTCTCCCCCCTCTCTCCACAACAGCTACACTGGTCCTCTTGCCTCAGGGCCTTTATACTTAACAGTTCGCTTTGCCCCAGATAGTAGCACGCTTATTCCCTCCTCTCCATCAGGTCTGTTGTTGTTAGGTGCCGTCGAGCCGATTTTTGACTCATAGTGACCTATATTTACTCAAACAGCACCTTCTAGATGGGTGAGTCCTTCCCTAACCTCTCTTTAAAATTGTACCTCCTGCCCCTTTAATTTTTCTCCATATAATTTATCTTCTGATATGCTGTATAGCTTACTTGTTGTTTACACTCTCCTTCCATCTGAATGTAATTTCCACAGAGGCAGGGGTTTCTCTTTCCCCCCACAGCTATATGCCTTAGAAAAAGCACAATAAATATTTGTCAAATTATAATCTTTCCTGGAAATTTTTATATAGGTTTCAGTAGGTCATCCAGTTACTTAACTTTCAACAATTATCTCACTATATCAAGGTCATTCATGTCCAACATGTACTAACCCCTAAAGTGGTCATTCGATGAAGGGGTTTGTGGATTACCATACTTGGAATACAAAGAATAAGGCCTAGGTCCTGATCTCTAGGGTTCAGTCTCTCTAGCCTCATGTCCTCCATATTCCTCCTGGGGCTTCACATTCTAGCAGCACTAAACCACTGGTAATTTTCTACTCAGAACTTGCTCCCTCTCGTCCATGTGCCTTTATTCGTGTTATCTCCTCCTCTCCTTTGAATGTCCACATTGCCAAAATGGAACAAGGCTAAGAGGAAGGAGAAGTTGTGAGTAATTCAGGTGGCTGAAATATATGTGGTTTATGAGAAAACAGGAGAAGAATCTGGAGGGATAGAGTGGAATCAGATTATAAAGGGTCCTGAATCGCATATTAAGCACAGGGCCTTAATCCTACAGATAATGGGAAGTCCCTGATGTGATCAAATCTATGGTTTAGAAAGAGGCATCATAACTAGTATAACCAAACTACAACAAAGTGGAACTTAATTTAACATAAAATCTGTTCTCTGCAGCATCTCTGTTCACGTAAAAGAAAGAGAAACCAATCATGGGAACTTATTCTTATCAAAAATTTAGTTTTAAAAACAGGGAGGGGGGCAAAACACCCACCCACTATCCACCATTCCTGGAGATATCTGAGGTTCAATTCAGACTAAGATTGACTTTGAGTACAACTCCAGCTACAAAATTATACAGTGGAAAGTGATATTCACCACTAAAGGCAAAAGCCAAAAGGGGGGCTCTAGTTTAACTAGTGAATATAATTAATCAGGATAAGCTGTTTCCTTGGGCACTGGAGTACATCAAGGTTTTGCTAGATAAGTCTAAGTTACAGATAAAACATGCAAGAAATCTGTTTTTACTGATGAGGTTTGGAATTAAGTAGCTCCAGTTAACTGGAAATCACTTAACTTAAGCAACTGGAATCAGATACAACAAAAGCAATAACGCAGTTTTATAACAGAAGGAGTTCCCTTTTCAGGTTGCTCTAACTCTGTACTAAATTGGGAAATCTTCAAGTGAAAAAGGCCCAAAAATTTTTGCTACCAGTCTACGAAAACACTGGAGGAAGACAAAGAACTATATATATAATTTAATATTACACTGAACACCATTTCACATGTATCTTAGTTAATTTTATAAATTCAATCACTGCCCACTTTCCTAAGACAGATGGTAAAAACTGACCTTAATAGATGGAAAACACACACAAAGTTGCTGCTTCAGGTGTCAGCTGGACACCTGCAGCCTTGCCAAGCCAGCCTGGGGGCCTTGTGTTCCTCTGCAGCTTTACAGAACTTCCTTGGTACATCTGTAACTTATATGTTTCTGTCTGATCCCACACACAGTAGACCTATGGTAAGCCTACCTAGTAAGGGCAGGAATTTTTTCTTAGTATCCCCAGCACTTCCTATAGTACCTCATGCAAAGCTAAGCAGAAATGTCTAAAAATTGAGCAGAAAAGAGTTAACATAGCAAAGCTGACACTGCTATCCTTAGAAAGCCCTGCTCGAAAGGCTGGCCCTTGGCTGGCATCTGGGAATTTGGATTTTGAGAGTGTTCTCACCATTCCTTAACTGACAAGGGTGGCTCACTGTGCCTAAACTGCACAAACAATATAACTTACGCTGAACACCTACTTTTCTTCTGGAGTCTGGAATTTTAGTAGGTGCTAGGCAGAGGATGCCTACATGACCAACCTTAATAAAAAACCCTGGGCACTGAGCCTCTAATGAGCTTTCCTGGTAGAAAACATTTCACACATGTTGTCTCACTCTGATGCTGGAGGAATCAAGTCACATATTTTACATGACTCAATTGGCAGAGCACTCTTGGAAGCTTATGCTTGGTTTCCTCTGGAATTCACCACATGTGCCTTTCCCATTTGCTGAGTTTGCTTTGTATCCTTTCATTATAATAAATCACAGCCATGAATACAACTGTATCTAAATTTTGAGAATCTTCCTAGTGAGCCATCAAGCCTAGGAGCAGTCTTGAGAATCCCCGGCACAACAATAAATAAATAATGTGTATATGGTGTTAACTCCCAAATTTATGTCTCCATAAATTAATTCTCCACCGAGCTTCAGACTATTTTATCCATCTGCCTATCAGGCATCTCCCTTTGGGGTATCTAATAAAAAAAAATAAACAAAGAAAAACCCAAACCAGTTGGCATCAAATGTATCCTGACTCATGGCAACCCCATGTGTGCAGAGTAGAAGTGTACACCCCAGGGTTTTCAAGGATGTGAACTTTCAGTAGCAGAATGCCAGGCCTTTCTTCCAAAGCGCCTCTGGGTGGGTTCCAGCCACCAATCTCTTGGTTAGTAGTCTAGTGCTTAACTGTTCATGCCACCCAGGGACTCTTGGATATCTAAGAGCCATCTCAAAATTAGCATGGCCAAAACAACTCTTAACTTCCTCTACCAAATCTTCATCCCATTCTTCATCTCAGTAAATGGCACCATCAGCGATCCATTTATACTCATGTCAAAACCTAGAAATCATCTTTGATTTTTCTTTTCCCTCACCACCAACCTCCACTTAACTCCCACAAATCCTATCAGTTATGTGGGGAAAAAAAATACCCCAAATTCATCCACAAAGCATTCAATAAATGGAAATTATTATCATCTCACTGCTTCTGAGTCCTAGCCAGTCTCTAGCCTGTACTATAGCAATATCATCCAAACTCATCTGCCTGCCACCTCTCTTGGCCTTTACAATCTATTCTCCACACCAAGTCAGAGGAATCTTTTAGAAATATGTGTTGGAATACATAATTTTCCTGCTTAAAATCCTTCACTGACATCCCATCATAACACAATCCTAACTTCTAAGGCTTACAGGAATCTCTGCGAATGGTACCTGCCTAGTTCTCTGATCTCATCTGATGCTACTTTCCCTTTTGTTCACTGTGTTCTAACCAAACTAGTCTTCATTCTGGTTCTAACATGCGAAGATTGTCTCTGCCTTAGGTTATTCTTCACAGCTGTTCCTATCCACATTTTGTAAGATTACCTCAAACGGCATTTCCTTAGAGGCCTTCCTTGATCACACTACCTAGAAGAGACTCCCTACCCCCACCCATTGTAGAACATCATTCTATTTTATTATGTCCAGCATATCACTCTCCAAAGTATCTTGTTCATTTATTTGTCTTTGCCTGCCTTGTTCACTGCTGTTCCCCTAGTGTCTGGAACAGTACCTGGCACATAAAAGCCACTCAGTATATGCTGGGAGACAAATGAAACACACAACTATTTCCAAACTGAGAAGAAAACAAGGCAGCCCCTGTATGGAAAATACGCTTGTAATCTGGTTAATTAACTGTTATTCAAATCATATCTCCCACTATGAGCTTGGGTGACTTCTTTGACTTGAGAGGTTGTTTTGTTTTTGTTTTTGTTTTTTGGGGGGAGGCAGAGAAGTGGGAGGTTATCATAAAGATACTTCTTATGAAATTTTAGTCAACAGTAATGGCTCAACTACTTTTATCATCAACTGGCCATGGAATAACCACACAGAAAGCATGCATTAAGCTACTCTCACTGTTGATGAGGTATACCAGTCATTGAAGTGAAGTTGCTGGACTTTGTTCAGGGTGGGGGCTTGAAAACATGGGTTGTCCTGAATATAATACCCAAACAGGACCTTAAAAGAACTTGTTGTGTGCCATCGAGTCAATTCTGACTCTCAGCGACCCAATGTGACAGAGTAGAACTGCCCCAAAGGGTTTCCTAGGCTGTAATCTTTATGAGAAGAGATTATCAGGTCTTTTCTCCCACAGAGCTGCTGGTTCAAACCACTGACATTTTAGTTAGCAGCTGAGCACTCAACCACCGCACCACTAGGACTCCTTTAAAAAAACTAGAAGAATGCAAACAAAAGATTTGAGTCTATTTTTTTTATTAAGAAAAGGACCAGCTTTATTTTCCCCACAATGTCATGGAATCTGCCAAGGCATTTTTACAGTGCCTGTGGGATAGGTTTTAAGATATCACCAAATAGAAAAGGAATTTTTAATCCCGGTGTTGCCCACTCTCCTTTTCTCACCCCTTTCTACTTACACTTTGTTGAATTATTATTATCAGTAAAGATTACTGATCAATTTTTAAATACAAGTGCTATGTTTACTGACCCTATAGGAAGTTATTTCAGCCCATTGTCTAGAACCTTAAATTAACTCATTCGACAAATATTTACTGAGTGCCTACTCTGTGCCTGGGCAGACCACAATGTTTCCCAGCTCCTAGGATACCATTCACAATGAGCTACATAAATGATACCCCTAAAGCTACATAACTTAGCAGCTTTGTAACAGACACTTTGCTAGGTGCTTGGGATAAAGAACAGGACCAAAACGGCCCTTAGTTTCATGGAGCTTACAATCTAGTACATAACAATGAATGAGCAGATTACAGATTTTACTAGGTACTTTCAAACATACAGAGAAGCCCCGGTGGCGCAGTGGTTAAGGTTTCGGCTGCTAATCAAAAGGTCGGCGGTTCAAACCCACCAGCCACTCCACAGGAGAAAGATGTGGTAGTCTGCTTCCGTAAAGATTACAGCCTTGGAAACCCTATGGGGTAGTTCTACTCTGTCGGATAGGGTCGCTATGAGCTGTAATTGACTCGACACAATGGGTTTGGTTTGTTTTTTTCCCAAACATACTGTCTTATGTTAACCTCATAACAACTCTAATGAGATAGGTGGTGTCATCCCCCTTTTAACCAATTAGGAAACATGGGCTCCAAAACTTAAGTAACACAGTCAAGGTCACTCAGACAATATTTGAGGCAGAGCTACATCCAATGTCTAAGAAAGTGTGACCTGAATCTCATTAAAAGAAAATGCCTCTCTCTCCAATTTCAAACCGCTACTCTAGTAGTCTGTTCTATACTTACTATTAGGAAGATTCAGTTATTTTTTATAAGCTAATGACCCATTCTGCTTCTTCAGTGTTCATGTTCATTAATAGAAAAAGCCAGCTATGTAGCTTAGCAGCAAATTAAAAATCTTTTTCCATCTCTAGAAAGCTACATTTCATTTTTTTCTTTTGGATTTCTGGTTTTATTCCTTCAATTTTTTTCAATTCCTTCATGGAATGCTGGATTTATTTTCATATTTAAGGCCTTTCAGTTACAATTTAGAACTTAGAAAATCTTTTGGTTAACCCACTAGTCTCCTTTGCACCGTTCCTGATTTCCTTCAGCAAAGATCTATTTATTTTTTATATTACTTAGTCCTATTCTACTGAAAAAAAGCCAGTTTTTGTTTGCTCCTCCTGGATATCTAACTTGTATATATAGAAAGCAGCTTGTTGTTAAATGAATAACAATGATTTATAAAACTTTTAATCAAATTTATGCATTCTATGATATCAGTATAGATACACAATATGCTCCAGTCCTCTCTGTTACAAAATATGATACGAGCAGAGACTTAACGCAGCCAGTGCAAATACTTTCCACACTAATAATTACTATCTTTGCAGATACAGTAGCAACTCCTATTTTTAGTAAACTAGACATTTACACATCTAGAAGGAAATAAGTAAAAATGAAGGCATAAGCAACTAATTTCTCGCCATAAAGGTTCTGTTACAGAAAGGTTCACTTGTACTACTTAGCTATTTAGCCATGATTTTTTTTTTAATCATAAGCTCATGAGACAACTCAGCCAAATCAAGAAAAAATACAATTTTCAAGAAAGTATACCATAAATGAATGGATAGAGGGGAAAAGATGTGATTCAAGTGCTAGGCTGAATTCTCTTAATACAACAAAATGTTTATATGATTGAAATAGTTAACGGCCGGGCAAAACAAAGCCACAATATGGCCTCCACAACACTCTCTTTAAAGTATAAAGTTTTCAGTTTACAAAGGCTATCACAGAAATGCAAAGAACAAAAAGAAAGAAAGGTATTGCATTGAAAAAAAAAAAGAAACAAACAAACAAACAGACAACATACCTGGCAACATGAGAAAAAGCATCCACAAGGACAGATTCAAATTCTCTAGTGAATTCAGGTCCTTTCCTTTTACTATTTTGGATGACATCATTTGCTAAGTACAGAAAAGTAAGCTTTCTATTTGATTTGGCTGGAAAAAAAAAAAGAAAATAGTTTAACTTACACCAAGGAAATTCTCATTTCACAGTCCTTTTGCCCTAGGCTACTCAAAAAAGAACATCAGGACAAGCATTATCTACTTGAGGTCAAAGTTGCTTATTTTTTAAAAAAAAAAAAAAACAACTTGAGGAACTCATGAAGGTCTCTAACAAAACAGGTTTGGAAAAACCGTTTTTGGAGGGAGGAGGGGAAGAATAGGCCATCTTCATTTCTGTGTTATTTTAATCAGAGTAGTTAACTGACAGTGAAAATGAAGATGATCCAAACAAAGTTCCTAAAGGAAAAACATTGAATATTTTCACAAAGACATATTAAAACCAAGGCTTTCATTTATTCCATTACAAAGATGAACAATTTCTGCTAATTATCAAATATTCATATTCCAGAATGAAAGATTGCACTAGGTTGCAATTTCAGTAGATTCTTATACTTAAATGTTCCTAAACTGAGAATGTCTTTTGAATACTTCAATAACCATAAACAGTCAATGATACCAACTCTACAATCCAGAGGAATCTCTAGATATACCAAAGGATACTTATCTCACATACAAATATACATTAATGCTACCTTACTATCGAAAATTTACACGTGTGTGAAACCTGGACATTCAAATTTATGACTCCCACAAACACCGTGATTCTTCTCTCTTATACATACTAGATACGGTATTTCCTATTACACTGTATGGTACCATATATTTAACCATAAAAACCTCATGCAATATGTCTGAGTTACAGCTGCTTGGGGGAACATTATTGAATTTCCTGGCTTCTACGCACATAACTTCTCAACCATAAAGTTACATCTCTACCATTTTTGGTCCTAGTTTTCTTTTAAAGGAAATAAATAGGAACATAAGTTAGATATTTCAAAACACTAAGTTTTTTCCAACGCAAAACTACCTGAAAAACTCAAGCAAGGACTGAATAACTAGTCCTTGCTCCGCTTCTCTCAGAAACCACCTTTCTGTTTCTTTTGTAACGCACACAGCATATATAAGTTCTGACACAGCAGGCACAAGATCTGACATTTTAAAATGCAGCTAGTAGCTCCATGAGAATAACCCAAGTAAAAAACAAGATTTTTAAAGCACATCATAGTTTCAACTGATGGCTTAAAAAGTGCTAATAAAATTTAAAATGGATACCCTAAATTGTCTTAAGCTTCTGGTAATAACCTAGTTTAGATGGCCAACTGATGAGAATATTAGAAACCTGAAGCTATCTAGAACTGTTCTAACTATTATTCAAAAGCAGAACAAAAGTGTCAGTAGTTAAAATATTCCACTGTTGCTACAAAGCTATGATTATGGCAAAGGTTAAAGCAAACCTTGTTCTGAGAAGTTGTAGTCAGTCAAAATATCAAGTCCATAATGAACATTACTGGATTCACATGTAAAAAAAGAACTTCAACAAAGCAAATCTAAGTTTTACAAATTCCATATACTTTATCTTAAAAAATCCAGCATCCATATTGTAAAAAGTCAATATGGCCATTCAAGACCTGATACATTTTTTAGTATCACAAATACAAAATCAAAGAGACTAGAGTCAAGGTTTTCATCATCTACAATGTCAATTAACTTCCAACATCCTCAAACTTCATCAAGGGGATTTATTTAGGATAAAACTTTATCCCTCCATCAACAATAACTGATGGCTGTACAACATGATTAATGTAAATGATATCACTAAACTGTATACCTGAAAAATGCTGAATTGGCAAATGTTGTGTTTTATAGATAGACAGACAGACAAAACCAAATCTGCCATCAAGTTCATTCCAACTCATAGCAACACTATAAAATTTTTTTTTACAACAATTAAAAGAAAACCCGAGGTTCCGGCAAAATGGCGCTCTAGGCAGAAGCACCACGATGTCGCTCCATAGCAAAGATCCAAAAAACTAAGCCGAACAGAGAATACAACAATCCTGAAACCCTAAAACATCAAATGAAGAGATAAAGAACTCAGCCAAGCACCAAATGGAGTGAGAAAACTGACAGAGAATG
>NW_004443944.1:26195686-26221880 GCF_000243295.1 Trichechus manatus latirostris
ATAAAACAACATGTGTACTACTGTTTCATGAGAAACTATTTGTTCTGTAAGCCTTCACCTGAAGTACAATAAAATATTAAAAAAAAAACAAATTAAAAAAGAAAAAAAAGAAAGAAAACCCACCGAAGGACACAGGAATATAACAAATGTGGTTACAAATAGGGCATGTGTAGAGTGGGAACAGGATAGATGGAGCCATGGGAAGCAGTGACATCTTTTAATGTATACCTTTCTATGCCATTTTGATTTCTGACTGTGAATTTATTATCTATTTTTTAAAATAAAAGTTAAATTTATCTATAAAAAAAGTTTATCCCTCCACATTTAGCACATGACCATCAACATAAACACTGTGTGTGTAAAGGTGATATGACAAAGCACTACAGCACCTGAACATACATATTCATAAAACATACACTGCATACACCACATCCCTCCACTCCAGGCCTCAGTAACAACTCACTTGTTCAGATGTCTTTTCAATATGACAAAATAGGTCCTTTCATCCTCCTACTGATGCCCATTCCCAACTGGTTGAACTAGTTGTTGAGCAAAGTATAAACAATTGGCTGATCAAAAATTTTCACTTGGTTGTTTTGACATCTAAAGAAAGTTTTAAAGTAATTTTGGAAAGAAGCCTATGTATCTGCATTCAGGCTAGGAAACAAAAACATCTAAGAGCATTTTACACCAAACTACTCCATGAAGAACAGGAGAAATTCTACTCAGAACAGAGCCCAAAGGAGTAAATTAAGAACTCTTCCTAGAAAACGGAAAGAAAATAACACATCAAGAATAGAAGGCACATTTAAGTGAGAATCAGTTATTTTTGTAAGTTTAGTAAATATTTTGAAGGCAACTCAGCGACAGTCTGTGAAAAACTTACATAGGGAAAATGACTTGACCATAAATAGAAATGACCACTTCTTAAAGAATCAGGGTGACGTAAAAGCTAAAAGGCCAGTCAATTTTAACACTGGGAACACAAAATCCTTCTCCACTTTAGTGTGAGGGCATTTTCAATACACGAAGGAAGCCCGGGTATTAGAAAGTTGTACCTTGATGCCTGGACAGAGCTTATTCTAGCTCTGTGCTGTCCAATACAGTAGCCACAAGCCACATGTGGCTATTGAACACTTAAATTGTGGCTAGTGCAACTGGAGGAGAGAACTGAATTTTTAACTGTATCTACTTAAAAAAACAAACCTTGTTCTGAGAAGTTGTAGTCAGTCAAAATATCAAGTCCATAATGCCATGGAAGCTAGTGGATTCAGATGTTAAAAAAAGAACTTCAACAAAGCAAATCTGACTAAGTGAAGTTTTACAAATTCCATATACTTTATCTTAAAAAATTCAGAATCCATATTGTAAAAAGTCAATTTGGCCATTCAAGACCTGATACATTTTTTATCCATTTCAAATGCTCAATAGCCACATGTGGCTAGGGGCTACCTTATTGGATAGCACAGGTATAGAACATTTCCATCATCACAGAAAGTTCTAACAGACAGTGCTCCTTGGATCCTTTATTCAATCATGAAAATGGTGTCAGAGACCACAGTTTAACTCCTAAACTATTTATTAATAATGTAGCAGGTCCCATGCTAAATGCCATCAGGATTACAGAGAAACAAGAAACACAGTTTCTCCGTCAAAACACAATGTACTAAAAAAGACATGACTAGTAAGAATGAAATAAATGCTAAACTGACGTGATGAGGTGGGAAGTAGTGATTAATTCTAATAAATGAAAACACTATGGATTTGGTTGGAGTCAGACAAGCAACCACCTTCACTTATTAAGTGCACCGAGTTCAAGTTTTGGCATCAGACAGCCCTGGGCTCATGTCCTAGCTGTAGGTCACTGAACAAGGCACTTAATCTCTCTGTATCTTTGTCTTCTCATCTATAAAATGGGGATAATAATGCCGGCCTACTTACAACATAAGGCCCTCTCATATGAGATTAGGGATAAAGCGCTTCATAAGTGAATATACTCTCTAAACTGTTATTTTCAACAACTCAGAGCGAGGTGGGGAACCAAGAAGCCTTCACCAAAAAAAAAAAAAAAGGACATTTGAGATGGACTGAAATCCTACCCAACAGGATTCTGCAGAAAGACAATTCACATTTTTGCCACATCTCAGCACAGGTTACAAATAATATTTAAATGGCACACTAGGGTACATGAAAGAGGCTCTGGCAGCCCCAGGCTCTATGCAAGTGCCTAGAGGGCTGAAGGTATCCCTATCTCAGTATAGCCCATGAAATTTAGGAGTCTGCTAGAAGGCTAGAACTGAATTTGATGGGGGGCGGTGGGGTGGGGGGTTGGCAAGGGCGGTACTCCAAAAACTTTATTTTGGAGCCTGCCAACCTGATATAGTCTCACCAGCTCTAAGGCCTTGGAAATGGCACTTAGCCACTCCGAGCTTCAGTTTCCTCGTCTGTAAAATGAAGGTGACACCCTCCACCTCACAGATAGTAGAGAACACACATAAACTCACTTCCCCTGCTAGAAAGGGCCTACCACATCTAGGCTGTCCAGCACAACTCTTGAGGTCCCGTAACATCTCCTCATCCTTCCATTATGGCACTCGTTCGGGTATCGGAGGTATAGGTGCCCATCTTTCGCCACCAACTGTAAGCAACTTAAGGACTCCGCCTCACACTGAATAATCAATAGCCTCATCTCACCACAATTAACCAAATGCCTTCACCACGCTAAATGCTCATCTGGATTATTCTGTTTACTCCTCACCGCAAGGAGTTGTTTCAGCATGTTTTTCCTTATCTGCAAAATTCTTAGTTCATTTAAAAAAAAAAAAAAAATCTGTTGCCATCAGGTTGATTCCAACTCATAACCACCCTACAGGACTGAGCAGAACCTCTCCACAGGGTTTCCAAGGAGCAGCTGGTGGATTCAAACTGCCCACCTTTTTGGTTAGCAGCCATAGCTCTTAATCACCGCGCCACCAGGCCTCCTTCTACTTCCTAACCCCTTGCCATCTAGTCGATTCCAACTCATAGCGACCATACAGTACAGAGAAGAACTGCCCCGTAGGTTTTCAAGGAGCAGCTGGTGGATTCGAACTGCCAACCTTTTGGTTAACAACCTAATACTTAACCACTGTGTCACCAGGGCTACTCTTACTTTACAGGACTCTGAGAATTAAGGAAACTGAGTGACAGGGAGGTGAAGTTGTTGGTATTAGTAAGTAGCAAAGTCAGGCTTAGATTCCAGGCTGCCGGCCTCTGGAGCTAACATACTATCAAGCGCCCAACCCAGTGCCAGGTTGAGCTCAGAGAATGTCTGCCAGGTCTTCAGCAGGGTCTGCAATCAATGGCAGATGCATAAAAGGAGGGGCCTGAGAGATAAGGGATAGATGATGTGGTCCCTTAAACTCTCTAAAATGCTGTTCTGAGGACTGAGTGCAAAGATATACATAGAGATCTTAGCATAGTGGCTGGCACAGAGTGAAGACTCTGTAAGTCACAGCTAAGCTTGCCTCCGCTTTACAGATGAGGAAACAAAGGCAAAAAGAGCCCAACATCACTCAGCCAGTAAGTGGCTAGGCCAGGATTCTATCTAGGCAGTCTGACTCCTGAGCCCGCAGACTGTTACTCTGAACGCCCAGCACAATGCCTGCCACATAACAGGTAGGAGCTAATACCCTCCACCGGGCGCTGAAGGCAGCCGAGAAAATAACAGTTAAATGTGTGAAGAAGAGCCTGTGGGGGAACGGCTTAATGAACTGGGAGTCTGGGCACCTGGGCCCTGGTCAGTGGGACCTTGGACAAGTACCTTAAACCTTCCCGGGCCTCAGTTTTCCTCTCCAAGAAATGGGGATAACACTGTCTCCAACCTCAGAAGCGTGACCAGAAGCCCGTGTCTGGAAGACAAGACTCAATCAAGAAAGACAAGAGCCTGGGGGAAGGTGCAGGAGAGGACAATCCAGGATTGTGCCAAGGGGACGGGGAGAGAGTGTTTACCTTTGCGGAGCTCACGGTGCCACACGGAGACGATGGGCCCCGCGTGCTTGCGGTGGTGAATGAGCCACAAGGACAGGGTCTGCACGCTCTGCTGAGAGTTGCTCAGCTCCGAGAGCTTCTTCTCTAGAGCTGACTCGGAGAAGGAGGACATGGTGGCGACGCTGAGGGCCGACAGGGAGCGGCCTGGGCCGCCCAGTGCGGCAGGAAGAACGACGGCACAAGGCCGAGGCCTCACCTGACAGACTGCCGGGCTCTCTACTGACTGACAGACGACTCGGGTGGTGGTTGGGGGGATGGGATGGGTCTCCGCAGTAACAGCCGCCGGCGCCGCCGCCACAAGATGGCCACCCGACCTCTCACCCTGACGCGAGAGCAGGGTCAAGGGGCAAGAGCCGGAGTAGTTAGGCACCCGGAGGCGTCCGGAGCTGTAGAAAAACGTCCTTCCACGAGCGGCGGCCTCTCCGAACGTTGTTCAGGGCACTTCGAAGGTGATAAACCCGGCGAGAGAGCTCCGTTCCTCGGCTGCCGGAAGGCGTTAAGACCGCCCGCGCCCCTACGCCGGCGCACTGAGTGTCGCTGGAACCCTTTCTTCCGCGCCCGCGGAACCTTTCTTGCGCAGTACGGCGCATTAGTTATAACGTCACTTCCGGCGGGGCGGAGGAGGCGGGAGAGTAAGGGAAAGATTAGAAGACGAGGTAAGGAAAAAGTGGTGGGAGCCACTGGGAGCCCGCAGACTGGATCCCGGAGAGGGGGTCTTGTGGGGACACCAAGGCTGAGGGATCATGGCCTGGGTATAGGAGGGAGGGTTTCTTCCTTCACCTGGCAAGCCCCAGGCCGCACTTTTGCTTTGTACATGTCCAGCACTGTGACCGTCCCCCAAAAAGCTGCTTTTTGGTTCCTCCAAGGCACGCACGTGGGCTTTCTCCCCTTCGCGCCTTGGCCCTTACTATTCTCTCCCGAAGGGTGACGCGCCATTTCTAACCTACTTATCCTCCAGGACCCACTCTTTAATGTCCACTTCTGATGCTTTGTGACAGCACTGCCTTGGAACACCTTGTGCTCTCGGCTTCTAATTGGTTGAATTGGTTGCTTCGTTTAGGCGATTACACGAAACCCTTGCCCCCTGGGGGATCACCATCCAATTGACGTTTCTCAAATTCAAGTAATATGTTAACCTTTTCTTGGGGGAAGGAGAATTATCTTACCTTCCTAATGTGTCTGCTAACCTCCTTTAAGAAACACTATTTGAGAATCTGAAGCCTTATTCAATTTTTTTTTTTTTTAAGTTTTAAATTACAGTTAAAGCAGCAAAGTAGTTGTCTTTCTAATTACTATAGGGATGGTGTAGAGAGTTAGGTTATTGTCTTAGTTACCGAAGAAAAACCACAAGTGGATGGCTTTAACAAATTTATTGTGTCAAATTTATTTAGGGGGCTGTAAGTCCAAACTCAGGGCACTGGCTCCAGGGAACGCTTTCTCTCTGTCAGCTCTGGCGGAAGGTCCTTGTCATCAATCTTCCTCTGATGTAGGAGCTTCTCAGTGCAGGGACCTTGGGTCCAAAGGACACGCTCCACTCCTGGCTCTGCTTTCTTGGTGGTAATGAGGTCCCTCCTCTCTCTGCTCAATTCCTTTTTTTTATATCTCAAAAGAGAATGACTCAAAATACAACCTAATCCTGTAGATTGTGTCCTGCCTCGTTAACATAACTGCCTCTAATCCTGTCTGATTAACACAGAGGTTAGGATTCACAACACATAGGATAATTACATCAGATCACAAACTGGAAAACAACCACACAGTACTGGGAATCATGACCTAGCCAAGTTGACACACATTTTTGGAGCAACACAATTCAATCCATAACAGTTATCGTAGACATAGCAGAATGTTCAGGTTTTTTAACTCATTGTCGAACTTCCCAGTTGTGGGCAGACCCCAGTTTAGGAGACATTCTTCTAGTTGGTGCCTCTGTTTTTCGCTCTTACTACACTGTATTGTAGTTCTTTGCTTACACGCCTTTATCCCTTCCCCGTACTACTAAACCTGTTGCTGTCTAGTTGATTCCAACTCATAGTGATCCTATAGGACAGTATAACTGCCCCTTAGGGTTTCCAAGCCTGTAATCTTTATGGAAGCAGACTGCACATCTTTCTCCCATGGAGCACCTAGTGCCTTGGAACCACTAACCTTTGGGTTAGTAGCTGAACTTGTAACCACTGCACCACCAGCGGTCCTTCTCCAGATTAGAATCATCATAATCATAGCTAACACTTAGTGAGCACTTGCTATGTGCCAGACACTGTGTTTTCACACAGTAACTCATTTAATTCTCACAGTAAAGCTATGAGGTAGGTATTATATTATCCCCATTTTAAGTGACCTACCCAAAATCACATAACTAAGATTTGAGGGAAGGGACTGCATTTTATCCATCCCTTTGTCCCCAGCACTTGAGTCATAGCTGATTGAATGAATTAATATAGAAGAAGTGGGTAGCTTAAAATCAGTAACTAGTCATAATTATAAGCTAGGACTTTTGAGTCCAAATCTGTACAGTATTAAATACCGTAACAGTCATGTATGGGGTACTTTTGTACCAACTTGCTGTGTATTAAGTACGTTACATACATTTTATTTAATCCTTACAATCCCATGGGGGGGAATTATTATCTCTATTTAATAGATAAGAAAACGTAAAGTATGGTTAAGTAACCTGTCCAAGAACACACAGCTAGGAAGTGGCAGAGCCAGGAGTCAAATTAAGGTTATGTGATGTGTGATCTTCACTCCTGAGCCACTGGTGTATTCATTCATTCAGCAAATAAATTTTGAGCCCCTATATCTGAATTGGAAACCCTGATGTCGTAGTGGTTAAGTGCTATGGCTGCTGACCAAAAGGTCAGCAGTTCAAATCCACTAGGCATTCCTTGGAAACTCTATGGGGTGGTTCTACTCTGTCCTGTAGGGTCACTGTGAATTGTAATCGATTCAACAGCAATGGCTTTGGTTTCTTTGTTTTGTATCTGAATCAGGGTCCCTGGGTGGTACAAACACTCTCAGTTGCTAACCGAAAGTTTGGAGGTTCGAGTCTGGCCAGAGGTACCTCAGAGGAAAAGCCTGGTGATCTGCTTCCGAAAAATGAGTCAGTGAAAACCCTATGGAGTATAGTTCTACTCTGACACACAGGGTCACCATGAGTTGGAAGATAGCAACTGGTTTTCTGGGTATGTCTGAATCACTGTTCTAGGCCAAAAAAACAGACAAAATCCATGTCCTCGGAAGTTTATGTTCTACTGGGGAAGATAAATAAACACATGAAAATACAAAATGAGTCAGGAAGTGATAAGTACCTAGGATAAAAAAGAGAATAGGGGGATGAGAAATGTACAGATGTGGGTGGATAGCAGTCTGTCATGTGGTGGTCAGAGAAGGTATCACTGATAAAGGTGACATTTGATCAGAGCCCTAAAACAAATGAGAGAACAAGGCATATGTTATATGGGAGAATATTATTCCAGGCAGAAGGAAAACCAAGTGCAAACTCCTGAGGGTTAGACCACTGCTAACGTTTTTTAGGACAGTAAGGCTGGAGTGACGTGAACTGGAGGGTGGGTGGAAATGAACTCAGAAAAGTAGAAACAGGCCAGATCACATGGGGACCTATAGGCCATAGTATTACTCTGTTATGTCTTCTGTGTTATGTTACTCTGTATGAAATGAGAGTTCATTGGATGGTTTTCAGAAAAGGAGCATTGTTGTGGCTGCTAAGTAGAAAAAAGACAGTAAGGGTGCAAAGGTAGAAGCAAGAAGACTAGTTAGGCGTCTGTTGTAATAATCTAGGTGATAGGGTATATTAGTCCAGGGTGGTAACCAGTGGAGGTGGTGAGAAGGAGTTAGATTCTGGAGATACAGTGAAACCTGTGAGAGCCAGAACTTGACAGGACTGCTTTGTTTTTCTGGGTCTTGAAAGTTTTCCGCCTTTGACAGGGTGTAGTCTTACCACTTTTCTATCACTTATTTTAGTGGAAAATTTTGAGTTTTCCTTCTCTGACAGGTTTCTTCCTTACACAGGTTCTGGCTTTTGCAGATGTTACTGTATTTTGGAGGAAGAGGTAACAGGATTTGCTGACAGATTGGATATAGGGTGTGAAAGAAAAACAAGATGGCCCCAAGGGTTTTAGCCTAAGCAGCAGTAAGAATGAGGCTTCCATTTACTGAATCGAGGAAAGAGCAGATCTGGAGAGTAAGAGCAGGAGATTGGATCTGTACATGTGCAATTCAAAATGCCTATCCGTGTACAAGTAGTCCTCGACTTATGACGGGGTTCCGTTCTGATATAAATCGGTTCCGATGTAAATCGAATACCTCTTTTTTTTAGTTTTCATTATTATTGCCTTTTATTATCACTGTCTTTATAAATCAAATCTTTATTTGTCTTTGGGAGTTGGAAACATTACATCTAAACTTATAGCTATATTTTAATGCATACATTAAAAAAAACCCACTGCCATCTAGTCGATTCCAACTCGTAGTGACCGTATAGGATAGAGTAGAACTGCCCCATAGGGTTTCCGAGGAGCGCCTGGTGGATTCAGACTACCAGCCTTTGGATTAGCAGCTAAGTGCTTTAACCACTGCATCACCAGGGCTCCCCTAATACGTACATATATACATTAAAAAAAATACACAAATCATAAAAATTTGTTCCGACAATAAAGAAGAGTTGGATGATGGCAGTCTGTCTTTTGTGATAATAACGCCAGTTGTGGAAGGTTCTGAATCTTCTGGATTATCCCTGGGAATGGGGATGGCATTTCTAGTCAGGAAATTATTGAGAGTTGTCTGTATGGGCCTTTTCTTTTTTTCTTCATGTATTTTTCAGTGACATCTCACTGCTTCCTCAATCTATCAGCTTTAGCAAAGTGTTCAACATTTGGGTCCATGTTTTCAAGCAACTGAAGCCCTTGATTTAGTTTAGGAAACAATCTATACAGCAGTGTTTAAACAGTAAATCATAAAACTGAACATCTGTGAGTAAACATCTGAGAATAATAACATCAGCAAATTATGTGCTGCAACATTGTATGTAGTACATATTACCATAAGATGTTAAAAAAAAAAAAAGTATGGTTGTAAGTGCAGTTTGTCATAACTCAAATACATTGTAAATTGGGGACTATGTGTAGAGATGTCTAAAAGACAGTTGGATCTATGGGTTTTGGGTTCAAGGGAAAGATCTGGGCTAGAGATATAAATGGGAATCAGGAACAGAAGGTATAGAAAGAGGGCCTGTACAGTGAAATCTGTAAGAGCTGGAACTTGTTGGGACTGCCTTGTTTTTCCAGGTCACACAAGTTTTCCGCCTTTGAAAGGATGCAGTCACCACTCTTCTATCACTCTGTTTAGTGAAAAATATTTGAGTTTTCCTTCTATGATGGGTTTCCGCCTTACACAGGTTCCAGCTTTCGCAGGTTTTACTATATAGAAGGGCCCCAGAGGCTGAGTCCTAGGATACTTCAATCTTTAGCAGTCTGAAAGATGATTTTTCTCCTTTAACCTGATAATATTAATTGTTGTTGCTGTTAGTTGCTGTGGAGTCGATTCCAACATATGAAGACTCCATGTGTTACAGAGTAGAACTACTCCATAGGATTTTTTTGGCTGTAATCTTAACGGAAGCAGATCACCGGGTCTTTTCTTCTGTGGTACCGCTGGATGGGTTCAAATCACCAACCTTTAGGTTAGCAGTTGAATGCAAAACATTTGCACCACCAAGGGACCTTAGTATTAATTGCATTGGTTGATCTTTTTCAAATATTAAGGCAACCTTACATCTCTGGAATAAACCCCACTTTGTCATGGTGTATAATTCTTTTTATATCTTGCTGAATTATATTTCCTGATTTTTTTGTGTCCATATTCAAGAGGGATATTGGTCTATGTTGTTGTGTGCCATTGAGTCTGCTGCAACTCATAGTGACCCTGTATGACAGAGTAGAAGTACTCCATAGGGTTTCCTAGGCTATAATCTGTATGGGAGCAGATCACCATGTCTTTTCTTCTGCAGAGCCACTGGTTGAGTTTGAACCACCGACCTTTTGGTTAGAAGCTTATGGGAGCAGATCACCATGTCTTTTCTTCTGCAGAGCCACTGGTTGAGTTTGAACCACCGACCTTTTGGTTAGAAGCTTATGGGAGCAGATCACCATGTCTTTTCTTCTGCAGAGCCACTGGTTGAGTTTGAACCACCGACCTTTTGGTTAGCAGCTGAGTGCTTAACCACTGGGCCACCAGGGCTCCTTTCTTAGTCTATAGGGTTTGTTTTGCTTTTTTATTGTTTTTATCTGGTTTTGGTATCAGGGTAGTATGATACTACTATGAGGGTAGTAGCTTCATAAAATGAATTGGGAAGTATTCCATCTTCTATTTTCTGGAGGAGATTTATAGAATTGATTTTAATTCGTCTTTAAACATTTGGTAGAATTCTCCAGTGAAACCACCTGGGCCTGGAGATTTCTTTTTCTTTTTCTTTTTTGGAATTTTTAAATGATAAGTTCAATCTCCTTAATAGTTATCTGGAGTCCCTGGGTGGCCCAAGTGGTTAATGCACTCAGCTCCTAACAGAAAAGTTGGAGGTTTGAGTCCACCCGCAGGTGCCTCAGAAGAAAGGTCTATTTCTGAAAAGTCAGCCGTTGAAAACCCTATGGAGCACAGTTCTACTCTGACACACATGAGTTGCCATGAGTCCAAACTGACTGGACAGCAACTGGTACTGGTAATAGTTATATGGTTATTCAAATATTCTATTTCATATTGTGTGAGTTATAATAATTTGTATTTTTAAAGGAATTTGCCCATTTGTTCTGTCTCTTAGTGGTCAGTTGTGTGTATTGAGTTATTTGTAGTATTCCGTTATCCTTTAGACGTCTGAAAATGTCTTAATTTCACTTTCAATTCTGATGAACATTTTTGCTGGGTATAGGATTCTGTATTGACAGTTCTTTTTTTTTTTTTTTTTTTTTTTTGTAAGTACCTGAAAAGTATTGTGCCACTTCCCTCTGGCCCACATGGTTTCTAATAATAAGTCCACTGTCATTCGAATTGTTTTGCCCCTGTTAGATAAGATGTTGTTTTTCTCTGGCTGCTTTCAAGACTTTTTCTTTGTCTTTAGTTTTCAGAAATTTAATTATGAATGTCTTGATGTCGCTTTCTCTGCTTTTATCCTGTTTGGGGTTCACTAAGCTTCATGAATCTATAGGTTTACATCTCTTTCCAAATTTGGGAAGTTTTCAGCCATTTTTTCTTCAAGTAATTTTTCAGCCAGCGTTTTTTTCCCTTCTCCTTCAAGAACTCTTAGATCTTTTGTTATAGTCTCACAGGTCTTTGAGACTCTGCTTTTGTTTGGTTGGTTTTTCAGTTGATGTTCTCTCTCATGTTCTACTGGGTAATCTCTATTGTTCTGTCTTCCAGTTCACTGATCCTTTCCTCTGTGCCCTCCATTCTGCTGTTGAGCCCATTACTAAGCTTTTTATTTGTATTATTGTATTCTTCAGTTCTAAAATATCTATTTGGTTCTTTATACCTTCTGTTTCTTTGCTGAGGCTTTCTATTTTTTCATTTCTTACAAGCATGTTCATGATTGCTTATTGAAGCATTTTAATCATGGCTGCTTAATGTCTTTGTCAGAGAGTTCTAACATGTCTGTTGTCTTGGTGTTGACACCTGTTGGTTGTCATTTTTCATTCAGTTTGGGATCTTCCTGGTTCTTGGTATAAGGAGTGATCTTCAATTGAAACCTAGACATTTTTGTATTATGTTGAGATTCTAGGTCTTATTTAAGCCTCTTGTTTTAGCTGGATTTCTCTGACACTGCTCCCATAGGGGAAAGGGGGCCTCATTACTGCCAGGTGAAGGTGGAAGTCTAGGTTCCCCACTCACCCTCCATTGCCACCCAAGGTGAAGGGGGGGCTCCTCGTCACTGCTGGGCAGAGGTAGGAGTTCTGGCTCCCCGCGTGGTCTTCACTGACACTGCAGTGGTGGTAGGGGTGGTGAGTCATTATCACCTGGTAGAGATGAAGGTCCCTGTGCCCTGCTTGGCTTTCTCTGGCACCACTTCGGGGGTGGGTGTTGGGGTACCTCATTATAGCTGCATGAAGGTAGAAGTCTAAGTTCTGCACTGAGCCTTTTCTGGCACAGGTTGGGGTGAGTCTGCCGTTTATTTCTGTGGTGTTTGGCTGAAGTGGAGCAGTTATTGTCTAAAAGTTTTCGGTCTTGCTAGGCTGTGCTTTCCTGGTCCTTTGGCTAGAAAGGGCAGGCTTTTTCTTGGGGCTTCTTTTGTCTGCACCTGTTGGTGTTTCCGCGTTTCCAGCTTCTTCAGTTCCAAGTCTGGGATATATGAGGCAAAAATAAACTCGGGGAACTCACCGCCAGGTCATTCCTCGGTCCTCAGGTCCCTAGCCGATTTATTTTCTTCTCTTCACCTTTTAGAGTCTTATGTTTGTTTTCTATATAACATCCAGGGTTTTTAGTTATACTTAGTGGAAAGATAGGAAAATGTACATCTACTCCATCTTCCTGGAAGCAGAAATCATCTGTTTATTTTATATATATATATATCCTGGAGAGTTTATCTCAGTTTCCAGTGCCAGGGCATAATTTGGGGGGTAGGGCCAGCACTATCATGTGTATTTTTTTTTTTTTCAAACAAAAGATCACACATATTTGTTACTGACTCAACATATTAATGCCAAAGCATGAAAACAAAGGAAGAAACCAGAATTTTCCCGATACAACATGTTCAATTGTTCACATAGTGGTGAAATTTTCAACTTGATATGGTAGGATGCTGGTGAGCTTGACAGAGCATAAATCTGTGTGCCATCATGTGTGTGATCCTTATAGACCCAGGTTGGTTCTTCTTCAGTGTCTCCTCTTAGAATCATGCCTGATTTTATTACCAGTTTTCATTCAAATCCATTGGGGAATGGGACAATTTTGTTTTCTTGGCCAGGAATCTCTTGATCCTGAAAGTCTTCTGAGAAGACATGGTGAGGATGGGAGGCAGCCATACACACAAAGATGGCAGAGAAAGGGAGAGAGCTATCATATGTATTGTGATGTACAGCTTTGGTTAAGAACCACTGTTGTAGAATATACTGCCTTCCAAAGAGCTTCTGGTCTAGTGGGGACAGGTACATGGTATATATTTAATGCAAGGCAGTGTCACAATCATTCTACAGAGGAGAGTTGTAAACAGAGTACGGAGTGAGCCTAGAATAACTTAATTCTCACGAGGCAGCAGAGGGGACTAGGATTGGAAGGCTGTATGGGAAGTCTCCTGATTCCCCTCCTCCACATTCTATTATGTGCACTTACTGTTCTGCAGTACCCTTCTCCTTGCCGGGCTAGACCCTCTGCTTAACTTTGTATCTCCCCTCCCTCTTCAAGAGCTTAGCACAATGTATGACACCTAGAACATGCAAAGGAAACATTTCTAGGTAGAAAGGGGGATAGCTAGGAAGCACCAAAACTTCAGGGTGTGCTGAAGGTTTAATGTTTATTTTAGCTTCTTTTACGTGGTTATTAAATAAACATTTAGTGAGCGGGAACTGCTTGGCAGACACTGTACCAGATGCTGGGGAAGCCACCAATAAGGCTGCAGCACTAAAGAAGTGTACCATTTGGTTGGGGAGACAAATAAATCAATAATTTTACCCCACGACAGTAGTCCTCCGGCTCACTCTGAATGCTACTGCCAGATGGATTATTGAGCATGTATCTCTTTCATCCATGACTCTTATTCTTCCCAAGGGAGAGTGTATGTGTATGTAGAGTGTATACAGTGCAGGATTCTCAAACCTGACTGATCATTAGACTGTCCTAGTGAGCTTTTAAAATCATAGATTCCCAACCATGACACCACCACCACCCCCATATTGATTCTGATTCAGTAGATCTGATATGGGGCCCAGGAATCTATATTTAAATTATTTCCCCTTGATTCTGATAAACAGCCATGTTGAGAACTTTTGAAAGAATACATATAGCCTTTGGAGTCAGGCTTGAAATGAGTCCCATGTCTAACACCTGCTTGCTGTGTGACCTTGGGCATCTTAACCTCTCTGAGCCTTGGGTTACTCAGCTTGGGTGAGGAATTTATATCCGTAAAATACCTAACACATTGCCTGGCATATGGGTAGGTTTTTTCCAACAAGTATGGATCCTCTTCTTTCCATTCAAGAGCTTGTATTGGCAATTCTTATGTCTCTGAGATCTAAACCCAGTCTTCCTATCCATATGTTCAGAGTTAGAAGTTTTAGAGATCATTTTATCCATCAAGTTTATGTTATGTTGAAGGAACGGGAATTTGTGGAAATCATACAGCCAGGCACTGCAAGAGCCAGGACTAGATTCCAGATAGTCAGATTCCTGTTCTCACACTCATTCTGTCCCGGTCTTGGAAACATAGCCTAAAAGTAGGCTGCAGTATAACCAAAATCTGTGATTGCTCCCCAAGAATGAATTTAGCACAGTCTAGAGATCCACTGCGTGGAGGGATAACCCACCACAAGAGAAGAAGAGTATGGCAGTTTTTATCCAGAATCCTGTTCAGGCATAGCTGACATCAGAGCTCTACCAGGGAGAGAACCAGACCTTGGCCTCTGGTGATTGAGTCAACAAGTATTTACAGTATTGAATACCTGCTCTGTCCAGAAGCAGTAAACAAATAAGTAGATATTTGGTTTGATGAGTAGTGCACAGTGCTATGGAGGAAAATTTAAAAGGCAGGGAAGGGAGTACCAGGGTGAGGAGGAGTGAGAATGGGCTGCAGTTTTATACAGAGGTGATCAGAGAAGGACTCGCTGAGAACTCACATTTCAGCAAAGTCCTGAAAGCGGTGACGGAGCGAGCCATGAGAATGTGTGGGAGAACAGCAAGTACAAAGGCCCAGAGTCTGTGATTTCATCAGAATAGCACCCTGGCCAGGGCAGCTAACTTGCTTGCCATGATGACATCTCTATCTTGTCCCTGACTTTAGGTGCTCTGGCTTTTCTCCCATCCAGCCTTTGCTTGCGGCAGGACTTTTACCTTGAGCAGCCTTCCTGATCAGCCCCAAGTGTGTAGTCCCCCCACCCCAACAGGTCCTTCTCCTTCCGTGAGCACTTTTCTGTTGTGTTCATTCTTTTTCTAAATTCCTTTTGTACTTCTTTTTTCATTTTTTTCTTCCTTTTTCTCTTCTTGATTGTATAATATTGTTTAAGTGTCTGTAAAGTGTAACACCATGTCCTGTACAAATTGATCCATTTTCTTTACCACCTGTAAGCCATGGCCCAGGGAGCTTACATAGCCCATGCATGTGACAAGGCAGAGAGAGATGGGGAGGCAGTTGAGGGGACTGCCAGGGGATGAGTTGACTCATGGTCTCCAGTTGCAAATCTCTTCCCCCACCTCTCCAGTGGCTACTTCCCATGTCCACACTGGGTACTTTGAACCAAGAAGGGTTTAGATTGTTGTTGTTGCTAATGGTGTTTAGTGCCATCAAATCAGTTCCAACACATAGCGACACTATGCACAACAGAACGAAACATTGCCCGATCCTGCGCCATCCTCACACTCCTTGCTATGCTTGAGCCCATTGTTGCGGCCACTGTGTCAGTCCATCTGGCTGAGAGTCTTCCCCTTTTTTGCTGACCCTCTGTTTTACCAAGCATGATGTCCTTCTCCAGGGACTTAACCCTCCTGATAATATATTGAAAGTATGTGAGATGATGTCTCGCCATCCTTGCTTGTAAGGAACCTTCTGGCTGTATTTCTTCCAAGACAGATTTGTTCATTCTTTTGGCAGTCCGTGGCATATTCAATATTCTTTGCCATCACCATGATTCAAAGGTATCAATTCTTCTTTACGCTTCCTTATTCATTGCCCAGCTTTCACAGGCATATGTAGTGATTGAAAACACCATGGCTTGGGTCAGGCGCACCTTAGCCTTCAAGGTGACGTCCTTGCTTTTTAACACTTCAAAGAGTTGTCTTGCAGCAGATTTGCCCAGTGCAATGCGTTGATTTCTTGAATGCAGCTTCAGTGGGTATTGATTATGGATCCAAGTAAAATGAAGTCCTTGACAACTTCAATATTTTCTCCGTTTATCATATTGCTTAGATTTAGCACTCAAGAACTGTTTATTCAGTTACTGTCTGCCACAGTTAAACTCTGGGTTGTTTTCCCTACTCACCCAGAGGATCAGCTTTTGTTGTGAATGCCTCATCCCAGAATCACTTTCTGGGCCACAATGCCCTTATTGCTGTCGGTTGTATAAACATCAAACTTGGCTTCACCCATTTAAATAATCAGAGTTGCATTTTATAGGAATAAAATCTAGGACACCTAACACTCTAAATCTCTCTAAAACTGTTCCTTCTGTAGTTGACATATTGTCACACAAGTGTGATTTCATGGCCATCCCATAAAGCTATGTGATTGCCTTTTATAGTCATGTGAAAGTAGCTATGTGTTATACTGTCTTCCTTATAAAAAGCTGGTTTATCTATTTCTGAGCCTATATCCCATTCTTTTTCATGTCTCTGATTGTGCTAGAATCTAGAGCATTACATATGTTCACCTTTAAAATAATAGATACTGCCAAACGGTTTTCTAAAATGGTTGTACCAGTTTATACTCCCACAAGTACTGATTGAGAGTTCTGATTGTTTCATATCCTCGCCAACACCTGGGTTTTTTTTTTTCCCCCCCTCTCTTTTTTAAAGTTAGGCCTACTGGCGGGTATGTAATGGTATTGTTTTATGGTTTTATATTGTATTTTCTTGACTAATGATGGTTAGTGTCTTTTATATGTTTGATTGGCCATTTGTGTATCTTCTTTTGTGATATGTGTTCAAGTTCTCCATTTCCTGTTGGGTTGTCAGTCTTTCTTAATGATTTGTAAGAATCCCTTATATATTCTGGATATGAGTGTTTTGTCAGATACAGCAAATATCTTCCCTCACTTTATGTGACTGTCATAGTGGTGTCTTTTGATGAACAGTTGTTAATTTTTTAGTGTAGTCCAATTTTTTTTTTTTCTTTTATGGTTAACCCTCTTTGGTATTCTGTTTAAGAAATCTTTGTCTACTCCAAGATCAGATATTTTTCTTTATTTTGTTCAGAAAGCTTTACTGTTTTACGTTTCACATTTAAATCTACAGCACACCTGGAATTGATTTTTTGGTGTGAGATGGAGTCAAGGTGTGTATACATACGGAATCTTTGGGTGACACAAATGCTTACACTCTTAACTTTTAGCTGAATAGTTGGCACTTCGAACCCACCCATTATCTGATTTCAGTAGCTACTGTTAAGGTATAATAATTAAAGATAGTATGGTATTTGCATAAAGAAAGACAAATAGATTAATAGAACAGAATAGAGTTAAAAAATAGTCCCACACATACAACAGGGACTCCAGAAATAGAGCCACACACCTGACAAAGGTGACACTACAGTGAAGTGGGGAAAAGAATAGTCTTTTCAATTAAAGGTGCTAGGTCACTTGGCTATCTGTATAATACATACATATGTACATATAAAATATATATATATATATATACCCACTCCTCACTTATTGATATGGTTAGGTTCCAAAGACCAGGTCATTATGCAAAAATCAGCATTATGTGAAAATGGAGGATGACCACATCAGATCACAAAATGGAGGATAACTACATCTTTATATAACTGCCAAACCTGATTTAATGTAATCACTCTTATAGTTGGGTTTCTGTCTACCATCTTACCATTTGTTTTCTATTTGAACCACCTGTTTTGCTTTCTTAGCTTTTCTTGCATTAGTAAAAATATTTGTTATCCCTTTTTTATGCTGTATTAACTTGTTAGGTATATACATTCTTTTGCATTTCTTCAGACCTTACCCTACAGATTTCAACAGGCATTCTTGACATGTTATAGTCTGGGTCTAATGCAAGTTATTTTACCACTTCCAGACACTGCTAGAATCTTAGAGCACTTAACTCCTTTCATTGCTGTTTTGCATTTTAGTATTATATACACTTAAACTACAAAAGACATAGTTATAGTTATTGTTTTGTACAATTAATATTCTTTTATGTTGCCCTATTCCAGTGCCTTCATTTCCTTCTACAATTCTGTATTTCTGTCGGGATTCATGTTCTCCCTTTAGTTTTTCTTTTAGTGTAGGCCTGATAGCAGTGGATCTCCTCATTTTTGTTTATCTAAAAACATCTTTATTTACCTTTATTTTTGAAAGATTTTTTTGTTGGGTATATGATTCATGGTTTTTAGTTATTTTCTTTCAGCATTTTAAAGATATCATTCCATTGTCTTCTGAATTTCATCATGACTGTTGAGAAGTCAGCTATGAGTCTTATTGTTCTGCTGCTTTTAAGATTTTTCCCTTTGATTTTCAGCAGTTTGACTTGAAGCGTTTGTGTATACTTTTCTCTGTATTTTTCATGCTTAGGATTTGTTGAGCTTCTTGAATCTTTCAGCTGATGTCTTTCATTTGTTTTGGACAATTCTCAGCACTTACCTGTTTGAATATTGCTTCAGCCCTATTCTCCTGATCGTCTGGAACTTACTTATATATTGTTGTTAGGTGCCGTTGAGTCGGTTCTGACTCATGGCAACCCTATGTACAACAGAACGAAACACTACATGGTCCTGCGCCATCCTCACAATCATTACAGCCACTGTGTCAGTCCATCTCACTGAGGGTCTTCCTCTTTTTTTCTTACCCTCTACTTTTCTAAGGATGATGTCCTTCTCCAGGGATTGGTCCCTCCTGATACTATATCCAAAGTATGTGAGGTGAAGTGTCGCCATCCTTGCTTCCAAGGAACACTCTGGCTGTGCTTCTTCCAGGACAGACTTGTTCGTTTTTCTGGCAGTCCATGGTATATTCAATATTCTTTGCCAAGACAGTAATTCCACGGCATCAATTCTTCTTCAGTCTTCCTTATTCATTGTCCAGCTTCCACATGCATATAAGGCAATTGAAAATACCATGGCTTGGGTCAGGCAAACCTTAGTCCTAAAGGTGACATCTTTGCTTTTTAACACTTTAAATAGGTCTTTTGCAATGTATTTGCACAATGCAATACATCATTTGAGTTCTTCACTGCTACTTCTGTGGGCATCGATTGTGGATCCAAGTAAAATGAAATCCTTGACAACTTTAGTATTTTCTCTGTTTATCATGATGTTGCTTATTGGTCCAGTTGTGAGGTTTTTTGTTTTCTTTATGTTGAGGTGTAATCCATACTGAAGGCTGTGGTCTTTGATCTTCATCAGTGCTTCAAGTCCTCTTCGCTTTCAGCAAACAAGGTTGTATCATCTACATATCGCAGGTTGTTAATAAGTCTTCCACCAATCCTAATGCTGCGTTCTTCTTCATATAGCTCAGCTTCTCGGATTATTTGCTCAGCATACAGATTGAATAAGTATAGTGAAAGGATACAACCCTGATGCACACCTTTCTTGATTTGAAACTATGCAGTATTCCCTTGCTCTTTTGGAATGACTGCCTCTTGGTCTATGTACAGGTTCCACATGTGCAAAATTAAGTGTTCTGGAATTCCCATTCTTTGCCGTGTTATCTGTAATTTGTTATGATCCACACAGTTGAATGCCTTTGCATAGTCAATAAAACACAGGTAAACATCTTTTTGGTATTATCTGCTTTCAGCCAAGATCCATCTGACATCAGCAATGATATCCCTCATTCCATATCCTCTTCTGAATCTAGCTTGAATTTCTGGCTGTTCCCTGTCGATGTACTGCTGCAACTGCTTTTGAGTGATCTTCAGCAAAATTTTACTTACGTGTGATACTAATGATATTGTTCAATAATTTCCGCATTTGGTCGAATCACTTTTCTTTGAAATGGGCACAGATACAGATCTCTTCCAGTCGGTTGGCCAGGTAGCTGTCTTCCAAATTTCTTGGCATAGATGAGTGAGCACCTCCAGCAGTGCATCCCTTTGTTGACACATCTCAATTGGTGTTCTGTCAATTCCTGGAGCCTAAATTCCTGGAGAATTCCAAGGGTCCTGGAATTTACATGTTAGATCTTTCAGTATATTCTATATGTCTCTTATGTTGGCTATATTTACCTTTCTTTTTTTCTCTGTTTGCTTGAGTTTGGGTGTTTTTTATTGACCTGTCTTCCATTTCATTAATCTTGTCTGCTGAGTCCAATTTGCTATTAAAACCTTTCATTGAGTTCTTAATTATACATATTGTATTTTTCAGTTTTAGGGTGTTTATTTGATTATATATATAGATAGGTAATTTAAATCCAATTCTCTGGTAAAATTCTTCATCCTTTCATTTACTTTGATTTTTGTAATTTATTTGGCTTTTTTCTAGTCATCAGCAGGATTATTGGTCTGCTTCATTCTACTACATGTTACATGAAAGCAGAATCTGTACAGATATTTTTGGGTGCTTTGCCGTGTGCCAGATGCTCTTCTAGGTTCTTGGTATAGGATTGTCTCTGCCTTCAAAGAATCCCCAGTCTAAAGTAGTTAAGACAGACATATACACAAATAGTACAGTGTGCTAAATTGTAATAGAGGTATATGCAGTGGTAGGACAAAGGAGGCGAATGTGAAATAGCACCACCTGTTTTGAAAACTGCAAGGTTTGTAATTTTATCTGGTTACAGTTTAGAGTTCAAGGGGTGGAGCAATGAGATGAGGCTGGAGAGAGAGGCAGAGGCCTGATAGTGAAGGAAGGGCCTTGTATGCCTTGGTAAAAATGTGTTTGTACTTTAAGCAGGCTGTGGAGAGTAACTGACGAATTTTAAGCATGGAGAAGAGTGATCAGATTTTTGTTTTAGAAAGATTACGTGTCAGTTTGAAATGTGGGCAAACATACAAGCCAAGGGGCCAGGGAGAAAACTCTTACAGTTGGCCCAGTATTAAATAGGTGATGATCATCATCAACAGATGTGAAAGATGTCGAAGGGATAGAATTGATGAAATCTGTGCAATGAAGAGGGAGGTGAAGAAAAGCAGAGACGCCAAAGTTTCTGTCTTGGGTGAGGACTAGGTGGACAACGATACCATAGTCACAAAGGGAGTGTAGTAGAAAGAGCAGATGAGTTCAGTTTTGGACATACTGTGTGTTCTCATTTCATTAGCTGTTACAGTTTTTATCATATAATCTGAGAACATAGTTTGAGAACCTCTATCCCAGGGGGTCCCAGGGTACCTTCTTGCAACTGCTGAGATAAATAAGAGAGATGCAGTGCTCCAGGCCATTGGCTTAATCCCAACTTTAATTAGAGACATTCTGATTTTATCTGTTTCATATATTGGGTTTTCACTTATTTTTTTTTTTAAGAAAGTTTTCGATGGCTAAAAGAAAAAACATTACTCACCAGTGTTTCGTTTTTAATTAATCTGCCTTAGGTATCTGTTGTGAATCATTTGTTGTTTGAACAATACTTTCTCAAGTAGCTTCCTCTGGTAGGGTATATAGGTGATATCTCTGTGACTCCTTGCTTACTGTTCTTTCACCCTGACAGGTGTATAGGATTTGGGGGGCCACAATTCTTTATTCAGAGTCAGTAGATGCTATTCCACTGTCTTCTAGCTTCCATTGTTGCAAATGAGAAATCCAACTCAGTCATTTGTTGTTTCTTCCTAAAAGCATGTTTGGTTTTTTTATCTTTATTTTTACAGTTCAGGAATTTTACCAGAATGTGGCTGGACATGTATCTTTCAATCTTTTCAATCCCCAGATAAATCTTTCCGCAGTTCAGGGAAATGTTTTACTCTTCCCTGCCAAGAACCCGCTCAGAGACCAGCAGTGCCCTTTTCACAGGGGTCAGGTTGCTCAGCAGGCCAGACTTTCTCTAGGGTATTGGAGTTCTGATTGTTGCCCTGGAGCCCTCTCCTGACTCGTGGAAAACCCAGCACCAGCTCTCTCTCTCTGGATTGAGCAAGTCTTGCCCACACACACCAGACATCACTTGCCTGCCAGCTCTGCAGCCACAGGGTTCAGGAGAGGGTTGGATTGGGGCAGGGGAAGGGAGCAGGAACACTTTCTTGTCATCGTCTTCTCAGAAGCCCTCAGCAAGTAGAACTGAGAGGAGTTAGAAAAGAAAGGAAGGAAAGAAAGAAAGAAAAGAGAAAGGAAAAAAGGAACCCGACCAGACTAGGCGATCTCTAAACCACCATTTTACAGTTGTACACGTTTATAGTCTCCAGCTTCAGTTCAGTCCTCAGTACCCTTGGGCCACACTTTTATGTCTTCCCAGCCTGCTCTGCTTCCCCAAAGGGAATATTTGAGACTTGGATTTCTCTCCTCAAGCCCCCTCCTTACCCCACTTCTTGTTCACTCTTAGCCCATGACTTTCAGTTTCCCCTCACAGAGAAAAGAGACACTGTCAGGTGTTAAGTTGCTCAGCTTCTTTGCTTACCTGTAAACCTGTCTCCTTTCACTGCCTGCCTGCCGTCCGTCTTTCCATCCTGCATGACTCTGTCTTCTCCCATGATTTCTGTGATAGCGTGTGCTTCTGGTTTCCCATTTCTCTGGGCCCTCCCTTTCAGTTTGCTTTGCTTTCAGACTCACCCAGCTCTACTCCATCTCCCGTAGTGCTGGCTGCCAGGGGATCTTTCTGATGCATAAAGTTGATCATATCATCCCCTGCTTAAAATCCTTCAGTAACAAGAACAGGTAAAACTAATCTGTAGTTAGTGGTGAAGGTTGTACAACATTGCAAATGTAATTCATGCCACTGAATTGTATACTTTAAAAATGGCTAAAGTGGGGAAAACCCAACTAATTATAGTGATAGGAATCAGAATAATGGTTACCTGTGGGCAGGGCAGGATAGGAGTTGATTGTGAAAGGGCATGAGGGAGCCTTCTAGAATGCTAGAAATATTCTGTATCTTGATTTGGGTGTGTACATACCTAAAAATCCACTGAGCTGTACATTAAGACTAGTGCATTTTACGCTGTGTATGTTATACCTTAATTCAAAAAACAAAATCTTCATTGGTACCTCGTCACTTCCACGGGTTAAAATCCAGACTCCTTAGAATAACCCACAGCTTCCTATTGATTCCTACCTCAAGTCTTGACTCAAGCACCTTCTCCCTGTGAAACCCATCCTGACTTTCCCAGGGTTATAACACAGGAGTTCTTTTCCACTTAGTACTGTAAGCATTTAAAAAAAAAAAAAACCCAGTTGCCATCAAGTTGATTCCAACTCATGGCGACCTATGTGTATCAAAATGGAGCTGTGCTCCATAGGGTTTTCAGTGGCTGACTTTTTTTTTTTAATTAGATCACCAGGCCTTTCTTCCAAGGTGCCTCTGGGTAGACTCAAACTTCCAAACTTTTGCTTAGCAGCTGAGCACACTAACCAGTTGCACCACCCACGAACTACTATAAACATAGGCCTATCCTAATCCTTAAGAGACTGCATTATAGCTGCATGTCTGCTTCCCTCACTAGACTGGGGGCTTCCTGAGAATAGGAACCATCTCTTTTCAATTCCATTGCTCCCCTGGTGCTTCATGCAGTGACTGACACATAGGCCCCCAGTAAAATGTCTGTTACATGAAGGAATGCAAGTTCCTTTGTATTTGCTTTGAGTTTGACTTTTACCAGAAAGTTTCTTTCCTCCGGCCTACAGGATGTTGCCTCACTGAGAAGAAGGCTGTTGCACAATGGGGGTTTTTGATACTCCTCAGGAGGCCTTTGGCATCTTACGTCCAGTCTGTGTTCAGCTCACAAAGAGCCAGACGGTGGAGAACGTGGAACATCTGCAGGCACAATTGCGAGCCGTGAGTGACTCTGCCCTTCAGGAACTTCAGCAGTACGTCCTCTTCCCTTTGCGATTTACCCTGAAGACCCCAGGTCCCAAAAGAGAGCGCTTGATCCAGAGCGTGGTGGAATGCCTCACGTTTGTCCTCTCTTCAACATGCGTGAAGGAACAAGAACTTCTCCAGGAACTCTTTTCAGAACTCTCTGCTTGCCTATATTCACCTAACTCCAAAAAACCCGCAGCTGTCTCAGAGGAGTTGAAATTGGCTGTGATCCGGGGACTCAGTGCATTAATGCACTCGGCTTATGGGGACATCATTCTGACTTTTTATGAGCCCTCCATTCTGCCTCGTTTAGGATTTGCTATATCTTTACTGCTAGACCTAGCAGAACAGGAGAAATCAAAGCAAGTTAAAATTGCTGCCTTGCAATGTTTACAGGTTCTCCTCCTTCAATGTGATTGTCAGGACCATCCGAGGTCCTTGGATGAGCATGAGCAAAAGCAGCTGGGGGATTTGTTTGCTTCCTTTTTACCTGGAATCTCAACTGCACTGACCAGGGTTATCACAGGAGACTTTAAACAAGGTCACAGCATTGTTGTATCTTCCCTAAGGCTCTTTTACAAGACAGTGGGCTTTATTATGGCTGATGAACAGCTTAGAAAAGTATCAAAGGTCCAAGCAAAGCCTGCAGTTGAGCGGAGAGTAGCAGAACTGATGATTCACAGGACAGCAGATTGGGTTAAAAATACTGGGGACAAGCTGACTATCCTTATTAAAAAGATAATTGAATGTGTTTCAGTTCACCCACACTGGAAGGTGAGGCTGGAACTGGTAGAACTTGTCGAGGCCCTTCTTTTGAAGTGCAACCAGTCACTGGTTGAATCTGCTGGTCCCCTTCTGAAGGCTTTGGTGGGTCTGGTGAACGATGAGAGTCCTGAAGTCCAAGCCCAGTGCGATAAAGTTCTGAGACATTTTGCAGATCAGAAGGTAGTGGTGGGCAACAGAGCCTTTGCCGACATCTTGTCAGAAAACCTGCATTCCCTTGCTACATCTCTTCCCCGCCTAATGAACTCCCAAGATGATCAAGGAAAATTCTCTACTCTCTCCTTGTTACTTGGTTATCTGAAACTCTTGGGCCCAAAAGTGAACTTCATCCTCAACTCCGTGGCCCATCTGCAGCGCCTTTCCAAAGCACTCATCCAAGTTCTAGAACTAGATGTGGCTGGCATCAAAGTCGTTGAAGAGCGGTGTTGGAACTCGGATGATCTGAGTGCTTCTCCAAAGGCCTCAGCCGCACGGCCATGGAATCAGATCCAGAGGAGATATTTCCGCTTCTTCACTGATGAGAGGATTTTCCTGCTCTTAAGACAGATCTGTCAGCTTCTTGGTTTTTATGGGAACCTCTATTTACTTGTGGATCACTTTATGGAACTGTACCGTGAATCTGTGGTTTACCGGAAACAAGCCTCCATGATCGTTAATGAACTGGTTGCAGGGGCTGCTGGGCTGGAGGTGGAGGATCTCCATAAAAAGCATATTCAAACAAGCCCGGAGGAACTGCGAGAGATCGTGACATCTGTACTTGAAGAATACACAAGCCAAGAGAACTGGTATTTGGTTACCTGTATCGAAGCTGAGGAAATGGGAGAGGAGCTAACGATGAAGCAGTCAAGCCTCCAGGCCATCACATCTAATGCACACACTTGCCAAGTTACATCTTCTCCAGCCTTATCAAAGCCAAGTCCCACTGTTTGCTCTATGAACAGCAACATCTGGCAAATATGCATCCAGTTGGAAGGGATTGGCCACTTTGCATATGCACTAGGAAATGACTTTCGTTTGCTCTTGATGTCGGCCCTGTATCCCGTACTAGAGAAGGCTGGAGACCAAACCCTGCTCATTAGTCAGGCAGCTACCAGCACCATGATGGACATGTGCCATGCATGTGGCTATGACTCCCTACAGCACCTGATCAATCAAAATTCAGACTATTTGGTGAATGGGATCTCTTTAAATCTGCGTCATCTGGCTCAGCATCCTCATACTCCAAAGGTCTTGGAAGTCATGCTGCGGAACTCTGATGCTAGCCTGCTTCCTTTGGTGGCAGATGTGGTTCAAGATGTCTTGGCCACCCTGGACCAGTTTTACGATAAGAGAGCTACTTCCTTTGTCAGTGTTCTGCATGCCCTGCTGGCAGCATTAGGTACAGTGAGAATCCTCTTTAATGCCAATTTGGGGGACAGGGCTAATATCCTAGTTTGCTTAACCTTGTTTTTTTTTTTTTTAATTGTACGTCAGGTGAAGGCTTACAGAACAAATAGTTTCTCATGAAACAGTAGTACACATATTGTTTTATGACATTGGTTAACAACCCCACAACATGTCAA